>NC_079498.1:66619103-67233140 GCF_030052815.1 Hevea brasiliensis | reverse complement strand
ACTGTTGACTAGCCCTGGACCACGAGGAACCCTTAAAAATATTTTAGGACTTAAATAAATGTCTATTGAAGTATAAATACCATTAAAAATATCAAAGAAAAATTAATTAATTAGTACAAAGAAAAGTGAGAAATCGAGAAAATGACAAAACCCAATGTTACCGAAAAATCGGGAATGCAAATCGAACAGGGGCATTGTGGTCATTTGACACCCCGAGTTGTCCTTTGACCTAAATGTCCATTAAAAATAAATGATATTACACTTGGAAAATGTCATGAAAAATTAAATTGGTGGTACATAGTTTAAATAGCAAAAATTGAGAGTTAAATGCGGGAATATGAAACCTTAAGAATAAACAAAGATTAAATTCTAACTTAATGGTCCACTAACACCTAAATTGGACCATTAATCTTCATCTTGGACAGCAGAAACACACTTTCTTCAAGCTCTCAAAATTCAGCCGAAAATGGAAGAATGAAGAACTCCATTGCCATCCACCTTGGAGCTTCATGCAAGCTTGATCCAAGCCTCTTTGCTTGCACTTTCTTTCATTAAAAGTTGTCCATACACCTTGGGCAGTAGATAGGCAGCAAGAAGATCAAGTTTAGTCAAGGTTTTGAAGAGTTTCCAAAGTGATAAGTAGGTATTTTTTATGCTTGCTTCATTAAAGTTTGTGTGGATGTTATGGGTAGTTCAATTGTGGAAAGATTTTTGGAGTTTGATGTTTTAAGGGAGATGTATATTTTGGCAGCCATGGAAACTCCATAAGAACAGTTTATCCTTATATGTAAATGAAGGAATGGAAGCGTGAAAAACACAAGTTTATACCATTGAATTCAAAAATTTTCACCTAGGGTCACATGCATCATGCAAGATTTATTTTTATCTATTTGATTTCAATGATAAACAACATATTAAAACTCTTTTAATATGTTTTTTGGATCTGTATTTGCCATTTAAGATTTTAAAATTAATCAGATTAATTTTAGAACCCTAGATTAAATCAAGAACGATTACACTAACCTCTTGATGCACTGCAGCGTGTCGGCGCCTTTGAGATTCATCTTCAGGACAACAGATGTTGTCCCTCTAGCTTGTCCACACCAAGAACACCTATGGCAGCCCTTGAACAGCTTCTAAAGCTTTTTCTATTAATTAGAAATTCAAGTTTTTCCTTTTAAGAGATTAGAGATGTAAACAGGACACTAGAAACAATTTCTAGTGTTCTTAATTCAAGAGATTGATGGCTAATTTCTTTGAATTGATGAGAGAAGAAGAAGAATAGATGAAAAGCCTCAAAGTGGCGTGACAAAGGAGAGGAGTGGCTGCTAGTTGCTTTTCTTTTTCATAACAACACTTAAATAGCTAGGTTAACACATTAAACCCTTGCCACATGTCACCCTTTGATTAGCTCAAGGTTTAAGTGACCCAATCACATTGTGCCAAGTGTCCAACATATATTTAATCTTGATTTTAATCATCTTAAATAATTAAAAAACATTTGGCAAGTTTATGTGTAATCCCATGTGTCACCATCTCATGGTGCCACATGTCACACTGTGAAATGACCAAAATGCCCCTGTGTCTTAATTTTGAGTTTTTAACCCCAAATAATTAATTTTCTTCTTCTAATTAATTTATATCAAATATAAATTAATTAATTAATCTCTATTAATTAATTTCTCATTAATTAAATTCATATTTAAACACTTTAAATATAAATTTAATTTATACTACACATCCAATAATCTAGATTTGGTTTCAAGTCATGCTAGGGACTTTGCAATTTAATTGCAAACCAAACCTATTTAATTAATCAATTAAACTCTTTAATTAATTAATTAAATCATATTTAAATAGGTGATAACTTGTGTATGTTTGTGACTTACTAGGCTCATCACTAATTGGTAATGAGACATGATATTAACTCTTAATATCATCAGAACTCTTTCTTACCATAAATGTAACACCCCCGTTGTATAGCCTGGTACATTTCACTGTTTCGGTGACCGGTGTCAGTCCGGTCAATTAATGGGATTACGGCCACACCTAAGACAACTTGAGAAGCCATGAACATAAATAATTAGTAATGTTTAATTAGTTAACTACAAATAAGAAAAACAGAACATAAGAGGTTAAACGAGCCGAGAGTCATAGCGATGAGTGACCTCCTCGGGAACGACTGCGAAGTCATTTTAAACTCAAATTTCGAACCGTAAAAAGTGAAGCTGCGGTCCTTAGGACCCTTATGAACACAGTGGAAAAGAGAAAATCATGAAAAAGAACTGTTAAGTCAGTCAAATAATTAGGTCAGGGAGCCGGAAGAAATATTGGATTATTTGCAAACCGGGATGAACCGGCGAGGGGCAATTTGGTCAATTGACCCCGAGAGCTGACTCCTGACCTAACTGTCAAATAAAATCGAAGAAAAGAAAATTTCGGAATTGAGAATTAAATTAAAAAACTAATAGAAAAATAAAAAAAAAAAGAGAAAAGGAAAGTTTGGAAAAGTCAAAAGTTATGACATCATGCATGATGTGATAACTAAATTAATAAATTGAATTAATTAATTTGGATTTAGGGGTCTTCCATAAGCAAAAAACGTGTAAAGGAAAACAAAAGGAAAAAAAATTAGGATTTTCTTCTTCTTCTTCCATCAAGTGCCGCCCCACCTTCCTCCATACATTCTCCATGAAAGTGTTTCCCTTAAGCTTACACTAAGCTTAATTTCTCCTTACCCAACCTTAATAAACCTCATAAAAACTTCATTAGAGCTTAATATTGTAACTTGGGAAGAAGACTACAAGAAGAAAGAAGGGCTAAGAGAGAGGGTTGAAGCTTTAAGTTGAGGTTAGTATGTTAAACTCCTTATTCTTCCATTTAAATGCATGTGTGATAATTGACATGAGCTTAGAAGTTATGAAATGAAATAAAAACATGGGAGAAGGACCAAACTGAAATTCTGGCAGCTTGAGAGGAGTATGATTTACATGAATATGATGCAATTGAATTAGTTTAGAAACTTTACTTAGTTAAATGATTAACATTTAAACCATTAGAAGTAGTTAAAGGCATGAAAATGTTGAGTTAGGGTTTTCAATGTTAGGGTTTATGAACCAAAATTTGGAGAAATGCATAAATGGCATGTTTAACCTATTGTGAAATGAAATAATGGTCAATTATGACCAAATAAGTTGTGTGGGAATGGTAGGAAATTAAACCAAATTCGTAGGTCAATGGTCATGTCTTTGGCAAGCATGACTAAACCCACTTTGAAGGACCAAAACTCAAATTTTACAAGTCTAATTGATATGCCACCAATTGGGGATGAAAATAGACATAAAAGAGCACAATTTTCATTAAGGAACCATGGCCAAAAACTGACCAAAACTTGGTGAAACAATTGACCAAAGTGAGTTGATAGCAGTGCCATGCACTAAATCGACCAAATAAACGATGAATCGCTCATTTGGTCATAGCTCGAGTTAACAGGTCAAATTGACCTGAAATTTGGCCAGGGGTTAGAGGGCATATAGATCTAAAACTTTCATGAAGAACATCACCCCAAATTATGCCATTAACCCATTCAGATTATTGAGCAAAGTTAGGTTACCAAACCTGCAACTCTGCAGAATTTTCATTGAGCAGCAATATTTGGATGGCTATAACTCCCTCTAGAAAACTCGGATTTAGGCGATTCTTGAACCGATGGAAACCTAAGACATAGTAAAACATTTCATATGCAGAAAGTGAGACCAGATTATGAACTTAACTTGATCAAATTATTGACCAAAGTTGGACCAAAATCTGCCAGAACCCAAAAGTGCAGCATGAGCGATTGCGTGAACGAGAAACTTATTTTGGCCATAACTTGAGCTACAAAACTCCGATTGAGGTGATCCAAAAATGAGAATACACTTAAGACAATAAGGAACATTTTCTATGAAGGAAGTTTTGTTAAATTCCAACAGTAGATCGACTAATGGAATAGTGCAACTTCGGAAAACCAAAACCGAAAATTGGCAATTTTGCCAAAATGACCTAAGCTTTAAACAAATGACCAAAACCAACAAGTTTGGTGACCAAAATGTGGTATGTGGGTGAAGTTGGAGTTCTCATACCTATTAGGCTTTAGAAAGTCAATAATTTGACTTAAATAGTGCAGTGAATAGTAACCCGAAACACAAAATTTCGAGAACGTCGAAATTAACACGTTAGAGCTAGGTAAATGTGAAGTTAAGTTTATTTTGGATTTATTTTAAGTTTTAGTACTGAAACATTGGAAAATTTCATGTTTCAGTGGAAAAAAATACCGGGACAGAACCCGAGGAGTCGAGTCAAGGCCAACAGGCGACTCGTTTGAGTTTTGTGCATAACATATACTTTTATAATCATCTTTTGCATATCGTTTTGAATAATGTGAAATATTGGATTAGGGCATTCTTATTATGTTTGATCTAAATTATTGAAAGTTATTATGTATATTTGAAAAGACAATATTTAGCAAATTGTTAAGATAAGTTTTGAAACCACAGTGTCATGACCACATATTTGAACACCTCACTAGCACAACTAGTGGGGGTAATTAGTTTCGAATTTTGATTCCTTCTCTGGAGAAGTGTTGAGGTGTGCCAGTAGAAGAGGATGTGAATGGATATCCATATATTTGAGCTAGCTAGCCTTGTGATATGATTTCTCTTTAGCCTCTGGATATTGAGATTCATGTGATTTCTCTTAGCCTCTGGCTATTGAGATTCTATTTGTTTCGAATGGCATGATCTAACTGTGGGTTTTATGAAATGTGTTTTGATACTTTGAAATGAACTTGGTTTACATGTAAAATCTCACAATGCATGATTGTATTTAATTTTCATGTTTAGCCAAATTTTTGAATGAATGTGCTTTAAGTTTTGCATAAAGATTATTTTAGTATATTGTGCACCACTGAGTCCTAGTACTCAGCGATAGCTTTATTCTTTGTCGCAGATCTGAGAGACTAGAGGAGCAGCGAGTGATTTCTTGAGGTGTGAGAAGCTACCAGCCTAAAGTTTTCGGGTATAATTTATACCCTAATTGTAAATATTTCTTTTGATGTATATATTGCACATAAATGTATGGACATGTACATGGGTCTTGAGGAGCTTGTACAAAGTTTGTATAAAAGTTGTAATAAATTTTAGTTTGGACTTTCTGAATGTAAATTTTAGTATGATGAATATATAAATTGTTTATCTTGAATGGAATATGAATAAATGATATTGATGGACAGTATTTTGAAGGAATTATTGAACTTGTGAATTTGAGAAATTGATTAAGATTGAGTATTAAATTGAAGCAGTTGTTGAGAAAAATTTTTAGAAGTGCTTTTTACAGGTATTCGAAGAACGGTTTTCTCAAAATACAGAGGAAACTCTGTCAAAATTTTTATAAAATTTGCGGAAAAATAAAATGGGCCAAAATTTTCAACTAGCTTTCAACTTAATTACATGTTTTAAATATTTATTAGAAATGCTCACCACTTATCAAAAAGAAGAAAATTGTTTTAAAATCCCTTGTAGGGTACTTAATGAGTTATCGGTAGGTGAAGTTCGGTAGTTCATTAGGTATTCTACGGAATCATGTTATGCCTTACAGAGGGGTAAGGTGTGACATGTTTTAGTGGTATCAGAGCAAATTTTTGAATTATGTTTTAAATTGTGAATTTGTGTCTTTTCTTTGTTAAGTACAACTGCTCAATGTCCATAATTGTTACATACAGTGCATTACATCATGAATATGAACTAACGGAGGGAAATCTCCATGTGTTACTTATTCAGGAGATACCCTAACTTCAGATTGAAATGGAAGAAGGGGATCGCTCAGTTGAGCAGTCTGTTGAAGCTGAGGCACAAGGGGAAGCCCCAGCTTTACCGAATGTCAGTGGGTCAGTAGCACCAGCCCCACAAATGCCGCAGTTCCCTGCACAATTCGCACAGCAGATGGCTGCGATGTTTCAACAAATGGCTGGGAGTATGCCCGTTCAAACTCCACCACAACCACCTGTGGCACAACCACTGCCTTCAGCCAGACAGTATGACAAGTTATTAAAGTATGGGGCTGCAGAATTTAAGGGTACGGTGGACCCTTTAGAGGCAGAGCAATGGCTTGAAAGGATGGACAGAGTATTTAAGAAGCTGTACTGCCAAGATGAATTGAAGTTTGAATATTCTGTGTCGCTACTGCAAGGGGATGCATATGATTGGTGGAAGACCATCCCCCACAGCTTGGCTGAACCACCAGTGCTGACCTGGGATGACTTCATTATAGAGTTCAAACAGAAATACATCCCAGACGCATATGTTGATCAGAAGTTGCAAGAATTTTTGAGTTTGAAACAAGGAAATCGATCAGTGGCAGAGTATGAGAGGGAGTTCTCCCGCCTGAGTCACTATGCGGAGAGTCTCCTTACTACCAGCAAAGCAAGATGCAAGAGATTTGAGACGGGTTTGAAGCCCAGCATAAGGATGCAAGTTGTGGGATTTCGACACAGCAACTTCTCAGAACTTATGTCCCAAGCACTTTAACTGGAGAGAGTTGAAGCAGAAGCAACCCCAGTGAAGGAAAAAGCTGAGAAATCAGAAAAAGACAAGGGGGAAAAATCAGTTGAACAGAGTTCTGGTGCTACCTCTGGAAAGAAAAAGAAGTTTAGTGGACCTAGCAGGGGTCGAGGTGGAAGATTTGGTAGAGGCAGATTTTCCAGACAGAGACCCCCTAGGTCCGGTCGCGATCGGCGAGGTTCACATTCTGCCCGCCCCTGTGAGACTTGTGGCAAGATTCATGGGGGGGAGTATTATTGGGCCACTAGAGCCTGCTTTAACTACGGAGGCAAGGGCCATATAGCTAAAGACTGTACTAGTGCTCCGAAATATGGTCCAGCTCCTACTACTGCTGAAGGATCTATTCAGAGTCCTGCTCCCAGAGGTTCACAGTCATTTGGCAGAGGAAGAGGCAGAGGTAGAGGCACTGCTTCAGGCAGTCAGGGCACAGTTGGTCAATCAGCACAAGGGAGTGCTTCAGCCAGAGTCTACACGATGAGACAGCGAGAAGAGGCTGAGACTTCTGATGTGGTAGCTGGTACATTCTCTATCTCTGATCAAGATGTATTTGTATTGTTTGATCCGGGTTCAACCCATTCATATGTTAGTGCTAGCATAGTTAGTTTACTTGCTGTTCCATGTGTGCAAATGGGTTTTGAAGTGCTAGTAACTAGTCCGTTAGGACAAGAGGTCCGGGTCAACAGAATCTATAGAGACTGTCCTTTGGTGATCCAAGGACATGTTTTCCTGTCAGACTTGATTGAAATGCCCTTCAGAGAGTATGATATCATTTTGGGCATGGATTGGTTAGCCAGGCATCACGCCATGATTGACTGTAGACTGAAGACAGTCACTTTTGGTCTCCCTCTGTACGGTGATGTGGTAATACACGGGGAGAGGCATTTACAGCCATCAAACATCATTTCGGCTACACTAGCCAGAAGAATGATCAGAAAGGGGTGTGAAGCATACTTGGCACATGTAATAGACACCCAAGTGGGGAGTCCAGCACTAACGGACATCCCTACGGTATGTGACTTTCCGGATGTGTTTCCTGATGAATTGCCAGGATTACCTCCAGAAAGAGAGGTGCAGTTTGAAATTGATGTTATGCCTGGTGTGGACCCAATCTCCATAACGCCATATAGAATGGCACCTGCAGAATTGAAAGAGTTGAAAGTGCAGTTGCAAGAGTTGCTTGATAAGGGCTTCATTCGCCCTAGTGTGTCACCTTGGGGAGCGCCAGTATTGTTTGTAAAGAAGAAAGATGGCACTCTCCGCTTGTGTATTGATTATCGGCAGTTGAATAAGGTGACAATAAAGAATAGATATCCATTGCCCCGCATTGATGACTTGTTTGATCAGTTAAGGGGTGCAGCTGTGTTCTCCAAAATTGACCTGAGATCAGGTTATTATCAGCTGAAGGTACAAGAGCAAAGTATTCCTAAAATTGCCTTCAGAACCCGCTATGGCCATTATCAGTTCCTAGTTATGCCATTCGGGTTAACTAATGCTCCGGCTGCTTTTATGGATCTGATGAACTCTATTTTCAGACCATACCTCGACCAGTTTGTTGTGGTATTCATAGATGATATATTGGTCTATTCGAGGAATGCAGAAGAGCATGATAGACATCTGCGGATTGTACTGTAGACTTTGAGGGAGAAACAGCTATATGCCAAATTGTCGAAGTGTGAATTTTGGCTGAAGGAGATATCCTTTTTGGGGCATGTAGTATCAGAAGAGGGAATTAAGGTAGATCCAAGCAAGATTGAAGCTGTCCTTAATTGGAGGCCACCCAGAAATGTCACAGAGATTCGCAGTTTTCTGGGTTTAGCTGGATACTACCGTAGATTTGTGAAGGGATTCTCCATGTTGGCATCTCCATTGACCAAGCTACTTAGAAAAGATGTAAAGTTTCAGTGGACGGATAAATGCCAGCAGAGTTTTGATGAATTGAAGAGATGTTTGACTAAAGCTCCAGTCCTGACTTTACCTACACCGGGTAAAGAATATACAGTTTACAGTGATGCTTCTCACAATGGGTTAGGTTGTGTGTTGATGCAAGATCGAAATGTCATTGCCTATGCATCACGCTAGCTAAAACCGCATGAGAGGAATTATCCGACACATGACTTGGAGCTTGCAGCTATTGTGTTTGCTCTTAAGATCTGGAGACATTATTTATATGGGGAGAAATGCTACATCTACACAGATCATAAGAGTTTGAAGTATTTGGGCACTCAGAAAGAGTTGAATTTGAGAAAGAGGAGATGGTTAGAGTTGATAAAAGACTATGATTGTCTGATAGACTATCAGCCAGGGAAAGCTAATGTTATGGCTGACGCCTTAAGTCGCAAGACTATGGCAAGTTTACGGGTTACTCCTTTGTCTTTGGTATATGAGTTGAGGTTATTACATGCCAGCTTAGAGATTAGTGATGATGGGCAGACAGCGGTTGCATGGCATGTACAGCCAGTGTTGATTGATCAGATTAGAATGGCTGCTCAGAATGATCAGAAGTATCAGAAGCTGATGGAAGAAGTCCAGCAGGGCAAGAAACCAGAGTTCTCGATCAGATATGATGGTTTACTGCTACACTAGGGCAGAATGTGTGTTCCTAATGATGTTGATTTGAGGCAGATCATTTTGAAGGAAGCACATGAGTCTCCTTTTGCCATGCACCCTGGTGGTACAAAAATGTATAGGGGGCTAAAGGAGCATTACTGGTGGATGGGTATGAAGAGAGATGTGGCAGAGTTTGTGTCCAAATGCCTAACTTGTCAAAAAGTAAAGGCAGAGCATCAAGTACCTGGTTGTTACATCCACTACCGCACTGCAGTGGAAATGGGAGAGAATAACGATGGATTTTGTGATGGGACTTCCAAGGACACAGAAGAGTCATGATGCAGTTTGGGTCATTGTTGACAGATTGATTAAATCTGCTCATTTTCTGCCAGTCCGGATGGACTACAGTTTAGAAAGATTGGCCAAGTTATACATCGATGAGATTGTGAGACTGCATGGAGTGCCAGTATCCATTGTATCAGACAGAGATCCTAGGTTCACTTCTAGATTCTGGGGTAGTCTTCAGAGAGCCCTAGGAACTAGATTGAACTTCAGTACTGCATTCCACCCACAGAAAGATGGCCAGTCTGAGAGGGTAATTCAGATCTTGGAGGACATGCTACGGGCTTGTGTGATTGAGTTTGAGGGTAGTTGGGATACACACTTGCCTTTGATTGAGTTTGCTTACAACAACAGCTACCAATCAAGCATTGGGATGCCTCCATATGAAGCTTTGTATGGCAGAAAATGTAGAACCCCGTTGTGTTGGGATGACGTGGGTGAAAGAAAAATGATTGGACCCGAAATTGTTCAACAAACTGAAGAGAAAATCAGGGTGATTCGAGATCGACTTAAGATTGCATCAGACCGTCAGAAGTCCTACATTGATCTGAAGAGAAGGGATATTGAGTATGCAGTGGGTGAGAAAGTTTTCCTCAAAGTTTCTCCTAGGAAGAGAATTATGAGATTCGGCAGAAAGGGGAAACTGAGTCCTCGCTTCATTGGGCCATACGAGGTTCTGGAAAGAGTGGGTCCTTTGGCATATCGGTTGGCACTACCTCCAGAGTTGGAGAAGATACATAATGTCTTCCATGTGTCTATGTTGAGGAGGTATCGATCAGACCCATCTCATATACTACCAGTAGAAGAAATAGAAGTGAATCCAGACCTCACATATGATGAAGAACCCATAAAGATTCTGGCTTATGAGGTGAAGCAGCTACGGAATAAGCACATACCGTTGGTAAAACTGCTGTGGAACCATCATTCGGGCCAAGAAGCTACTTGAGAACAAGAGGAGGACATGAGGAGACAACACCCACAGTTGTTCAGAGATTGATACCAGGTAAAAATTTCGAGACAAAATTTATTTAAGGGGGGGAGAATTGTAACACCCCCGTTGTATAGCCTGGTACATTTCACTGTTTCGGTGACCGGTGTCGGTCCGGACAATTAATGGGATTAGGGCCACACCTAAGACAACTTGAGAAGCCATGAACATAAATAATTAGTAATGTTTAATTAGTTAACTAAAAATAAGAAAAACAGAACATAAGAGGTTAAACGAGCCAAGAGTCACAGCGATGAGTGACCTCCTCGGGAACGACTGCGAAGTCATTTTAAACTCAAATTTCGAAACGTAAAAGGTGACGCTGCGGTCCTTAGGACCCTTATGAACACAGTGGAAAAGAGAAAATCATGAAAAAGAACTGTTAAGTCAGTCAAATAATTAGGTCAGGGAGCCGGAAGAAATATTGGATTATTTGCAAACCGGGATGAACCGGCAAGGGGCAATTTGGTCAATTGACCCCGAGAGCTGACTCCTGACCTAACTGTCAAATAAAATCGGAGAAAAGAAAATTTCGGAATCGAGAATTAAATTAAAAAACTAATAGAAAAATAAAAAAAAAGAGAAAAGGAAAGAGTTTGGAAAAGTCAAAAGTTATGACATCATGCATGATGTCATAACTAAATTAATAAATTGAATTAATTAATTTGGATTTAGGGGTCTTCCATAAGCAAAAAACGTTTAAAGGAAAACAAAAGGAAAAAAAATTAGGATTTTCTTCTTCTTCTTCCATCAAGTGCCGCCCCACCTTCCTCCATACATTCTCCATGAAAGTGTTTCCCTTAAGCTTACACTAAGCTTAATTTCTCCTTACCCAACCTTAATAAACCTCATAAAAACTTCATTAGAGCTTAATATTGTAACTTGGGAAGAAGACTACAAGAAGAAAGAAGGGCTAAGAGAGAGGGTTGAAGCTTTAAGTTGAGGTTAGTATGTTAAACTCCTTATTCTTCCATTTAAATGCATGTGTGATAATTGACATGAGCTTAGAAGTTATGAAATGAAATAAAAACATGGGAGAAGGACCAAACTGAAATTCTGGCAGCTTGAGAGGAGTATGATTTACATGAATATGATGCAATTGAATTAGTTTAGAAACTTTACTTAGTTAAATGATTAACATTTAAACCATTAGAAGTAGTTAAAGGCATGAAAATGTTGAGTTAGGGTTTTCAATGTTAGGGTTTATGAACCAAAATTTGGAGAAATGCATAAATGGCATGTTTAACCTATTGTGAAATGAAATAATGGTCAATTATGACCAAATAAGTTGTGTGGGAATGGTAGGAAATTAAACCAAATTCGTAGGTCAATGGTCATGCTGCTGGCAGCATGACCAAACCCACTTTGAAGGACCAAAACTCAAATTTTACAAGTCTAATTGATATGCCACCAATTGGGGATGAAAATAGACATAAAAGAGCACAATTTTCATTAAGGAACCATGGCCAAAAACTGACCAAAACTTGGTGAAACAATTGACCAAAGTGAGTTGATAGCAGGCTGCCATCAAGATTAAATCGACCAAATGAACAGTAACTGTTCATTTGGTCATAACTCGAGTTAGACAGGTCAAATTGACCTGAAATTTGGCCAGGAGTTAGAGGGCATATAGATCTAAAACTTTCATGAAGAACATCACCCCAAATTATGCCATTAACCCATTCAGATTATTGAGCAAAATTAGGTTACCAAACCTGCAACTCTGCAGAATTTTCATTGAGCAGCAATATTTGGATGGCTATAACTCCCTCTAGAAAACTCGGATTTAGGCGATTCTTGAACCGATTGAAACCTAAGACATAGTAAAACATTTCATATGCAGAAAGTGAGACCAGATTATGAACTTAACTTGATCAAATTATTGACCAAAGTTGGACCAAAATCTGCCAGAACCCAAAAGTGCAGCATGAACAGTGCACGTGAACAGTAAAATTATTTTGGCCATAACTTGAGCTACAAAACTCCGATTGAGGTGATCCAAAAATGAGAATACACTTAAGATAATAAGGAATATTTTCTATGAAGGAAGTTTTGTTAAATTCCAACAGTAGATCAACCAATGGAATAGTGCAACTTCAGAAAACCAAAACCGAAAATTGGCAATTTTGTCAAAATGACCTAAGCTTTAAACAAATGACCAAAACCAACAAGTTTGGTGACCAAAATGTGGTATGTGGGTGAAGTTGGAGTTCCCATACCTATTAAGCCTTAGAAAGTCAATAATTTGACTTGAATAGTGCAGTGAATAGTAACTCGAAACACAAAATTTCGAGAACGTCGAATTTAACACGTTAGAGCTAGGTAAATGTGAAGTTAAGTTTATTTTGGATTTATTTTAAGTTTTAGTACTGAAACATTGGAAATTTTCATGTTTCAGTGGAAAAAAATACCGGGACAGAACCTGAGGAGTCGAGTCAAGGCCAACAGGCGACTCATTTGAGGTTTGTGCACAACATATACTTTTATAATCATCTTTTGCATATCGTTTTGAATAATGTGAAATATTGGATTAGGGCATTCTTATGATGTTTGATCTAAATTATTGAAAGTTATTATGTATATTTGAAAAGACAATGTTTAGCAAATTGTTAAGATAAGTTTTGAAACCACAGTGTCATGACCACATATTTGAACACCTCACTAGCACGACTAGTGGGGGTAATTAGTTTCGAATTTTGATTCCTTCTCTGGAGAAGTGTTGAGGTGTGCCAGTAGAAGAGGATGTGAATGGATATCCATATATTTGAGCTAGCTAGCCTTGTGATATGATTTCTCTTTAGCCTTTGGCTATTGAGATTCATGTGATTTCTCTTAGCCTCTGGCTATTGAGATTCTATTTGTTTCGAATGGCATGATCTAACTGTGGGTTTTATGAAATGTGTGTTGATACTTTGAAATGAACTTGGTTTACATGTAAAATCTCACAATGCATGATTGTATTTAATTTTCATGTTTAGCCAAATTTTTGAATGAATGTGCTTTAAGTTTTGCATAAAGATTATTTTAGTATATTGTGCACCACTGAGTCCTAGTACTTGCCCAAATGCTTAGTGAATGGCTCAGCTGGATTTTCAGCTGATGCTATTTTCTGCATAGCTATATCGCCTTGCCCAACTATAACTCTGATAATGTGGTAGCGGCTTTCTATGTGTTTGGATTTTGGGTGAGACCTTAGTTCCTTAGCCTGTATGACTGGTCCATTGTTGTCACAGTGTAGTGGAATTGTTGACTCAATGGTAGGAACTACTGTAAGTTCTGTCACGAACTTCTTTACCCAAACAGCTTCCTTTGCAGCATCTGATACAGCAATATACTCAGCCTCTGTAGTGGAATCTGTAGTCATGCTCTGTTTGGAACTCTTCCAACTGACTGCACCTCCATTACAAATGAACACATATCCAGAGGTAGACTTTCTATCATTGATATCTGATTGGAAATCAGAATTAGTATAACCATCCAATTGCAAGTCTCCACCTCTATAAATCAAGAATAAATCCTTAGTTCTTCTCAAGTACTTAAGGATATTCTTAACAGCTATCCAGTGTTCCAAACCTAGATTGGATTGATACCTGCTAGTCAAACTAACAGCATATGCGATATCCGGCCTAGTACACAACATTGCATACATTAAACTTTCAATAGCCGAAGCATATGGAATCATGGCCATCTTATCTCTTTCTTCAGGTGTCTTTGGAGACATCTCTTTAGAAAGATGGATACCATGTCTCACTGGTAACAATCCTCTCTTGGAATCAAGCATGTTAAACGTCTTTAACACCTTTTCCAAGTATAGACTTTGAGATAAACCAATTATTCTTTTCGCTCTATCTCTATAGATGCGAATCCCAAGAATATAGGTTGCCTCCCCTAAGTCTTTCATGGAGAATGTATTTGACAACCATACCTTTATAGTCATCAACATACCTGTGTCATTACCCATCAACAGTATGTCATCTACATATAAGACAAGGAAAGTGATAGCACTATCACTAACCTTCTTATATACACATGGCTCATCCTCATTTTTGATAAAACCAAAGGATTTAATGGCTTCATCAAAACGGATGTTCCAACTGCTTGAAGCTTGTTTCAACCCATAAATGGATCGCTTTAGCTTGCATACCTTGGAACCATCTTGGGATTCAAAACCCCTAGGTTGTTCCATGAAAATGTTTTCTTCAATGTATCCATTGAGAAAAACTATTTTGACATCCATCTGCCAAATCTCATAATCATAGTATGCAGCTATTGCTAATAAAATCCTAATTGATTTAAGCATGGCAACAGGCGAGAAAGTCTCCTCATAATCGATTCCTTGCCTTTGGCGAAACCCTTTCGCTACTAGCCTTGCCTTATAGGTCTCTACCTTTCCATCAGAACTAATTTTCTTCTTGAAAACCCATTTGTTCCCTATAGGTACAATACCTTCAGGTGGGTCAACAAGATCCCAAACTTGATTCTTATAAATGGAATCAATCTCGGATTTCATAGCATAAATCCATTTTGAAGAGTTTATATCTGATATAGCTTTTTCATAGGTAAGTGGATCATCTCCATGATCTACTTCTTCATGAGTAGACAACTCTTGTCCTTCTTCATGAAGAAAACCATATCTCACTGGTGGGTGAGATACCCTGGTTGTTCTACGAGGAACAGCTGTAGATGTTTCATCAACGGGTATAGGTTGACTAGATGGATCTATATCCATCTGATCTGTTGGTTGGTCAGAATTCTCCAATTCTAACTCTATTTGCCTTCCTTTACCTCCTTCTTGAACAAACTGTTGTTCAAGAAATGTGGCATCTCTACCTATCACAACCTTTTGTGAAGTAGGCAAATAAAAATAATATCCAAAACTATCTTTTGGATATCCAATAAATCGACCTTTTTCTGATCTGGTCTCCAATTTATCAGTGTTCATCTTTTTTATATAAGCTGGACAACCGCAAATCTTAACATGCTTAAGACTTGGTTTTCTTCCACGCCATATCTCATAAAGTGTGGAAGAAACTGATTTTGATGGAATCCTATTCAGAATATACAAAGCTGATTCTAATGCAAATCCCCAAAAGAAGATTGGCATATCAGTATAGCTCATCATACTACGTACCATATCCAATAGGGTACGATTTCTCCTTTCAGATACACCATTCAGTTGTGGCGTTCCTGGAGGAGTCAGCTGAGAAACAATGCCATGCTCTCTCAAGTATTCATCAAATTTAGTACTCAAATATTCACCTCCACGATCTGATCGAAGAGCTTTAATACTCTTTCCTGTTTGATTTTCTACTTCAGATTTAAATTCTTTGAACTTTTCAAAGGATTCATGTTTGTATTTCAACAAATACAAATACCCAAATCTTGATTTATCATCAGTAAAAGTAATAAAATAATGAAAGCCCCCTCTAGCAATGTCTTTAAATGGACCACATACATCACTATGTATTAGCTCTAAAATATTTTCAGCTCTTAGCCCTTGTCCAACAAAGGGTGATCTAATCATTTTGCCCTGAAGGCAAGATTCACAAGTTAGAGTAGGCTCAGAGCCCAATGAGGATAAAATCCCCATTTTCTCCAGTTCTGCAATCCTATCTTCTATAACATGACATAACCTTAAGTGCCAAATATATTTTGAACTTGAGTTTGGATTTCACCATGGCATTGCATTCTTTTAGATCACTTGCATTCAATTTTTGTTTGTCATTATTATCCAAATAATAAAGACCATCATTCATATAACCCAAACCAACATATTTATTTCCAAATTAAATATTGCAAACATCATCTGTGAACTGAAATTCATAGCCATTTCTAGTCAAACTAGATATAGAAATGATGTTCTTAAAAGCATCAGGTACATATAAACTATTATCCAAACACAAAACATGTCCAAACATGTAAAAAGATTTAGATCCTATGGCTAAAGCTTCAATAGTTGAGCCATTGCCAATCCGGACTCTAATATCTTGAGAACGTAAGCTGCTACTGTTTGCTAGTTCCTGCATATCATTATAAATGTGAGAACTGGCACCAGTATCTAAAACCCAAGCTGTAGATGAACTATGAGTATCATCAGAATCTAAATAACAAGATATGGACATACCTTCCGAAGGTGTATCCTTCTTGTCCTTTAGAGAAGCAAGATACTCTGGGCAGTTCCTTTTCAGGTGCCCATCCTTTTGGCAGTGGAAACACTTTCCTTTGCCTCCATTAGCTTTAGTCTTCCTTTTCTATTTAGCTATTTTCTTGGAAGGACCAGGAATCTGAGGTTTCTTTTTCTTATTGCCCTTCTTCTTGTTGGACTTTCCAGCAGAAGAAGATGCAACCAAAGCTACCTCTTTTCCTTTATTGCCCGGCATATTATTTTGGGCAATAACCAGCATGTTGAGTAAACCAGCTAAGGTGCATTCCTGTTTAGTCATATGGAAATTTGTCACAAAATTCCCAAAAGACTCAGGAAGGGACTGAAGGATCAAATCCATCTGTAGTTGGAAATCCATGTTGAAGTCAAGATGTTCCAACTGTTCAATCAGCCGAATCATCTTATGGACATGATCCCCAACATTCTGTCCCTCAGACATCCTCATACGGAATAGCTGCCTAGATATCTCATACCTAGCATTCCTGGTGTGCTCACCATACAACTCTTGTAGGTGAAGGAGGATCTCACTCGCACTCTGCATGTTCTCATGTTGCTTCTGTAACTCATTACTCATGGAAGCAAGAACGTAACACTTAGCTCTCATATCATGCTCCTTCCACTTGTCCAAAGTTTCATGTTCCTCTTGTGTGGCCTCTGGAGTTAAGGGACCAGGAACATTTGAATCTAGAACATATCCTATATGTTCAAGGTTCAGGACAAGTTTCAAATTTCTTAGCCAATCAGACAGATTAGGTCCTGTCAACCTATTGTGATCAAGTATGCTTGCAAGGATATTGGATGGTGGTGGTTGTTTTGTGGTCATTTTTATCAGAAAATTAACTGCAGAAAATAACCAGATTAATTAGTAAATGTATCATGTAATTAACCAAAATGATTATGGTCTTTTAATCAAATTGGTCCTCCCACTAACTTAGCGAATCCTACACTTCCAAAGTAGAAAACGGAAATCCTAGTTGAATGAATTTCTAGTGGGTGATTGAATTCTTATAATTCTATTGATCATCCTCAGGTACATCCATTATTGGAATTACAATAAACTATAAGTGAGCAACTCCTTGCCCATCACATCTCATGTGAGGTTCAATCCTTTACCTAGCTTCTAATGCTCAAAATCTCAGATACATCCATTATTGACTTATCTTGCATTAGTTAAGTTGATCCCATTAAGCCAGTAATTATGCAAATAATTTTAATGTCCTTAGGTACATCCAATATTGGCCACTAAACCATTTACATATTTACAACATCTCATGCTTAACAATTATTCTTAAGAAAATCTCTTAAATTATTTACATCTTATGCAACTATTTAAAATTTCTTAAAATAATTGCCCCAATGGAGGGCCTATGTTATAATTACTTTAATTATAGCATTTTCAACTTAATCATTTGTTTGGAAGATTTTATGGTCATTCTAATTACTATTAAGGTCTCACTTTGTACATTATCCAATTAGCATACATATATCATATAATAGCATACATTCCATACATCTCATGCATTCATGGATAAGCAATAAATATGGTATGATCATGGACTTTCTAAGGGATTCAATTCTGAGCCACCAAGAATTGAATCAGGGCATTCCTAGGTGCATTCTTAGTAGTATGCCCTAGAGCATAACATTTAGTATGTATCTTGTACATATTTTTATTAATAAAAGAAATTTCCACTTTTCTGTTTACATAATATATTTATGTGTAATAGAAAAGGTCCATTGATATTTTGTTAGAAATATTATTCTTAAGTTGTTAAGAATATGAGTGACAATATTTCTAGCACGAAGTATCATAAATAGGTTCACAATCGAGGATAGTTCATAATAAGGACATGACTTATCCAGAAAGATTATATTCATGTTTTTTCCCAAGTTATTTATATGAGATATAAATAAGATGGAATGGTGAGTCTCATGCCATATAACAAACATGATAGGCACTTATAAATGATAAGTAGGCCGAACCAGTGACACTTATGACAAGCACATGGAGTTTACTCTTGTCAATGTTTTGTCATAAATCATATCAGTGCATATAATCTTTAGACTGAGATAGCATGATTATCTTGTATATAGGTAGTTTGAGTTTGATACTGCTTTCATACTTGTACTGTGTATGGGTATATGGGCATGTGTTGGCTCCTACTAGTTATATATGGAGGTAGGTGTTGATCAAGATGGAATCTGTTCCTCTAAGTAAATAGAGATAAAATCCTATGTTCATTTAATTGTTCTTGAGGTTTCAAGTTCCTGGCCAAGACAGATAGATTTATTCAGAAAAGAGTTTCTGATGAGAAAATCTTTTTAATCAAGAACTGGAATTAAAAGAGAACATAATATTCATAGCAAATGGAGTTTGACATAAACCATGACTCCAGCTTGAGTTGGAATTTTGTAACAGAGAGATTCTAGTGCTTGGTAACATATGATTATAGGTTCATTTAAGGTAAACCTTATTACTAATTGGGTGGCCATGGCATGCTATGCTAGGTGTTAACCATGGTCTATGAGGTTCATAAAATGATTTAGAGAAATCATTTATGGTAAGAAAGAGTTCTGATGATATTAAGAGTTGATATCATGTCTCATTGCCAATTAGTGATGAGCCTAGTAAGTCACACACATACACAAGTTATCACCTAATTAAATATGATTTAATTAATTAATTAAAGAGTTTAATTGATTAATTAAATAGGTTTGGTTTGCAATTAGATTGCAAAGTCCCTAGCATGACTTGAAACCAAATCTAGATTATTAGATGTATAATATAAGTTAAATTTATATTTAAAGTGTTTAAATATGAATTTAATTAATGAGAAATTAATTAATAGAGATTAATTAATTAATTTATATTTGATATAAATTAATTAGAAGAAGAAAAATAATTATTTTGGGTTGAGAACTCAAAATTAAGACACAGGGGCATTTTGGTCATTTTGCAGTGTGACACGTGGCACCATGAGATGGTGACACATGGCATAACACATAAGCTTGCTAAATATTTTTTAATCATGTAAGATGATTAAAATCAAGATTAAATATAGGTTTGACACTTGGCACAATGTGATTGGGTCACTTAAACCTAGAGCTAATCAAAGGGTGACATGTGGCAAGGGTTTAATGTGTTAACCTAGCTATTTAAGTGTTGTTATGAAAAAGAAAAGCAACCAGCAGCCACTCCTCTCCTTTGTCACGCCACTTTGAGGGTTTTTATCTCTTCTTCTTCATCTCTTATCAATTCAAAGAGATTAGCCATCAATCTCTTGAATTAAGAACACTAGGAATTGTTTCTAGTGTCCTGTTTACATCTCTAATCTCTTAAAAGGCAGAACTTGAATTTCTAATTAATAGAAAAGGCTTTAGAAGCTGTTCAAGGGCTGCCATAGGTGTTCTTGGTGTGGACAAGCTAGAGGACAACATCCGTGTCCTAAAGACGAATCTCAAAGGCGCAGACACTTGCGAGTGCATCAAGAGGTTAGTGTAATCGTTCTTGATTTAATCTAGGGTTCTAAAATTAATCTGATTAATTTTAAAATCTTAAATGGCAAATACAGATCCAAAAACATATTAAAAGAGTTTTAATATGTTGTTTATCATTGAAATCAAATAGATAAAAATAAATCTTGCATGATGCATGTGACCCTAGGTGAAAATTTTTGAATTCAATGGTATAAACTTGTGTTTTTCACGCCTGTTCCTTCAATTGGTATCAGAGCCACTATATTTGCCATTTAGATTGATGTTTATATGATTTAATTGTGTGTTTGATCATGAGATCAAAAGTTTATTGCTGGTTGCAAAGTCAAGGTGGCGGCACAAATGATGAACACCATGGTGCGCATGGTTGATGCATCACAATGGTGTGCAAAGGTAAATGGATGGTGAATGTGCAATTGTTGTATGATCTAAGATCCATTTTATGTCTAATTAAATTGTTTAATTAGAATTTTTATCACACAATTAAATTATGATTCAAAACAGAATTTTAAAAATTGTTTGAATGTGATTCAAATCTGAATTTTAAAAGTTGTTTGAATGTGATTCAAATCTGAATTTTTAAAGTTGTTTGAATCATATTTAAATCTGATTTTTTAAAATTGATTGAATAAAATTCAGATCTGATTTTTAAAAAAATATTTGAATGTGATTCAAATCTGATTTTTAAAAAAATGTTTGAATGTGATTCAAATCTGAATTTTTAAAGTTGTTTGAATGTGATTCAAATCTGAATTTTTAAATTTGTTTGAATGAGATTCAAATCTGAATTTTTAAATTTATTTGAATCATATTCAAATCTGGATTTTTAAGTTGAATATGAGATATTCAATTTAATTTAAGTATGTATATTTTATTTAATTGTTAAATAGTGATATGCATGATGGATGATCATGGACTATAAAAGACCAATGTGATTGGATTTATTTCTTTTATTTTTCTTTGGGATTATAAATTAATTAATTTATTTTAATTTATTTTGGGCATGTATTATTAAGTTTGTAATAATTTTTGGGTTGTAATTTCATTTATTTAAGTTCTTGTAAATTCGCCTTGGTATGCCAAGGATTACTATGTAATATTAGATTGCAAGAAGTTCAAGGAGGTCAAGAGCATTGGTGGGACCGGTCACGAGGAATTCAAGATCAAGTGTTGATTATGTACTCCTTCAGCAACTCTTGTAAAATGAATGAATGAAATGCACCTAGGAATGCCCCGATTCAATTCTTGGTGGCTCGAATTGAATCCTTAGAAAGTCCATGATCATACCATATTTCGCTTATCCATGAATGCATGAGATGTATGGGAATGTATGCAATTATATGATATATGCATGCTAAATGGATAATGTGCAAAGTGAGACCTTAATAGTAAATAGAATGACCATAAAATCTTCCAAACAAATGATTAAGTTGGAAATGCTATAATTAAAGTAATTATAACATAGGCCCTCCATTGGGGCAATTATTTTAAGAAATTTTAAATAGTTGCATAAGATGCAATTTATTTAAGAGATTTTCTTAAGAATGATTGTTAAGCATGAGATGTTGTAAATATGTAAATGGTTTAGTGGCCAATATTGGATGTACCTGAGGACATTAAAATTATTTGCATAATTACTGGCTCAATGGGATCAACTTAACTAATGCAAGATAAGTCAATAATAGATGTACCTGAGATTTTGAGCATTAGGGGCTAGGTAAAGGATTGAACCTCACATGAGATGTGATGGGCAAGGAGTTGCTCACTTATAGTTTATTGTAATTCCAATAATGGATGTACCTGAGGATGATCAATAGAATTATAAGAATTCAATCACCCACTAGAAATCCATCCAACTAGGATTTCCGTTTTCTACTTTGGAAGTGTAGGATTCGCTAAGTTAGTGGGAGGACCAATTTGATTAAAAGACCATAATCATATTTGGTTAATTACATGATAAATTTACTAATTAATCTGGTTATTTCTGCAATTAATTTTCTGATAATAATGAGCACAAAACAACCACCACCATCCAATATCCTTGCAAGCATACTTGATCGCAATAGGTTGACAGGACCTAATCTGTCTGATTGGCTAAGAAATTTGAAACTTGTCTTAAACCTTGAACATATAGGATATGTTCTAGATTCAAATGTTCTTGGTCCCTTACCTCCAGAGGCCACTCAAGAGGAACATGAAACTTTGGACAAGTGGAAGGAGCATGATATGAGAGCTAAGTGTTACATGCTTGCTTCCATGAGTAATGAGTTACAGAAGCAACAAGAGAACATGCAGAGTGCGAGTGAGATCCTCCTTCACCTACAAGAGTTGTATGGTGAGCACAGCAGGAATGCTAGGTATGATATATCTAGATAGCTATTCTATATGAGGATGTCTGAGGGACAGAATGTTGGGGATCATGTCCACAAGATGATTCGGCTGATTGAGCAGTTGGAACATCTTGACTTCAACATGGATTTCCAACTACAGACGGATTTGATCCTTCAGTCCCTTCCTGAGTCTTTTGGGAATTTTGTGACAAATTTCCATATGACTACACAGGAATGCACCTTAGCTAGTTTACTCAACATGCTGGTTATTGCCCAAAAGAATATGCCGGGCAATAAAGGAAAAGATGTAGCTTTGATTGCAACTTTTTCTACTGGAAAGTCCAACAAGAAGAAGGGCAATAAGAAAAAGAAATCTCAGATTCCTGGTCCTTCTAAGAAAATAGCTAAACAGAAATGGAAGACCAAAGCTGACAAAGGCAAAGGAAAGTGTTTCCACTACCAACAGGAAAGTGTTTCCATTGCCAACAGGAAAGTGTTTCCACTGCCAGTAGGAAAGTGTTTCCACTGTCCAGAGTATAGCAATCTAAAAGAATACAATGCCATGGTGAAAAACCAACTCAAGTTCAAAATATATTTGGCACTTAAGGTTATGTCATGTTGCAGAAGATAGGATTGCAAAACTGGAGAAAATGGGGATTATATCCTCATTGGGCTCTGAGCCTACTCCAACTTGTGAATCTTGCCTTCAGGGCAAAATGACTAGATCACCCTTTGTTGGACAAGGGCTAAGAGCTGAAAATATTTTGGAGCTAATACATAGTGATGTATGTGGTCCATTTAAAGAAATGGCTAGAGGGGGCTTTCATTATTTTATTACCTTTACTGATGATAAATCAAGGTTTGGGTATTTGTATTTGATGAAATACAAACATGAATCTTTTGAAAAATTCAAAGAATTTAAATCTGAAGTAGAAAATCAAACAGGAAAGAGTATTAAAGCTCTTTGATCAGATCGTGGAGGTGAATATTTGAGTACTGAATTTGATGAATACTTGAGAGAGCATGACATTGTTTCTCAGCTGACTCCTCCAGGAACGCCACAGTTGAATGGTGTATCTGAAAGGAGAAATCGTACCCTATTGGATATGGTACGTAGCATGATAAGCTATACTAATATGCCAATCTTCTTTTGGGGATTTGCATTAGAATTAGCTTTGTATATTCTGAATAGGATTCCATCAAAATCAGTTTCTTCCACACCTTATGAGATATGGCATGGAAGAAAACCAAATCTTAAGCATGTTAAGATTTGGGGTTGTCCAGCTTATATCAAAAAGCTGAACACTGATAAATTGGAGACCAGATCAGAAAAGGGTCGATTTGTTGGATATCCAAAAGATAGTTTTGGATATTATTTTTATTTGCCTACTTCACAAAAGGTTGTGATAAGTGAAGGAACGGAAGCGTGAAAACACAAGTTTATACCATTGAAATTCAAAATTTTTTCACCTAGGGTCTCATGCATCATGCAAGATTTATTTTTATCTATTTGATTTCAATGATAAACAACATATTAAAACTCTTTTAATATGTCTTTGGATCTGTATTTGCTATTTAAGATTTTAAAATTAATCAGATTAATTTTAGAACCCTAGATTAAATCAAGAACGATTACACTAACCTCTTGATGTACTGCAGCTTGTCTGCGCCTTTGAGATTCATCTTCAGGACACCAGATGTTGTTCCTCTAGCTTGTCCACACCAAGAACACCTATGGCAGCCCTTGAACAGTTTCTAAAGCTTTTTCTATTAATTAGAAATTCAAGTTCTGCCTTTTAAGAGATTAGAGATGTAAACAGGACACTAAAAACAATTTCTAGTGTTCTTAATTCAAGAGATTGATGGCTAATCTCTTTGAATTGATGAGAGATGAAGAAGAATAGATGAAAAACCTCAAAGAGGCGTGACAAAGGAGAGGAGTGGCTGCTGGTTGCTTTTTCTTTTCATAACAACACTTAAATAGCTAGGTTAACACATTAAACCCTAGCCACATGTCACCCTTTGATTAGCTCTAGGTTTAAGTGACCCAATCACATTGTGCCAAGTGTCAAACCTATATTTAATCTTGATTTTAATCATCTTACATGATTAAGAAAACATTTGGCAAGCTTATGTGTAATCCCATGTGTCACCATCTCATGGTGCCACGTGTCACACTGTGAAATGACCAAAATGCCCCTGTGTCTTAATTTTGAGTTCTTAACCCAAAATAATTATTTTCTTCTTCTAATTAATTTATATCAAATATAAATTAATTAATTAATCTCTATTAATTAATTTCTCATTAATTAAATTCATATTTAAACACTTTAAATATAAATTTAACTTATATTATACATCCAACAATCTAGATTTGGTTTCAAGTCATGCTAGGGACTTTGCAATCTAATTGCAATCCAAACCTATTTAATTAATCAATTAAACTCTTTAATTAATTAATTAAATCATATTTAAATAGGTAATAACTTGTGTATGTGTGTGACTTACTAGGCTCATCACTAATTGGCAATGAGACATGATATCAACTCTTAATATCATCAGAACTCTTTCTTACCATAAATGATTTCTCTAAATCATTTTATGAACCTCATAGACCATGGTTAACACCTAGCATAGCATGCCATGGCCACCCAATTAGTAATAAGGTTTACCTTAAATGAACCTATAATCATATGTTACCATGCACTAGAATCTCTCTGTTACAAAATCCCAACTCAAGCTGGAGTCATGGTTTATGTCAAACTCCATTTGCTATGAATATTATGTTCTCTTTTAATTTCAGTTCTTGATTAAAAGATTTTCTCATCGTAAACTCTTTTCTGAATAAATCTATCTGTCCTGGCCAGGAACTTGAAACATCAAGAACAATTAAATGAACATAGGATTTTATCTCTATTTACTTAGAGGAACAGATTCCATCTTGATTAACACCTACCTCCATATATAACTAGTAGGAGCCAACACATGCCCATATACCCATACACAGTACAAGTATGAAAGCAGTATCAAACTCAAACTACCTATATACAAGATAACCGTGCTATCTCAGGTCTAAAGATTATATGCACTGATATGATTTATGACAAAACATTGACAAGAGTAAACTCCATGTGCTTGTCATAAGTGTCACTAGTTCGGCCTACTTATCATTTATAAGTGCCTATCATGTTCGTTATATGGCATGAGACTCACCATTCCATCTTATTTATATCTCATATAAATAACTTGGGAACAAACATGAATACAATCTTTCTGGATAAGTCATGTCCATATTATGAAGTATCCTCGATTGTGAACCTATTTATGATACTTTGTGCTAGAAATATTGTCACTCATATTCTTAACAACTTAAGAATAATATTTCTAACAAAATATCAATGGACCTTTTCTATTACACATAAATATATTATGTAAACGGACAAGTAGAAATGCCTTTTATTAATAAAAATATGTACAAGATACATACTAAATGATATGCTCTAAGGCATACTACTAACAATCTCCCACTAGCACTAGAGCTATTCATTACAATATCTTAGACCTATCTTCTCAAGATGTCGGTCTAATTGAGTCTGTGACATAGGCTTAGTGAATGGATCAGCTGGATTTTCAGCTGATGCTATTTTCTGCATGGCTACATCGCCTTGCCCAACTATATCTCTGATAATGTGGTAGTGCCTTTCTATGTGTTTGGATTTTGGGTGAGACCTTAGTTCCTTAGCTCAGATGACTACTCCATTGTTGTCACAAAGGTAATGGTATCACGACTCAATGGAAGGAACTACTGTAAGTTCTCATTTAACTTCTTTAACCAAACGACTTCCTTTGCAAAGATCTCGATGCAAAGAATATACTCGACTCAGAGTGGAATCGCAATGCGTGCTTTGTTTGGAACTCTTCCAACTGACTGCACCTCCATTACAAATGAACACATATCCAGAGGTAGACTTTTTATCATCGATATCTGATTGGAAATCAGAATCAGTATAACCATCCAATTGCAAGTCTCCACCTCCATAAATCAAGAATAAATCCTTAGTTCTTCTTAAGTACTTAAGGATATTCTTGACAGCTATCCAGTGTTCCAAACCTAGATTGGATTGATACCTGCTAGTCAAACTAACAGCATATGCGATATCCGGCCTAGTACACAACATTGCATACATTAAACTTCCAATAGCCGAAGCATATGGAATCCTGGCCATCTTATCTCTTTCTTCAGGTGTCTTTGGAGACATCTCTTTAGAAAGATGGATACCATGTCTCACTGGTAACAATCCTCTCTTGGAATCAAGCATGTTAAACCTCTTTAACACCTTTTCCAAGTATAGACTTTGGGATAAACCAATTATTTTTTTCGCTCTATCTCTATAGATGCGAATCCCAAGAATATAGGTTGCCTCCCCTAAGTTTTTCATGGAGAATGTATTTGACAACCATACCTTTATAGTCGTCAACATACCTGTGTCATTACCCATCAATAGTATGTCATCCACATATAAGACAAGGAAAGTGATAGCACTATCACTAACCTTCTTATATACACATGGCTCATCCTCATTTTTGATAAAACCAAAGGATTTAATGGCTTCATCAAAACGGATGTTCCAACTCCTCGAAGCTTGTTTCAACCCATAAATGGATCGCTTTAGCTTGCATACCTTGGAACCATCTTGGGATTCAAATCCCCTAGGTTGTTCCATGAAAATGTTTTCTTCAATGTATCCATTGAGAAAAGCTATTTTGACATCCATCTGCCAAATCTCATAATCATAGTATGCAGCTATTGCTAGTAAAATCCTATTTGATTTAAGCATGGCAACAGGCGAGAAAGTCTCCTCATAGTCGATTCCTTGCCTTTGGCGAAACCTTTTCGCTACTAGCCTTGCCTTTTAGGTCTCTACCTTTCCATCAGAACCAATTTTCTTCTTGAAAACCCATTTGTTCCCTATAGGTACAATACCTTCAGGTGGGTCAACAAGATCCCAAACTTGATTCTTATACATGGAATCAATCTTAGATTTCATAGCATTAATCCATTTTGAAGAGTCTATATCTGATATAGCTTCTTCATAGGTAAGTGGATCATCTCCATGATCTATTTCTTCATGAGTAGACAACTCTTGTTCTTCTTCATGAAGAAAACCATATCTCACTGGTGGGTGAAATACCCTGGTTGTTCTACGAGGAACAACTGTAGATGTTTCATCAACGGGTATAGGTTGACTAGATGGATCTATTTCCATCTGATCTGTTGGTTGGTCAGAATTCTCCAATTCTAACTCTATTTGCCTTCCTTTGCCTCCTTCTTAAACAAACTGTTGTTCAAGAAATGTGGCATCTCTACTTATCACAACCTTTTGTGAAGTAGGCAAATAAAAATAATATCCAAAACTATCTTTTGGATATCCAACAAATTGACCTTTTTCTGATCCGTCTCCAATTTATCGTTGTTCACTTTTTTGATATAAGTCGACAACCCCAAATCTTAACATGCTTAAGACTTGGTTTTCTTCCATGCCATATCTCATAAGGTGTGGAAGAAACTGATTTTGATGGAATCCTATTCGTAATATACAAAGTGATTCTAATGCAAATCCTCAAAAGAAGATTGGCATATCAAGATAGCTCATCATACTACGCACCATATCCAATAGGTACGATTTCTCCTTTCGATACACCATTCAACCGTATGCGTTCTGAAGGAGTCACCGAGAAACAATGCCATGCTCTCTCAAGTATTCATCAAATTCAGTACTCAAATATTCACCTCCACGATCTGATCGAAGAGCTTTAATACTCTTTCCTGTTTGATTTTCTACTTCAGATTTAAATTCTTTGAACTTTTCAAAAGATTCATTTTTGTATTTCATCAAATACAAATACCCAAACCTTGATTTATCATCAGTAAAGGTAATAAAATAATGAAAGCCCCCTTTAGCCATTTCTTTAAATGGACCACATACATCACTATGTATTAGCTCCAAAATATTTTCAGCTCTTAGCCCTTGTCCAACAAAGGGTGATCTAGTCATTTTGCCCTGAAGGCAAGATTCACAAGTTAGAGTAGGCTCAGAGCCCAATGAGGATAGAATCCCCATTTTCTCCAATTTTGCAATCCTATCTTCTACAACATGACATAACCTTAAGTGCCAAATATATTTTGAACTTGATTTGGTTTTCACCATGGCATTGCATTCTTTTAGATTACTATACTCTGGCCAGTGGAAACACTTTCTTACTGGCAATGGAAACACTTTCCTGTTGGTAGTGGAAACACTTTCCTTTGCCTTTGTCAGCTTTGGTTTTCCTTTTCTGTTTAGCTATTTTCTTGGAAGGACCAGGAATCTGAGGTTTCTTTTTCTTGTTGCCCTTCTTCTTGTTGGACTTTCCAGTAGAAGAAGATGCAACCAAAGCTACCTCTTTTCCTTTATTGCCCAACATATTCTTTTGGGCAATAACCAGCATGTTGAGTAAACCAGCTAAGGTGCTTTCCTGTTGAGTCATATGGAAATTTGTCACAAAATTCCCAAAAGACTCAGGAAGGGACTGAAGGATCAAATCCGTCTGTAGTTGGAAATCCATGTTGAAGTTAAGATGTTCCAACTGCTCAATCAGCCGAATCATCTTGTGGACATGATCCCCAAAATTTTGTCTCTCAGACATCCTCATACGGAATAGCTGTCTAGATATCTCATACCTAGCATTCCTACTGTGCTCACCATACAACTCTTGTAGGTGAAGGAGGATCTCACTCGCACTCTGCATGTTCTCATGTTGCTTCTGTAACTCATTACTCATGGAAGCAAGCATGCAACACTTAGCTATCATATCATGCTCCTTCCACTTGCCAAAAGTTTCATGTTCCTCTTGAGTGGCCTCTGGAGGTAAGGGACCAGGAACATTTGAATCTAGAACATATCCTATATGTTCAAGGTTCAGGACAAGTTTCAAATTTCTTAGCCAATCAGAGAGATTAGGTCCTGTCAACCTATTGCGATCAAGTATGCTTGCAAGGATATTGGATGGTGGTGGTTGTTCTGTGCTCATTATTATCAGAAAATTAATTGCAGAAATAACCAGATTAATTAGTAAATGTATCATGTAATTAACCAAATATGATTATGGTCTTTTAATCAAATTGGTCCTCCCGCTAACTTAGCGGATCCTACACTTCCAATGTAGAAAACGGAAATCCTAGTTGGATGGATTTCTAGTGGGTGATTGAATTCTTATAATTCTATTGATCATCCTCAGGTACATCCATTATTGGAATTACAATAAACTATAAGTGAGTAACTTCTTGCCCATCACATCTCATGTGAGGTTCAATCCTTTACCTAGCCCTTAATGCTCAAAATCTCAGGTACATCCATCATTGACTTATCTTGCATTAGTTAAGTTGATCCCATTGAGCCAGTAATTATGCAAATAATTTTAATGTCCTCAGGTACATCCAATATTGGCCACTAAACCATTTACATATTTACAACATCTCATGCTTAACAATTATTCTTAAGAAAATCTCTTAACTTAATTGCATCTTATGCAACTATTTAAAATTTCTTAAAATAATTGCCCCAATGGAGGGCCTATGTTATAATTACTTTAATTATAGCATTTCCAACTTAATCATTTGTTTGGAAGATTTTATGGTCATTCTAATTACTATTAAGGTCTCACTTTGCACATTATCCAATTAGCATGCATATATCATATAATAGCATACATTCCCATACATCTCATGCATTCATGGATAAGCAATAAATATGGTATGATCATGGACTTTCTAAGGGATTCAATTCTGAGCCACCAAGAATTGAATCAGGGCATTCCTAGGTGCATTTCATTCATTCATTTTACAAGAGTTGCTGAAGGAGTACATAATCAACACTTGATCTTGAATTCCTCCCACTGGTCCCACCAATGCTCTTGACCTCCTTGAACTTCTTGCAATCCAATATTACATAGGAATCCTTGGCATACCAAGGCGAATTTACAAGAACTTAAATAAATGAAATTACAACCCAAAAATTATTACAAACTTAATAATACATGCCCAAAATAAATTAAAATAAATTAATTAATTTACAATCCCAAAGAAACATAAAAGAAATAAATCCAATCACATTGGTCTTTTATAGTCCATGATCATCCATCATGCATATCACTATTTAACAATTAAATAAAACATACATACTTAAATTAAATTGAATATCTCATATTCAACTTAAAAATCCAGATTTGAATATGATTCAAATAAATTTAAAAATTCAGATTTGAATCTCATTCAAACAAATTTAAAAATTCAGATTTGAATCACATTCAAACAACTTTAAAAATTCAGATTTGAATCACATTTAAACATTTTTTAAAAAATCATATTTGAATCTCATTCAAATATTTTTTAAAAAATCAGATCTGAATTTTATTCAATCAATTTTAAAAAATCAGATTTAAATATGATTCAAACAACTTTAAAAATTCAGATTTGAATCACATTCAAACAACTTTTAAAATTCAGATTTGAATCACATTCAAACAATTTTTAAAATTCTGATTTGAATCATAATTTAATTGTGTGATAAAAATTCTAATTAAACAATTTAATTAGACATAAAATGGATCTTAGATCATACAGCAATTGCACATTCACCATCCATTTACCTTTGCACACCATTGTGATGCATCAACCATGCACACCATGGTGTTCATCATTTGTGCCGCCACCTTGACTTTGCAACCAGCAATAAACTTTTGATCTCATGATTAAACACACAATTAAATCATATAAACATCAATCTAAATGGCAAATATAGTGGCTCTGATACCAATTGAAGGAACGGAAGCGTGAAAACACAAGTTTATACCATTGAAATTCAAAATTTTTTCACCTAGGGTCACATGCATCATGCAAGATTTATTTTTATCTATTTGATTTCAATGATAAACAACATATTAAAACTCTTTTAATATGTTTTTGGATCTGTATTTGCCATTTAAGATTTTAAAATTAATCAGATTAATTTTAGAACCCTAGATTAAATCAAGAACAATTACACTAACCTCTTGATGTACTGCAGCTTGTCTGCGCCTTTGAGATTCATCTTCAGGACACCAGATGTTGTTCCTCTAGCTTGTCCACACCAAGAACACCTATGGCAGCCCTTGAACAGTTTCTAAAGCTTTTTCTATTAATTAGAAATTCAAGTTCTGCCTTTTAAGAGATTAGAGATGTAAACAGGACACTAGAAACAATTTCTAGTGTTCTTAATTCAAGAGATTGATGGCTAATCTCTTTGAATTGATGAGAGATGAAGAAGAATAGATGAAAAACCTCAAAGAGGCGTGACAAAGGAGAGGAGTGGCTGCTGGTTGCTTTTTCTTTTCATAACAACACTTAAATAGCTTGGTTAATACATTAAACCCTTGCCACATGTCACCCTTTGATTAGCTCTAGGTTTAAGTGACCCAATCACATTGTGCCAAGTGTCAAACCTATATTTAATCTTGATTTTAATCATCTTACATGATTAAAAAAATATTTGGCAAGCTTATGTGTAATCCCATGTGTCACCATCTCATGGTGCCACGTGTCACACTGTGAAATAACCAAAATGCCCCTGTGTTTTAATTTTGAGTTCTTAACCCAAAATAATTATTTTCTTCTTCTAATTAATTTATATCAAATATAAATTAATTAATTAATCTCTATTAATTAATTTCTCATTAATTAAATTCATATTTAAACACTTTAAATATAAATTTAACTTATATTATACATCCAATAATCTAGATTTGGTTTCAAGTCATGCTAGGGACTTTGCAATCTAATTGCAAACAAAACCTATTTAATTAATCAATTAAACTCTTTAATTAATTAATTAAATCATATTTAAATAGGTGATAACTTGTGTATGTGTGTGACTTACTAGGCTCATCACTAATTGGCAATGAGATATGATATCAACTCTTAATATCATCAGAACTCTTTCTTACCATAAATGATTTCTCTAAATCATTTTATGAACCTCATAGACCATGGTTAACACCTAGCATAGCATGCCATGGCCACCCAATTAGGAATAAGGTTTACCTTAAATGAACCTATAATCATATGTTACCATACACTAGAATCTCTCTGTTACAAAATCCCAACTCAAGCTGGAGTCATGGTTTATGTCAAACTCCATTTGCTATGAATATTATGTTCTCTTTTAATTCCAGTTCTTGATTAAAAAGATTTTCTCATCAGAAACTCTTTTCTGAATAAATCTATCTGTCCTGGCCAGGAACTTGAAATATCAAGAACAATTAAATGAACATAGGATTTTATATCTATTTACTTAGAGGAACAGATTCCATCTTGATCAACACCTACCTCCATATATAACTAGTAGGAGCCAACACATGCCCATATACCCATACATAGTACAAGTATAAAAGCAGTATTAAACTCAAACTACCTATATACAAGATAATTGTGCCATCTCAGGTCTAAAGATTATATGCACTGATATGATTTATGACAAAACATTAACAAGAGTAAACTCCATGTGCTTGTCATAAGTGTCACTAGTTCGGCCTACTTATCATTTATAAGTGCCTATCATGTTCGTTATATGGCATGAGACTCACCATTCTATCTTATTTATATCTCATATAAATAACTTGGGAACAAACATGAATACAATCTTTCTGGATAAGTCATGTCCATATTATGAAGTATCCTCGATTGTGAACCTATTTATGATACTTTGTGCTAGAAATATTGTCACTCATATTCTTAACAACTTAAGAATAATATTTCTAACAAAATATCAATGGACCTTTTCTATTACACATAAATATATTATGTAAACGGACAAGTAGAAATGCCTTTTATTAATAAAAATATGTACAAGATACATACTAAAGGATATGCTCTAGGGCATACTACTAACAATAAGTAGAGATGCCACATTTCTTGAACAACAGTTTGTTCAAGAAGGAGGCAAAGGAAGGCAAATAGAGTTAGAATTGGAGAATTCTGACCAACCAACAGATCAGATGGATATTGATCCATCTAGTCAACCTATACCCGTTGATGAAACATCTACAGCTGTTCCTCGAAGAACAACCAGGGTATCTCACCCACCAGTGAGATATGGTTTTCTTCATGAAGAAGAACAAGAGTTGTCTACTCATGAAGAAGTAGATCATGGAGATGATCCACTTACCTATGAAGAAGCTATATTAGATATTGACTCTTCAAAATGGATTGATGCTATGAAATCTGAGATTGATTCCATGTATAAGAATCAAGTTTGGGATCTTGTTGACCCACCTGAAGGTATTATACCTATAGGGAACAAATGGGTTTTCAAGAAGAAAATTGGTTCTGATGGAAAGGTAGAGACCTATAAGGCAAGGCTAGTAGCGAAAGGGTTTCGCCAAAGGCAAGGAATCGACTATGAGGAGACTTTATCGCCTATTGCCATGCTTAAATCAATTAGGATTTTATTAGCAATAGCTGCATACTATGATTATGAGATTTGGCAGATGGATGTCAAAACAGCTTTTCTCAATGGATACATTGAAGAAAACATTTTCATGGAACAACCTAGGGGATTTGAATCCCAAGATGGTTCTAAGGTATGCAAGCTAAAGCGATCCATTTATGGGTTGAAACAAGCTTCGAGGAGTTGGAACATCCATTTTGATGAAGCCTTTAAATCCTTTGGTTTTATCAAAAATGAGGATGAGCCATGTGTATATAAGAAGGTTAGTGACAGTGCTATCACTTTCCTTGTCTTATATGTGGATGACATACTGTTGATGGGTAATGACACAGGTATGTTGACGACTATAAAGGTATGGTTGTCAAATACATTCTCCATGAAAGACTTAGGGGAGGCAACCTATATTCTTGGGATTCGCATCTATAGAGATAGAGCGAAAAGAATAATTGGTTTATCCCAAAGTCTATACTTGGAAAAGGTGTTAAAGAGGTTTAACATGCTTGATTCCAAGAGAGGATTGTTACCAGTGAGACATGGTATCTATCTTTCTAAAGAGATGTCTCCAAAGACACCTGAAGAAAAATATAAGATGGCCAGGATTCCATATGCTTCGGCTATTGGAAGTTTAATGTATGCAATGTTGTGTACTAGGCCGGATATCGCATATGCTGTTAGTTTGACTAGCAGGTATCAATCCAATCCAGGTTTGGAACACTGGATAGCTGTCAAGAATATCCTTAAGTACTTGAGAAGAACTAAGGATTTATTTATGGAGGTGGAGACTTGCAATTGGATGGTTATACTGATTCTGATTTCCAATCAGATATCGATGATAGAAAGTCTACCTCTGGATATGTGTTCATTTGTAATGGAGGTGCAGTCAGTTGGAAGAGTTCCAAACAGAGCACGACTGCAGATTCCACTATAGAGGCTGAGTATATTGCTGCATCAGATGCTGCAAAGAAAGCTGTTTGGATAAAGAAGTTCGTGATAGAACTTACAGTAGTTCCTTCCATTGAGTCACCAGTTCCACTACACTGTGACAATAATGGAGCAGTCATACAGGCTAAGGAACCAAGGTCTCACCAGAAATCCAAACAGATAGAAAGGCGCTACCACATTATCAGAGAAATAGTTGGGCGAGGTGATATAGCCATGCAGAAAATAGCATCAGCTGAAAATTCAGCTGATCCATTCACTAAGCCTATGTCACAGACTCAGTTAGACCGACATCTTGAGAAGATAGGTCTAAGATATTGTAATGAATGGCTCTAGTGCTAATGGGAGATTGTTAGTAGTATGCCCTAGAGCATATCATTTAGTATGTATCTTGCACATATTTTTATTAATAAAAGGCATTTCCATTTTTCTGTTTACATAATATATTTATGTGTAATAGAAAAGGTCCATTGATATTTTGTTAGAAATATTATTCTTAAGTTGTTAAGAATATGAGTGACAATATTTCTAGCACGAAGTATCATAAATAGGTTCACAATCGAGGATACTTCATAATAAGGACATGACTTATCCAGAAAGATTGTATTCATGTTTGTTCCCAAGTTATTTATATGAGATATAAATAAGATGGAATGGCGAGTCTCATGCCATATAACAAACATGATAGGCACTTATAAATGATAAGTAGGCCGAACCAGTGACACTTATGACAAGCACATGGAGTTTACTCTTGTCAATGTTTTGTCATAAATCATATCAGTGCATATAATCTTTAGACCTGAGATAGCACAGTTATCTTGTATATAGGTAGTTTGAGTTTGATACTGCTTTCATACTTGTACTGTGTATGGGTATATGGGCATGTGTTGGCTCCTACTAGTTATATATGGAGGTAGGTGTTGATCAAGATGGAATCTGTTCCTCTAAGTAAATAGAGATAAAATCCTATGTTCATTTAATTGTTCTTGATGTTTCAAGTTCCTGCCAGACAGATAGATTTATTCGTAAAAGAGTTTCGATGAGAAAATCTTTTAATCAATAATCGGAATTAAAAGAGAACATAATATTAATAGAAAAAGGAGTTTGACATAAACCATGACTCAAGATTGAGTTGGGATTTTGTAACAGAGATGTTCTAGTGCATGGTAACATATGATTATAGGTTCATTTAAGGTAAACCTTATTACTAATTGGGTGGCCATGGCATGCTATGCTAGGTGTTAACCATGGTCTATGAGGTTCATAAAATGATTTAGAGAAATCATTTATGGTAAGAAAGAGTTCTGATGATATTAAGAGTTGATATCATGTCTCATTGCCAATTAGTGATGAGCCTAGTAAGTCACACACATACACAAGTTATCACCTAATTAAATATGATTTAATTAATTAATTAATTAAAGAGTTTAATTGATTAATTAAATAGGTTTGGTTTGCAATTAGATTGCAAAGTCCCTAGCATGACTTGAAACCAAATCTAGATTATTAGATGTATAATATAAGTTAAATTTATATTTAAAGTGTTTAAATATGAATTTAATTAATGAGAAATTAATTAATAGAGATTAATTAATTAATTTATATTTGATATAAATTAATTAGAAGAAGAAAAATAATTATTTTGGGTTGAGAACTCAAAATTAAGACACAGGGGCATTTTGGTCATTTTGCAGTGTGACACGTGGCACCATGAGATGGTAACACATGGCATAACACATAAGCTTGCTAAATGTTTTTTAATCATGTAAGATGATTAAAATCAAGATTAAATATAGGTTTGACACTTGGCACAATGTGATTGGGTCACTTAAACCTAGAGCTAATCAAAGGGTGACATGTGGCAAGGGTTTAATGTGTTAACCTAGCTATTTAAGTGTTGTTATGAGAAAATAAAAAACAACCAGCAGCCACACTCCTTTGTCACGCCACTTTGAGGGTTTTTATCTCTTCTTCTTCACCTCTTATCAATTCAAAGAGATTAGCCATCAATCTCTTGAATTAAGAACACTAGGAATTGTTTCTAGTGTCCTGTTTACATCTCTAATCTCTTAAAAGGCAGAACTTGAATTTCTAATTAATAGAAAAGGCTTTAGAAGCTGTTCAAGGGCTGCCATAGGTGTTCTTGGTGTGGACAAGCTAGAGAGACAACATCCGTGTCCTCAAGACGAATCTCAAAGGCGCACACGCCGCAAAGGCATCAAGAGGTTAGTGTAATCGTTCTTGATTTAATCTAGGGTTCTAAAATTAATCTGATTAATTTTAAAATCTTAAATGGCAAATACAGATCCAAAAACATATTAAAAGAGTTTTAATATGTTGTTTATCATTGAAATCAAATAGATAAAAATAAATCTTGCATGATGCATGTGACCCTAGGTGAAAATTTTTGAATTCAATGGTATAAACTTGTGTTTTTCACGCTTCCGTTCCTTCATGCATTTCATTCATTTATTTTACAAGAGTTGCTGAAGGAGTACATAATCAACACTTGATCTTGAATTCCTCCCACTGGTCCCACCAATGCTCTTGACCTCCTTGAACTTCTTGCAATCCAATATTACATGGTAATCCTTGGCATACCAAGGCGAATTTACAAGAACTTAAATAAATGAAATTACAACCCAAAAATTATTACAAACTTAATAATACATGCCCAAAATAAATTAAAATAAATTACTTAATTTATAATCCCAAAGAAATATAAAAGAAATAAATCCAATCACATTGGTCTTTTATAGTCCATGATCATCCATCATGCATATCACTATTTAACAATTAAATAAAACATACATACTTAAATTAAATTGAATATTTCATATTCAACTTAAAAATCCAGATTTGAATATGATTCAAATAAATTTAAAAATTCAGATTTGAATCTCATTCAAACAAATTTAAAATTCATATTTGAATCACATTCAAACAACTTTAAAAATTCAGATTTGAATCACATTCAAACATTTTTTAAAAAAATCAGATTTGAATCACATTCAAACATTTTTTTAAAAAATCAGATCTGAATTTTATTCAATCAATTTAAAAAAATCAGATTTAAATATGATTCAAACAACTTTAAAAATTCATATTTGAATCACATTCAAACAACTTTTAAAATTCAGGTTTGAATCACATTCAAACAATTTTTAAAATTCTGATTTGAATCATAATTTAATTGTGTGATTAAAATTCTAATTAAAATTTTAATTATATATAGGATGAGCTTTTAGATCATACAACAATTGCAAATTAAAAAGCAAACCTTGCGCCACCTTGAAGAAGCTTTGTTGCCGCCACCAATGGTGGCTTGACCATGTGTGCCACCACACATCCATTGCAACCAGCAATGGATCAATCATCTCATGATCAAATCACACAATTAAATCATATAATCAACAATATAAATGGCAAATATAGTGGCTCTGATACCAATTGAAGGAACGGAAGCGTGAAAAACACAAGTTTATACTATTGAATTCAAAAATTTTCACCTAGGGTCACATGCATCATGCAAGATTTATTTTTATCTATTTGATTTCAATGATAAACAACATATTAAAACTCTTTTAATATGTTTTTGGATCTGTATTTGCCATTTAAGATTTTAAAATTAATCAGATTAATTTTAGAACCCTAGATTAAATGAAGAACGATTACACTAACCTCTTGATGCACTGCAGCGTGTCTGCGCCTTCAAGATTCGTCTTCATGACATCAGATGTTGTCCCTCTAGCTTGTCCACACCAAGAACACCTATGGCAGCCCTTGAACAGCTTCTAAAGCTTTTTCTATTAATTAGAAATTCAAGTTCTGCCTTTTAAGAGATTAGAGATGTAAACAGGACACTAGAAACAATTTCTAGTGTTCTTAATTCAAGAGATTGATGGCTAATCTCTTTGAATTGATGAGAGAAGAAGAAGAATAGATGAAAAGCCTCAAAGTGGCGTGACAAAGGAGAGGAGTGGCTGCTGGTTGCTTTTCTTTTTTATAACAATACTTAGATAGCTAGGTTAACACATTAAACCCTTGCCACATGTCACCCTTTGATTAGCTCAAGGTTTAAGTGACCCAATCACATTGTGCCAAGTGTCCAACCTATATTTAATCTTGATTTTAATCATCTTACATGATTAAAAAACATTTGGCAAGTTTATGTGTAATCCCATGTGTCACCATCTCATGGTGCCACGTGTCACACTGTGAAATGACCAAAATGCCCCTGTGTCTTAATTTTGAGTTCTTAACCCAAAATAATTATTTTTCTTCCTCTAATTAATTTATATCAAATATAAATTAATTAATTAATCTCTATTAATTAATTTCTCATTAATTAAATTCATATTTAAACACTTTAAATATAAATTTAATTTATACTACACATCCAATAATCTAGATTTGGTTTCAAGTCATGCTAGGGACTTTGCAATTTAATTGCAAACCAAACCTATTTAATTAATCAATTAAACTCTTTAATTAATTAATTAAATCATATTTAAATAGGTGATAACTTGTGTATGTGTGTGACCTACTAGGTTCATTACTAATTGGCAATGAGACATGATATCAACTCTTAATATCATCAGAACTCTTTCTTACCATAAATGATTTCTCTAAATCATTTTATGCACCTCATAGACCATGGTTAACACCTAGCATAGCATGCCATGGCCACCCAATTAGTAATAAGGTTTACCTTAAATGAACCTATAATCATATGTTACCATGCACTAGAATCTCTCTGTTACAAAATCCCAACTCAAGCTGGAGTCATGGTTTATGTCAAACTCCATTTGCTATCAATATTATGTTCTCTTTTAATTCCAGTTCTTGATTAAAAAGATTTTCTCATCAGAAACTCTTTTCTGAATAAATCTATCTGTCCTGGCCAAGAACTTGAAACATCAAGAACAATAAAATGAACATAGGATTTTATATCTATTTACTTAGAGGAACAGATTCCATCTTGATCAACACCTACCTCCATATATAACTAGTAGGAGCCAACACATGCCCATATACCCATACATAGTGTAACACCCTCCCGATAACCACTCCGTACATCCTACTGTTCCGGTGACCGGTGTCGGTCCGGACAGCTAGAACGTCCGGAAAAATATTTAAACTAAAGTCAGGAACCCTAATTAACTCAAATATTAATAAGAAAAATTTAGTAAAAATTTTAGAAATAAAATACAATCGAAATAAACGAGCCGTGCCCAAGCGATGGGTCATCGGAGGGAAGTTGCGTTCTGAACGAGGAGCCCTAGATTCGGGAAAAATTATAAAATAATTTTGGGACTCCAGAGAAGGGTAATTGAGGTTCCCATGGCATTAGAATGCCAAGAAAATACCTAGAAAAATTTTTCAATTCCAGATGCATTTATTTTGACCCGTTAAGCCAAACGGAGGGCATTTTGGTCATTTCGCCTTCCGAGGTGATTTTTGGCCGACTTGTCCAGTTGATTAAATAATTAATATGACATAAAATATGAAGAAATATTGCTAGAAATTAAATTGAAAATGAGTAGTGGAGGAAAGAAAAGAAAAATGCAACAAATGCAAATTATGACCTCAAAGTGATGTCATTAAGGAAATGTGGACCAATCACAAATAAGCCATCCTTTGACTAACAAGTTAAAGAGATAAATGAAGACTAATGAGGACCAAAAATCAGCTGCTCTTCTTCTCCTTCTTCTCCACCAAAAACGTGAACCCTTCCTTCCACCCTCCATTGGAGCTCAATCAAGCAAGCTTGATTTCCTACCTTGTCTCACCATAAAATCCTAACCTAGCTTCACTAAAACTTGCCCTAGCACCTTGCTAAAGCCTTTGGCAGCCAAGAAAAGCCAAGAAAGTGAAGGAATTGCTTGGGAAAATTCTGCCCAAACAAGGTTAGTGCATATATACAATTAAAGCTTTTTAAATTCTATGTTAGAGACTTGGAATAAGTAGGAATTTATAACTAAAATGAATGAAATCTATGTCTATCCATGCCCTAAGTTTTGGCAGCCCTATTGAATGAAAAGGTATGAGTGTTTTGATGGACTTAAAGTGGACTAGATATCAAGATTAAACCATGTATGCATGTGATTATTGAAAGAGATAGTTAATTAAAGCATGTTGTGAAAAATTCATATGGAAATTAGGGTTTGGAAAGGTGAAAGTGTGAATTGGCTTAGGAAATTGTTAGGGCACATTGTAATGGTCAATTAGTGACCATTTTAGATATGTTGACCATAAATGGGACTGAAAAATGCTATGGCAAAGTGAGGTGAAATCTGCCCTATGGACAGCAGCATAGGGACTGAAATTTCAGTCCCTTTGCACTGCCATAACTTGGGCTGTGCTTGTCCAATTGATGTTTGGACAATTGGACATGAAACTAGGCTTATAATGGCACATTTTTGCTGAAGAAACCATGCCCGAAAGACCAAAGCAAAAGGGTCAAAACTCAGCCACAATCCGGAACCCTGAAACTGCCTCTGCAGAATTTGACCAAATGAACAGTAACTGTTCATTTGGCCATAAGTCACTGTATATTTGGTCAATTGGTCTGAAAGTTTTACAGCAACAAGTTAAGATATAGACAAACAACTTTCATGAAGGAACCTACCCCAAATTATGGCCAGAACCCAGTCAACCAAGTGACTCAAGTCACTGTTCATGCACTGTAGATATGGTAAAATTCTGTAGACTGCATATCCGGACAGCCTGGGTTTTTGAGCCATATCTGGAGGTACAAAACTCCAAATGGAGTGATTCAAAAAAGTAAATTCAACTAGACAAAATAAGGAACAACTTTTATGTTTTACATTTCTTCAAATTCTAACAGTAACAGTGTCCAATGGAACAGTGAAGTTATGGTACAAAATCTGAAAAATCTGCTCCTTTGGTTTAATGCTTAGAAATGGTAAAAACACTTAATGCCAACAAGTTTTAAACACCAAATGTGGTATGTTGGGAGTGCCAAAGTTGATGTACACATTTTTATTCTAAAAGTCAACATTTTTGTTGACCAATGATGAATAGTAACACCAAAAAAAATTGAAATTCACAATTGACAAATTTAAGAGTTTCAAATGCCCTAGTATACCTAACAAGATTGGTTTGGATAGTTTGGCATGCCAATAGGGTTCGATTAGCAAGATCGCACATGGCAAAAATGCCATTCTGTGATTTCATGGCTTTTAGCCATTCGACTTTGTATTGAGACTTGGCCTTGTGCCGATATTATTTACAGCTTGTTAGTGCTGCTGCACATCTGGAGATACGTATGTGACCGATGGTGTGACGGCCCGAGGTACTAGGTACCCAAAGCGCGCTTTACCCGTTATCCATCCGATGTCTAGTGTAGGTTACTTGGGGCAACCAAATGAATAAAAGTGAATAGAGTTAATGAATTAATGAATATACCAAAATCAAACAAAGAAAGCATACACTTTGCATACACATTTATTTTCTTGCCAATTTCTTCTATTATATTATTGCACCACTAAGCATTATTGCTTAGCGCGTTGCTTTTGCCACGCGTAGGTACTGGAGATTCCGATCGTGAGCCCAGTAGACCACGATCGGGTGAGTCCATCCGGATACGCTCGATGTCCGTGTCACCTCACTACCGCAGTTGCATCGGTAGGGCACTAGGTGTCATTTTGTCATTTTGATATTTTGTAGCAGATTTGTATTTTCTCATATGTATTTGAACTCATGTAATATATTTTGATGTTTATGTAAATAATGAAAGTTATGACTATGAATGCAAGATTTGAGCATGTATTTATTGCTTGTACATGAGAAATGGATGTTGAGAAATGAAAAGGTTGTTGAAACCTGAAACTAAAAAATTGTTGAAACCTTGATATTGAGTTTTGTGATGATATTGAAGTTGAGAATGAATGAATTTGTCTATTGGAAGTGTTTTTAACAGGTTCCGAAGAACGGTTTTCTCCATTTTTAGCCGGTACTCCGCCGGATTTTCTTTAAAATTTTCGGAACCTTAAATGAATGATACTTTTGATGAATGGTTTAAATAAATTGTATTTCATAAATTATATGCAAAAGCATTGTCTAAATTAATTGAGGAATATTAGAGTGTGCCGGTACACCAGGTGGCATTACTTACTCGGGTATACTGTACACGGGTAAGGGGTGTCACATTTAGTGGTATCAGAGCACGGTTTAGGCGTTTCTGGGCCTAGATTGAGTCCATACCATGCATTGCATATGTAAGAGTCGAGGTGACACTAACGCAGATTTGTTTATCTTTCTTATTTTGAATAGGATATGGATCCTTCATCTCAGAGAGCCGTTGAGGAGGAAGTGGAGAGTCATGCTCCACCTGCAGCAGCTGAGACTGGGGGCATGAGAGAATCTGCCCGCCACTCAAGCAGAGCTCGCCGGCCTCCCGTGCCATGTTCCAACAAATGGCCGACTTCTTTAGACAGATGGTTGGGGTAATGCCAAGACCACCACCACCACCACCACTCCACGCAGGTCACACTGAAAGGTTAAGAAAATTTGGGGCAGTGGATTTCTATGGCAAGAGAGAAGATGACTCTGTTGCAGCCGAGAATTGGTTGAACAGAATGGGCAGAGTCTTGAAACAACTTCACTGCACTCGAGCAAAACACGAAGCCGCCATCTCTTTACCGCAAGATGATGCTTATGAGTGGTGGGACACAGGTGTCGATGAAGTACAAATGTAAGTCAGAACTTGGGATTTCTTTCTCTCTAATTCAAGAAGAAGTATGTGGGCATCAGTATACCTAGAAGAGAGAAGAAGGGAATTTATTAACCTGAGGCAGAGACAAATGTCAGTGGCCGAATATGAGAAAGAATTCGTCCAATTAAGCCGCTACGGAAGGGAGATAGTCCCAAATGAAGCTGAAAGATGCAAGAGATTTGAAGAGGGACTAAATGATAACATCAAGATCCAGCTCACTGCCTTGGGAATCACCGAATTTACCAAGTTAGTGGAAGCTGCCATAAAGGTTGAAAAAGTGAGAATTAGTGAGTGGACTAGAAGAGAGAGACAGCAGAAGAGGGGACCGAGTCAGTCTAGTTCAGCTCCTGCATCAGGGAAGAAGTTCAAGGGTCCTCCTGCACAAAGTTCAGCTCAGCCACAGGCTGTGGTCACCTCAGGGGCCTGGCCACGCTCACCCCTAGGAGAGGTCACCCACACCATCGTGGGCGCTCTCCGTGGATGGGGTTCAGGACCAGCCCGGCATCTTCTCGCCTGTCCACACCGTCAAAGATGGCATAAGGGGGAGTGTTGAGAGTGACTGTGCTCGCTGAGGTGTGGGTCAACAGAGCATCGCTTGAGGAACCGCCACGCAGAACTACTACGGCTACTCGACACAAGCGCATGCACCGCCCCGCCCACCAAGGGGTAGAAGGTCTGGTAAATCCGAAGCGGTGGGACCATCACAGAGGCCTGCATCTGAGCTAGCAGAGAGGCCAGATAACAGGCCACCTGCCCGAAATTATGCCCTGAGAGCTCAGGAGGAGCAAGATGCCCGGGCGTCATCGAGTGCGTTCTCCTCTACAATACTCCTGTGCATGCATTGGTGGATCCAGGATCCACTCATTCATACATCTGCATCAATCTACCCGTAGAAAGGGGATCTTGGTAGGGAAAGTGACCAAGACATTACGGTCACTAATCCATTAGGCCACGATGTAGTGGTGAACAAAGTATACAAAGGTTGCCCGTTGAGGATTCAGGTATGAATTCTTGGCAGACTTGATTGAGTTGCCCTTCCATGAGTTTGACGTGATTTTGGGAATGGACTGGTTGTCACGTCATCAGGCAATAGTTGATTGCAAATTGAAGAGGATTTCTCTAAAAACTCCGGAGGGTAATGAGATCACTGTTGTGGGTGAAAGGACAGATTTCTTGTCCAATGTCATCTCAGCCACAGTTGCAAGAAGAATGATGAGAAAAGGCTGTGAAGCCTACCTAGCACATGTGGTGGATACTAGGCGAGCTAAGCCAAACTTGAGTGACATACCCATTGTGAGAGACTTCCCAGTATTTCTGAAGAGTTGCCCGTTTGCCACCAGAAAGGGAAGTCGAGTTTGCTATTGAGACACTGCCGGGTACAGCACCCATTTCCATTGCTACTTATAGGATGGCACCCACTGAATTGAGGGAGTTGAAAACTCAGTTGCTAGAGTTTCTGGATAAGGGGTTCATACGCCGATGTGTCACCATGGGGAGCTCCAGTCTTTGTTGTAAAGAAGAAGGATGGGACTTTGAGGCTATGTATTGATTCTGGCGGTTGAATAAAGTGATCGTGAAGAACAAGTATCCGTTGCCTAGAATTGATGATCTGTTTGATCACCAAGGGAGCAGGAGTATTTTCTAAGATTGATCTCGGATCGGTATCATCGGTGAGGTGAAAGATTGAGAGGTGCCCAAGACTGCATTCAGGACCCGGTATGGGCATTATGAGTTTCTTGTGATGCGCTTTGGCCTAACATATGCACCATTTGCGTTCATGGACCTTATGAACCGTATCTTCCATCCATAACTAGATCGGTTCGTAGTGGTTTTTATTGATGACATTCGGTGTACTCCAAGACCGAGGAAGAACATGATGAACATTTGAGGATTGTTCGCAAACCTGCGGGAAAAGAAGTCGTATGCTAAGTTGTCCAAGTGTGACTTTTGGTGAATGAGATTGCATTCCTTGGACACATAGTGTCACTGATGGGATTAGGTGGATCCCAAGAAAATAGAAGCGATGATGGAATGGAAGCCTCCCGAGAAATACAACCGAGGTCGAAGCTTCTTGGGGCTAGTGGGTATTCTGAGAAGATTTGTGAAGGATTTTCCCTAATAGCTCCAATGACCAAGTTGTTACACAAGAATGTCAGATTTGACTGGAATGACAAGTGTCAGACCAGTTTTGAGAAATTGAAGGCTATGTTGACAGAGGCACCAGTGTTAACACAGCCAGTGTCCGGAAAGGACTTTGTGGTCTATAGTGATGCCTCACGTAATGGGCTAGGGTGTGTATTGATGCAAGAGGGGAAGGTGGTCGCCTATGCTTCCAGGCAGTTAAGGCCACATGAACAGAACTACCCTACCCATGATCTAGAGCTTGCAGCAATTATCTTCGCACTGAAGATATGGAGGCATTACTTGTATGGTGAAAAGTGCTATATTTACACTGACCACAAAAGCCTGAAATATTTGCCAACCCAGAAGGAGCTCAACCTTAGACAGAGGCGATGGATTGAGTTCCTGAAGGATTATGACTGTGTAATTGACTACCATCACAGGAAGGCAAATGTAGTTCTTGATGCTTTGAGCGAAAGTCCATCACAGCTTTGAGATCATTGAATGCCCGTCTATCCTTGGTTCGAGATGGAGCTATTTTGGCTGAGTTGCAAGTGAGGCCAAACCTGCTACAGCAGATATTAGATGGGCAAAAGGTAGATGAGAAGCTAATGGCTATTGTGAGCAAGATTTGGAGGAAAAGCAAGCGATTATGAGGTGAAAGCAGATGGGTGTGCGTATTATAGAGGAAGACGTGTGTACAGGATGATGGGAATTGAAGGCCGAGATTCTAAAGAGGCACACACCAGTGTATATGCTATGCACCAGGAAGTACAAAGATGTACCATGATCTGAAACTCCAGTATTGGTGGCCTGGTATGAAGAGGGATATAGGTGACTATGTGACTAAATGTTTGACATGTCAGCAAGTCAAGGCAGAACACCAAGTTCCATCAGGTTTGCTACAGCCTATACTCATACCTGAATGGAAATGGGATCGGGTCACCATGGATTTTGTAAGTGGGCTACCTCTCACCCGGAAGAAACATGATGCAGCATGGGTGATAGTTGATAGATTGACAAAGTCGACACTTTCTGCGATTAGACCGACTACTCCGGAGAAGTTAGCAGAATTGTATATCTGTGAGATAGTTAGACTGCATGGAATTCCACTTTCCATCATATCTGACCAAGACCCAAGGTTTACATCGAGATTCTGGAAGAAGGTGCATGAATCCTTGGGTACACAACTCCATTTCAAAGACTTTCCATCCTCGACGGATGGGCAATCGTAAAGAAGAGTAATCCAGGTAAGCAATTGAAACCCATGAAATTGATACAAATGTTGAACTGAAATGATAATAATAACATGAAATATATGTCAGGTCCTTGAGGATATGCTGAGGAGTTGTGTCATTGAGTTTGAGGGAAGTTGGGATAGATACCTCCCACTGGCAGAATTTGCATACAACAATAGCTACCAAGCTAGCATTCAAATGGCCCCATATGAAGCGCTGTATGGGAGAAAATGTAGAACTCCAGTGTGCTGGACTGAATTGGGAGAAGACAAACTGGTAGGACCAGACCTGGTGAAACAGGCTGAGGAAAAAGTGAAATTAATCAAAGCCAACTTGAAGGTTGCCTCAGACAGACAAAAATCTTATGCCGACCTGAAGAGAAAAGAAATAGAATATGCGGTTGGCGACAAAGTGTTCCTCAAGGTGTCACCATGGAAGAAAGTGTTGAGGTTTGGAAGAAAAGGTAAGTTGAGCCCTAGGTTTATTGGCCCATATGAAGTTATTGAACGTGTGGGTCCAGTGGCCTATAGGCTAGCTTTACCACCAGAGCTGGACAAGATCCACAATGTGTTCCACGTGTCTATGCTCAGAAGATATCGCTCAGATCCTTCACATGTCATCTCCAGAGAAGAAATTGAAATACAGCCGGATTTGACATATGAAGAAGAACCTCTACGGATCTTGGCTCGGGAAGTGAAAGAGTTGAGAAACAAGCAAATTCCATTGGTGAAAGTGCTTTGGAGGCACCACAACACCGAGGAGGCAACTTGGGAAAGTGAAGAGTCGATGAGGCAACAGTTCCCTCAACTGTTTGCATCAGGTAAATTTCGAGGACGAAATTTAAATTAGAGGGGAAGAGTTGTAACACCCTCTCGATAACCACTCCGTACATCCTACTGTTCCGGTGACCGGTGTCGGTCCGGACAGCTAGAACGTCCGGAAAAATATTTAAACTAAAGTCAGGAACCCTAATTAACTCAAATATTAATAAGAAAAATTTAGTAAAAATTTTAGAAATAAAATACAAGCGAAGTCAAACGAGCGGTGCCCAAGCGATGGGTCATGGAGGAAGTTGCGGTTCTCGCAACGAGGAGCCCTAGACCCGGGGGAAAAATTATAAAATAATTTTTGGGACTCCAGAGAAGGGTAATTGAGGTTCCCATGGCATTAGAATGCCAAGAAAATACCTAGAAAAATTTTTCAATCGGTACAGACGATTTTGACCCGTTAAGCCAAACGGAGGGCATTTTGGTCATTTTGCCTTCCGAGGTGATTTTTGGCCGACTTGTCCAGTTGAGTAAATAATTAATATGACATAAAATATGAAGAAATATTGCTAGAAATTAAATTGAAAATGAGTAGTGGAGGAAAGAAAAGAAAAATGCAACAAATACAAATTATGACCTCAAAGTGATGTCATTAAGGAAATGTGGACCAATCACAAATAAGCCATCCTTTGACTAACAAGTTAAAGAGATAAATGAAGACTAATGAGGACCAAAAATCAGCTGCTCTTCTTCTCCTTCTTCTCCACCAAAAACGTGAACCCTTCCTTCCACCCTCCATTGGAGCTCAATCAAGCAAGCTTGATTTCCTACCTTGTCTCACCATAAAATCCTAACCTAGCTTCACTAAAACTTGCCTAGCACCTTGCTAAAGCCTTTGGCAGCCAAGAAAAGCCAAGAAAGTGAAGGAATTGCTTGGGAAAATTCTGCCCAAACAAGGTTAGTGCATATATACAATTAAAGCTTTTAAATTCTATGTTAGAGACTTGGAATAAGTAGGAATTTATAACTAAAATGAATGAAATCTATGTCTATCCATGCCCTAAGTTTTGGCAGCCCTATTGAATGAAAAGGTATGAGTGTTTTGATGGACTTAAAGTGGACTAGATATCAAGATTAAACCATGTATGCATGTGATTATTGAAAGAGATAGTTAATTAAAGCATGTTGTGAAAAATTCATATGGAAATTAGGGTTTGGAAAGGTGAAAGTGTGAATTGGCTTAGGAAATTGTTAGGGCACATTGTAATGGTCAATTAGTGACCATTTTAGATATGTTGACCATAAATGGGACTGAAAAATGCTATGGCAAAGTGAGGTGAAATCTGCCCTATGGACAGCAGCATAGGGACTGAAATTTCAGTCCCTTTGCACTGCCATAACTTGGGCTGTGCTTGTCCAATTGATGTTTGGACAATTGGACATGAAACTAGGCTTATAATGGCACATTTTTGTTGAAGAAACCATGCCCGAAAGACCAAAGCAAAAGGGTCAAAACTCAGCCACAATCCGGAACCCTGAAACTGCCTCTGCAGAATTTGACCAAATGAACAGTAACTGTTCATTTGGCCATAAGTCACTGTATATTTGGTCAATTGGTCTGAAATTTTTACAGCAACAAGTTAAGACATAGACAAACAACTTTCATGAAGGAACCTACCCTAAATTATGGCCAGAACCCAGTCAACCAAGTGACTCAAGTCACTGTTCATGCACTGTAGATATGGTAAAATTCTGCAGACTGCATATCCGGATAGCCTGGGTTTTTGAGCCATATCTGGAGCTACAAAACTCCAAATGGAGTGATTCAAAAAAGGAAATTCAACTAGACAAAATAAGGAACAACTTTTATGTTTTACATTTCTTCAAATTCCAACAGTAACAGTGTCCAATGGAACAGTGAACTTATGGTACAAAATCTGAAAAATCTGCTCCTTTGGTTTAATGCTTAGAAATGGTAAAAACACTTAATGCCAACAAGTTTTAAACACCAAATGTGGTATGTTGGGAGTGCCAAAGTTGATGTACACATTTTTATTCTAAAAGTCAACATTTTTGTTGACTAATGATGAATAGTAACACCAAAAAAAATTGAAATTCACAATTGACAAATTTAAGAGTTTCAAATGCCCTAGTATACCTAACAAGATTGGTTTGGATAGTTTGGCATGCCAATAGGGTTCGATTAGCGATCGCACATGGCAAAAATGCCATTCTGATTTCATGGCTTTTAGCCATTCTGACTTTGTATTGAGACTTGGCCTTGTGCGGATATTATTTACACTTTGTTAGTACTGCTCACAGGATACGAGATATGTGACCGATGGTGTGACCGAGGTACTAGGTACCCGTGCGATTTACCCGTTATCCAACCGATCGTCTAGTGTAGGTTACTTGGGGAAACCAAATGTATAAAAGTGAATAGAGTTAATGAATTAATGAATATACCAAAATCAAACAAAGAAAGCATACACTTTGCATACACATTTATTTTCTTGCCAATTTCTTCTATTATATTCTTGCACCACTAAGCATTAATGCTTAGCGCGTTGCTTTTGCCACGCCTCGGTCCTGGAGATTCCGATCGTGAGCCCAGTAGACCACGGTGGGTGAGTCCATCCGATTACGCTCGATGTCTGTGTCACCTCACTACTGCGATTGCATCGGTAGGGCACTAGGTGTCATTTTGTCATTTTGATATTTTGTAGCAGATTTGTATTTTCTCATATGTATTTGAACTCATGTAATATATTTTGATGTTTATGTAAATAATGAAAGTTATGACTATGAATGCAAGATTTGAGCATGTATTTATTGCTTGTATATGAGAAATGGACGTTGAGAAATGAAAAGGTTGTTGAAACCTGAAACTGAAAAATTGTTGAAACCTTGATATTGAGTTTTGTGATGATATTGAAGTTGAGAATGAATGAATTTGTCTATTGGAAGTGTTTTTAACAGGTTCCGAAGAACGGTTTTCTCCATTTTTAGCCGGTACTCCGCCGGATTTTCTTTAAAATTTTCGGAACCTTAAATGAATGATACTTTTGATGAATGGTTTAAATAAATTGTATTTCATAAATTATATGCAAAAGCATTGTCTAAATTAATTGAGGAATATTAGAGTGTGCCGGTACACCAGGTGGCATTACTTACTCGGGTATACTGTACACGGGTAAGGGGTGTCACACATAGTACAAGTATAAAAGCAGTATTAAACTCAAACTACCTATATACAAGATAATTGTGCCATCTCAGGTCTAAAGATTATATGCACTGATATGATTTATGACAAAACATTGACAAGAGTAAACTCCATGTGCTTGTCATAAGTGTCACTGGTTCGGCCTATTTATCATTTATAAGTGCCTATCATGTTTGTTATATGGCATGAGACTCACCATTCCATCTTATTTATATCTCATATAAATAACTTTGGAACAAATATGAATACAATCTTTCTGGATAAATCATGTCCTTATTATGAAGTATCCTCGATTGTGAACCTATTTATGATACTTTGTGCTAGAAATATTGTCACTCATATTCTTAACAACTTAAGAATAATATTTCTAACAAAATATCAATGGACCTTTTCTATTACACATAAATATATTATGTAAACGGAAAAGTGGAAATGCCTTTTATTAATAAAAATATGTACAAGATACATACTAAATGATATGCTTTAGGGCATACTACTAACAGTAAATGGTAGATTAAAGTATTGATAAAGTGTTTAGATGTGTAGGAATAAATTGGGTGATGTATATTAAATGTATATGTGAATGTACACTTGATTTTGGAAGCTTGGAAAGCTAATTGATGAAGATTGCTATTCGGCAACTTGCAGTGTGGACAAAAAAAATGTTATTTCATGGTTTGGTTTGTGGAATATTATTGTTGAATTATGGTACTTGTCTGGCAACTTGTATATATGTATAAGGGTTTGAATGTGGACATGTAAATGAGCTTGTTATGTAGTTAAGTTGTGTGTAATTTGGACTTGGTAAATTCTGGACTATAAGTTGCATATTGAGTGTGATTATAAGCTGCCAAAATGACCAACAATGTGAAGTAAAATGTGTTTAGGTTATGGTACAAAACAGAAATGGCATGAATGTGTAACTTGGTAATGTTAAATGTGTCCTTTGATGAGTGATGAACAAAATGCAATGGGGCAATTTATGTTTTGGGCTTAGATGCTTAAGTGTGTGGCTCCAATTGGTATGAGACCAATTGGAGGTGAAACTAGGCACAAAAAGTGCCAACTTTCATGAAGGAAGCTTACCAAAATTCTGCTTGGAAGGTAACTTAAAAAATGACCAAATCCGGATTAGTGCATTTAAGGCCTGAAAATTAACCATTTGGGCAACAATTAGTGTTTTGGCCATAACTCACTCAAAACATGTCCAATTGACCTGAAATTTTTACCATAAATAGTTGAGATATATATCTACAAGTCTTATGAAGACACCAAAGCCTATAAGTGACCATAAGCAAGTCAAATAGCTTGCACAAGTTCGGGTCCAAAAATTAGCCAAACCAAAAGTGACCTAAAATGACCTAAAGTGACCAATTTTGGTACATTCTGACCAGCAATAGTAAATTGACCATAACTTGGTCTACATAACTCAGAATGATCTGAAATTTTGCCTCGCGTGCAATAAGACATAGATCTACAAGTTTGTAGTTTTTACTGAAACTCGAAAACTGAGGGAACTAGGTCATCCGGTTAGGTCAAATTAGTATACCGAAATCCGACAAATTGCAATAAAACGCAGTATACATGGAAATGAATTGGGTAACATGTACCGACCTTAAAAGGCTACAAATGTGACATATTGGTAACATTAAAACCTAATTCACTTAGACTGCATCGAGGGTCGACATCTTAGGTTAACTAAGGAAATAATAGAATTCAATAAACTAAGTGTTAAGCCTTATTCTTAGAGACGGTTTAAATGAGTACTGAAACACTTCAAATTGTGTTTCTTAGTTAGCAAAGACTCAGGGAAGGGGAAGGAAACACTGAGTCAGAGCTAAGAAACAGTTATCAGAGGTTTGTGCACAACTAGTTTTTAACTGATTTTGTTCTAAATATTTCATATGATTAAATGACATACTTTTCTTATATATTATATTTAACAAGCATTGGATTTAATTCAATGATTATTGAAATTGTTATAGTATGTATGAATTTAGCTTTGTGAAATGGTATTTCCACAAGTATTTAGCATTGTTATGAATTGAATAAATTATGTTTTTGGAAAATTGTGATAGAACATATTTTGAATTGTGATGGGCAATTTGCATAAAAAATGCAAATTTATGATTTGAATTGTGATGAGCATAAAATTATTGGATATTGGAATTGACTTTGAATCGAATTGTATTGTGATTTATGCTCACTAAAGGATTGTGGTATTATTTTATATCTCACTATAAATGCTTGACTAGGTTATTACCCGTCTCTCTCATTTGTTGAGAAGACAATGGAGTTAGTTGTGTTTTGATTACCATGGTACGTGCACAGGCTTAGATCCTCCTCTTATTAGAGGTTAGATCTAAGTTTTATGTTATGGCCTTTTCTGAAGATTCATTATTGTGATGTGTACTGTGCACGATGATTCGACCTCCCTGACCATAGGGAGTTAGAATCACCCCGAAGATGGCCCTTTCGGATTAGTCTTGCATAGTTAGTGAGATACAGAATGGTTTTTGAGATACATAATGGTTTTTGAGATACAGAGTGGTTTTTGAGATACAGAATGGTTTTTGAGATACAGAATGGTTTTTGAGATACATAATGATTTTTGAGATACAGAATGATTTTTGAGATACAGAATGTTTTTGAATAGTAAAGAATTGTGATTTCAATTATGACTTATGTATAATTGATTTTGTGGAATTACCTTAAATGCTTAGTTATGAGTTGATAAATTGAATTTCGTGATCAAAGTCATTTTATACAAATGATTTACATTATTGGCAATGAATATTTTGAGTTTTGAAATTTGTTGAGTATTCAGATTTCCAAATTATTTGCTGTAAATTTTGTCAATGTATATTGTACTATGTTTCAAATTATAGTTGTGCACCATTGAGTTCACCACTCAGCGATAGCTTTGTATGCTGTCGTAGGTGAAAAGAGCATAGACCAATTGAGTAAACTTCTTTGAAGAGACATTCAGATCAGCTCCAGGTATACCCATGTACACAGGTTTTGATGTATGCATGTAATAATATGTATGTAAATTATTTGAGCAGTTATATAAAAACTCTTGTAAAATACTTTGACATGTAATTAAATGTAAATTATTGTAAATGTAAATTTGAGATTTCATTTACTTGAATAGTCTTGTAATATAAATTTTGAGTTTTATAATCAATGAAATGTTTCTTTTATGATGAGGTTAGTTTGAAAATGAAATGATTGATTATTGAGATTTGAATTGTGAGTTGAAATGAAGTTATTGGAGTTGTATTTGAGAAAACATATTGGGAGTGTTTTCCTTTTCTGGTTTGAAGAACTATTTTCTCAAAACACAGCCAGCACTTTGTCGAAATTTTGAAAAAAATTTTTAACACTAGATTTTAATTGATGATGTAAATTTCACGAAAATTATTTTAAAATCCCTTGTAGTATATCTAATGGGTTATCGGTAGGCGAAGTACGGTAATTCATTAGGTGTACTACGGGATCATGTTACATCTTACGGGGGAGTAGGGTGTGACAATTTACATGTAAAAACAAGCTAAACATTTTAACTTTCATGGCTGCCGAAATGGTACATCACCAATAATTCATCAAACCTCAAAACTTCTTCCATAAATCAACTCACTACAACATCAACTCAAAGTTTAACAAAGAAAGGATGAAGAAATGGCCACTTACCTCTTATGGACTTCCTCAAAACTTCACCAAATTCCTTCTTTCTTGTTCCCTAAGTGCTGCCCAAGGTGTGGTGGTCAAGTTTAATGAAGAAACCTTAACCATTGGAAGCTTGGATCATGGATGCATGGAGGTTGGAGCTTGGATAGCCATGGGAGAGTTTGGGAGCTTTTTGGTTCGGCCAAGGGAGAGTTTCAGGAAGAAGATGGCTTTGCAGAAGTTAGTGGAAGATGATAGATTTTTAATTGATTTACAAAGTGCTTAGTGGTCCACTAATGTAGAAATAACATTAGTTTAATTCAACTTTCAATTATTCAAAGTTTTACACCCTCTTTTTCCTTATTTATACTTCTCATTTTCAATTTCATTTTTCATGGGGTTTTCACTATTTAATATCACTTTATTTTCATGGAAATTTAGGTCAAAAGGCAACTCGGGGTGTCAATTGACCACAATGCCCCTATTCAGGTTGCATTCCCAATTTTTCGATAACACCGAGTTTTGTCGGTTTCTTAATTTCTCATTTTTCTTTGTAATAATTAATTAATTTTTATTTGACATTTCCTATGTCATTTATACTTCAATAGATTTTTATTTAAGTCTTAAAAATATTTTCCAGGGTTCTCCGCAGTCCAGGGCTAGTCAACGGTCCACGCCGCAACTTCCCGGTGCGATCACCCATCGCTACGGTTTTTGGCTCGTTTAACTTAGTCACATTTCATTGCTATTATTTTTCCTTTGTTTTTCTTGTATTTTTCTCCATTGTATTTCAATATTTTATATCTCCTCACTAATATTTAAGTATAATTCTAGGCATTCTAGCTGTCCGGACAGACACTGGTCACTGAAACAGTAGAACGCACTACCGAACATAGGGGTGTTACATATAGTGAAAGTGATATGTGTTTCAAGAATGTGTCCCTAAATTACAATTCAAGCTTCAATCAATATTTATAACAATTTTTGACATAGCATGCATCATAAAATATTCCACTAATTTCTCAACCTACTCCATATATCTTCAAGTATATCAACTCAATCTATTCAATCAACATTCAATATCATGCATAGAAATTAAATTACACAGAAGTAAATAGATTAAGGTTAGAGAAGTCAAACACAATGATTTTTATAGTGGTTCAGCTTAACTAACCTACATCCACTCTCTCAAAGAACCCTCTTTAAGTCTTCTCTCTATTATTTGCTCTTTTATTTGCTCTTTTAAATGCAAGAGACCAAAGGCCCTTTACAACTTTTTCAACACCAAGCTTTTACTAAGGTAGCTTAAACACTTAGACAAGTGCTATCTCAAGCACTCACACTCTCAAGCTTCAATAGGTGCTTGTACAACCTCTCTTGAATGCAATTTAATGTTTTAACACTCACTCTCACTCAATACAAATCAAACTATAAAGAAAAGATGAGTTGATTTTCCAATGGTAGCTCAAACACTTTAAAGCTCTTGAATGAAAGTAATAAATGAAAAATCAAGATTAGAGTGCAATTGTAAGCTTTCATCAAGTGTAAGATGAAGTAAAGAAGGTGTATTTATAGTCCCAAATCATTTTAAACTGTTTGAAACTTTTTTGAAATGTTATACACTCTGTCCTAGGCAAAATAACCGTTATTTTGTCTTTTTGTACGAAGTTGAGCAACTCTGATTATTTAGCAAACTAATGATATTTTTGGCGACATTAGTAAACTAGTTAGCAAACTAATGTTTTAGCAAACACATTAGCAAACTAATATTTTAGCAAACAAGTTAGCAAACTAATTTACCAGATGCCTATTTCAAATTGTAATCTTTAAAAATCTAATTTAGACCTTAGAAAAATATATATTCCAATAGCAATGTCCAAGGTCATGATGAGAGAAAATTTTATAAAATAATTAAAAGAAAAAATTTAATTTTGAGCTCCATTTGACTAAAACTTTCATCTATTCTTTTTACACAAGTCCTAAGACTCAATTCCTAACTCTATGACTTTCATACCTTCACTTCAAGTCTTAGCTTTCATAATCTTATTCTTTCTCAACTTGGATTCATCTTGAGATGCCATTTAGTGCTCTTCCTCTTTAGATGCAACCTTAAAGATTCTTTATGAGTAAGAGAAAGAATCTACACATTACTTAAAATTGAGTTAGATAGATTCTATTTGAGTTTTGTTGTCATCAAAATCAATGCTTATTTTGAGCTACACGGGGTCAACAATCTTCGTATGTGATCTTGGATAGTTTGGCATTATAGTGTATGTTTTTCCTAGAGTTTATTAGAGACAGTATTCCTAATGTAGTAGTGGAGTGCAAAGTGCAACTTTGCTTTCTAAGGAGGACAAAAGATTGTGAATAGTGTATACAACTCATTAAACAAGGTTGTAGGAAGGTTATAGTATAATAGGTGAGACAAAAGGTTATTACTAGTGTAGAGACCATAAAATGACATCTTAGATGGGACTATAAGGTGATACAGAGGTATTGGCTTAGGTACCCTAGGGATGGTATGAAGTTCTATTATAGGAGTCAAAAGTGAATAAATCATGACAAGTGTGGTTCTTTTGAGTTAGTGATAGGATTGGGTGCCCAGTACCATAAGTTTCGGATAATTCAGTGGAAATGGGAAAAGAGAATCCATGTAGATACCTTCTTCAAGGTAGTTGTTATCCCTTATAGCAACCCAAAAGGGAGGGGGGGGGGGGGTGAATTAGGTTCTAATTGTAAAATTAAAATTAAAAGAAATTTAAACACAAAGAAGAATAAAGGAAGAATGATGACACGAAATTTATAGAGGTTTAGCTATCTTAAGCCTACGTCATCTCCTCAAAGCCCTCCTTGAGAGTTAACTCCACTAAAATTCTTCTCTGGGTGAAGAATAAACCCCTTACAATCACTACAAGGGCAAATCCTTGCTTTTTACAAATCCCTTTACAATCAAGAGCTATTTAAAGCTCTATCACAATAAGTGCTCACATCAATCTTGAATGAACTCTCAGAACAAAGAATTTACAACTCAAATATCAAGTTTTGAACATTAACTATGGTAGCTCAAGTTCTAGAGAGAGAATAAAGAAAATTTTTGCAACACAATAAATTTCCAAAAAATTGTTATTGTCCAAACTTATTTTCAGCCATAAATGGTGCCTATTTATAGTTTTTGCAAGAAAATAGCCGTTAGGAGTGCATTAAATACAAAAATAGTTGTTCAACCACCCAAAGCTCTATTTTATCGAGTTGCAGAAACTTAGGTTCAGCTATCGAAGTTATTTACTTTGGCTACCGAAGGTTGGAGCACTAAAAAATAGTTTTTGAAAAGTCACTTTCGGCTGCTGAAGTTCCCACTTTCGGCTGCCGGAGTGCTCTCTGGACAAAATGGCTTTTAATGCTCAAAAATCGTGATTTAATGAGTGAACTTTGGTAGCCAAACTTTGGCAGTCAAACTTCCCACTTTCGGCTGTCGAAGTGCTCTCTGGATAGAAAGTATCAAAAGGTCACTTAGGCTTCGGAAATGCATAACTTTTTTACTGAAACTCAGATTTTCGATCCGTTTGAACTGTTAAAAAGCTAATTTGATAAACTTTTCAATGAAAACACTTTAAAAAGCAAATTTTAATTTGTCAAATGTGAAAATATCATTTTGCTCCCCCTTGGTCAAGAAAAAAAATACAAGTAAAGACACTAAGAAATTAAGAGTTTAAAAAACTCATAACTTTTTGATCCAAACTCAGATTTTTGATTCGTTTCAACCATTGGAAAGCTAATTCAATGCATTTTGCAACTAAAATACTTTTCAAAATTAATTTTGCATTTTTTGAAAAATTTATTTAATTTTTCCTTGATAAAGAATTAGGTGAAAACTAAGTTGTTCTTAGTACCACCTAGACTTAAGCCAACACAATTAATAAAATGAGATTTATAAGATATAAAATTAATAAAAGTTACATTATAGGGTCCTATAAATGTTTGCTTCCTTATCTTGTTCTTTCTTAACCTTGATTTGAAGCAATTTGGCAATTTTGAATCTAGAGCCTACAAACTCAACACAAATACTTCCAAAGTATATTAATAGCACACTAATTGTTTATTATTATCAAAACATGGGTTAAGACACCTAGGTCCAATAGTAGTAGAGGGTAATCTATAATTTAATAGATAGGAAAAGAAATCATGCAATGAATGCATGGTTGTTGTTCTCTGAGTTCTTTCTCAGCTTTTTACTACCCAAGACTAGAGTATACTTGAGCAGAGAAAATGATAAGGGTAGTAAGTCAGTGGAGATAAGTCATAGAATACTAATAGATAGAAGAAGTGTAGAATGCCAGAGGAAGTGCTAGTCATAGTGGTTTGAGGACCAATTCTAAGTAGCTCAGAGGTGCAAATGATCTAGTAGAGACACGAAAAGGTACAATCCTTTAGTGTAACTGTTAGGTTAGGAAGAAGAATAGAGCAAAGGAATTAGAGTAATTAAAGTTTTGTTCTGGGTAAGATAAAAAGAGATAAATTAATGGGTAAGCAAGATTACAAAGCTAGAATAAAACCACATCAGTGAGCACAATTGTCAAGATATAGAACCTAAAAGTGCAAAACCTAAGGAACGTCATAGTATGGGCAGTGATAGGAGTTAAAACAAGGAGCTTCAAGTTACAAGATTGGATCAGAATTTATCTATTCCTTATTCCTAAGGTGAAATGGGTAGTAATGGGATAATATTCTTTTAATTTGTGGATAATATGGGTGGAGTTAGGGGAGGAATGCAACTGGAGTGCATAGTTGCTAAATAGTGTACAATGGTGTTCTGGACTATTTTATTAGACTAAGGAAAAAAACTAATAAATAGTAAGTTGATTGAGGTCGATGTAATAGTTCAAATAGGTATGATGATGAAAAAGAATATTTATGATGGTATAGAGACTTTAAGTTAGATGGTATAGATGGTGAAGTAGTAGTCAGGATTGTTATAAGGAATCAGGTAGATATATTCAGTGTGACCAATAGAGTCATTTGTGCAGAAGCGTCAATGACAAAATAACAGTAAAGGAAAAGAAAATAAGAAGAGACTAGCATAGATAGTACTTATAAATTGCAAGAAAGTGCAAAAATCAAAGTAATGGCAGTAGGTATGATTAGAGTTGGTGTTTAGAAGAATCTTTAAGTGAGAGGTATCTTCTAGAAAATAATAAAAGATGGGACACCAAAAGAATGATAATAGGCATAAAGGACAAATGGAGTATGAGAAGAGATAATAAATTATAAGATTATAAGTTCGATGAGACAGTTGTACAATAGAGGGTTGGTGTTGATCAGACAATGGTGTATTGTTAACTGTAGGAGAAGATTTCTCGTTTTTATTAAGTTTAACTTGTGCTTTTAGTCCCACAAGATTGTATTAGGAATGGAGATTATGTCGAGGTGACCCAATTATTTGAGAATTTGGTAGGCACCAATTTGCATATAATCTTTTGCGGCAGAAATCAAGGTAAATGCATACTTAATGTCAAGAATGAAGGAATGATCAAGGTAGTGACATGAGTTATAATTAGTTCACAATTTTAGGCATTAGGTGTTATCTTATGTTACTAGGTTATGAAATGTTTGGTACATGATAGTTCTTTTGAGTTATGGATGGATAGAGTTTAGTATTAGCGGAAGCATGGTGGCTTTGGATTAGATTTTGTGGTTCCTTAAGTTTTGAAATTTCGAGGTTGAAATTTTTTTGGGGGGGAGAGAATTGTAACACTCTAATTTTTTAAAGAAATAGTAAATATGGATGTTATTAAAGTAAACATATAATTTATAGAAGTTTTTGGGAGAAAGTTATATTTGAAAATTGGATTTATAAGTGAAGATTTAAAGTTTTGAGTGTAAAATGGACTTGTGGAAAGTTGAAGGACAAAAATAAAATTTGTTTAGAAAAAGGTGGTAAGTGGGACCAATCCCACATGATTCTTTAGCAGGTTCTATAAATTAAAAAAAAAAAAAAAAGAAGAAAGGGAATCAAGAAAGAGAAGAAAGGAAAGGAAAAGAAGGAAGAAAGAAAGAAGGAGAGGAAGAAGAAAGGAAGGAGGAGGGGAAATTAGCTAGATTTTTGGGGTTCCTCTAGCAAGGAAGAACGCCGATAAGGGGAAGAGAGGGAGTGTAACCTGAAATATAAGAAATTAGATAGAGAAATGAAGAAGAAGATGAATAGGAGCAAAAACAAAATTTTAGCTAGGGCAACAACTTTTTCATCTTTTTAAGTGATCCAAATCAATAATTTTCTTCTTCTCAATAGAACCAATAGGTGTTGGGTCACACTGTGAGTTAGATATTGGTTATTTTTGTAATTTCAATATTATTCATATAGATGGCATGATCATGCATTTTTATAAATATTTATTTATGCATATAATTAGTTAAAATATATTAGAAGTATTCATGTTGTTGCATATTTAGTTAATATTAATTACTTGTCTTTGTTGCCTTGAGGATAATTTGAAACTTTGTGTGTGTGTGTGTGTGTGTGTGTGTGTGTGGAGTATGTTATGGATATAGTTTGGACGGGGAGACAGGGTTTGAGCTTGTCTCGCTATGGTTGATTCTTATGAATATGAAAAGTCAGAGTGAGACACGGTTTTGAGTTGATCTCGCTAACCCCGACACATGGATTTAAGTAAAAGTTTGGCTTGACTTGGAATAAGAGAGCTAGATAGGGGATCAACTCTCATAATATGTATGGATATGCTATTTTAGGAGTGTGTATAGCTCCAAATTCTCTTCTTATGTGAAATTGGGTGATTTGATTGATACAAATACTCGTTGTGCATTTCATACTTAGGAATACATTAGCTTTAGATAGATATAGAAATTATAATTATAATCAATATCTAAACTCTTTGAGTTGAACACTTGCCCCTATTTAATTTTTTTTCCCAAGTGACAGGTGGATGTTATTTCTGAGTTAACCTACTTTCTTTCTCGCAAGGAACTTAAAATGGTTAATGTATAAATTGTTAATTTATTATTCAAATATAGAACTCCACAGTGACTGTAGTGGCATTCCTGTCATATAAAACTAATGTATTTGACTTAAGGTTCTTGTGTGATGTGGTTTTAGGGTGAGCTTAGCTCCCCATTTTGATATTAGATGTACATGTGATTTGTAAGGGTGAACTTAGCTCTCCAATTGTGGTTTTGTTTATGCTACAAGTAGGGTGAGTTTTCTCCTTGTTGGATTATCCATTTTATAGCTAGACTCTGTCTGTTCATTTTCTTGATTTTGAGCCTTTCCTTTTTAGGCCTTGTTGTTAGGTTGTAGACTGCTTAGACTTACTACGAGTTTCGAGGGTCTTATATTGACCCAAATCCTAGTGCCGGTCTGGTTCAGAAATCAGATCGTGACAAATTACGATATTTTGTTGATTGATTTGCAATTGATATTTGATTTCAATTTCTGGGAATTGAGAAGTTAAGATTAAGATTGGTGATTTGAGATTTGAGAGAAAGAAGAAAAACTTTGTCACCTGAAATTAATCCCTTTGTCCTTCTATTCTCAAAATTGAAGTTTTAATCCAAGTTGAATTAATTCGGTTTGATTATTTAGTAAATCAGTTTTGGTTTGGTTTTGAGTTGAATAGACCAAATGCTCACCTCTAGATTTATGATTTATTAAATATTATCTATTACATTTTTAGAAAAATATTATATATTTTTTTTATATGAAGAAGTTTCTTCTTTTTTTTTCGTTAAGTTGATAAATTTTTATAATTAATTATTCTATGAAAAAAAGAATTTATAAAAATTTTATGAGATAAGTTACAAATTTATGTTAAATCACCAAAGTAATTTTACTTTTTATGAAATTAAATAATCATATAAAAAAGAAAATAATAAATAAAATCTAAATTTTATAGAAATATATAATCGCACTCTAAATTAAAAAATTGTCAATTAAATTCTAGGTTGTTGAGGATTGTGCATTACATCTTAAAGTCAAGTTGCCCATTATTAAAATAATGGAAGAGTGACATCAATCTTTCTTAACCCCAATTAAGCCATAACTAACCCTGATTAAGTGAAATTAAAATATAATAAAAATTAAGATGATTTTTAACTCATTGACACCATTGAATAATTATGCCAATTAACACACTAACTATTAAGACAATTTGAGTCAACACTAACATTGAACAAAGGCCTTTGAAATTCGAAGTGTTTTATAGCATGCATATTAGGGATGGTGGATTATGAATCATTTTAATTTTTTTTTTTAATTATGCTAGTTGAATGCCATGCTATGCACAATAGTAGAATAATGATAAAATTTTTTTATTAAATTAATTTTTATTCAAATTTTCTCTTAATTAATTTATTTTTAATAATTTTTCAATTGCTTTAATAGTAATTTTTTAAATTAATTTGTGATGTAAATATTTTAAAATATTTTATTTAATTATTTTTATATATAATTTCTTTATTTAAAATATAATTAAAAAAAAACTTAAACTTTACTGATCTTTTCATCAAGTAAAATCATTTCTGTACTGATAAAATCTCTATTGTTTATTATAAAAACATCCACATTTTTATACTCTAACTTTTATTCTCCAATTATCTTTCTTGATGTAATCATATTTTAATCTTTTTTGAGATTCTTCAATTGCAAAAAAAAAAAAAAGTTAAAACAGGAAGATAATACAGTACCAAAAGGCAAATAAAAAGGAAATAGAGAAAAAGATAATAACTACATTATAGTGAAGACTTGAAATGTAATTTTTAATTTTTTAGGAAAAGATTTCATTGCCTATATTGATTATAATTTATATTTGGGTGACTTTGTATAGAGATGATAGGTTGTGTCATAGTATAAAATTTTCCACTAATAAATATAATGTGCAAATATTGAATTTATATGTAAGTTTTAACTTAATATTAAATATAATTAACATTTATTGAATTTTGAAATTAAATGTTTGAGTTGACAAATCATCAATAATTAAATATTAAATATAATTTTAATAAATATATTTAAAAATATTTTACTAAATGATTTTGATTTTTTATCAAACTAAGCATGGGTTTTAATTTTCACTACCATTGATGTGTGATTCAGTGGATGATAAGTTTTATAATTAATTCTTTTTAAAAAAAAAATTATAAATTGGTCAACCCAATTTAATGTTGAAATTAATGGATAGTTAGCTATTAAATTAAAGACAATTAACTCTTTTAAATTGTCAAGGTTTTGATTTTTAACATTTTGGGTTGATGAATTATTAACATCAAATTAAAAAAAAAAAGGTAATTGTAATTCCCAATTAGCAATAGTTACTATTACCATATGATTCAAGAAGAAGAGAATTATATTTATAATTTTAATTGGCTAGTTATAATTGTTAGTAATTTTTTAAATTAGTATAAAGTCAATAAAATTAAAAGATTAATTAATTAAAATTGAAAATAAACATAAATATTTAAATTTTTAGTCATTATAATTGTAACATATAAATTTTTACAACATATCTCTTTAAGAGATTGACCAAATTTTGATGAAAGTTTATAATCTTGATGTTGCATTACTTTTAATAATTAGACAATTTAAAAAAAAAATTCAATGATTAATTTTTCACAAAAATTCAAATATTCAATTTTCATGGATAAATAGTAAGATTATTTGATTCTGAAAGATCAAATTAATTAAAAAGTTATATATTACAATCATTTAGGAAATACAAGAAATATTTAATGTGGATATTTCTCTCTTTAAATTTTTTTTTTAAATTGATTAACACAATTTAATGTCAAAATTGGTAAATATTTATTCAAATTAAAGATAATTAACTCTTTTAAACTGTCAAAGTTTTGATTTTCAACATAATTAATACGCACAAGGAGAATGTAAAGAGAAAGCAATTGGTTTCATTTGGGGATGAAGTCGTTTTATTTTGACTTGCCACTTTCCAAAGGCAAATCAGAAACATGTATTTCCCTATTGCGTCCAGAGGCTTCACCAGTGGCACCATTAGCATTAACAACAATAGAGCTATGCAGAAAATCAACTGACAGTCTATGAAAGTGGATTTTAATAGCTATTTTCGACTAACCTAAAATTCAACCAGTATACTATTGATTGTTTATTTATACACCATTAAATACATATTTCTTAGAAAAAAATAAGTAAATTTATGGTATGCAATTAATAATTTTATATACATTCATATTGGTATATTAAATTTCTTTTCTTAATTTTAGTGTATTAAATTAATATATTATGTACTATTCAATATTTATTTATTTTTTTGAATACATTAGTATTGGTATATTAAATTCTTTTTCTTAATTTTAGTTTGTTAAATTAATATATTATGTACTATTTAATATTTATTTATTTTTCTGTTTTAAAATGTGGTCAAATTTATTATTATTTGGTTTTGAAGGGCAAGATTAATTAAAAGTCAATTTTGGATTATAATATTTTATAATAAAAAATTATATTAAAATTAAATAGTAATTACAACCATATAAAATATCATGAATAATTTATCATTTGAAAAGTCAAAATTGATTAAGGCATGAAAAATTAATATTCTATAAATATTATATGAAATTTAATAAATATCAATAAATTCAATTTAGTTAGCTTTTTAAAAAATTATCACTAATAAATTTAATTAAAAATTATCACTTGACATAAATTAAATGTGATTCATTTAAAATTCTATTTGATAATGCTAAGAAAGACCTGCCTACTCTCTCTCTCTCTATATATATATATAAGTGGAAAAGTGAAATAATAGAATAATTAAAAATACCTTTAGTTCTTTGAATTATTCATAATTATATTTTCATTATTTATACGAATTTAAAATTTATTCAACTTCTCAATAAACTTAGTAAAATATTACTAACAGAAAAATTATAGTTTTTTTTTAACATTGGATGCATAACCGAGTACTAAAATTTAATGTAACATGCAATTGAGTTGAATTATTTACAATTATATTTTTATTATTTAAATAAATTTCTTGTAGAGTTTATATAAATTTAAGTTTCAAGATTTTTATAAATTAAATAAATTAATAAAAAATGTAAGTTAACTCATTGAATTAAATTTATTCAATTTTTTTTATTTTTTAAAAATAATTTTGAATTGTCTATATTATATTTTTTATAATTTAAAATAATATTAATTTGCATAATAAGATTACATATCTAGATTAATGTGAAAGAAAATTATTTATAAATTAGAAAATACAATCATTTTTAAAATATATTTTATAGTTTAGTGCATTATTATTATAAAAAAAATCATTTTCATTATATTGATATTTTCAAATTTATATTGTTATATAGTTTAATACAAATAATTTTAAAATTTATTTAATATATTATTTAATATATTTAATAAGTATTTTTATTTTTTTTAAATTATAGATTATATTATATATGTTATATTTAACTTCCTTGTATCAAGATAAAGCCTATCAATAAATGTAATAATATTTAAATAGAATTTATAATTTAAATTTTAATTAGAAAAATTCCAAATAATACAGTTAGAGAAAAACTGTATTCCAATAGATTTCTTAGTAATGAAATTAGATTTGAAAATTTTTCAGTCTGTAGCTTTAAAGTATTCAAAATGAGAAGTCCCAGCTTTTCAGCTGGAAGAATAACAGGATTCATCATAAATAGGGGTAAGGAGGCTGTCAGTGTTATGCAAGCGATGATTTTTATGGGTTCTCCTTATCATCATCAGCTAAACCTCATTCATATAACCCTCTTAAAAATGTGTACGCTTTGATACCAACGCTGGTCAAGATCCTCCTAACATGATTGAACAAAATAAGTTCAAATTCATGTTTTGCCTTCTAAGTATGAATGGTCTATTCCTGTCATTAGATTCATAGATATTGGTGCTCATAAAATTATGATGAATCTTATTGTTCTTTACTGACATAAAAGACATTGTTTGTTTTGCACCAACGAGTTGGACTTGCACCTTCAATACTGTAGGTAGATTAGGATCTTGCAACATGACCAATGGAACACTCCAAAACAGAACACCAAGTCTGAAATTTGGAAATTTCACCTCAGAGACTTAAAATTTGAGGATGTAGGAGTGGAAGCATGAAAAACACAAGTTTATATCATTGAATTCAAAATTTTTCATCTACGGTCACATGCATCATGCAAGATTCATTTTTATCTATTTGATTTTAATGATAAACAACATATTAAAACTCTTTTAATATGTTTTTGGATCTACATCTGCCATTTAAGATTTTAGAATTAATCAGTTTAATTATTAGAACCCTAGATTAGATCAAGAAAAAGTACACTTACCTCTTGATGCACTACATTGTATTTGACACCTTTGGGATGCGTCTACGACACCAGATATTGTCCCTATAGCTTTTCCACACCAAAATCACCTATGACAGCCCTTGAATAGCTTCTAAAGCTTTTTCTATAAATTAGAAAATCAAGTTTTTCCTTTTGAGAGATTACAGATGTAAACAGGATACTAGAAACAATTTCTAGTATTTTTAATTCAAGAGATTATTGTCTAATCTCTTTGAAATGATGAGAGATGAAGAAAAAGAGAAGGGGGAGGCTTCTTGGGTGGCGACACCAAAGAGAGTAGCAGCCTTGTTATAATTTTCTTTCATAACAACACATTATATATCTAGGTCACTACTTAAAACCTTTGCCACATGTCACCCTCTGATTGGTTTAGGTTTAATTAACCCAATCACATTGTGCCAAGTGTCAAACCTACATTTAATCTTGACTTTGATCATCTTATATGATTAAAAGACATTTGGCAAGCTTATGTGTAGTGCCATGTGTCACCATCTCATGGTGCCACATGTCACCCTGTGAAATGACCAAAATGCCCCTGTGTCTTAATTTTGAGTTCTCAATCCAAAATAATTATTTCTCTTCTTCTAATCAATTTATATCAAATATAAATTAATTAATTAATCTTTATTAATTAATTTCTCATTAATTAAATTCATATTTAAACACTTTAAATATAAATTTAAGTTATACTATACATCCAATAACCTAGATTTGGTTTCAAGCCATGCTAGGGACTTTGCAATCTAATTGCAAACCAAACCTATTTAATTAATTAATTAAATCATATTTAATTTGATGATTACTTGTGTATGTGTGTGACTTACAAGGCTCATCACTAATTGGCAATGAGACATGATATCAACTCTTAATATCATCAGAACTCTTTCTTACCATAAATGATTTCTCTAAATCATTTTATGCACCTCATAAACCATGGTTAACACCTAGCATAGCATGCCATGGCCACCCAATTAGTAATAAGGTTTACCTTAAATGAATCTATAATCATATGTTACCATGCACTAGAATCTCTCTGTTACAAAATCCCAATTCAAGCTGGAGTCATGGTTTATGTCAAACCCCATTTGCTATGAATATTATGTTCTCATTTAATTCCAGTTCTTAATTGAAAAGATGTTCTCATCAGAAACTCTTTTCTAATTAAATATATCTGTCCTGGCCAGGAACTTGAAACATCAAGAACAATTAAATAAACATAGGATTTTATTCCTATTTACTTAGGGTAACAGATTCCATCTTGATCAACACCTACCTCCATATATAACTAGTAGGAGCCAACACATGCCCATATACCCATACACAGTACAAGTATGAAAGCAGTATCAAACTCAAACCACCTATATACAAGATAACTGTGCTATCTCAGGTCTAAAGATTATATGTACTGATATGATTTATGACAATGCATTGACAAGAGTAAACTCCATGTGCTTGTCATAAGTGTCACTGGTTCGGCCTACTTATCATGTATAAGTGCCTATCATGTTTGTTATATGGCGTGAGACTCACCATTCCATCTTATTTATATCTCATATAAATAACTTGGGAACAAATATAAATACAATCTTTCTGGATAAGTCATGTCCTTATTGTGAAGTATTCTTGATTGCGAACCTATTTATGATACTTTGTACTAGAAATACTGTCACTCATATTCTTAACAACTTAAGAATAGAATTTCTAACAAAATATCAATGTACCTTTTCTATTACACATAAATATATTATATAAACGAAAAAGTGAAAATGCCTTTTATTAATAAAAACATGTACAAAATACATACTAAATGATATGCTCTAGGGCATACTATTAACAATCTCCCACTAGCACTAGAGCCATTCATTACAATATCTTAGACCCATCTTCTCAAGATGTCAGTCTAGCTGAGCCTATGACATAGGCTTGGTGAATGGATCAGCTGGATTTTCAGCTGATGCTATTTTCTGCATGGCTACATTGCCTTGCCCAACTATTTCTCTGATAATGTGGTAGCGCCTTTCTATGTGTTTGGATTTCTAGTGAGACTAAGGTTCCTTATATCCAAACAGCTTCTTTTGCAGCATTTGATGCAGCAATATACTCAGCCTTTGTAGTGAAATCTACAGTCGTACTCTGTTTGGAACTCTTTCAACTGACTGCACCTCCATTACAAATGAACACATACCCAGAGGTAGACTTTCTATCATCGATATCTAATTGAAAATCAGAATCAGTATAACCATCTAATTGCAAGTCTCCACCTCCATATATCAAGAATAAATCTTTAGTTCTTCTCAAGTACTTAAAGATATTCTTGATAATTATCCAGTGTTTCAAACTTGGATTAGATTGATACCTGCTAGTCAAACTAACAGCATATGCGATATTCAGCCTAGTACATAACATTGCATATGTTAAACTTCCAATAGCCAAAGCATATGAAATCCTGGCCATTTTATCTCTTTCTTCAGGTGTCTTTGGAGACATCTCTTTAGAAAGGTGGATACCATGTCTCACTGGTAACAATCCTTTCTTGGAATCAAGCATGTTAAACCTCTTTAATACCTTTTCCAAGTACAGACTTTGGGATAAACTAATTATTCTTTTCACTCTATCTCCATAGATGCAAATCCCAAGAATATAGGTTGCCTCTCCTAAGTCTTTCATGGAGAATGTATTTGACAACCATACCTTTATAGTTGTCAACATACCTGTGTCATTACCTATCAATAGAATATTATCTACATATAAGACAAGAAAAGTGATAGCACTGTCACTAACCTTCTTATATACACATGGCTCATCCTCATTTTTGATAAAGCCAAATGACTTAATTACTTCATCAAAATGGATGTTCTAACTCCTCGAAGCTTGTTTTAACCGATAAATGGATCACTTTAGCTTGCGCACTTTGGAACCATCATGGGATTCATAAACCCCTAGGTTGTTTCATGAAAATGTTTTCTTCAATGTATCCATTGAGAAAAGCTGTTTTGACATCCATCTAAAAATCTCATAATCATAGTATGCAGCTATTACTAATAAAATTCTAATTGATTTAAGCATGGCAACAGGCGAGAAAGTCTCCTCATAGTCGATTCCTTGCCTTTGGTGAAACCCTTTCGCTACTAACATTGCCTTATAGGTCTCTACCTTTCCATCAGAACCAATTTTCTTCTTGAAAACCTATTTGTTCCCTATAGGTACAATACCTTCGTGTGGGTCAATAAGATCCCAAACTTGATTTTTATACATGGAATCAATCTCGAATTTCATAGCATCAATCCATTTTGAAGAGTCTATATCTGATATAGCTTCTTTATAGGTAAGTGGATCATCTCCATGATCTACTTCTTCATGAGTAGACAACTTTTGTTCTTCTTCATGATGGAATCCATATCTCACTGGTGGGTGAGATACCCTGGTTGTTCTATGAGGAACACCTGTAGATGTTTCATCAATAGGTGTAGGTTGACTATATGGATCTATATCCATCTGATCTGTTGATTGATCAGAATTCTCCAATTCCAACTTTATTTGCCTTCCTTTGCCTCCTTCTTGAACAAACTATTGTTAAAAAATGTGGCATCTCTACTTTTCACAACCTTTTGTGATGTAAGCAAATAAAATAATATCCAAAACTATCTTTTGGATATCCAACAAATTGACCCTTTTCTGATCTGGTTTCCATTTTATCAGTGTTCAGCTTTTTTATATAAGTTGGACAACCCCAAATCTTAACATGCTTAAGACTTGGTTTTCTTTCATGCCATATCTCATAAGGTGTGGAAGATACTGATTTTGTTGGAATCCTATTCAGAATATACAAAACTAATTCGAATGCAAATCCCCGAAAGGAGATTAGCATATCAGTATAGCTCATCATACTCCATACCATATCTAATAGGGTACGATTTCTCCTTTCAGATACACCATTCAAATATGGCGTTCCTAGAGGAGTTAGCTGGAAAACAATGCCATGCTCTTTTAAGTAATCATCAAATTCAGTACTTAAGTATTTACCTCCACGATCTGATCGAAGAGCTTTAATACTTTTTCCTATTTGATTTTCTACTTCAGATTTAAGTTCTTTGAACTTTTCAAAGGATTCATGTTTGTATTTCATCAAATACAAATACCCAAACCTTGATTTATCATCAATAAAGGTAATAAAATAATGAAAACCGCTTCTAGCAATTTCTTTAAATGGACCACATACATCATTATGTATTAGCTCCAAAATATTTTCAACTCTTAGCCCTTGTCCAATAAAGGGTGATCTAGTCATTTTGCCTTGAAGGCAGGATTCACAAGTTAGAGTAGGTCCAAAACTTAATGAGGATAAAATACTCATTTTCTCCAGCTTTGCAATCCTATCTTCTGCAACATGACCTAACCTTAAGTGCCAAATATATTTTGAACTTGAGTTGATTTTCATATGGCATTGCATTCTGTTAGATTGCTTGCATTAGATTTGTATTTAACATTATTATCTAGATAATAAAGTCCATCATGCATATAACCAGAACCAAAATATTTATTTCCAAAATAAATACTGCAAACATCATTTATGAACTGAAATTCATAACCATCTCTAGTCAAACTAGATATAGAAATGATGTTCTTAAAAGGCATCAGGTACATGCAAAACCTTATTTAAATACAAAACATGTCCACATATGTATAAAAATTTAGATCCTATGGCTAAGGCTTTAACAGTTGAGCGATTGCCAACCTGGAGTCTAATATATCGTTACTGCAAGTTGGTATTACTTGCTATACTATGGGCAGTTCTTATTATTGTACCCATCCTTCTGGCAGTGGAAATACTTTTCTATACCTCCATCAGCTTTAGCCTTCCCTTTTTGTTTAGCTATTTTCTTGGAAGGGCCAGGAATCTGAGGTTTCTTTTTCTTATTGCCCTTTTTCTTGTTGGACTTTCTTGTAGAAGAAGATGAAATCAAAGCTATCTCTTTTCCTTTATTGCTCGGCATATTCTTTTGGGCAATAACCAGCATGTTGAGTAAACCAGCTAAGGTGCATTCCTGTTTAGTCATATGAAAATTTGTTACAAAATTCTCAAAAGACTCAGGAAGAGACTGAAGGATCAAATCCGTCTGCAATTAGAAATCCATGTTAAAGTCAAGATGTTCTAACTGCTCAATAAGCCGAATCATCTTGTGGACATGATCCCCAACATTCTGTCCCTCAGACATCCTTATGCGGAACAGCTGCCTAGATATCTCATACCTAGCATTCCTGCTATGCTCACCATACAACTCTTATAGGTGAAGGAGGATCTCACTTGCACTCTATGTAACATCCTCACTTTAGCAAGTCCATACAGTCTACTATTCCGGTGACTAGTGTCTGTTCGGACAGCTAGAACGTTCGGAAAAATAATTAAACTAAAGTGAAGAACCATAATTAACTCAAATATTAATAAGAAAAATTTAGAAAAAATTTTAGAAATAAAATACAACCAAGTTAAATGAGCCGGTGCCCTAGCGAGAAGTTGCGGTTCTCGCAACTAGAAGCCCTAGACCGGGGGGGGAAATTATAAAATAATTTTTGGAACTCCAGAGAAGGGTTATTGAGGTTCTTATGGTATTAGAATGCCAAGAAAATGCTTAGAAAAATTTTTCAATCGGTACAAACAATTTTGGCTCGTTAAGCCAAACGGAGGGTATTTTGGTCATTTCGTCTTCAGAGATGATTTTTGGCCAACTTGTCCAGTTAAATAAATAATTTATATAACATAAAATATGAATAAATATTGTTAAAAATTTAATTGCAATTAAATAGACAAGAAAAGATGAGAAAATGAAAGAAAATGAAAGAAAATGGACTTATGACATCATAATGATGTCATTAAGATTCTCCCAACCAACCCAATGTGGGCACATGGCATAAACTTATTTAAAAGAGACAAAATGGGCTGAAAATGAACAAAAAAAACCAGATCTCTCTCTCCCTTTCTTCTTCCTTGCCGTGACCCTCCTCCATAACCACTATTTTCAAGCTTTTTCAAAGCTTGATTTCACTAACTTCTACCCAACAAATTCTTATACTCCCAACACAAAAAAATGTTCTTGTATCTTGGTGATTCTTTTGGGAGCAAAAAAGAGAGGAAAACAAGAACCCTAGCAAGTGGGGAAACTTCACTCCATAGAGGTTAGTGACCTAACCTTAGTTTTCACCTTAAATTCATGTTAAGGACTATGTATGAGTGCAATTTATAAAGAAAATTTATTGAATACCATTTGTATTCCAACCCATAATTTTTGGCAGCCATGGTTAGGACAAGATTGTGATGATTTTAATGAAGTTAAAAGGGTAGTATGGCTGCCCATAATATGCATCTTGTAAGTGAAGTGATGAAATGCAATGATAATGCATGGTTTTGTAATGTTGAGTTAGGGTTTGGGGTGGAAAAATGAGACTTTGACCATGTGATAATGGAAGTAGGTGTTAGTGGTCAATTAGTGACCATTTGATTTGGTTTGAATAAAAAATGAAGTGAATAGTGTAGTGGGATTTGGGTTTGGTGTGGCTGCCCTTGGTGACCTACAGGATTGGACATGAGTCCAACAGGTTTGAGTAGCAATAACTTGAATTGTAGAGGTTCAATTGGTACAAGGACAATTGGAAATGATACTAGACACATAATGGTACAACTTTGGTGAAGAAATCATGCCCAGAAAACCAAACCAAGTGGACCAAAAGATTGCCCTAATTCGGGTGACCTGCATTCTACCTGGGCAAAATGACTAAATAAACAGTGTTTGGTCATTTAGCCATAACTCAGTGTAGAAAGGTCCAATTGACCTGAAATTTTACCAGCAATAAGATGAGATATATATCAACAACTTTCATGGATAAACCTAACCCAAATTATGACCAGAACATATTCAAAAAGTGAGTTGCAGTCATTATTCCTAACACTGTAGATTTGGTCAGTCCAGAAATTCTGGAAAAATTTCAATTCGGCCAATTGTGGTTTTTAGGCTATAACTTGAGCTAAAAAACTCCAAATAGAGTGATTCAAAAGAGGAAATGCAACTAGACAAGATAAGGAACAACTTTCATGTTGATCATTTTTCCAAATTCTCACTGCAAAAATAACTAATGGAACAGTAAAAACAAGCATGAAAACTGAAAATTCTGTCCAATTAACATTAAGTTTAGAAATAGTATTGGCAACCAATACCAACAAATTTAGAACGCAAAATGTGGTATATTGGGAGTATTAGAACCAATGTACCTATTGTCTATGCAAAAGTCAACATTTTAGTTGACTAATGAAATGAATAGTAACACTAAAACTTAAATTTCAAAAATTGTGAAACTTAAAAGTGTAAAATGCCCTAGTATACCTAGCAAGATTGGTTTGGATAGGTTGGCATGCCAATAGGGTTCTGTTAGCAGTACTGCATATGGCTTTATGCCATTCTGTGTTTCATGGCTTCCCATGCCATTCTGTGACATAATAGCCTTTGGCTATGTTATTTGAGTTGATATACTTGGTTTTAACCCTGATAATTATTACAGCTTATTAGCTGTTTTGTTGCACACCGGGAGACACAATGTGATCGATGGTGTGATGTTCTGAGGTACTTAGTGCCCAGTGCTAATTTACCTGTTTATCTAGTCCAATCGACTAATATAGGTTACTCGGACAATGATAATAAACCTTACCAAATTTTAATTGAATAATACTGCAAATAATATCAGAAATTAAGTCTACTAAAAAATGTAAACATACATTCTGCATACTTATTTTTATTTTATTTTATTTTATTTTATATTGTCATCACTAAGTAGAATTGCTTAGCGCGTCGCTTTTGCCATGCGCAAGTACTGGAGACCTAGCTGGGGAGCTCAGCAAACATCAGACAGGGTGAGCCTTTAGAGCTGCATCCAGAGTTCAGAGTCACCTCACCTCTGCAGTGGATATGGTAGGAGATTAGGATTTTGGGTAGTATTTTGTATTTTGTATTAGTTTTGGGATTGTAACTATAAACTCTTGAAATTATTGATGACGTAAATATATGAAATTTCATATTATTGAAATTTTCTGTATATTATGTTGAGAAATATTTATGAATGTGCTTCCAGTAATGAAGTGAAAAGAAAAATTTCTGAAAATAGTGTTGTGATTTGAGATTGAGAATTTGTGATTGATTTGAAATGTGTATAATGGAGTTTGGATTTAGAAATTATATTGGAAGTGTTTTTTTAAACAGGTTCAGAAGAACTGTTTTTCCAATTTACAATCGGCACTCTACCGGATTTTCTATAAAATTTGGGAAAAAATTCAGATTTATCAAAATTGAAAATAAATGAATTAAAAGTGATAAATTGTAATAGAAACATAAATTGGTGCTCCGGCACACTAAGTGGCATAACTTGCTTAGCTACACTGTAAACAGGTAAGGGGTGTCACACTCTACATGTTCTCATGCTACTTCTGTAACTCATTACTCATAGAAGCAAGCATGTAACACTTGGCTCTCATATCATGCTCCTTCCACTTGTCCAAAGTTTCATATTCCTCTTGAGTGGCCTCCGGAGGTAAGAGACCAGGAACATTTGAGTCTAGAACATATCTTATATGTTCAAGGTTCAGGACAAGTTTCAAATTTCTTAGCCAATCAGATAGATTAGGTCCTGTCAACCTATTGTGATCAAGTATGCTTGCATAGATATTGGATGGTGGTGGTTGTTCTATGCTTATTATTATCAAAAAATTAACTGCAGAAAATAATCAGATTAATTAGTAAATGTATCATGTAATTAACCAAAATGATTATGTTCTTTTAATCAAATTGGTCCTCCCACTAACTTAGCGAATCCTACACTTCCAAAGTAGAAAACAGAAATCCTAGTTGGATGGATTTCTAGTAGGTGATTGAATTCTTATAATTCTATTGATCATCCTCAGGTACATCCATTATTGGAATTACAATAAACTATTAGTGAGCAACTCCTTGCCCATCACATCTCATGTGAGGTTCAATCCTTTACCTAGCCTCTAATGCTCAAAATCTCAGGTACATCCATTATTGATTTATCTTGCATTAGTTAAGTTGATCCCATTGAGCCAGTAATTATGCAAATAATTTTAATGTCCTCAGGTACATCCAATATTGGCCACCAAACTATTTACATATTTATAATATCTCATGCTTAACAATTATTCTTAAGAAAATCTCTTAAATTAATTGCATCTTATGCAAGTATTTAAAATTTCTTAAAATAATTACCTCAATGGAGGATCCATGTTATAATTACTTTAATTATACAATTTCCAACTTAATCATTTGTTTGGAAGATTTTATGGTCATCCTAATTACTATTAAGGTCTCACTTTGCACATTATCCAATTAGCATGCATATATCATATACTTGCATACATTCCTATACATCTCATGCATTCATGGATAATAAATAAATATGGTATGATCATGGACTTTTCTAAGGGATTAAATTCTGAGCCACCAATAATTGAATCAGGGCATTCCTAGGTGCATTTCATTCATTCATATTACAAGAGTTGCTGAAGGAGTACATAATCAATACTTGATCTTGAATTTCTCCCATTGGTCCCACCCATGCTCTTGGCCTCCTTGATCTTATTGCAATCCAATTATATAGTAATCCTTGACATACCAAGGTGAATTAACAAGAACTAAATAAATGAAATTACAACCCAAAATTATTACAACCTTAATAATATACGCCCAAAAATAAATTAAAATTAATTAATTAATTTATAACACAAAGAAACATAAAAAAAGATAAATCCAATCACATTAGTCTTTTATAGTCCATGATCATCCATCATGCATATCACTATTTAACAATTAAATAAAACATACATACTTAAATTAAATTGAATATCTCATACTTAAATTCAACTTAAAAATCCAAATTTGAATATGATTCAAACAAATTTAAAAATTCAGATTTGAATCACATTCAAACAAATTTAGAAATTCAGATTTGAATCACATTCAAACAACTTTTAAAATTTAGATTTGAATCTCATTCAAACAATTTTAAAAAATTCAGATTTGAATCACATTCAAATAACTTTTAAAATTCAGATTTGAATCACATTCAAATAAATTTAAAAATTCAGATTTGAATCACATTCAAACAAATTTAAAAATTCAGATTTGAATCACATTCAAACAACTTTTAAAATTCATATTTGAATCACATTCAAACAATTTTAAAAAAATTCATATTTGAATAACATTCAAACAATTTTTAAAAAAATTCAGATTTGGAGACCACAAAGTGTGCGCACCATTGGTGTTCATCACCATGTCCCCACCTTTCCTTTGCAACCAGCAATGGATCTATCATCTCATGATTAAACCACACAATTAAATCATATAATCAACAATTAAATGGCAAATATAGTGGCTCTGATACCAATTGTAGGAGCGGAAGCATGAAAAACACAAGTTTATATCATTGAACTCAAAATTTTTCACCGAGGGTCACATACATCATGCAAGATTCATTTTTATCAATTTGATTTCAACGATAAACGGCATATTAAAACTCTTTTAATATGTTTTTGGATCTACATCTATCATTTAAGATTTTAGAATTAATCAGATTAATTATTAGAACCCTAGATTAGATCAAGAATAAGTGCACTAATCTCTTGATGCACTTTAGTGTATTTGACACCTTTGGGATGCGTCTAGGACACTAGATGTTGTCCCTCTAGCATGTCCACACCAAGATCACCTATGGCAGCCCTTGAACAGCTTCTAAAGCTTTTTCTATAAATTAGAAAATCAAGTTTTGCCTTTTGACAGATTACAGATGTAAACAGAACACTAAAAACAATTTCTAGTATTTTTAATTCAAGAGATTATTGTCTAATCTCTTTGAAATGATGAGAAATGAAGAAGAAGAGAAGGGGGAGGCTTCTTGGGTGGCAGCACCAAAGAGAGCAGCAGCCTTGTTATAATTTTCTTTCATAACAACACATTATATAGCTAGGTCACCACTTAAAACCCTTGCCACATGTCACCCTCTGATTGGTTCTAGGTTTAATTGACCCAATCACATTGTGCCAAGTGTCAAACCTATATTTAATCTTGACTTTGATCATCTTACATGATTAAAAGATATTTGGCAAGCTTATGTGTAGTGCCATGTGTCACCATCTCATGATGCGACATGTCACCCTATTAAATGACCAAAATACCCCTGTGTCTTAATTTTGAATTCTTAACCCAAAATAATTATTTCTCTTCTTCTAATCAATTTATATCAAATATAAATTAATTAATTAATCTTTATTAATTAATTTCTCATTAATTAAATTCATATTTAAACACTTTAAATATAAATTTAACTTATACTATACATCCAATAACCTAGATTTGGTTTCAAGTCATGCTAGGGACTTTGCAATCTAATTGCAAACCAAACCTATTTAATTAATCAATTAAACTCTTTAATTAATTAATTAAATCATATTTAATTTGGTGATTACTTGTTTATGTGTGTGACTTGCTAGGCTCATCACTAATTGGTAATGAGACATGATATCAACTCTTAATATCATTAGAACTCTTTCTTAATATAAATGATTTCTCTAAATCATTTTATGCACCTCATAGACCATGGTTAACACTTAGCATAGCATGCCATGGCCACTCAATTAGTAATAAGGTTTACCTTAAATGAACCTATAATCATATATTACCATGCACTAGAATCTCTTTATTACAAAATTCCAATTCGAGCTGGAGTCATGGTTTATGTCAGACCCCATTTGCTATGAATATTATGTTCTCATTTAATTCCAGTTCTTGATTAAAAAGATTTTCTCATCAGAAACTCTCTTCTGATTAAATCTATCTGTCCTGGCCAGGAACTTGAAACATCAAGAACAATTAAATAAACATAGAATTTTATCCCTATTTACTTAGGGTAGCAGATTCTATCTTGATCAAAACCTACCTCTATATATAACTAGTAGGAGCCAGCACATGCCCATATATCCATACACAGTACAAGTATGAAAGCAGTATCAAACTCAAACCACCTATATAAAAGATAATTGTGCTATCTCAGGTCTAAAGATTATATGCACTGATATGATTTATGACAATGCATTGATAAGAGTAAACTCCATGTGCTTGTCATAAGTGCCACTGGTTTGGCCTACTTATCATCTATAAGTGTCTATCATGTTTGTTATATGGCATGAGACTCACCATTCCATCTTATTTATATCTCATATAAATAACTTGGGAACAAACATGAATATAATTTTTCTGGATAAGTCATATTCTTATTGTGAAGTATCCTCGATTGTGAACCTATTTATGATACTTTGTACTAGAAATACTGTCACACATATTCTTAACAACTTAAGAATAGAATTTCTAACAAAATATCAATGGACCTTTTCTATTACACATAAATATATTATGTAAATAGAAAAGTGAAAATGCCTTTTATTAATAAAAATATGTACAAGATACATACTAAATGATATGCTTTAGGGCATACTACTAATAGAGGAAACAACCAAAACCAACAAGTTATGTAACCAAAATGTGGTATGTGGGTGAAATTAAAATTCCCATACCCACTAAGCATTAGAAAGTCAACAATTTAACTTGAATAGTGTTATAAATAGATTTGAAATTGTTTTTGGATTTATGATAAATTATGATACTGAAATACTGTGAAATTGTGTGTTTCAATAAAAAAGAATACAGGGAAAGAACCTGAAGCATCGAGTCAAGGCCAAGAGGCTACTCGTATAAGGTTTGTGCACAACATAGAAATTTCTATAAATTTTCTTCTACAAATTGTTTTGAATGAATTGTGAAATTAAATTGTGACTTAATTATATTGAAATGTTTATTATGCTTTTGACTTAAATTGTTGAAAGTTTACTTGTATGTGTTTGAAATGGTAATAAATATTTAGTAAATTGCTAAGAAAGTTTTGAAACCACAGTTTCATGACCATATATTTGAATGCCTCACTAGCATGACTAGTGAGGGGAATTAGTTTTGAATTTTGATTCCTTCTCTGGCTGAAGTGTTGAGGTGTGTGCCAGTAGAAGAAGAAATTTGAATGGGTACCCATAGATTGAGCTAGCTAGCCTTGTGATTTCTTATAAGCCTCTGGCTATTGAGATGAATATTTTTTCGAATGGCATGATATAACTGTATGTTTTTATGAAATTGTTTTGAGACTTCCTAAATGAAATTATTTGGACTAAAAATATACAAATCATGTTTTGTATCTATTTTTCATGTTTAGTTCAATATTTGAATAAATGTGATTTGAATTATGCATAAATGTTGTTTTAGTATGTTGTTGAAGGAGCAAAAGCATGAAAAACATAAGTTTAAATCATTGAATTCAAAAATTTTTCATCTAGGATCACATGCATCATGCAAGATTCATTTTTATGTATTTGATTTCAATGATAAACAGCATATTAAAACTCTTTTAATATGTTTTTTGGATCTACATTTGCCATTTAAGATTTTAGAATTAACAGATTAATTCAATAGAACCCTAGATTAGATCAAGAATAAATGCACTAACCTTTTGATGCACTGCAGTGTGTTTGGCACCTTTGGGATACACCTAGGACACCAGATGTTGTCCCTCTAGCTTGTCCACACCAAGATCACCAATGGCAGCACCTTGAACAGCTTTTAAAGCCTTTCCAATTAATTAAAAAATCAGGTTTTTCCTTTTGAGAGATTATTGATGTAAACAGGACATTAGAAACGATTTCTAGTATTTTTAGTTCAAGAGATTGTTGTCAAATCTCTTGGAATTGATGAGAGATGAAGAAGATGAGAAGAAGAACACTCCAAGGGTGGCGGCACCAAGAGAATACAGCAGCTTGTATTTTTGTTCTTTCATCCTTACACATATATAGCTAGGTCATCACTTAAAACCCTTGCCACATGTCACCTTCTGATTGATTCTAGGTTTAATTGATCCAATCACATTGTGCTAAGTGTCAAACCTATATTTAATATTGACTTTGATCATCTTACATGATTAAAAGATATATGGCAAGCTTATGTGTAGTGCCATGTGTCACCATCTCATGGTGCCACATGTCACCTTGTGAAATGACCAAAATACTCCTGTGTCTTAATTTTGAGTTCTCAACCCAAAATAATTATTTCTCTTCTTCTAATCAATTTATATCAAATATAAATTAATTAATTAATCTCTATTAATTAATTTTTCATTAATTAAATTCACATTTAAACACTTTAAATATAAATTTAACTTATACTATACATCCAATAACCTAGATTGGGTTTCAAGCCATGCTAGGGACTTTGCAATCTAATTGCAAACCAAATCTATTTAATTAATCAATTAAACTCTTTAATTAATTAATTAAATCATATTTAATTTGGTGATTACTTGCGTATGTGTGTGACTTACTAGGCTCATCACTAATTGGTAATGAGACATGATATTAACTCTTAATATCATCATAACTCTTTCTTACCACAAATAATTTCTCTAAATCATTTTATGCACCTCATAGACCATGGTTAACACCTAGCATAGCATGCCATGGCCACCTAATTAGTAATAAGGTTTAACTTAAATGAACCTATAATCATATGTTACCATGCACTAGAATCTCTCTGTTATAAAATCCTAATTCGAGCTAGAGCCATGGTTTATGTCAAACCCCATTTGCTATGAATATCATGTTCTCTTTTAATTTCAGTTCTTGATTAAAAAGAATTTCTTATCAAAAACTTTTTCTGAATAAATCTATCTGTCCTGATTAGGAACTTGAAACATCAAGAACAATTAAATGAACATAGGATTTTATTCCTATTTACTTAGGGTAACAGATTCCATCTTGATCAACACTTACCTCCATATATAACTAGTAGGAGCCAACACATGCCTATACACCCATACACAGTACAAGTATGAAAGCAGTATCAAACTCAAACCACCTATATACAAGATAATTGTGCTATCTCAGGTCTAAAGATTACATGCACTTATATGATTTGTGACAATATATTGACAAGAGTAATGTGACACCCCTTACCCGTCTACAGTGTAGCCGAGCAAGTTATTCCACTCAGTGTGTCGGAACACCAATTCATGTTTCAATTTCAATTAATCCTTTTTAATTTATTTATTTATAATTTTTGATAAATCTTAATTTTTTCGCAAATTTTATAGAAAATCCGGCAGAGTGCCGGCTATAAATTGGAAAAACAGTTCTTCTGAACCTGTTAAAAACACTTCCAATAATATCATCACATTATTCTCAATCAACCTCCAATATATTCTCAACAATTTCTCAATTCACTTCAGTATCTCAAAAATTCAATTCAATTCAAAACACAATCAGCTCAATGAAAAATGCTCAATTTATTACTGAACATATTCCATAGATACTTACATCAAAAGCATAATTACATGAATTTATAATATACATTACAGAAGGTTACAAAATACAAAATATCAAAATATCAAAAAATCAAAATGGCCTAATGTCCTACCAAATGCACTATAATGTGAGGTGACTCTGAACTCTGAGTGCAGATATGAAGGCTCACCCTGTATGAGGCCTGTTGGACTCCCCAGCTATGTCTCCAGTACCTGCGCGTGGCAAAAGCGACGCGCTAAGCAATTCTACTTAGTGGTGACAATATAAAATAAAATAAAATAAAATAAAATAAAATAAAATAAAATAAAATAAAAACATGTGTACAGAATGTATGTTTACATTTTTGGGTGAACTAAGTCTCAAATATTTATTGCAATATTATTCAATTGAAGTTTGGTAAAATTTATTAATACTGCCTGAGTAACCTATACTAGTTGACTAGACTGGATAAACGGGTAAACTGGTACTAGGTACTAAGTATCTCGGACCATCACACCATCGGTCACATTATGTCTCCTAGTGTGTAACAGAACAGCTAATAAGCTGTGATAATTATCGTGGATTAAACCCGAGTATAACAACTCAATATCATAGCCAAAGGCTATTATGTTACAGAATGGCATGGGAAGCCATGAAATACAGAATGGCATGAAGCCATATGCAGTACTGCTAACAGAACCCTATTAGCATGCCAACCTATCCAAACCAATCACATTAGGCCTACTAGGGCATTTAACACTTTTTATTTATGTAATTCTTTGAAATTGAATTTTTATTATTACTATTCATTTCATTGGTCAACCAAAATGTTGACTTTTGCATTAGAAATAGGTAAATTAGTTTAAATATCATCAACATACCACATTTTTCATTTTAAACTTGTTGGTATTGGTTGCCAATACCATCTCTAAGCTTAATGTGAATTAGACAGAATTTTCAGTTTTCAAGCTTTGGCTTTACTGTTCCATTAGTTACTGTTGCAGTGGGAATTTGGAAAAATGATCAACATGAAAGTTGTTCCTTATTTTGTCTAGTTGAATTTCCTTTTTTGAATCACTCCATTTTGAGTTTTGTAACTCAAGTTATGGTCCAAAAACCACAACTGGCCGGATTGAAAATTTTCAGGGCTGACCATATCTATAGTGTAGTGAACAGTGACTGCAACTCAATTGTTGGATAGGTTCTGGTCATAATTTTGGGTAGGTTTCTTCATGAAAGTTGTTGTTATATATCTCAGCTTGTTGCTGGTAAAATTTCAGGTCAATTGGACCTTTCTACATTGAGTTATGGCCAAATGAACAATCACTGTTCATTTGGTCATTCTGCAGAAATAGCCTGCAGGTCACCCGGATTTGAGCAAGTTTTTGGTCCACTTGGTTTGGTTTTATGGGCATGGTTTCTTCACCAAAGTTGTGCCATTTTGTGTCTATTTTCATGTCCAATTGGCCAAAAACCAATTGAACCTCTACAATTTAAGTTATGGCAGTCCAAACAGGCTGGACTCACATCCAAACCTGCAGGTCACATAAGGCAGCCACTCCAACCTCAATTCCCACAACCCAATTCACTTCATTTTTGATTCAAACCAAACCAAATGGTCACTAATTCACCATTAAAACCTACTCCCATTGTCACAAGATCAAAGTCTCATTCTTCAACCCAAACCCTAACTCAACATTTCAAAACCATGCATTATCATTGCATTTATCAATTCACTTATAAGATACATATTAAGGGCAGCCATACTAGTATGTTAACTCCCCAAAAATCATCACCATATTACCCTAGCCATGGCTATTAAAATTTAGAGTTAACATACCACTGGTGTTTCATCAAATTTCTTTGTCATTTACACATATTTATAGTTCTTAAACATGAGATTAAAGTGAAATTCAAGGTTTAGGTCACTAACCTCTTAGGGAGTGAATTTCCCACTTGCTCAAAGTCTTGGTTTCCTTTTCTTTTTGCTCCCACAAGAATCACCAAGATGAAAGAATGAATTTTTGTCTTGGTAATTAGGGTTTTTAGTGGAAGAAAGCTAGGGAAATGGAGGTTTAGAAGTTTGTTAATGGTGGTTATGGTGAAATGGTTCACAGCAAGAGGAAGAAAAAAGAAAGAGAAGTCTGATTTTCTCCATTTTCCAGCCCATTTGACCTCTTTTAAGTTAGTTTATGCAATGTGTCAACATTGGGTTGGGTGAAGGCACACTAATGACATCATGTGATGTCATAAATTTCCATTTAATTCATTTTTTTTCTTTTCTTTTCTACTCATTTCAATTCAATTTTTAGTAATATTTATTCACATTTTATGTCATAATAATTATTTACTTAACTGGACAAGTCGGCCAAAAATCACCTCTGAAGGCGAAATGACCAAAATGCCCTCCGTTTGGCTTAACGGGCCAAAATTGTCTGTACCGATTGAAAAATTTTTCTAAGTATTTTCTTGGCATTCTAATGCTATAAGAACCTCAATAACCCTTCTTTGGAGTCCCAAAAATTATTTTATAATTTTTCCCCAGGTCTAGGGCTCCTAGTTGCGAGAACCACAACTTCTCACTAGGTTACCCATCGCTAGGGCACCGGCTCATTTAACTTGGTTGTATTTTATTTTTAAAATTTTTCCTAAATTTTTTTTATTAATATTTGAGTTAATTTTGGTTCTTCACTTTAGTTTAAATATTTTTCCGGACATTCTAGCTGTCCGGACCGACATTGGTCACTGGAGCAATAGAATGTACGGAGTTGCTACAGGGAGGGTGTTACAAGTAAACTCCATGTGCTTGTCATAAATGTCACTGGTTTGACCTACTTATCATGTGTAAGTGCCTATCATGTTTGTTATATGGCATGAGACTCACCATTCCATCTTATTTACATCTCATATAAATAACTAGGGAACAAACATGATTACAATCTTTCTAGACAAGTCATGTCCTTATTGTGAAGTATCCTCGATTGTGAATCAATTTATGATACTTTGAGCTAGAAATACCGTCACTCATATTCTTAACAACTTAAGAATAATATTTCTAACAAAATATCAATAGACCTTTTCTATTATACATAAATATATTATGTAAACAGAAAAGTGAAAATGCCTTTCATTAATAAAATATGTACAAGATGCATACTATATGATATGCTCTAGGGCATACTACTAACAATCTCCTACTAGCACTAGAGCCATTCATTACAATATCTTAGACCCATCTTCTCAAGATATCAGTCTAGCTGAGTTTGTGACATAGGCTTAGTGAATGGATTAGCTGGATTTTCAGCTGATGTTATTTTCTGCATAGCTACATCGCCTCGTCCAACTATTTCTCTGATAATGTGATAGCGCCATTCTATGTGTTTGGATTTCTGGTGAGACCGAGGTTCCTTAGCCTATATGACTACTCCATTGTTGTCATAGTGAAGTGGAACCGTTGAATCAATGGAAGGAATTACTGCAAGTTTTGTCACGAACTTCTTTATCCAAACACTTCCTTTACAGTATCTGATACAGCGATATACTTAGCCTCGGTAGTGGAATCTGCAGTCGTGCTCTGTTTGAAACTCTTCTAACTGACTGCACCTCCATTACAAATGAACACATACTTTAAGGTAGACTTTTTATCATCGATATCTGATTGCAAATCAGAATCAGTATAACCATCCAATTGCAAGTCACCACCTCCATATATCAAGAATAAATCCTTAGTTCTTCTCAAGTTGTAACAACCCAAACCTCCGAGTTATGAATAGTACCATTTTTGGTCTATGACTAGTATTATTCAAAGACACCTTGAGGATTAAAAATAAATAGAAAATTAATTGAGATAGACACAATAAAAATTCAAGTGACCCAACAATATAAGGACTCACCGGGTATATTGTAAAAAAGGGATTATGACCCGATAAGGGGCATTTTGGTCAATTCACTTTAAGAGTTAATTTTTTACCAAAATGTCAATTTAATTAAATGAAAATAAAATATTGAATTATGAAGAAATATTGAGGAAAAAATTAGAGTAAAAGTGAAAAGAAAATAAAAGAGGCAAAAATGTAGAATTTTAAATTACATTTTTGACCTAACAAAAAAAATTAAGTCTAACACCCCTATTTGTATAGCCTGGTATATTTCACTATTCCGGTGATCAGTGTCGGTCCGGACAATTAAGGGGAATAAAACCATACTTAAGACAACTAAATAAGCCATAAACACAAATAATTAGTAATTTCCAATTAGTTAAGTATAAATAAGAAAAACAGAATATAAGAAGTTAAACGAGCCGAGAGTCACAGCGATGGGTGACCTTCTCGGGAACGACTGCGAAGTCATTTTAAACTCAAATTTCAAACCGTAAATTATGACGCCGCGGTCCTTAGGACCCTTATGAACACAGTGGAAAAAATAAAATCACGAAAAAGAACTGTTAAGTCAGTCAAATAATTAGGTCAGGGAGCCGGAATAAATATTGAATTATTTGCAAACCGGGATGAACCGGCGATGGGCAATTTGGTCAATTGACCCCAGGAGCTGACTCCTGACCTAACTGTCAAATAAAATCGGAGAAAAGAAAATTTTGAAATTGAGAATTAAATTAAAGAACTAATAGAAAAATAAATAGAAAAAAAAAAGAAAATGGAAAAGTCAAAAGGTGATGACATCATGCATGACCTCATGCAAGATGCCATAAAAACAATACTTAATATATTTATTTAATTGGGATTTTTGGGTCTTCCATAAGGATAAAAACAAAACAAAAGGAAAGAAAAAAAAAAGAGATAAAGGTCTTCTTCAAAACGTCACTTTCCCTCTCCCTCTCATCTCTATGGAAATTCCTCCATTAAAGTTGTCTTTAAGCTTTGAAACTCTCACTAAACCTCAACTTCTCCCATACTTGCTTTACAAAAACTTGTTCTAGTCACTTGGGAAGGAGCTTGACAACAAAAAGAAAAAGAAAGGAAGAAGTTTTGAAGAAAAAAAAATTCTACATAAAAGGTTAGTAATCAAATTTGATAATTTGAGTTTGATTCTTACATTTCTAACTTATTGAGCTTGTAAATAAACTTAAAATGGAAAGAAAATTTGTTGAGAGATTATATACAATTTTGGACAGCTAGGGTTTGGTTGGACAAAGTATAAATTTGTTTGAGCTAAACATATTAGAAAGCTTAATTGAGTTAAGGGAGCATGGTTATAAGTGTTTAATTAGCTAAATGCAACAAATGACATGAATTAGGGTTTTAAACATTAGGGTTTAGAGACAAAAAATGTGAAGAAGTGCTAAATGATGTCTTTGACATAGTTTAAGGGAAGAAATGGTCATTTGTGACCTAATTAAGTGTGTTAGAAGTGTTTAAATCAAAGCCAAATTCGGATTGGGTATGAAGCATGACCAAAAGTCAACTTTGAGGGACCAAAAATGAAATTTTACAAGTCCAATTGGTATGGGACCAATTGGGACTGAAAAGAGGAACTAAATGACACAATATTCATTTAGGAAGCATGCCCAAAAAGTGACCAAAACCTAGTGAACAAACTGACCAAACTTGAAAATCTGCAGTATAAATAGTACACATGAACAGTAATCTTGTTTGGTCATAACTTGAGCTAGGAAGGTCTAAATGACCTGAAATTTTACCAGTGGTTAGATGAGATACAGACCTAAAACTTTCATGAAGAACACCAACCCAAATTATGCCATTAACCCAATTAAATTAGTGAGAAAATTTGACTCACTGAATCTGCAAAACTACAGATTTACCACATGAACAGTAAAGTTTCAATGGCTATAACTCTCTCTAGAAAACTCCGACTTGGTGATTCTTGAACCGATAGAAACCTAATACATAGTAGAACATTTCATATGAAGAAAATTAGACCAAATTATGGACTTAACTTGATCAAATTGCTGAATAAAGTTGGATCAATAAATCTGCCAGAAATAAATTCTGCAGCATGAACAGTAACTGTATTTTGGCTATAACTTGAGCTACAAAAATCCAATTGGAGTGATTCAAAAAGGAGAATAAACTTAATACAATAGGGAACATTTTCTATGAAGAAAGTTTTGCAAATTCCAACAGTAAAAGGATCAATGAAATAGTGCAACTTAGGACTTCAAAACTAAAAATTGGCAATTTTGCCTAAAAGACCAAAGTTTTGAGAAAATTACCAAAACCAACAAATTTAGTGACCAAAATGTGGCATGTGGAAGTTGGAGTTCCCATACCTATTAAGCCTTAGAAAGTCAACAATTTGACTTGAATAGTATAGTGAATAGTAACCCGAAACACAAAATTTCATGAACGTCGAGTTAAGCGTGTTAGAGCTAGGTAAAAGTAAAGCTAAATTTATTTTAGATTTATTTTAAGTTCTAGTACTGAAACACTGTAAAATTGTGTGTTTCAGTTGGAAAGAATACTGGAAAAGAACCCGAGGAACCAAGTCAAGGCCAAGAAGCGACTCACTTGAGGTTTGTGCACAACTAACTCTTTTGTTATTTTTCAATTCCAAATTGATTTGTAATAAATTTATTGTATGATTTATGATTTTGTTGTGTTGAGAATTTTAACTTATTGAATGAAATTGTATAATTTAAATATAAATTTTCTTATGCATTTAAGGATTTATTGCATTGTTTTGAGGATTGTAAATTTTAAGTTTGATGTGTTGCCAACCTTGAGCATGAATTTTTTATGATTAAATATGTTGATTTGTAAATACTTTGTAAATAGAAAGTGTTTTGAATATGATTTGAAACCACAGTTGACATGATAAAATATGTTGTGAATTCTCATTAGCTTGTCTAGTGAGATAACTCCTCCACTTGATGGAGCGAGTTTCTTTCTCTCTGGCTTGCCAGTTGGGGAATGATGTGAATGAGTATTCATATATACTAGCTAGTCTTTGTTTGTCCCTTTTAGCCTCTGTTATTGGGAGAATGTGAAATGTCGTGGTGTACAACACGACATCTATTTGAATTTTGGGTCATGGGTTCGACTGTGTGTATTGTTGGCAACGCCCTTTAAATTATGCATGATTTGATAAATTGTGATTGAAATAAATAATTTGTCAGTGATTCAAAATTTTTTTGTATTGTTTCAGAATTTAAAAGAAATGTAACTAAATAATTACTATTTGATCAAAATGTTATTCAAATGAATAATTTACATGAATGAAAATGTTGATTTCTGAAGGTCATGGTTTTTGAAGAATTTAGAAATTTTAAAATTCTATTTGTTATGAATTGTTAAGCATAATTTTTATTAAGTTTTAAATTATTAGTTTGTGCACCACTGAGTTCATCACTCAGCGATAGCTTTGTATGCTGTCGCAGATATATAGACTAGAGGAGCAGCAGATTGAGCTGCTGAGGACAGGGGAGCTACCTGCTAGAAGTTATCGGGTATAATTTATACCTTGACTGTAAATATTCATTTTGATATATGTATTGCACGTAATTGTATGGACATGTAAAATCAGTCTTGAGCAACTTGTACAAAGTTTGTATAAAGTTGTAATAAATTTTAGTTTGGATTTTCTTAATGTAAATTTCTAGTATGATGAATATAAATTACTTTGTCTCTAATGAAATATGAGTGGAACTATTTTATTTGATTTGAATGAAATGTATTGCTAGTATTTTGAGGATTATTGAATTTTGAACTTGAGAAATTGATTAAAATGATTGTGGAGTTGTTGAAATGGATTGGGTTTGATTGTGAAATTGAAGTAATTGTTGAAAAAAAATTTTTAGAAGTGCTTTTTACAGGTATTTGAAGAACTGGTTTCTCAAAATACAGACAGAACTCTGTCAAAATTTTTATAAAATTTGCGAAAAACTAAAATGGGTCAAAATTATTAACTAGATTTACTTTTAATCAAATGTTTTAAATACCTATTAGAAAATGCTCACCACTTGTCAAAAGTAAATAAATTGTTTTAAAATCCCTTGTAGGGTACTAAATGAGTTATCGGTAGGTGAAGTTCGGTAGTTCATTAGGTATTCTACGGGATCATGTTATGCCTTATAGAGGAGTAAGGTGTGACATGTTTTAGTGGTATCAGAGCAAGTTTTTGAAGTATGTTTTAAATTGTGAATTTGTGTCTTTCCTTGTTAAGTACAACTGGTCAATGTCCATAATTGTTACATACCGTGCATTACATCATGAATATGAACTAACGGGGAGAAATCTCCTTGTGTTGGGTGTACAGGAAATAGAAAAAAATCATGTGAATAGATATGGACAAGAGGGATAAAATTGTAGAGCAGTCTGATATAGCTAACATACAAAGAGAGGCCCCAGTTTCACAGAGCGTTAGGGGTCCAACTGCACCAATCCCTCCTATACAAATTACTGCATAAATGGGCCAGCAGATGGCCATGTTATTTCAGCAAATGGCTGATAATTTGTTAGCCCAGGCCCAAGTACAAACCCAACCCCCTCAAGAACAGCATGAAAAAGAGAAAAGTGGGAAATCTATTAGTCAAAGTTTGAGTAGTAATTTGGGAAAGAGAAAAGATTTTGAGGGACCCCAAGCTCTCAAGTATGATAGAGGCAGATCTTCAGGGCAGAAGCAATCAAGAACCATTCGCCAAAGAACCAGAAGTTCCTACCCTACCCGTCTCTGTGACGTTTGTGGGAAATTACACGGAGGTATATGCCATAGGATCACTGGACCCTGCTTCAATAGTGGTGGAATTGGACATTTCGCCTGAGATTGTACTAACGCACATCGAGTTATGCCACATACTACACCAAAGGAATCAGTCCAAGGTTCTGATTTTAGAGGCTCATTAATAGTCAGTAGGGGCATAGGCAGAAGTAGAGACAACACTTCGGGTAATCCTCGTACAATGGACCAACCCGAGCAGAGGAATACACTAGAAAGAGGGAATGCCGTGCATCGAGGGGAAGAAGCAGAGACTTCAGATGTAGTTACCGGTATGTCCTTAACTTGTGAAAGGCATAATTATCTACTATTTGATTCCGGCTCTACTTGTTTATATGCTAATGTTAAAATTATATGTTCTACTGCTATTCCCTTGCATGGAGATAAATTTTAATGTGTTAGTAATTAGTCTTTCAGGATAAGAATTACGATAATAAGCATGATTGGAATTAATTTTGGAAAAGTTTCTAGTGAGAGACATCTCTTAGACTATGATAAATTATAAAGTTAATTAGTAAGCCTAATTAGGTAAGGCAAGAGGACCTAAAAGTAAGTTGTAGTAATATATCTGCCCTAGATGGAAGTAAAGGTATTACTATTGATAGATGTCCGTAAGTACCATAATCAAAATAAGTTTAAGATATTAGTGGATTTGAAAGAAATAAGATATAGGAAAGTTTGATCTATTGGGATGTATCGTAGTAACTATGCAATATACTTGATGCTTATGCTGTAAGCTGCAGATTACAGTATTGACTTGAGATTTATTGTGTAGAGCTACGTACTACCCAATAGTACATAAGGATAAGAGTAGTTATAAATGATTTTCGCTCTGGTATAAATATACCAGAATAGAGTTTTATTACTAGAACTGAGTTTGAAAATCCTAATTCAGGATTTTTTAGGATTTAAAACTCTATGATTAGAATATCAAAATATCATGGTTGTAAGGTAGTGAGAGTTAAAGACTCCGTTACCCTAGCATGAATTACAATACATCAGGAATTGTTATGGGACTAGAGATTTTAGCATGGTAAAAATTTAAAAATAACACCTATAGGGCTAAGTCATTCAGTCTCCGATATGGGTTTTATAGTTGTTCTGGTATTACAATGGATCTTTTGCTCAAAATTTAGTAAGAAACAATATTCTATTTGCGTAACGGTAAGACACAAAATATAATTTTATTTCCCTAGAAGAGACAGGATGCTATGGATGACAATTATAACTTATAAAACAGTTAAGAAATGATATTCTACTGATAATAGTAATTCGGTAGGAACTAGTTGGCCAGGTATTCTTTAGGAAGAGCACAATTTTATTGTGCAGATCATAAGGATTAGATTAGAATTCAAGCGGAACTTTTGAATAGCATGGAAAACAGGAGAGTCCGGGAGACTCCCTTCTTAAGATTAAAGAATTGTTTATGGTTAAAAAAAAAAAGGTAATGATCACAGACCAGCGGAAAATAAGCTATAGTATATTAATAGATAAAAGAGTTGTGGAAGTAAAAATTTGAATAGTTAGTGCGAATGTAATAAAGAAACATTATGAATATTAGTTAAAGTGTTGACTAGAATGTTCAGAGGACCAAATCAAGTAATATTGAAGTATAGTGGATTTATTAGAGACGATAAGAGGTACTAAATTACGACTCGACAGCCAAGTTAATGAAGAAGATAAGATTAAGGAATAAAATAATTAAAGTTAAGTTGTGGAATAAAAAGAAAAGAATAGAACAGTAAGAAATGAGAAAAACACTAGATGAGAATTTGCCACCAGGGTAAACAACTTACTTAAGACGCTTAATGATATCTCGAACTATTTTATCAAGGAGGAAATAAGTTAAACAAAAGCAAACAAGATAGTGCAAAATGGCATATAGGCTTTGGTCATAAATGGAGATAGTAAGATAATAGTTATGGACCTATGGCCAAGAAAGAGATAAGCAGTTCATATACGACCAACAAGGTCATTTAAGAAAAAAGACTGTAAAGGAAAATAATTGTTAAAACAACAACAAGAAAAGACTAAAATATTCTAAACTAAACTGAAGGTTGCATCAAATGATCAAGAGATTTGATAAGAAAATAGTAAAACTAAGTTCTCACCCATAGGATCATACAAGGTCCTAGAAAGAGTGGATCCACTAGTACACAGATTTGCTTACCTCTAAAATTGAAATGAAATTGAATCTAACTTATGACAGAAGCTCATAAGAAACTTGGCACACGAGGTAAGCAATTGATGAGTAAATAGTGTTGGTTAAAGTGCTACGGACCATTATTCCGATTATGAAGCTACGCAGAAATGTGAGAAAAACACGAGAAAACAATATTTATGACTATTTGAGGATAGATAGTGAAAACAATTTCGAGAACGAAATTATTTTAAGGGGGAGAGAATTGTAACACCCCTATTTGTATAGCCTGGTATATTTCACTATTTTGGTGACTGGTGTTGGTCCGGACAATTAAGGGGATTAGAACCATACTTAAGACAACTAAATAAGCCATAAACACAAATAATTAGTAATTGCCAATTAGTTAAGTATAAATAAGAAAAACATAATATAAGAAGTTAAACGAGCCGAGAGTCACAGTGATGGGTGACTTTCTCGGGAACGACTGCGAAGTCATTTTAAACTCAAATTTCGAACCGTAAAATGTGACGCCGCGGTCCTTAGGACCCTTATGAACACAGTGGAAAAAAGAAAATTATGAAAAAGAACTGTTAAGTCAGTCAAATAATTAGGTCAGAGAGCCGGAAGAAATATTGAATTATTTGCAAACCGGGATGAACCGGCGAGGGGCAATTTGGTCAATTGACTTTAGACCGACTCGACCTAATCACAAATAAAATTTGAGAAAAGAAAATTTTTGAATTGAGAATTAAATTAAAGAACTAATAGAAAAATAAATAGAAAAAAAAAAGAAAATGGAAAAGTCAAAAGGTGATGACATCATGCATGACCTCATGCATGATGCCATAAAAACAATACTTAATATATTTATTTAATTGGGATTTTTGGGTCTTCCATAAGGGTAAAAACAAAACAAAAGGAAAGAAAAAAAAAAAGAGATAAAGGTCTTCTTCAAAACGTCACTTTCCCTTTCCCTCTCATCTCCATAGAAATTCCTCCATTAAAGTTGTCTTTAAGCTTTGAAACTCTCACTAAACCTCAACTTCTCGCATACTTTCTTCACAAAAACTTGTTCTAGTCACTTAGGAAGGAGCTTGACAACAAAAAGAAAAAGAAAGGAAGAAGTTTTGAAGAAAAAGAAATTCTATTGTCGAGCCAAGGACTGTGGTTGTTCTAGTCACTGTTCCTCTGAATTTTGTAGCCCCAAATTTCATTAATTTTTTATATTGTCAAGCCAAGGGCTGTGGTTGTGCTACAGGTGCAAGAGTGGTAGGACCTTTAAGTTCCGTTTGAAATTTTGTTTTTGCATTTTGTAATAGGTAGTACTTTGTGATTTGTAAATTAAAAACTCATGTAAATAGTAAATTTATGTAATCATATGTTGATGTACATATTTTGTAAAGTTTCGTTAATTAATATAATTTAAGAATATCTTCATGAAATTAAATTTGATTTTGATCTGAATGAAATTGTGGATTCATGTTAAAAACTTGAGATGGTTGTGAATGTTGAGAATTTTTGAGACCATGTTGATGGTTATTGGAGTTTGAGAATGATTGAAAATGTATAGGAAGTGTTTTTCGCAGGTTTCGAAGAACTATTTTTTTCCATTTTTAGCCGATACTCTACGGGATTTTCTATAAAATTTTCGAAACCTCAAATGAATTTATAATTTCAATAAATGACTTAAATGAGTCAAATTTCACAAATTGCATTTTGTCACCATAAAGAAATAAATTATGACTGGATAAAAATAACTGAGATAAAATATGGTGTTCCGGTACATTGTGTGGCATATCTTGCTCGGCTATACTATAGACAGGTAAGGGGTGTCACATTTAGTGGTATCAAAGCACGGTTTAGGCATTTCTGGGTCTAGATCGAGTTCATACCATGCCTTGTATTTGTAAGAGTCAAGATGACACTAATGCAGATCTATTTGGTTTTCTTATTTTGATTAGGATATGGACCCCATGTCACAGACGGTAGTTGAGGAGGAAGTGGAGAGTCATGCTCCACCTGCAGTAGCTAAGACTAGTGGTAGGGGAGAACCTACTCCACCAGCTCCAACAGAGCCTGCTCTGCCTCCACAGGCCATGTTTCAGCAAATGGCCGAGTTTTTCAGACAAATGGTAGGGGTAATGCCACCACCACCACCTCCACAGCAGAAATTCCATCTGGAAAAATTGAGGAAATTTGGAGTAGTGGATTTCTTTGGCAAGAGAGAAGACAGTTCTGTTACAACTGAGAACTGGTTGAACAGAATAGGGAGAGTTTTAAAACAACTCCATTGCATTCCAGAGCAAAACTTAGAAGCTGCTGTATCTCTACTGCAAGATGGTGCATATCAATGGTGGGATATAGTGTCTAGTGAAGTGCAGCCAGAATAAATAACCTGGGACTTCTTCCTTTCACAGTTCAAAAAGAAGTATGTGGGTAGTATATATCTAGAAGAGAGAAGAAGAGAATTCATTAATCTGAGGCAGAGACAACTAACAGTGGCAGAGTATGAAAAGGAATTTGTTAGACTAAGCTGTTATGGAAGGGAGATAGTCCCTAATGAGGCTAAAAGTTGTAAAAGATTTGAAGTGGGACTAAATGATAACATAAAGATAATGATCATTGCCTTGGGAATCACAGAATTCACCAAGTTAGTTGAAGCTATAATAAAAGTTGAGAAAGTCAGAATAAGTGAGCAGACTAGAAGAGAGAGACAGCAAAAGAAGGGTCCAGGTCAGTCTAGCTCATCTCCTACACCTGGAAAGAAGTTCAAAGGTCTACTTGCTCAGAGTTCAGGTCAGGCTCAAGGTCAGGGTCAGTCCCAGGGGCCCAGGCCATAGTTCACACCTAGGAGAGGCTAGTCCACACCATCAGTGAGCAGCTCTCCAGGGACGGTGTTCAGGGGACCAGCCCTAGCATCTTCTGCTTGTCCACATTGCCTGAAATGGCATAAGGGGGAGTGTTGGAGAGTGACGGGTGCCTACCTAAGGTGTGGGTTGACAGAGCATTAGTTAAAGAACTATCCACACAGAACTGCCACAGTTGCTCTAGCACAAGTAGATAGACCTAACCCTGCAGCTCAAAGTGGTAGGAAGTTTGGTAAATCAAGGTAGTTGGTTCATCACAGAGACCTGCATTTGAGCCAGCCGAGAGGCCAGAGGCTAGAGCACCTGCCAGAGCCTATGCCATGAGATCTCAGGAGGAGCAAGATGCCCCGGATATTATTAGGGGTACGTTTTCCCTCTACAACACATCTGTGGATGCATTGGTAGATCCAAGATCCACTCATTCATATATCTGCATCAACTTACCCGTAGAAAGGGGGATACTAGTAGGGGAGAGTGACCAAGACATTCTGATCACTAATCCATTGAGCCACAGTGTAGTGGTGAACAAGGTGTACAAAGGTTGCCCGTTAAGGATTCAGGGGTATGAATTCTTAGCAGACCTGATTGAATTGCCTTTCCATGAGTTTGACGTAATTTTGGGAATGGACTAGTTATCACGTCATCAGGCAATGGTTGATTGTAAATTGAAGAGGATTTCCTTAAAAACTCCTAAGGGTAATGAGATTTTAGTTGTGGGGAAAAGAACAGATTTCTTGTCCAATGTCATCTCAGCCACAGTTGTAAGAAAACTAATGAGAAAAGGCTGTGAAGCCTACCTAGCACATGTGGTGGATACTAGGCAGGCTAAGCCAGATCTGTATGACATACCCATAGTAAGAGACTTCCCAAATGTGTTCCCTGAAGAATTGCCTGATTTACCACCAGAAAGGGAAGTCGAATTTGCTATTGAAGTACTGTCAGGTATAACACCAATTTCTATTGCTCCTAATATGATGGCACCTACTAAGTTAAAGGAGCTAAAAATCCAATTGCAGGAGTTACTAGATAAGGGGTTCATACGCCTCTGTGTGTCACCATGGGGAGCTCCAGTGCTGTTTGTGAAAAAGAAAGATGAGACTTTGAGGTTGTGCATCGATTACTGGCAGTTGAATAAAGTGACTGTAAAGAACAAGTATCCATTGCCTAGAATTGATGATCTGTTTGATCAGTTAAAAGGAGCAGGAGTATTTTCTAAAATTGATCTTAGATCAAGATATCATCAGTTGAGGGTGAAGGATACAGATGTGCCAAAGACTGCATTCAGGGTATGGGTATTATGAGTTCCTGGTAATGCCCTTTGGCCTAAAAAATGCACTAGCAGCATTAATGGACCTTATGAACTGTATCTTCCATCTATACCTAGATCAGTTCGTAGTGGTTTTTATTGATGATATTTTGGTGTATTCCAAGATCAGGGAAGAACATGATGAACATTTGAGGATTGTTCTGCAAACCCTGAGAGAAAAGAAGCTGTACGCTAAGTTGTCCAAGTGTGACTTCTGGTTGAGTGAGATTGCATTTCTGGGACACATAGTGTCAGCTGATCGGATTAGGGTGGATCACAAGAAGATAGAAGCAGTGATGGAATGGAAGCCTCCTAGAAATACAACTGAGGTCAGAAGTTTCTTGGGGCTAGCTGGGTATTATAGAAGATTTGTGAAGGGATTTTCTTTAATAGCTACTCCAATGACCAAGTTGTTACACAAGGATGTCAGATTTGACTGGAATGACAAGTGTCAGGCCAGTTTTGAGAAGTTGAAGGCTATGTTGATAGTGGCACCAGTGTTAACACAACCAGTGTCGGGAAAGGACTTTGTGGTATATAGTGATGCCTCTCATAATGGATTAGGGTGTGTATTGATGTAAGAGGGGAAGGTGGTTGCCTATGCTTCCAGGCAGCTAAGGCCACATGAACAGAACTACCCTACACATGATTTAGAACTTGCAGCAATTATCTTCGCACTGAAGATATGGAGGCACTACTTGTATGGTGAAAAGTGCTACATTTACATAGACCATAAAAGTCTAAAATATTTGCCAACCCAGAAGGAGCTCAACCTTAGACAGAGGCGATGGATTGAGTTCTTGAAGGACTATGATTGCATGATTGATTACCATCCTGGGATGCAAATGTAGTTGCTGATGCTTTGAGTAGAAAATCAATCACAGTTTTGAGATCATTGAATTGAATGCCTGCCTATCCTTGGCTCGAGATGGAGCTATTTTGGCCGAGTTGCAAGTGAGGCCAAACCTGCTACAACAGATTTTAGATGGCAGAAGGTAGATGAGAAGTTAATGGCTACTATGAGCAAAATCTCAGAAAGGAAGGCAACTGATTATGAGGTGAAAGCAGATGGGTGTCTGTACTACAAAGGTAGAGTATGTGTACCAGATGATGGGGAATTGAAAGCTAGTATTCTAAAGGAGGCACACACCAGTGTTTATGCTATGCACCCAGGAAGTACAAAAATGTATCATGATTTGAAGCTTCATTATTGGTGGCCTAGTATGAAGAAGGACATAGCTGACTGTGTGACTAAATGCTTGACATGTCAGCAAGTCAAGGCAGAACATCAAGTTCCATAGGGTTTGCTACAGCGTATACGCATACTAGAATGGAAATGGGATCGGGTCACCATGAATTGTGTAAGTGGTCTACCTCTCACCTAGAAGAAGCACGATGCAGTATGGGTGATAGTGGATAGATTGACGAAGTCAGCACATTTCTGCCAGTTAGGACTGACTACTCACTGGAGAAGTTAGCAGAATTGTATATAAGTGAAATAGTTAGATTGCATGGAATTCCACTTTCCATCATATCTGATTGAGAACCAAGGTTTACATCGAGATTTTGGAAGAAGTTGCATGAATCCTTAGGTACACAACTCCACTTTAGCACAGCTTTCCATCCTCAGATGGATGGGCAATCAGAAAGAGTAATATAGGTAAACAATTGAAACCAATTGAACTAATACAAATATTGAACTGAAATGATAATAATAACATCAAATATATGTCAGGTCCTTGAGGATATGCTGAGAAGTTGTGTCATGAAGTTTGAGAGAAGTTGGGATAGATACCTCCGACTGGCAGAATTTGCATACAACAATAGCTACCAAGCTAGCATCAAAATGGCCCCGTATGAAGTACTGTATGGGAGGAAATGTAGAACTCTAGTGTGTTGGACTGAATTAGGCGAAGACAATGTCACACCTTGCCCCTCTGTAAGGCATAACATGATCCCGTAAAATACCTAATGAACTACTGAACTTCATCTACCGATAACTCATTAAGTACACTACAAGGGATTTTAAAACCATTTTCTTACATTTTGAAAGTGGTGAGCATTTTAGTAGGAATTAAAAACATTTAATTGAAGTTTCAAAACTAGTAAAAATTTTTGTCTATTTTTATTTGTTCGCAATTTTTGAAAAAATTTTGGCAGAGTGACGTCTGTATTTTGAGAAAACAGTTCTTCAAAAACTTGTAAAAACATTTTCAATAATTGTTTCCACAACTCCCAACCATCAAAATGACTCAGTTCAACATAATTCAAATCAATTCCACAATTCAATCAAAGTTTGTCATCTCATAATATTTTATAATTTCATTCACATTGCATTTAAAATTTAATTTACATATACAGGTCTTAATTTATAAAAAAAAAATCAAAATAATATTATTACAATTTACTGTACAACTGCTCAACTTTACATTAATACATATGACATTACAATATTTATATCAAAATAACTACAAGGGTATAAATAAATACCCCTACCAAAAAGGTCAATGTAGTCTTCTATCTCAATAGCAGCTCACTCTGCTACTTTCTCCTTGCCCTTATCTACGATATTAAAATAAGCTATCGCTGAGTATAAAAATACTCAGTGGTGCACAATAAAAATTTGAAATGTAGTACATAAAACATTCATTGATAAATCACAATTTAAATATTTCACAAATTATCAAAACTCATTATAGCACAATTTTGGTCAAATAATTTAATAAACACAGTGTTGCCAATTCATACACAACTTAAGCCATGACACAAAATTTCTTATTAATGGCGCATTGTACAACACAACAAAGCAATCTATAGCCCCACTAATCGAAATTAATGAGGGAGGTGGCTAGCTAGCGAATGAGTACTCATCCGATCTATAACCTCAACTGGTAAGCCAGAGAATGAGGAAAATAAATGATCTCAACCCCATAAATGGAGGAGGAATAATGTGGTATTGTCATGCTAAGTGTGAACATAAAATCAATTCAAAACAAAGTGCTCAAATAATTTAGGAAAGATCCCAAACAATTTCTGAAGTCATTTTTGCAGTCACAAAATGGCAACACTATTTATAAATAATACAGCGTTTCCATAAAGCATAACAAGTCAAATTTTCACTTAGAAAATAATTACATAATTTATTATACACAAACCTAATGTGAGTCACCTCTAAGCCTTAACTCAGTCCCTTAGATTTTTTGGGTCTTTTTTAGCTGAAACACATAATTGATAGTTTTTCAGTATCTTGTCTCACTATAAATCCAATAATTAAATTCATATATGCTCAATTATCGCCCCAATATGCTTAAACTTATGTTCTTGGAAATTTTCATGCCGGGGTTACTTTTTATGGCACTATTCAAGTCAATTTATTGACTTTCTAATGCTTAATAGGTATGGGAAATCCAATTATACCCACATACCACATTTTGATTACCAATTTTGTTGGTTTTAGTTGTTCCTTCAAATTTTAGGTCTCCTAAGTACAAATTTCAATTTTCCAGATTTGATGTCCTATTTTGTACTATTCCATTGGTCATGTTACTGTGGAAATTTGGCTAAGTATTATTCATAGAAGTTGTTCCTTATTGTCTTAACTTTATTTCCCATTTTGAATCACTTCATTTGGAGTTTTGTAGCCTAAGTTATAGCCATTTGAACATGGCTAGCGAGATTTGGTTTTACCCAGAATTCTGGGCAAATTCTAGATAATGGCAGTTTTTGTGGGTTGATTGCAGGTGAGTTTTTGGACAGCTTATAGTCAAATTTTGGGTTTTTTTTTCTTCATGAAAGTTGTAGGGCTATGTCTCAGCTTTCTACCAGTAAAATTTCAGGTCACTTGGACTTTCTTAGACCAAGTTATGGTCATTTATGTAACTACTGTTCATTTAGTTATTTTTGTACAGGTTAGTTTACCAATTCTGGATTTGGCCTAATTGTTCACTAAGTTATGGTCACTTTCTGGGCATAATTCCTAAATGAAAAATGTGCCATTTTGTGTCTAGTTTCATTCTCAATTAGCCTCACACCAATTGTGTTGGTAAACTTTTAGTTTTTGTCCCTGAAAGGGACCTAGGTCATGCTGCCTGCAGATTGACCCTCTCCAATCCGAATTTAAACTTGTTTCCAACAATTCATACACACTAAAAATGGTTACAATTGACCATTTTTCATCTCAAATAAGGTCAATAACATCATTTGGCCAATTCACATTTGGTCCTCCAATAAATATTTTCTTTTGATTTTAAGTTAAACTCTAAGTTACTTGAGCTAAACACACAAATAAGAAACCAAAATTTCAAAGTAAATTGCTTACCTCCACTTGAATTTCACTCAACCAATTTCTTCTCTTTTTCCTTCTTTCTTTCTTGCTCAAGCTTCTTGTAACACCCCTAACCCGTTAACAGTGTAACCGAGCAAGGCTTGTCACACTCGGTGCCGAAGCACCCTAACTTATCTTACTTTATTTCTTTAATAATTTTGAACTCATTATATTTTTAAAAAATTTATATTCTATAGAGAAAACAATGGAGTTTTCCCTATTTTATTTACTTTTGACGTGATTCACTATTCACCTGCTTGAAATTTTTAATAATATTTTACAATAAAAATTTCATCAATAATTCTCATAATCATCTTATCATTTCATGCATCATCTATATATTTCATTTCTGTCTTCAAACCCATACAATCTCATGCATGCTCAAATTACATAATTTACAAAATAATTACATAATTTTGTAATTTACATGATATATAAATTAATTACATATAAAAAGCTAATTTATTAGTTTACATCACATTTCTATTGATTTTCTTTTCATAATCTACATTACAATACAATAACTAAGCATTTTATACAAAATAAAAAAGATGATCTATATGGGCCCTATCTACATGCATTGCTAAGGAGGTGACAACCTTAAAAACTTCAGACACTTCTGCATATCAGAACTCCAAAATCCCAATTTAATATTCACTGGGCTTTACCTTCAGTACCTGCGCGAAGGAAATAAATCCATCGCGCTAAGCATTTCTGCTTAGTGGTGCAATAATATAACAAGAAAATAATATATACAAATAAAGAAAGACTAAAGTATAATTCTAAAGTATAATTTAGATTCTCGGGTATCAATTAAATTTGGTATGATATTTCTAATACCAACTATCTTATATTCTATTTTGTCCCTCTTTGGAAGTGCTGAGTTTATATGGTAATAATATTCGATATACAGATTAATTCTATGAGTATTGTATTTTCGGTTCCTACAATTCTGAAAATTTCATTTGTACTACTTGATTCAGTTATGTTTCTATTGCTAATCTTTTTTTTTTTCTCTCATTTCATTCAATACTTTCTAATGTTTTTAATTATTAATATTCTTAAATAATTTCAATAATTTACACTACCCAGGTAACCTATGATAGATTGACTAAACTAGATAACGGATCGTTGGCACTGGACATCGCGATGCCTCAGGCTGTCATACTATGGGATGTGGAATGTCAACCACATATGTAGTCAGTATAGCTAAAAAGCCATGATAACATATAATCGGGCATAAAAGCCATGAGCGCGGGCATAAAGCCATGAGTGCGGGCATAAAGCCATGAATACAGGCATAAAGCCTTATGCAGTACTGCTAAAACAATACTCTATTGGCATGCCAATCTATCAAATCTGACACACGTGTCTAGGCAATACATGGGCACATAAGTACCATTAAGTGTTAATATGCTTTGTTTTGTTATTTCATTATTTCACGATAAATTTTAATTATAATTTATAACATTTCAATTCTATTCGTAATAGAAATATAAATTTTTAGAATACAATTTTACATAAATTATGTATTTATCATAATTTATACATTTATTTATTATATCATTTGTGTTGATCACAATTTACAATAATGGTTCTCATATACCATTGTACTCAAAACATTCTTTTTGTTTCTCATATGCCAATTGGGTGTGTCCAGCAAGGCAAGGGACTAAGAGGAGGAGGAGGGGGGGGCAGTGGTATTTTAGGAAATTTCTTTGCTTGAGATTGGGTTTAAATCTCGTTTTTAAGCCATTGGGTGAGGCATCTTCAGTTATTACTATTTATGAGCTGTTGCACTCATGAAACTGATGCACAAGGCCTTGGTAGAATGCGACATATTCAATAAAGGAAAAAGGAATAGGTGTTTCTTTGCTTTTGAAATTGTTGAATTTATTGATAACAAAACATCCTTCTCCCTTCCTGAGCAAATGTCAGTGATAGGATCTTCTAGAAGTGTTTCCAATGTTATTTAAAGAAGTGATAGAATGATTTGTGTATGTCATATAATAAGGGACAAAATCTGTGGCAATTTTTTATCCATCAAAGATTCGAGTAGATATATGTGACATGTTGAAAGCACAAGATAGACTTTGTATCTTTCCATAAATTCTAGTATGTTGGGTGTATCCACTGGCAACATAATGTGCAATCCTTTGTCCTAAATAGTTGGTTAGTAATACAGGTTCATAGTTTTTCTCTAACAAGAAGGTTTGGCTTGAGTTCCTCTCTTTGTACTCCCTTTAGGTTCTCATTCATGATCCCTTGAGGATATTGTGATATACTTCTCACACTCTGCTCTTCTTTCCTTAACTACAAGTGTGGGTGGGCACCATGCTTATGGTTTTTTGGTATCATATCTAACAATGGTAATCTTATAGCATATTAACTAGTTATTAAATGGAATAACAAATTATAGGCTTGATATTGTTTATATTTTATTAAATTGAGATGGAGCTGGTTCATAATGTGCCAATAAAGAAATTGTAGTTTTTGTGGTGTTATTGATTAGCACTAGTAAATGTTATTAGACCGTCTTCCTTTGAGTGCTAGTGGTAGCCAATTGTGATTATTCCATTTTAGCATTCATCTAGCAGTTGATATATTGTCTTATTTGAGAGGGAAGATATGTTTTCCTCTAGTCCAGGTGCCCAGCTTTTTTGCTTTGCCCATTCTGAATGTTAAAAAGGGTTGAATTTTTGTGCTGGCAGTTGGCATCATTTTTTGAAGATTTGAAGAAAATTGTGTGATAAAAGTTCTTAGTGATTATGCATTTTTTGCCATGGATTGAGTTTTATGTTAACTTTGCAGCTTACTTATTCATGAGAATAAAGAAAAAGGATACAGACCTAGAGGAAGAAGTAGCAACCAATGTCTCCACCCCTTCCACAGCCTCTCCACTTCCTGTGTAACACCCTCACTTTAGCTAGTCCATGCATTCAACTGTTCTGGTGACTAATGTCTGACTGAACAGCTAGAATGTCTGGAATTATATTTAGACTAGAGTGAAGAGTCATAAATAATTCAAATAAGTGTAAGAAAAATTAAAAGAAATTTAGAAATGAAATACAACAAAGTTAAATGAGCCGGTGCCCAGTGATGGGTGACCCTAACGGGAAGTTGCTGTCTTCACAGCTAATAACCCTAAACCCAAGGGGAATCTCGTGAAATAATTTTTGGGATGCTAGAGAAGAGTTACGGCACCTTAAGTAGCATTAGAATGCCAAAAAAAGGTTAGGAGAATTTTTAAGATCGGTACAAACAGTTTTGGCTCATTAAGAAAAACAAAGGGCATTTTGGTCATTTCGTCTTCAGAGACGATTTTTAACTGACTTGTCAATTTAAGTAGGTGAATTATATGACTTAAAATGTGAAGACAAGGTTAGTGCTATGAAATATTCATGGATTACTTGAAATACGAATGATAATTCACCTAAATCATGAGGAATAGATAGTTAGGGCTTATATGCCCATTACAAATAGAATTCATGATATATTAGTAATACAATTGGAAATATGAAATTATAATTAGCATAATTGAATTGTCAAATATATAAATGAGATGAAGTCAACATGAGGAATTATGTTTCATTGTAATTAGAACAATAATAATATCCTACCCAATAACTGGTACATGAGAGGAATTAAGGTGAATTATGAATACTTGTTCTCATTATGAGGAAAAAGAGAAATTAAAATTAATACATAAATAAGTTTGTATCTCAACTACATTGCTAGGAAGAATTTAATTTTCAGTTCTGGACCTCATAATATAATTGGGAATATAAAATATGAAATATATATATATATATATATATATATATATATATATATATATATATATATATATATATATATATATATATATATATATATATATATATATATATATATATATATATATATATATGGACTGTTAAATGTGAAAATGAGGCAAAGTTATCACTAGGGTTTGTGCCTCTTTTGTAACTAAAAATTAGTACCTTACATAATTAATGGCATATGAGAAACAAAAAGAATGTTTTGAGTACAATGATACATGAGAACCATTGTTGTGAATTGTGATCAACACAAATGATATAATAAATGAATGTATAAATTATGATAAATGCATAATTTATGTAAAATTGTATTCTAAAAATTTATATTTCTGTTACGAATAGAATTGAAATGTTATAAATTATAATTAGAATTTATCGTGAAATAATGAAATAACAAAACAAAACATATTAACACTTAATGGTACTTATGTGCCCATATATTGCCTAGACACATGTGTTAGATTGGATAGATTGGCATGCCAATAGGGTATTGTTTTAGCAGTACTGCGTAAGGTTTTATGCCTGTATTCATGGATTTATGCCCGCACTAATGGCTTTTATGCCTGCAATCATGGCTTTTATGCCCGATTATATGTTATCATGGCTTTTTAGCTATACTGACTACATACGTGATTGACGTTTCGTGTCCCATGGTATGATGGTCCGAGGCACCGCGGTGTCCAGTGCCAACAACCCGCTATCCAGTTTAGTCAGTCTGTCATAGATTACCTGGGCAATGTAAATTATTGAAATTATTTAAGAATATTAATAATTAAAAACATTAGAAAGTGTTGAATGAAATGAGGAAAAAAAAAGATTTGCAATAGAAACATAACTGAATCAAGTAGTACAAATGAAATTTTCAGAATTGTAGGAACCGAAAATACAATACTTATAGAATTAATCTGTATATCGAATATTATTACCGTATAAACTCAGCACTTCTAAAGAGGGACAAAATAAAATATAAGATAGTTGATATTAGAAATATCATACCAAATTTAATTGATACCCGAGGATCTAAATTATACTTTAGAATTATACTTCAGTCTTTCTTTATTTGTATATATTATTTTCTTGTTATATTATTGCACCACTAAGTAGAAATACTTAGTGCGATGGATTTGTTTCCTTCGTGCAGGTACTGAAGGTAAAGCCCAGCGAATATTAAATAGGGATTTTGGAGTTCTGATATGCAGAAGTGTCTGAAGTTTTCAAGGTTATCACCTTCTTAGCAATGCATGTAGATAAGGCCCATATAGATCATCTTTTTTATTTTGTATAAATGCTTAGTTATTGTGTTGTAATGTAGATTATGAAAAGGTAATTAATAGGAATGTGATGTAAACTAATAAATTAGCTTTTTCATATGTAATTAATTTATATATCATGTAAATTACGAAATTATGTAATTATTTTGTAAATTATGTAATTTGAGCATGCATGAGATTGCATGGGTTTGAAGACAGAATTGAAATATATAGATGATACATGAAATGATGAGATGATTATGAGAATTATTGATGAGATTTTTATTGTAAAATATTATTCAAAATTTCAAGCAGGTGAATAGTAAATCACGTCAAAAGTAAATAAAATAGGGGAAACTCCGTTATTTTCTCCATAGAATATGAATTATTTTAAAATATAACGAGTTTAAAATTATTAAAGAAATAAAGTAAGATAAGTTAGGGTGCTCAGGTACCGAATGTGACATGCCTTGCTCGGTTACACTATTGACAGGTTAAGGGCATTACACTTCTTCTCAAGGTTCAATAACAACTTTTCTTTAAGAGAAGTAAGGGATTTAGGGTTGAATTTAGTGTTTAGAAAGCTTGACATTAAGCTTTCATGGTAGAAATTTGAGAGAGAATTAGGAGAGAGAGAGAGAGAGAGAGAGAGAGAGCTATGGAAATGGAAGAAGATGAGTCCTTTTATTTTATTTTTTTTTTCATTTTATGTGAATTTATGCAAAATTTGACTTAGTCAAATTGGTTAATTAAATTAAAATTAATTTTGATGTCATATCTTATGTCATTTGGTGATGTCATTATTCAAATTTTCTTTTTTTTTTCTTTTTTCTTTATTTTTCCATTAGTTCTTTAATTTAATTCTTAATCCCAAAATTTTCTTTTCTCCAATTTTATTGGACAGTTAGGTCAGGAGTCAGCTCTAGGGGTAAAGTGACCAAATCGCCCCTTGCCGATTTGATCCGGCTTGTAAGTTATTCGATATTTCTTCTGGATCCCTGACCTAATTATTTGACCTGCTTAACAATTTTTTTTCATGATTTTCTCTTTTTCACTGTGTTCACAATAGTCCTAAGGACCGCAGCGTCATATTTTATGGTTCGAAATTTGAGTTTAGATCAACCTCGCAGTCCTTCCCGAGAAGGTCACCCATCGCTGTGACTACCGGCTCATTTAACTTCTTATATTCTATTTTTCTTCTTTGCACTTAAATATTTAGTAATTACTAATTATTTGTGTTCAGGGCTTATCTAAGTGTCTTAGACGTGGTTCTACATCTCTTAATTGTCCGGACCAATTCCAGTCACCGGAACAGTGAAATATACCAGGCTATGCAAATAAGGGTGTTACAATTCTTCCTTCCCCCCCCGCCGGGCGCTTAAAATAAATTTTGTCTCAAAATTTTACCTGGTAATCAGTGTCTGAACAACTGTGGGTGCTGTTTCCTCATGTCCTTCTCTCGTTCTCAAGTAGCCTCCTGGCCCGAATGATGGTTTCACAGCACTTTTACTAACGGTTTTTGCTTATTCTATAGCTGATTCATCTCATAAGCCAGAATCTCTATGGGTTCTTCCTCATATGTGAGGTCTGGATTCACTTCAATTTCTTCCACTAGTAGTACATGAGATGGGTCAGATCTATACCTCCTCAACATCGATACATGGAAGACGTTATGTATCTTTTCCAACTCTGGAGGTAGTGCCAAACGGTATGCCAAAGGACCCATTCTCTCCAGAACCTTATATGGCCCAATGAAACGAGGTCTTAGTTTTCCCTTTCTGCCGAATCTTATAATTCTCTTCCAAGGGGAAACCTTGAGGAATACTTTCTCACCCATTGCATGCTCAATATCCCTTCTCTTCAAATCAATATAGGACTTTGATGGTCTGATGCAGCTTTAAGTTGATTTCTAACCAATCTGATTTTCTCTTTAGTTTGCTGAACAATTTTGGGCCCAATCAACTTTCTTTCGCCTACCTCATCCCAGCACAATGGGGTTTTATATTTTCTGCCATACAAAGCTTCATATGGAGGCATCCCAATGCTTGATTGGTAGTTGTTGTTGTAAGGAAACTCAATCAAAGGCAAGTGTGTGTCCCAACTGCCCTCAAACTTAATCACACAAGCCCGTAGCATGTTCTCCAAAATCTAAATTACCCTTTTAGACTGGCCATCTGTTCGTGGGTGGAATACCGTATTGAAGTTCAATCTAGTTCCTACGGCTCTTTGAAGACTACCCCAGAATCTAGAAGTAAACCTAGGATCTCTGTCTGATACGATGGATACTGGCACTCTATGCAGTCTTACTATCTCATCCATGTACAACTTGGCCAATCTTTCTTAGCTATAGTCCATCCATACTGGCAGAAAATGAGTAGACTTGGTCAGTCTGTCAACTATAACCCATACTGCATCATGACTCTTTTGTGTCCTCAAAAGGCCCATTACAAAATCCATAGTTATTCTCTCCCATTTCCATTCTGGTACTGGTAGTGGATGTAATAAACTAGCTGGTACTTGATGCTCTGCCTTTACTTGCTGACAAGTTAGGCATTTGGAAACAAATTTTGCTACATTTCTTTTCATTCCCATCCACTAGTAGTGCTCTTTCAGCCCTCTATACATTTTTGTACCACCAGGGTGCATAACAAAAGGAGACTCATGTACTTCCTTCAAAATGATTTGTCTCAATTCAACATCATTAGGAACGCATATTCTACCCTACTGTAGTAATAGACCATCATCTCTCACTGAGAATTCTGGTTTTTTGCCTTGTCTGACTTCTTCTAATAGCTTCTTATTCTTTTAATCATTCTGAACAACCATTCTGATCTGGTCAATCAACACTGACTGTACATGCCATGCAACTTCTGTTTGCCCCTCATCATTAATCTCTAAGCTGGCATGCAATGATCTCAACTCATGTACCATAGACAAAAGAGAAACTCTAAGACTTGCCATAGTCTTGCGACTTAAGGCATCAGCCACCACATTAGCTTTCCCTGGCTGATAGTCTATTAGACAATCATAGTCTTTTATCAACTCTAAACATCTCCTCTACCTCAAATTCAACTCCTTTTGAGTACCCAGATACTTCAAACTCTTATGATCTGTGTAAATGTAGCATTTCTCCCCATACAAATAGTGTCTCCAGATCTTAAGAGCGAACACAATAGCTGCTAGCTCCAAGTCATATGTCAGATAATTTCTCTCATGAGGTTTCAGCTGGCGTGATGCATATGCAATGACATTTTGATTTTGCATCAGTACACAACCTAACCCATTATGAGAAGCATCACTATATACCGTGTATTCTTTACCTGGGTAAGTAAAGTCAGGACTGGAGCCTCAGTCAAACACCTCTTCAATTCATCAAAACTCTGCTGGCATTTATCCATTCACTGAAATTTCACATCTTTCCTAAGCAGCTTGGTCAGTGGAGATGCTAACATTGAGAACCCTTTTACAAAACGGTGGTAGTATTCAACTAACCCTAGGAAACTGCGAATCTTTGTGATATTTCTTGGTGGCTTTCAATTAAGGACAGCTTCTATCTTGCTGGGATCTACCTTAATACCTTCTGCTGATACTATGTGCCCCAAAAAGGATATTTCCTTTAGCCAAAATTCACATTTTGATAGTTTTGCATATAGCTGTTTCCCTCTCAAAGTCTGCAGTACAATGCGCAGGTGTCTATCATTGTAACACCCCTATTTGTATAGCCTGGTATATTTCACTGTTCCGGTGATCGGTGTCGGTCCGGACAATTAAGGGGATTAGAACCACACTTAAGACAACTAGATAAGCCAAAAACACAAATGATTAGTAATTGTCAATTAGTTAAGTATAAATAAGAAAAACAGAACATAAGAAGTTAAACGAGCTGAGACTCATAGCGATGGGTGACCTTCTCGGGAAGGACTGCGAAGTCGATTTAAACTCAAATTTCTAACCGTAAAATGTGACGCCGCGGTCCTTAGGACCATTACAAACACAGTGAAAAAGAGAAAATCATGAAAAAGAACTATTAAGCCAGTCAAATAATTAGGTCAGGGAGCCGAAAGAAATATTAAATTATTTGCAAACCGGGTTGAAATGGCGAAGGGCAATTTGGTCAATTGACCCCGAGAGCTGACTCCTGACCTAACTATCAAATAAAATAGGAGAAAAGAAAATTTTGTAATCGATAATTAAATTAAAGAACTAATAGAAAAATAAATAAAAAAAAAGAAAATGAAAAAGTGAAGGGAGATGACATCATGCATGACATCATGCATGATGCCATAAAGATTATAATTAATAAATTTAATTAAATTGATTTATGGTCTTCCTAAGACATAAAAAAGGAAAAGAAAAGAAAAAAAAAAAGATAAAAGTCTTCTTCTTCCTTAAGTTGCCGTCTCCCATCTCTCTCTCCCTCTCCATTTCTAAACTCCATTGAAGCTTACAATCAAGCTTGAATTCCCTCACTTAACCTTAATATTTTCCATAAACACCTCATCAAAGCTTGTTATCTCAACCTAAGAAGAAGATTGAAAGAGGAAAGAAAGGACAAAAGATAGAGAATTGAAGGATTTGAAGTTCTAAGAAAGATTAGTAAGCAAATTTGACAATTTTAGTTTGATTTCTACATTTTTAACTTATTGAACTTGTAAATAAACTTTAAATAAAAAGAAAATTTTTGTTGAGGGACCATGAGTGAATTTTGGCCAGCATGTGTGTGGAGGTATTATTGCATGGTTTGATTGAATTAAAAGGAGATATGAACATCTAGGAGTTAAGTGATTATAGTTAAAGGCATTGAATTAGCTAAATGCAAAAAATTTGTGAACTAGGGTTTTGGACACTTAGGGTTTAGAGACAAAAATGTGAGAAATTGGTAAATGATGTATTTGGCCTAGTTTAAGGTGAGAAATGGTCATTTGTGACCAAATGAAGTGTGTTAGAAGTGTTTGAACCAAAAGCAAATTCGGATTCAATGTGGTTATGCAGCTGGCAGTAGGACCAAGTTCCCTTTGAGGGACCAAAAATGAAAATTTACAAGTCCAATTGGTATGAGACCAATTGGGAATGAAAAAAGACACTAAATGACACAATTTTCATTTAGGAACTATGCCCAAAAAGTGACCAAAACCTAGTAAATAAATTGACCCAATCCGGAAAATCTCAGTCTGCCCTATACAAACTGACCAAATGAACAGTGTTTGTTCATTTGGCCATAACTTGAGCTAGGAAAGTCTAAATGACCTGAAATTTTTACCAGTGGATAGATGAGATATAGACCTAAAACTTTTATGAAGAACACAAACCCAAATTATGCCATTAACCAAGTCATTTGGCCACCCAAAGTTAGTGACCTAAAACTGCCAGAACCAAAATTTGCCCAGAAATCTGGGTTAAGTCCAATCTGGTAGCCATGGTTCAAATGGCTATAACTTGAGCTACAAAACTCAATTGGAGTGATTCAAAAAGGAAAATAAACTTAAGACAATAGGGAACATTTTCTATGAAGAAAGTTTTGCCAAATTCTAACAGAAAAGTGATCAATAGAATAGTGCAACTTAAAACACCAAAACTAAAAATTTACAAATTTGCCAAAAAGACTTAGAATTTGAGTAAATAACCAAAACCAACAAATTTAGTGACCAAAATGTGGTATGTGGGTGAAGTTGGAATTCCCATGCCTATTAAGTCTTAGAAAGTCAACAATTTGACTTGAATAGTGTAGTGAATAGTAACCTCGAAACAAAAAAATTAAAGAACGTCGAGTTTAGCACATTAGAGCTAGGTAAAAGTGAAGTTAAATTTATTTTTGGATTTATATTAAGTTATGGTACTGAAACACTGTAAAATTGTGTGTTTCAGTTGAAAAGAATATCGGGAAAGAACCCGAGGAATCGAGTCAAGGCCAAGAGGCGACTCGTTTAAGGTTTGTGCACAACGTCCAATTTCTGTAAATTATTTTCTGCATGTTGTTTTGAATAATTTGAAATAGTGAATTGTGACATTATTTATGATGTTTTGATTTAAATTGTTGAAAGTTATTGTGTATATTTGAAATGGCAATGTTTAGTAAATTGTTAAGATAAGTTTTGAAATCGCAGTGTCATGACCATAAATCTGAACACCTCACTAGTATGACTAGTGAGGGTAATTAGTTTTGAATTTTGATTCCTTCTCTAGCTGAAGTGTTGAGGTGTGTGCCAGTAGAAGAAGAAATTGAATGGATATCCATATAATTGAGCTAGCTAGCCTTCTGATGTGACTTCTCCTTAGCCTCTAGCTATTGAGATTATATTTGTTTCGAATGGCATGATATAACTGTGGGTTTTATGAAATGTGTTTTGGCACTTCGAAATGAACTTGTTTAGATTAAAATCTCATATTTCATATTTGTATTTAATTCTCATGTTCAGTCCAATTTTTGAATAAATGTGATTTAAATTCTGCATAAAGATTATTTTAGTATGTGGTGCACCATTGAGTCCTAGTACTCAGCGATAGCTGTTATTGCTATCGCAGATTTAGATACTAGAGGAGCAGCAGAGTGAGCTGCTGAGGATTGTGGAGCGACTTACCCTGAAGTTATATCGAGTATAATTTATATCCTGACTGTAAATATTTATTTTGATGTTTGTGAAGCACATAAATGTATGGACATGTAAAATGGGTCTTGAGCAGATTGTACAAAGTTTGTATAAAGTTTGTAATAAAATTTAGTTTGAATTTCTTTTAATGTAAATTTTTTTGCAATGATATATATAGATTATCTATCTTTAATGAAATCTGAGTGAATGAAATTGATTGATAGTATTTTCATGTTTATTGGAAATTTTGGAAACTGAGAAATGATGTTTGTTGAATTTTGAAATTTGAGAAATTGGTTGGGATTGTTGTGGAGTTGTTGAAATTGTTGAGAAAAATTATTGGAAGTGCTTTTTACAGGTATTTGAAGAACTATTTTCTCAAAATACAGACGGAACTCTGCTAAAATTTTTATAAAATTATCAGAAAAATAAAATGGGCCAAAAATTTCAACTAGCTTTTAACTTTAATTAAATGTTTTGATACCAATTAGAAAATGCTCACCACTTATTAAAAGTAAGAAATTTGTTTTAAAATCCCTTGTAGGGTACTTAATGAGTTATCGGTAGGTGAAGTTCGGTAGTTCATTAGGTATTCTACGGAATCATGTTATGCCTTACAGAGGGGTAAGGTGTGACAATCATGCTCCTTTACACTCCTTGAATAAACTAATATATCATCTATGAACACCACTACAAAATGGTCGAGGTATGGTCTGAAGATAGTATTCATCAGATCCATAAAAGCAATCGGAGCATTAGCCAACCCAAATGGCATAACCAAGAACTCATAATGGCCATAGCGGGTTCTAAAGGCAGTTTTAGGAATACTCTGCTCTTTTACTTTCAGCTGATAATAACCTGATCTTAGGTCAATTTTGGAGAATACAGTTGCACCCCTCAACTGATCAAACAAATCATCAATGTGGGGCAATGGGTATCTATTCTTTATTGTCACCTTATTCAACTGTCGATAGTCAATACATAAGCGGAGAGTGCCATCCTTTTTAACAAATAACACTGGCGCTCCCCAAGATGACACACTAGGGCAGATAAAGCCCTTGTCAAGCAGCTCTTGCAACTGCACTTTCAACTATTTCAATTCTGCTGGTGCCATTCTATATGGTGTTATAGAGATTAGGTCCATACCAGGCATAACATCAATTTCAAACTGCACCTCTCTTTCTGGAGGTAATCCTGGCAATTCATCAGGAAACACATCCGGAAAGTCATATACTGTAGGGATGTCCCTCAGTGCTAGACTCCCCACTTGGGTGTCTATCACATGTGCCAAGTATGCTTCACACCTCTTTCTGATCATTCTTCTGGCTAGTGCAGCCGAAATGATGTTTGATGGTAGTAACTACCTCTCCCCATGTATTACCACATCACCGTACAGAGGGAGACCAAAAGTGACTATCTTCAGTCTACAGTCAATCATCGCGTGATGCCTGGCTAACCAATCCATGCCCAAGATAATATCATAATCTCTGAAGGGCATTTCAATCAAATCTGACAGAAAAACATGTGCTTGGATCACCAAAGGAAAGTCTCTATAGATTCTGTTGACCTTAACCTCCTAACCTAATGGACTAGTTACTAGCACATCATAGTCCATTTGTATACACAGGATAGCAGTAGAACACATCACACTAGCACGAACGTATGAATGTGTGGAGCCAGGATCAAACAACACATATGCATCTTGGTCAAGGATAGAGAAAATACTAGCTACTACATCTGATGTTTCAGCCTCCTCCCTTTGATGCATTGTATAGACTCTAACTGGTGCACCACTTGGTTCTGGCTGGTTAACAGTACTCAGACTTCCAGGAGTGTTACCGAGACCCCTATCTCTGCCTCTACCTTGACCAACTGGCTGTGACCTTCTAGGTGTAGAGAGTTGGGTTGATCCCTCAAATGTGGCAAGAGGTCCAGATCGGTGCAGACTAGTACAATCCTTAGCAAAATGTCCACTCCCTCCACAGTTGAAACATGAACCGGTGGCCTTGAAACACACCCCACCGTCTGTTCTACCACAAGTCTCACACTGCAGGACTGATACAGCTCCTCGATATGCCTGCTAGGTCTGCTGACCAGATCGGCGTGGTCTTTGGCTAGAGAATCTGCCTCTGCAAGATTTGTGAGAGCTAGATCCCCCAAACTGTTTCCTCTTCCCAGAACCACTCTTAGTAGCCCGGCTCGTAGCCTTCTTAGTCTTTTCTTTCTCTTGAGTGCCCTTCTTCACTGCCCCTTCTAATTCTATCCTTTCCAGTTCCAGGGCTTGTGAAATCAGCTCAGAAAAATTATGGTGTCTGAATCCCTTAACTTGCATTCTTAAACGAGGCCTCAACCCAGCCTAAAACCTCTTACATCTATCTCTGGGGGTGGAGACTAAGCTTTCAGCATAGTGACTTAGCCTTGAAAAGTCTCGCTCATATTCTACTATTGTTCTGTCCCCCTGCTTTAGGCTAAAGAATTCTTGCAATTTCATATCTACATAAGCATCGGGAACCCATTTCTGTTTGAATTCCCTCAGGAAGTCTATCCATGTTAGCACAGGTGGCTCAACTAGGCTGTGGTGGATGGTTTTCCACTATTCATATGCATCCCCTTGTAGAAGAGATATTGAATATTCAAATTTTAATTCTTCGGCACACTGCAGTTTTCTGAATACCCTTTCCATCCATTCTAGCCATTGTTCAGCCTCCAATGGATCCACCTGCAGCCCTTAAACTCAGTAGTCCCAAATTTCATTAGTTTTTCATATTGTCGAGCTGGGTGCTGTGGCTATGCTGCAGGTGCTTGCATCTGAACTTGGGGTGGCACATTTCTCGTCATTTATTGAAAAAATGCAGCCATCTACTGTGCAAACTGAGTAGGAAACTATGGTACTGGAGTAGGAGCTGGAGTGGCTGATCCACTCACATTTTGAAGTGTTGGGGCTTCTCCTTGGACCTTAGCCTCGACAGATTGCTCTACGGAATGATCTCCCTCTTCCATTCCATTTTTTAAAATTTCCTACTTTCTGAGATTAAACACAAGGAGGTTAACCTCCGTTAGAGCATATTCATGATGTAAATATGTCATATGTATCATTAAAGACACTTGAGCAGTTGTACTTATCAAAGAAATATTCACATACATAGTCAAAATTCATTGCAAAACCATGCTCTGATACCACTAAAACATGTCACACCTTACCCCTCTGTAAAGCATAACATGATCCCGTAGAATACCTAATGAACTACCGAACTTCACCTACCGATAACTCATTAAGTACACTACAAGGGATTTTAAAACCATTTTCTTACATTTTGGAAGTGGCGAGCATTTTTGTAGGAATTAAAAACATTTAATTGAATTTTTAAAACTAGTAAAAATTTTTGTCCATTTTTATTTGTCCGCAATTTTGGAAAAATTTTAGCAGAGTGCCGTCTGTATTTTGAGAAAACAGTTCTTCAAAAACCTGTAAAAATACTTCCAATAATTGTTTCCACAACTCCCAACCATCAAAATGACTCAGTTCAACATAATTCAAATCAATTCCACAATTCAATCAAAGTTTGTCATCTCACAATATTTTATAATTTCATTCACATTGCATTTAAAATTTAATTTATATATACAAGTCTTAATTTACAAAAAGAAAATCCAAAATAATATTATTACAATTTACTGTACAACTGCTCAACTTTACATTAATACATATGACATTACAATATTTACATCAAAATAACTATAAGGGTATAAATAAATACCCATACTAAAAAGGTCAATGTAGTTTTCTATCTCAATAGCAGCTCACTCTGCTGCTTTTTCCTTACCCTTATTTGTGACAGCAAAATAAGCTATCGCTGAGTATAAAAATACTCAGGGTGCACAATAAAAATTCAAAATGTAGTACATAAAACATTCATTGATAAATTACAATTTAAATATTTCACAAATTATCAAAACTCATTATAGCATAATTTTGGTCAAATAATTTAATAAACACAGTGTTGCTAATTCATACACAACTTAAGCCATGACACAAAATTTTCGATCAATGCCTCGTTTTACACCATAATAAAGCAATCTATAACCCCACTAATCGAAATCAATAAGGGAGGTAGCTAGCTAGCTAATGAATACTCATCCGATCTATAACCTCAACTGGTAAGCCAAAGAGGGAGGAAAATAAATGATCTCAACCCGATAAATGGAGGAGGAATAATATGGTACTGTCATGCTAAGTGTGAACATAAAATCAATTCAAAACAAAGTACTCAAATAATTTAGGAAAGATCCCAAACAATTTCTAAAGTCATTTTTGCAGTCACAAAATGGCAACACTATTTATAAATAATACAGAATTTCCATAAAGCATAACAAGTCAAATTTTCACTTAGAAAATAATTACATAATTTATTATGCACAAACCTGACGTGAGTCGCCTCTAAGCCTTGACTTAGTCCCTTAGATTTTTCGAGTCTTTTTCAGCTGAAACACATAATTGACAGTGTTTCAGTATCTTATCTCACAATAAATCCAATAATTAAATTCTTATATGCTCAATTATAGCCCAAATATGCTTAAACTTACGCTCTTGGAAATTTTCATGTCGGAGTTAATATTCATGGCACTATTCAAGTCAATTTGTTGACTTTCTAATGCTTAATAGATATGGAAAATCCAATTATACCCACATACCACATTTTGATTGCCAATTTTGTTGGTTTTAGTTATTCCTTCAAATTTTAGGTCTCCTAAGTACAAATTTCAATTTTCCAGATTTGATGTTCTGTTTTGTACTGTTTCATTGGTCATATTGCTGTGGAAATTTGGCTAAGTTTTCTTCATAGAAATTGTTCCTTTTTGAATCACTCCATTTGGAGTTTAGTAGCCTAAGTTTTAGCTATTTGAACATGACTAGCTGGATTTAGTTTTACCCAGAATTCTGGGCAAATTCTGGATAATGGTAGTTTTTGTGGGTTGACTGCAGGTGAGTTTTTGGATAGCTTATGGTCAAATTTTGGATTTGTTTTCTTCATGAAAGTTGTAGGGATATGTCTCAGCTTTCTACCGGTAATATTTCAGGTCATTTGGACCTTCCTAGACCAAGTTATGGTCATTTACGTAACTACTATTCATTTAGTCATTTTTGTACAGGTCAGTTTGTCAATTTCGAATTTGGCCTAATTGTTAACTAAGTTATGGTCACTTTCTGGGCATGATTCCTGAATGAAAAATGTGTCATTTTGTGTCTAGTTTCCTTCCTAATTAGCCTCACACTAATTGGGAGGGTAAATTTTCAGTTTTGGTCCCTGAAATGGACCTAGGTCATGCTGCCTGCAAATTGACCCTCTCCAATCCGAATTTAAACTTGTTTCCAACAATTCATACACACCACAAATGGTCACAATTGACCATTTCTCATCTCAAATAAGGTCAATAACATCATTTGGCCAATTCTCAAATTTTTCTTCAAATTTTCAAATGCTCAAAACCCTAACTATACACAAAGCTCAATCTAATGCAATTTAAAGTGTATATTCATGTTCTACACACCTAATTCACCTCAAATAGCCATTCAAAACCATTAAACTCATTCATAACAAACCCTAGCCCTAGCTGGACAAATTACACATTTGGTCCTCCAATAAATATTTTCTTTTTATTTTTAGTTAAACTCTAAGTTACTTGAGCTAAACACACAAATAAGAAACCAAAATTTCAAAGTAAATTGCTTACCTCCACTTGAACTTCACTCAATCAATTTCTTCTCTTTTTCCTTCTTTCTTTCTTGCTCAAGCTTCTTCTCAAGGTTCAATAACAACTTTTCTTTAAGAGAAGTAAGGGATTTAGGGTTGAATTTAGGATTTAGAAAGCTTGACATTAAGCTTTCATGGTGGAAATTTGAGAGAGAATTAGGAGAGAGAGAGAGCTACGGAAATGGAAGAAGATGGGTCCTTTTATTTTATTTTTTTTTTTCATTTTATGTGTATTTATGCAAAATTTTACTTAGTCAAATTGGTTAATTAAATTAAAATTAATTTTGATATCATATCTTATGTCATTTGGTGATGTCATTATTCAAATTTTCTTTTCTTTTTTCTTTTTTCTTTATTTTTCTATTAGTTCTTTAATTTAATTTTTGATCCTGAAATTTTCTTTTCTCTAATTTTATTGGACAGTTAGGTCAGGAGTCAGCTCTAGGGGTAAATTAACCAAATCGCCCCTCGCTGTTCGATCTGGTTTGCAAGTTATTCAATATTTCTTTCGGATTCCTGACCTAATTATTAGACCTGTTTAACAATTCTTTTTTATGATTTTCTCTTTCCACTGTGTTCACAATAGTCCTAAGGACTGCAGCATCATATTTTACAGTTCAAAATTTGAGTTTAGATCGACCTTACAGTCCTTCCCGAGAAGGTCACCCATCACTGTGACTCCCAGCTCATTTAACTTCTTGTGTTCTGTTTTTCTTCTTTGTACTTAAATATTTGGTAATTACTAATTATTTGTGTTCAGGGCTTATCTAAGTGTCTTAGACGTGGTTCTACTTCTCTTAATTGTCCGGACCAACACCGATCACCGGAATAGTGAAATATACCAGGCTATGCAAATAGGGGTGTTACAGACAAACTGGTAGGGCTAGACCTGGTGAAATAAACTGAGGAGAAAGTAAAGTTAATCAAAGCCAATCTGAAGGTTGCCTCAGACAGACAAAAATCCTATGCCGACCTGAAGAGAAAAGAAATAGAATATGCAATTGGCAACAAAGTGTTCCTCAAGGTGTCACTGTGGAAGAAGGTACTAAGGTTTGGAAGAAAAGGTTAATTAAGCCCTAGGTTCATTGGCCCATATGAAGTCATTGAACGTGTGGGACCAGTGGCCTACAGGCTAGCTTAACCACCAGAGCTGGAAAAGATCCACAATGTGTTCCACGTATCTATGCTAAGAAGATATCCCTTAGATCCTTCACATGTCATCTCCATTGAAGAAATTGAAGTACATCCGGATTTGACATATGAAGAAGAACCCATACGGATCCTAGCTCGGGAAGTGAAAGAGTTAAGGAATAAGCAAATTCCACTAGTGAAAGTGTTTTGGAGACACCACAACACCAAGGAGGCAACTTGGGAAAGTGAAGAGACGATGAGGCAATAGTTCTCTCAACTATTTGCATCAGGTAATTTTCGAGGATGAAATTTAAATTAGAGGGGAAGAGTTGTAATGCCCTCACTGTAGCAATTCTGTACATTCTACTGTTCTGGTGACCAGTGTTGGTCCGGACAGCTAGAACATCTGGAAAAACATTTAAACTAAAGTGAGGAACCATAATTAACTCAAATATTAATAAGAAAAATTTAGGAAAAATTTTAGAAATAAAATACAATCAAGTTAAATGAGCTGATGCCCTAGCGATGAGTAACCCAGTGGAAAGTTGCAGTTCTTGCAACTAGGAGCCCTAAACTCGAGAGAAAATTCATAAGATAATTTTTGGGACTCCAGAGAAGAGTCATTGAGGTTTCTATGGCATTAAAATGCCAAGAAAAGGCTTAGAAAAATTTTTCGATCGGTACAGACAATTTTGGCCCAATAAGCTAAACGGAGGGCATTTTGGTCATTTTGTCTTTAGAGATGATTTTTGGCCGACTTGTCCAGTTAAGTAAATAATTATTATGATCTAAAATATGAATAAATATTACTAAAAATTTAATTGAAAATAAGTAGAAAAGAAAAAGAAAGAAAAATGAAAGAAATAGGCAATTATGACATCATGTGATGTCATAAAAAGTGCTTCCACCAATCACATTTAAACAACCATATAATTAACCAATAAAAAGAGATAATTGAGACTAAAAAAATCAAAACACAATCTGCCTTCTTCTTCCCTTCCAAGGCGCACCATATTCCTCATCCTTCTCCTCAATTGCCAAGTTTTTCCAAAGCTTGATTCCTTGATTTTTCTTCAACCAAACCCTAAGTTTCCAAACAAAACCTTAATATTTCATCTTAGTGAAGCTTTTGGGAGCAAAAAGAAGTAAAAAGGAAGAGCTTTTACAAGCTTGGAATTGACTCCATTCAAGGTTAGTGACCAAACTTTCCTTTCTCTTTAAATTCATGTTGAGGGAGTGGAATTGAGTGGAAATTCATAAGAAAATTGAATAAAAATCATGTGTATATCTTCCCCAAAATTTTGGTAGCCTTGGACTTTGTAGGGTTTTGAAGATTTATTTGAATTAAAATGATACCATAGCTACCTTTAACACTAATCTCTTGATTAGGATAATGAAGTATAAGTAAATGCATAATTTGAAATGGATGAGTTAGGGTTTGGGCAAAAATTTGAGACTTTGTTCATGTATTGGTGAAAGAAAGTTTTGATGGTCAACTAGTGACCATTTGGTTATGTGTGATTAAGAGATGAAGTGATTTGTTCCATGGGAATTGAAGTTAGGTATGCTGCCCTTGGTGACCTACAGGACTGGGTATGGGTCCAACAGGTTTAAGCAGCTATAACTTGGGTTGTGTAGGTTCAATTGGTGCAAGGCTAATTTAAAATGAAATTAGACACATAATGGCACAATTTTTGTGAAGGAACTCTGTCCAGAAACTAAACATAGGATGCCATAAAAATTGACCAAATCTGGGTGACTTACATTCTGCCTGGGCAAAATGACCAAATGAACAGTGTTCATTCATTTGGCATAACTTAGTGTAAAAAAGTTTAATTAATCTGAATTTTTACCAGTAGAAAATTGAGACATATCCCTACAACTTTCATGAAGAAAACAAACCCAAATTGTGACCATAACATATCCAAAAACTGACCTACAATCAATGTACAAAAACTGCAGAATTGATTCTACCCAAAAATTCTGGAAAAAATTGCAATTCGGCCAGTTATGGTGTTTAGGCCATAACTTGAGATACAAAACTTCAAATGGAGTGATTCCAAAAAAGAAATGTAACTAGACACAATAAGGAACAACTTTGATGTAGAACATTTGGCCAAATTCTCACTGTGGAATGGCCTAATGGAACAGTGAACTCTAGCACCCAAAACTGAAATTTTTGATTTATTCACCATTGGTTAGGAGTATGGATTGGCAACTAATATCAACACTTTTGGGAACCAAAATGTGGTAAATTCATGTGATTAGGACTCATGTAGCTATTATGCATTGGAAAGTCAACAATTTGACCTAAAGAGTAAAATGAATAGTAATCTTACATGTAAAGCATGAAAATTCAATCAATAACTTTGTAAAGTGCCCTAGTACACCTAGTAAGATTGGTTTGAATAGGTTGGCATGCCAATAGGGTTCAGTTAGCAGTACTGCATATGGCATTATGCCATTCTGTGATTTTATGACTTTTAGCCATTCTGATATTATGGTGATACTTGGCCTTGTGCCTAATAATTATTACAGCTTATTAGCTGTTATGTTGCACACCAGGAGATACATATGTGACCGATGGTGTGACGGCTTGAGGTACTTGGTATCCAGTGCCAGTTTACCCATTTATCCAGTCCAGCCGTCCAGTATAGGTTACTTGGGCAACCAAAAATGAAAGTTGATAAATTTAATGAAATAATGAACACAACAAGTACTAAAGAAATAAGACTATAAATAATTACTAAAAATTTGTCTGCATGAGACATCAATATGTACACTGCATGTTTATTTCTTTTTAGTTCCTTTTATTTTATTGCTTTTTAGTGGTGCAGACATCAATTTTTCTGCACCACTAAGTATTATTGCTTAGCGCGTCACTTTTTGCCACGCATAGGTTCTGGAAAGACTGATAGAGAGCCCAGTAGACCACAGACTGGGTGAGGTCACAGATCTGCATAGAGTCAGAGTCACCTCTCATCTGCAGTGCATCAGTGATAGAACCTTTAGGTTCGTTTTGAAATTTTGTTTTTGCATTTTGTAATAGGTAGTAGTTTGTGATTTTTAAATTATGAACTCATGTAAATAGTAAATTTATGTAATCATATATTGATGTACATATTTTGTAAAGTTTTGTTAATTAATATAATTTGAGAATATCTTCATGAAATTAAATTTGATTTTGATCTGAATGAAATTGTGGATTTATGTTGAAAACTTGAGATGGTTGTGAATGTTGAGAATTGTTGAGACCATGTTGATGGTTATTGGAGTTTGAGAATGATTGAAAATGTATAGGAAGTGTTTTTCACAGGTTCCGAAGAACTGTTTTCTCCATTTTTAACCGGTACTCTACCGAATTTTCTATAAAATTTTCGGAACCTCAAATGAATTTATAATTTTAATAAAAGACTTAAATGAGTCAAATTTCACAGATTGCATTTCATCACCATAAAGAAATAAATAAAGACTGGATAAAAATAATTGAGATAAAATATGGTGTTCTAGTACACTGTGTGGCATATCTTGCTCGGCTATACTGTAGACAGGTAAGGGGTGTCATATGTTCTTTCATTTTATTTTTACTATGTTTGTTAAACCCACCATGAGTGAGTAATCTCTTAATTCTAGAATTAGGAGAGTAACACTCGTAATCACTATTATGGACAAATATTGAGTTTTATTTATTGGATTTGAATTTTGTTCTTTGATTCAATTTCTTGCGAGCTAAATGCATGCTATGTGTCGGTAGCCACTTAGTATTGATTACAGATATTAATTGAAGGACTGAAAGGTGAAGATTAATATTAGAAATTTGAGATTTTGAACCTAGGAAATCTGACCTATAGATAGGTTGATGACCTTTGTGGAGTTCCATGATTAATCATAGATTTTAAAGGGTTTTTATTAGGACTAATCACCAAAGAAAGTAGGGTTTAGCTCTAATCGAAACACCTTAGGTGCCTTGAGAAAGGACCTAAGATATCTTAGGATTAATTTCCATCAAAGTAACTTTACTCAATCCAATGAATAAACAAGATTAAAATCCATAATTAGGTTAAAGTGTGAAATCTTAATTCTGGATTTGTTTTAACAGATAATTTTATTCAAAGTTAATTTCCAGCATCCAAGATAGATTCAATTCACTCTCCCATTTTAATCGTTAGCCTAGACAGTCAAAATTGCTGTGTAGTTTAGTACTTGCTAATTAAATTTTTCATGGGACGATACTCTACTCACTACTCTATTACTTGTTAGCGATCTGTGCACTTGCGGTAGTTGTAAAACTAGCAAATAGTACCTTGAGAGAGGATTTAAGATAACATAGGATTAATTTCTTGCAAAGTAATAATTCCTGATTTATTAAATAGGTTACATTGAATTTGTGATTAATTAAAATGTGAACCCCTAGCTTTGGAATGATTTTATTAATTAATACTTCAATTTAGTTAATTAGCTCTCATTTACCTTCTAGTAATAATTAGTTTAGTTTATAATTTCCTCTCGAATTTGATTGTAACACCCCTTACCCATCTATAGTGTAACCGAGCAAGGCATGTCACACTCAATGCCGAAGCACCTTATCTTATCTTACTTTATTCCTATCATAATTTCTTTTATCTCGTTATATTTTAAAATCAATTATTTTTTTTATTATTTTCTTTTTCTAAGGAGAAACTGACGAAGTATCTCCTATTCTATTATCACTTGGCATGTCTCACTATTCACCTGTTTAAAAATTTCAACAATATATATTCCAATAATAATCTCATCCATATTCATTTCCATGCATGTCCATTCTTGCTCAACTCATATATTAAAATTCTCAAATTTCATTAATTTATATGATATACAAATTAATTACAAAGAGCTAATTTATTAATTTACATCACATACATATTAAATACAATTTCCTAGTTTACATTACAACATAATAAATATTTATAATGTACAGAATACATTAATATGACCTATATGGACCTTATCTATATGCATTGCTGAGGAGGTGACAACCTAGACACTTCTGCAGATCCGGAATCCAAAATCCCAGTCTAATGTCTACTGGGCTTTATCTTCGATAGCTACACAAGGAAACAATCTATCGCGCTAAGCATTGCTGCTTAGTGATGCAATAATATAATAAAGAAATAATATATACGAATAAAGATAAAAATGGAGCAAAATTTGTGCAATCAAGAATTATTTTGATTTCATATGAAATTTCTAATATTAATTATCTTTTATCCTTTTTGTTCCTCTTTGGAAGCGCTCAGTTCATAAATTTACAGTAATAATATACAATATACAAAATTAATAAAAAATATTGAATTTATATTCATATTATTATAGAAGATGCATTTGTAATATTTATTTAAGTTATATTTATTTTGCTAATATTTTTATCACTTCACTCAACACTTTCTAGGTGTTTTGGATCGTTTCATAATAAATAAAATTTTTAGAGCTAATCTAGTTTATTTCAGGCCTTTCTTACTCATTTATTTAATTTCAATTATTCTTAACAAATTTCACTGCCCAAGTAACCTATGACAGGCTGACTAAACTGGATAAGCGGGTCCCTAGCATTGGACACCGTGGTGTCTTGGGCCGTCATACCATGAGACGCATAACGTCAACCATGTATGCAATCAATATAGCTAGCATAGGGCATCGTAGTGCCTCGAGCCGTCATACCATGGGATGCAAATCGTCAACCACATATGCAATTAGTATGGCTAAGAAGCCGTGGTAACAAATAATTGGGCATACAAGCCATAAATGCGAGCATAAAGCCAGGAATATAGGTATAAAGCCTTATGCAGTACTGCTCAAACAATCCCCTATTGGCATGCCAATCTATCAAATCTGACACACATGTCTAGGCAATTCATGGGCACATTAGTACCTTTAGATGTGCATATATTTCATTATTTCATTATGAATTCTATTTATAATTTATAGCATTACAATTCTATTCCTAGTGGAAACACAATGCCAAATTTCATTTTCACATAATACATATTTTCATGGATTTCATTCATATGAATCACAATTTACTAATCACCTCATATATTTAACATTTTCAATCTCTTATCTAATTTATCATACTATTTCGCATGTCCTTCAGGTTTAAACATTCTCATTTTTACTCATAATGGGAACATAAGTCCCAAGTGACATTTTCACATCATTTACACATTCAACAATTCATTTATGGTGATTACAACTCATATTTCAAGTTATGTTGGCATTGCCTCCTAAGTTCTATTTGTGATGAGAATACAAATTCGAACTACCTATTCACATAATTTAAGTATACATTAAATCATTTAAGTGGGGTACCATTAGCAATTTAGGTTTTGGTCCTTTGCCTTTATTACTATTCACATTAATTTTTGAGTATTTCATAAATATTAGGTATACAAATTCTAAACACATAATTATACCACATTTTGGATTATAAATTTGTTGGCACTAGTTGCCAATTGCAATTCAAGGCTTCCTAGGATTATTTCCAAAATTTCAGATATTGTCACCTTTGTTTACTATTCCATTGGACCAATCTACAGTGGAATTTTGGCTAAATTGTCTACATCAAATTGTTCCTTAATGTCTCTACTTAATTCCCTTTTTGAATCACTCCATTTGGAGTTTTGTAGCTCAAGTTATGGTCAATTTACCACAACTGATTCATTAACTCTTTCTGGTTCTAGAACTAAACAGATTCTGGAGTCCAATTTTGTCTAATTATTTGGGCATGCTAAAATCATTTTTAGATCTAATATCCTTCATATGAGTTGTTACCCTATGTCTTAGGATCACTCAGGTTCAAAAATCATAATTTTTCTAGTTATGGAGAGTAAGTTCTAGCCAATTAACTGACCTGGACTCCTAAACCCTATACCTTCAGGATTTCAAGTTCAGGTCAGCATCTTTGGTTCCCATTTTAGGGTACTTGCACTCAAAATTAGAGGAAGGTTCCTAAATCAAAGTTGAAATTCTGTTTCTTAGGTTTCCAGAACAATTTGGCTCATTCCATTTGAAGTTTTCTATAGGAGATATGATATAAATATTATTCTGGGTCAAGTGTCTATTTGGTTCAATCTCAGGATTTGGAATACTAATTTGTCCTAGCAATTTTCCTAAGTTTCATTAGGTTCTGGGTTTTGGTCAAAATACCAAATTTTTAGTTCTAGGTCTTATAAAGAATTTGGCTTTAGTTTCACTGCATTTTTCATTTTTTAGACTAAGTTATAGCATTTTTGCCAAAACTGATCAGGTAGGTCCAAGTCTTGGTGTGTTAATGGAGAATTTGAGAAAGATGAGAGAGAGAGAGAGAGTAAGTGGACGGGAATGGGAAAACGAAGAAGATGAAATTTTGCCTCAATAATTGATATATATATATTAATTAAATATTCAATGGCAAATTTGTAAATAAGTGTAATGGTAATTTTGTAATTATTTTGAAGTTTATAATCATTAAATTTTGACTTTTTAATAATTATATTTAATTTTCATAATTTCAATTAATTAAATTAATCTAGTTTCATTAAATTAATAACCCTCATTTTTTGTTAATATTGGACCTTTAAATTTAATTAATCAAATTTTACTCTTACTGAGTTTATGTCCGTCTCTTCCATAATACCCGATAACTCCTTATCTTCCCTTGCTTTGTGCTTATTTCTTTTCATTTTCTTGACTTATAAATTCATAGAAATTCCTTTAATTAAGTCCTAAATAATTATTTCACAGGGTTTTTCATGATCTAGGGTTGCCAACTGTCTTCACAGTCGCTTCCTGTTAAGGTTACCCATCGCCGGAGCTTTGGCTCATTTAACCTATCTTCATTTCATTTCTTTTAATTTTTCCTTAATTTTTCTTATCATTATTTAGGTTATTTATGACTCCTCACTCTAGTTTAAGTCTGGTTCTAGATATTCTGACTGTCCGAACAGACGTTAATCATCGAAACAATAGAATATACAAACTTTCTAAAATGAAGATGTCACATTGATAGTCTAGATAATTACAATTATTGTGTAGTTTCATACTCAAACATGATCCTCACAGGAACGATACGTACTCATCACTCTATTACTTGTCACAATCTGTTCATTTGCTGGATTTTGCATAGCAAATAATAAATATAATATGCAAGACTTTTCTATTATCCAAGATTAGGCAATGACTTTTAGGAAGGAAAAATTCCCTGTGTCAAATAATACTATTCACAGAATTAACACCTTTGTTCTACCAAATTCATCTCTCTAATGTATTACGTATGGTTTAGTATCACTATAGGAATTCATTTACTCCTTTCTAACTTAATTGAGTTTCTTTCTCTTCTTCTTATTATCTTCCTATTTGTTAAATTATTGTCCATAAGCCCTTAAATACACCAAAAAGCGGAGGGAAAACATTTAGAAACAACACTTGGCTCTGTATTCTTAGAATTGGATTTTTGCAAAACTCTATTAGCACGACCACTTTTACGTCTCTAGCTGCAAGATAACTTTTCACAACTTTAGTAATAAAGCCACTTTTATATCTATCGCCACAAAATAGCTTTTTAAAATTCTGGTAGCTGAGCTACTTTTACATGTCTAGATGTAGAATGTCTTTTTAAGAACTTTAGTAGTAAAGCTACTTTTACTCCTCTAGCTACATAATGACTTTTTAGAACTTTAATAGCAAAGCTACTTTTCATCTCCAAATGTAGAATAACCTTTTAAAACTTTAGTGGCTAAACTACTTTTACTTCTCTAGCTACAGAATAACTTTTTAGAATTTTAATAATGGAGCTACTTCACTTTTAGTCGGTAAACCTTTTCTTCATCCTTACCTTCCCTCTATGATAATAATCTTAGGTATATATAGTGTGATATCCTCAATTTACCCTAAAAGATATTCATATAAATTTCAAATTTTATTTGTGTATGAAATTGCCTTCATGCATACCTAGGAATCTGGCCACCAAAGGGTAGAGGACTAAATTGAATTAGTTATTAAGTTAAGGGACAAACAAAAGATTGGAGGACTAATTTGAATAAATTATAAAGTTGAGGAGAAAGATTAGAAATAACAGAAAACACCTCATGGACCAATGGGCAAAGGGTGAAGACTAATGGTTAAAAGCTAATAAAAACATCTTTATCTTCTTCTCCCATTTTCAGCTGGCCATTCTCGTCTTCTTCTTCCTTTCTTTTTTTTATTTACAATAGCAAATTTCTCTCAAAATTTGAAGAGGGAATCCCAAGAAAAAACCTAGATCAACCCATTTTTGGAGGCTTAAGCAAAGGGAGTAAGAGACTAGGTGAATCAAGCCTGAAGAACCCTAACTCCTTAAAGGGTTTGGTGGAGATTTAAAGGAAAAAGGGGGGGCCACCCATGCCGGGGCAAGGGGGGAGCAGCTAGTTCACAACTAAGGTTAGTGCTATAACCCCTTTTTTTTTTTTTATCATATTTGAGTAAGGAGTTCATTAGGTGTAACGCCCCTAAGTTCGGTAGTGCGTTCTACTATTTCTGTGACCAGTGTTGTCCGGATAGCTAGGATGCCTAGAACTACACTTCGATATGAGTGAGGAGACATAAAATAATGAAATACAAGAAAAGAAAATACAAAAAAAGAAAATACAAGAAAAACAAAGGAAAAATAATAGCAAAGAAATGTAACCAAGTTAAGTGAGCCGAGAACCCTAGCGATGGGTGACCGCACTGGGAAGTCGCGGCGTGGACCGTTGACTAGCCCTAGACCGCAGGGAACCCTGGAAAATATTTTTAGGACTTAAATAAATGTCTATTGAAGTATAAATGCCATTAGAAATATCAAAGAAAAATTAATTAATTAGTACAAAGAAAAGTGAGAAATCGAAAAACGGACAAAACCCGGTGTTACCAAAAAATCGAGAATATAACCCGAACAGGGGCATTGTGGTCATTTGACACCCCGAGTTGTCTTTTGACCTAAATTTCCATTAAAAATACATGATATTACACTTGGAAAATATAATGAAAAATTAAATTAGTGGTACCTAATGTAAATAGCAAAAATGGAGAGTTAAATGTGGGAAAATGAAAGTTAAGATTAAACTAATAGTTAATTTTGACATAGTGCTCCACTAACTCATTTAAGTGGACCACTACCACTTCATTTGGATAGCATATTCAACTTCATCTTCAAGCTCCCAAACTCAACCGAAAATGGTGAAAAGAAGACCACCATTGCAGTCCACCTTGAATGCTCCATGCATGTGAGATTCAAGCTTCTTTCCTTCCACTTTCCTTCATTAAAGTTGTCCATACACCTTGGGCAGTAGATAGGCAACAAGAAGACCAAGTTTTGGAGAGGTTTTGAAGAATTTCCAAAGTGGTAAGTTTGTGTTTTTGGTTATTGCTTCATTAAAGTTTGTAAGGAGGTTATGGGTACTTGAATTGTGGAAAGAATTTTGGAGTTTGATGTTCTAAGGGAGATGTTTATTTTTGGCAGCCATGGAAACTCCTTGATGACAGTTTATTCTTGCTTGTAAATGGTAGATTAAAAGGTTGATTAAATGTTTATGTGTGTAGGAATTAATTTGGGTGATGTATACTTAGTATATGTGAATGTGTATTTGAAATTGAAAGCTTGGAAATTAATAGAGTGTAATGTATGAATCGGCAGCTTGGTTTGGTGAACCATAAGGATGTCATTTCATGTTTGGTTTATGGAATATTAATGTTGAATTGTGATAGTTGTTATGGCAGCTTGGGTATATATATGATGGTGTGAGGTTGGACATGTAAATGAGCTAGGTTAGGTGATTGAATTGTTGTAATTTGAGCTTGAAAAATTCTATACTAAATGGTGCATATTGAGGGTGATTGTAAGCTGCCAAAATGACTAACAATATGTTGTGAATTATGTTTAGGTTATGGTACAAACCAGAATTGGCATGAATGTGTAGTTTGGTAAGTGTTAAAAGTGTCCTTTGATGAGTAATGAACAAAATGCAATAGGACAGTTTATGTTTTGGACCTAGAACCTTAAGTGTGTGGCTCCAATTGGTATGATATCAATTGGAGGTGAAACTAGGCACAAAATGTGCCAACTTTCATGCAGGAAGCTTACCAAAATTCTGCTTGTAAGGTAACTTGAAAAGTGACCAAATCCGGATTAGTGCAATTAAGGCCTGAAAATTTACCATTTGGGCAACAGTTAGTGTTTAGGCCATAACTCACTCAAAACAGGTCCAATTGACCTGAAATTTTAACCATGAATAGTAAGACATATATCTACAAGTCTTATGAAGACACCAAAGCCCAGAAATGACCATAAGCAAGTCAAACAGCTTGCACAATTTTGGGTCCAAAAACTGGCCGAACCTAAAATGACCTAAAATGACCTAAAGTGATCAATTTTGATGCATTTTCACCAGCAATAGTAAAATGACCATAACTTGGTCTACATAACTTAGAATGACCTAAAATTTTGCCCCTCATGTAATAAGACGTAGATCTACAAGTTTGTAGTTTCGACCGAAACCCAAAAACCGAGGGAACTAGGTCGTCCGACTAGGTTAAACTAGTATCCCGGAATCCAGCAAATTGCAATAAAATGCAAAATACATGGAAATGAATTGGATAACATGTACCAACCCTAAAAGGCTACAAATGTGACATATTAGTAACATTAAAACCTAATTTACCTAGAATGCATCAAGGGTCGACATATTAGGTTGACTAAGCAAATAATAGAATTCAGTGAATTAATTATCAAGCATTATCATTAGAGACAATTTAAATGAGTACTGAAACACTTCAAATTGTGTTTCTCAGTTAGTAAAAACTCAAGGAAAGGGAAGGAAACACTGAGTCAAGGCCAGGCGACAATTATCAAAGGTTTGTGAACAACAGTTATTTCTTTTGAATTATTCAATTGAAATAAATTATGACTATTGGTATATTATTGTTTTAAATTGTGGAAATGTGTTTGAATGGATACTTATTATTTGAAAAGCATTGTAAATGGTTTGAAACTGTGAAAAATTGTTTGAATGATATTTGATGGATACTTATTGATTGAAAAGCATTGTAAATGGTTTGAAACCACAGCTATCATGTATATTGATTGTATTCCTCACTAGCTTGTCTAGTGGGACGAATTGAATTCCCTCTCTGGCTGAAGTGTTGAGGTGTGTGCCTATTGAGGACGAATAAAATGAGTACTCATATTATTGCTAGCTAGCTATGTTATTCCTCATTAGCCATCGGCTTTTGGGACGAATTGAATACCTCATTAGCCATCAGCTTTTAGGACGAATTGAACTTTGGAACATGATTAAGCTGTGTGTGATTTATTGATATGTATTGTGAGATTGTGAAATGGAGTTTAAATTCTTATTGACATTCACTGTCTTTTGAATTTAACTATGTATGTTGATTATTGAGATTTATTGTAATATTGTGAAATGGAGTTTAAATTCTTTATGACATTCATTGTCTTGAATTTAACTATAGTTTAAGTATCCAATATTTATATAACTTATGATTTGTGATTTAAAGTTGTATTTGGTTAATGTTGTGCACCATTGAGACATTGTCTCAGCGATAGCTTTTCATTGCTGTCGCAGGTAGACAGACGGACAGGACAACAGATTAGGCTGCTAGTGCATTCAGCGAGAGATCATCGGGTATATTAAGTATACCACATTTTTGCATTTTGTACTGTAATGTATGTTTACTATATGTATATAATGTTCTTGGTTTTTAGCAGTTGTAAATTAAAATGTACATTGAAGTTGTAAAATAAATTATGAGTTATTTTGGCTTGTAAAATTTGTACTGTATTTCTTTATCTCAGCCTTTGAAAAATTATTGTGGATTTGAGTTGAAAAATATATTGTGTTGATTAAATGTTGGAGTTTGAGGTTGAGAAATATATTTAAAGTGCATTTTACAAGTTTTTGAAGAACTGCTTTATTCAAAATACAGAGGGCACTCTGCCAAAATTTTTACAGAAATTACCACTAATTCAAATATATTAGCTATTTCACTTCAGTTCAAAAAAATTTTTAACACCTGTAAATAGAAGTAAGAAAAGTTTTAAAATCCCTGGTAGTGTATTTAATGGGTTATCAGTAGACGAAGTGGGTAATTCATTAGGTATACTACGGGATCATGTTATGGCTTACAGAGGGGTAGGGTGTGACATTAGGGATAAGGAAAGATATGCAAATTGATAGAAATAATAGCTTTTGTGTGTGTGTGTGTGGAGATTTGAATCTGCCAGTAGGCTGCAGGATTAGTCACGTTTAAAAATTCATAACCTAAGCTAGAAAAGTTGGATTGTTGTGATCTTTATGTCTATGAAAACTTTAATGAATGCCCTAAAACTTTGTAGTTTTGTACCAGACCTATTTCCTCTGTTAGTTGATGTTTAAAGGCAAAACTTTTTATTGCTAAAATCTGGAAAACTAACCTGCCAGTTTCCAGAAGTAGGACAATCCATTTTAAAAATTCATATCTTGTCATACATAACTCAAAATAGTGTGATTCTTGAACCATTAGAAAGCTTAATGAATGCCTGAAACTTTATAGTTATGGCCAAGAATTGATTTTGCTAGCTACATAGTTATATTTTTACATTTCCTATTACTGCTCTGAATGTGATTGATGTCTACCAAAATTTTTACATTCTATGATTTTTGGTATAATTTTAAACTTGCTGCCCTGTTTACCAAAATTGACAGGAAAATGTAATTTTGTGTTTTTAATGATATTGATAGTAAATGAATTATGAATAAAAGGGGAAATTGGAAAGCATGTCTTAATTGAATAAATTACATGTAATATTGATAATGTGTATGCCCATTACAAGTATAGAAATAAGTGGCATGAGGAAATTGATTGGTCAATTACTGAAATTGTGCACAATAACTTGGCTTTATGCCATGATGAGGGTTCTTGGCTTATGCCATGATGAGGGTTCTTGGCTTATGCCATGATAAGGATACTTGTCACTTGAATTGTCTAGACATTGTAATTGGGCTAAGAAAATAAATGAAAAGGGGCATGTGTAAAAGATTATTCTTGAAATACTATGCATTTTAATTATAAATATTATTAATTTGATCATGCGCGAATTTTATGTAATTAAAAGTTATATCATGTCATTATTAAATTGTGTAGGATTGCACATGTATTATTGAAATAAAATTTTTAGAAACATGATTCGTGAGATTATACATGATTAGCTTGCATACATATTGCATGAAATAATATCATTCAGTTATAGCACCACTAAGTAAGTTACTTAGTGGAGAGTTGTTTGAACTTTCTGTAGGTAATAAAATTAAGGATAAAGAGCCGACATGGAAGTGAAGGCTAAAGGGGATGTTTGCTCAAGACTTGAGAAAGACACCCTATTGTTTTGTACACATTAGGAGATTACATTGTATTTGGCATTTTTGGTTATGTAATGTAATCCTTTAATGTGTAATTATTTAAAATCTACAAACTACATGGATGTTATACCAAGTCTTGTGTCTTGTAAATACTTTCATATGTATATATTGTAAATTTCCTAGATTGAAAATTATTTTCAATTGATGAGATGTGTGTATACATTATGGTTATTGTGAAATGGGTTATAAATGAAGCCACATAGGTTTCATATGTATTATTAGAATAGTAAAATAAATGTTAATAGGCATTTCAACAGGTCACTTATAATTACTTATAATCTGAAAGGAAACTCTATCAAATTTTGTCTTGAAATTTGAAATTATATTTCATTATTTGAGAAATTCTAAATAGATGGAAAACTTATAATTTTGGTTTTCTTATGACTTAAATAGATTTGAAATTTTTAAATCTTCCGCTGTTTTTCTCTAAAATGGAGCTTAATTAGAATTAAGGAAATCAAGATTGCAAGAAGGATTATTAACCCTTAAGATATATTCTTGGGTGTGTCTCGGGGGCATGTACACACTACTCTAGCTGTAAATAGGGTTTGAGTGTTATATGCTAAAGTGCTATCAGAGCTTAGGTTAAAGAGTCCTAAGGCAAGATACGTGGAGATGTCTTGAGAATAGATTTGGTTGTAATTATTAATATCAAATTCTATACTTATAAAACTATTTGAATATTTGATATTGTAATTGAAAGACTTGTTTGCACCCTTGTTTAGTCATCCATGGTTAAATGAACCTAATGAGTGTGATCTTCTCTTGAGAAAGGTACTTGAGCAAACATGATGGTCGCTAATAATGAGAATGAGATAGAAGATGAGGTGGGGAATGTAGCACCTCAGTATCCTAAGGTTGGCAACCAAGGCCAACAAGAAGTTCCAACTGATCTAGTTGTAGAGCTTTTGAGGAGGGTTGTTACTCAGATTCAAAATACCAATAGGAGAGATTATAAGGGGTTTAAGCACCATGAGGTACCAAAATTTCAAGGCATGATAGATCCTCAAAAGGCTGAGCGATGGCTCTAGAGATTAGAGAGGGTGTTTGACATCATGCACTATGATGATAGGCAGAAGTTTGATTTCTCTTTATATTTGCTTCAGGGGATGCATACAACTAGTGGGAGACGGTCCCCAATAGCAGTGCAAGGCCACCAATCCTCACATGGAATCATTTTCTTAATGAATTCAATGCAAAATATATGTCTTCAGTGTATATGGATGCTAAGTTAAAGGAGTTCATTAACCTGAAGCAGAGGGGATGCACAGCGATTGAGTATGAGCAGTACTTCCCCAGATTTAGTAGGTATGGAGGGAGTTTAATTAGCACAAAAGAGAAGCGTATGAAGAAATTCAAAAATGGGCTGGATAAGGAGTTACAGAAAAGGGTAACTATAGGAAGGGATGCTACGTTTGCTGAGATGGTGAACAATGCAAAGGAATTGGAGGCAACTAATCGTAGGATGGATGATCAAAAGGAATTAAGGCAAGGGGTACAAAAGCGGACCACTTTTGAGCATGGTGGTTTATCCAATAAGAAAGGGAAGTTCCAGGCTACCTCCTATCATCAGTAATCAAGGAGTTTTAGACCTTTACCACTAACACATAGACAATTTAGCCACCCTACCTACTCTTATACTAGTATTCCTACTACTAACCAGAGTAGACCCTTCCATATCCCCACATGTAATATCTATGGAAAATTTTATAGAGGGGTCTATAAGAGTGTTACTGGGGGATATTACTCATGTGGTCAGATGGGCCATTTTGCTAGAGATTGCCCAAATTTCAAACCTACTGTGGCTCCAATTCAGATAGAAAGGTTCACAAGGAGACCACAGACTCCTACCACTCATGGATTGAGGAAGAGTAGAGGGGGCAATTCACAGGCATCCCCATTAGTCACCATTGACTAGCCTAGAGGTTTTGGTACAATGGTGAGGGTTTATGCTATCCGTCAGAGGGATGAGGCTAATGCGTCAGATATGGTTTATTGTATATTTTCTCTCTTTAACTCAAATGTATTTGTGCTCTTTGATCCTAGATCCACACACTCATTAGTTAGGGTTGCATTGTCTTGTCATGTTAATGTGGAGCCAGTTCGCATGAGTTATGATGCGCTTATTTCTAGCCCTATGGGGCAAGAAGTTATGGTTAGTAAAATATTTCAAGATTTTCCTCTAGTTATCCAAAGGGTAGAGTTTCCTATTGATTTGATTGAAATTCGATTCCAAGATTTTGATGTGATCATTGAAATGGACTAGCTGCATAGGCATCATGCAATAGTAGATTTTAGTTGGAAGCAAGTGACCTTTAAAACCCCAAAATGTGTTCATGTTATGGTTCAAGTTTAGAGGCATAGTATGCCATCTAATTTAATCTCCATAGCTAAAGCTAGACAGATGATGAGGAGTAAATGTATGGCTTACTTAGCTCATGTAATTGATACATGGGTGGAGAGTCCTAGCATCAAGGATAGTCCCACTGTGTGTGATTTTAAGGATGTCTTCCTAGAAGACTTGCCTGGGCTACCACCAGAGCGGGAAGTAGAATTTGGGATAGAAATTCTACCTAGGACAAATCCCATTTCTATGACACCGTATAGAATGGCACCAGCAAAATTGAAAGAGTTAAAGGTGCAATTATAAGAGCTACTTAGTAAAGGCTTTATTAGGCCTAGCTCTTCGCCTTGGCGAGCACCCGTTCTTTTTATTAAAAAGAAATATGGTAGTCTTAGATTATGCATTGACTATCGGCAGTTGAATGAAGTTACAATCAAGAATAGATATCCATTACTTAGAATTGATGATCTATTTGGTCAACTCAGGGGTGCTAGTGTTTTCTTCAAAATTGATATAAGGTCAGGGTATTATTAGTTGAGAGTGAAGAATCAAGATGTAGGGAAGACTGCTTTTAGGACCCGATATGGTCTCTATGAATTCCTTGTCATGCCATTCAGTTGATTAATGCACCTACTGTATTTATGGACTTGATAAATAGGGTTTTCCAACCCTACTTGGATTCATTTGTGGTGGTGTTCATCAATGACATTCTTATATATTTTAAGTCTGAAGAGAAGCATAACCAACATTTGAGAATTGTTTTGCAAACCTTGAGGGAGAAGAAGCTTTATGCTAAATTCTCTATATGCGAATTTTGGCTTAAGCAAGTGGCATTCCTTGGGCATGTTGTATCAGCTGAGAGAATAAGGGTGGATCTTAACAAAATAAAGGCGATATTGGAGTAGAAGCCACTTAAGAATGTAATAGAGGTCAAAAGCTTTCTGGGATTAGCAGGATATTGTAGGGGATTTGTGAAGGAGTTTTCAATCATAGCTTCAACCCTCACTTAATTGCTTAGGAAGAATATAAAATTTTTGCGCAATGATAAATGTCAGGAGAGTTTTGAAAGGTTAAAGGCTTTATTGATTGAAGCTCCTATTCTTGCATTGCCCACAGAAGGAGTAGATTATATAGTATATAGTGACACTTCACACAATGGGCTTGGGTGTGTACTCATGCAGGATGGTAGGGAAATAGCGCATGCTTCTAGGTAGCTCAAGCCATATGAGCTTAATTATCCCACTCATGACTTGGAGCTTGCAGCAATAATGTTCGCACTTTAAATTTGGAGGCACTACCTTTATGGTGAGAAATGTCACATGTTTACAAATCATAAGAGCTTAAAGTATCTTGGCACACATAAATAACTTAACTTGAGGCAGAGGAGATTGTTAGAGCTTATTAAGGATTATGACTGCACCATAGATTACTAACCTGGTAAGACTAATGTGGTTGTAGATGCTTTGAGTCGAAATTCCATGGTAGGGATGTCAACTTTTTCATTACCCTTGCTTCTTGAGTTGAAAGCACTTAAGGCATGATTGGAGTTACAAAATAATGGCTCCATTCTATCACAGTTGACTCTGAAGTCACTTTTAATTAATGAGGTCGTAGAGGCACAGAAGAAAGATGACCAGTTAATGAAGATTTTGCTTAACTTACAGAATGGGGAAGAATCTTACTACTCTCTAAGGGAGGATGGAGTAATTGAGTACCAAGGTAGAGTATACATCCATGATATTCTAGAATTCAAAGAGAAAATTTTAAAGGAAGCCCACAACTCTACTTTTTCCATGCATCCAGGTAGTACTAAAATGTACCAGAATCTAAAGGAGAACTACTAGTGGAAAGGGATTAAGAGGGACATTGCGGAATTTATTTCTAAGTATTTGGTGTGCCAGCAGATCAAGGCCGAGCATCAAGTACCAGCTGAATTGCTTCAACCTTTGTTAGTGCCCAAATGGAAATGGGAGTGGATTACCATGGATTTTGTTACTGGTCTACCTTGTACTTAGAGGAATCATGATGCTATATGGGTCATAGTAGATCGTTTGATGAAGTCTGCACACTTCCTACCAGTTAGGATGCACTATTCTCTGAAAAGGTTGGCAGAATTGTATATTGCAGAGATTGTGAGATTACATGAAGTACCTGTGTCCATTGTATCTGATAGGGATCCAAGGTTTACTTCTAGATTTTAGGTTAGTCTACACAAGGACCTCGAGACTAGATTGAACTTCAATATGGCTTTTCATCCACAAACAGATGGGCAATTAGAGAGGGTTATTCAAGTGGTAAAAGACATGTTACAGTCTTGTGTGATAGAATTTAAAGGTAGCTAGGATAAATATCTACTATTAGTGGAGTTTGCCTGTAATAACAGTTATCAGACAAGCATTGGCATACCTCCCTTTGAAGCTTTGTATGATAGAAAATGCAGGACGCCTCTATGTTGGGGTGAGGTTGGTGAAAGGAAGATGTTGAGCCCTGAACTTGTTCAAGAGATTGAGGATAAGGTGAGATTGATTGGAGACAGAGTTAAGGTAGCCTCTGATAGATAGAAGTCCTATGCAGACTTAAAGAAGCGAAAGATCAAGAACCAAGAGGGAGACAAGGTGTTCTTGAAAGTATCTCCATGGAAGAAAATTATGAGATTTGGGTGCAAGGGCAAATTGAGTCCCACATTCATTAGGCCTTATGAGGTGATTGATAGAGTTAGACCAGTAGCATATAGACTGGCATTACCTCCAGAGTTGGAAAAAATCCATAATGTTTTTCATGTCTGTATATTGAGGAGGTACAGATCGGATCCTTTACACATTTTACTAATGGAAGAAATTGAGGTAAACCAGAATTTAATCTATGATGAAGAACCCATGAGGATTTTGGCACACGAAGTGAGATAGCTGAGGAACAAGTAGATACCCTTGGTTAAAGTGTTATGGAGATACCATTTAGGGCAAGAAGCCACTTGGGAGCGTGATGATGACATGAAAAAATAATACCCTCATCTATTCCCAGAATGAGGTACGTTCTTATTTTGAGGACAAAATATCCTAAGTGGGGGAGGGTTGTAACATCCTCAATTTACCCTAAAAGGTATTTATATAAATTTCAAATTTTATTTGTGTGTGAAATTGCCTCAATGCATACCTAGGAATCCGACCACCAAAGGTTAGAGGACCAAATTAAATTAATTAATAAGTTAACGGGCAAACAAAAGATTAGAAGACTAACTTGAATAAATTACAAAGTTTTAGGGAAAGATTAGGAATAATAGAAAACACCTAATGCACTAATGGGTAAAGGATGAAGAACCAATTGTTAAAAGCTAATAAAAACATCTTTATCTTCTTCTCCCATTTTTAGCGAGTCATTCTCATCTTCTCCCTCCTTTCTTTTTTTCATTTCAATAGCAAATTTTTCGCAAAATTTGAAAAGGGAATTCTAAGAAAAAACCCTAAATCAACCCATTTTTGGAGGCTTAAGAAAAGGGAGCAAGAGACTAGGTGAATCAAGCTTGAAGAACCCTAACTCCTTAAAAGGTTCAGTAAAGATTTGAAGGAAAAAGGAAATTGTGGGGGGGGGGGGGGGTGTTGGGTAGCAGGTGGTTCACAATAAAGGTTGGTGCTTTAACCCATGTTTTTTTTTTATCATATTTGAGTAAGGAGCTCATTAGGGATAAGGAAAATAAGCAAATTGATAGAAATAATAGCTTGTATGTGTGTGTGGAGATTTGAATCTGCCAGTAGGATACAGGATCAGTCACATTTAAAAATTCATAAATTGAGCTAGGAAAGTTGGATTGCTGTGATCTTTATTTCTATGAAAACTTTGATGAATGCTCTAAAACTTTGTAGTTTTGTGCCAGACCTAATTCCCCTATTATGTTGATGTTTGAAGGCAAAACTTTCTATTGTTTAAATCTGAAAAACTGACATGATAGTTTTTAGAAGCAGGACAATCAATTTTAAAAATTTATATCTTGTGCTATAGAACTCGAAATAGTGTGATTCTTAAACCATTGGAAAGCTTAATGAATGCCTGAAACTTTGTAGTTATGGCTAAGAATTGATTTTGTAACACCCTCATATTAAGTAGTCCGTACATTCTATTATTCTGGTGACTAGTGTCTGTTCGGACGGCTAGAATGTCTGGGACTATGTTTAATTCACATAGAAGAGACATAAATAAAATTGATAAAGATCAAATGAGGTTGGATTAAAATAAGAGAAATGAAGCACAAATAGATTAAATGAGTCTAGAGTTCTGATGATGGGTGACCGACCCGGGAAGCGGTTGCGAACTTAGTTCCTACCCCAAATTCGTATGAGACCCCATGACATCTTTAATTGAGGGTTAATTGCGAAATTTTTGGGAACTACAAAATCATAGAAATAAAAAGAGAACAAGTACAATCAAGGGAATCAGAACCTTAAGACTTATTGGGCATTATGGAAAAAGGTACATTATAACTCGGTGAGGGGCATTTTGGTCAATTCGCTTTAAGAGGTGACTTTTGACCTAAATATCAATTAAATTATATGAGATTTAAAATATTAAAAAAGAATTAAAAATATAGAATATGTATGGAAAATAATAGAAGAGGGATGAAAAATTCAAATTTTATTTGAATTATGACATAAGCATGACCTCATCATGACACAATCAAAATTATAATTTAAATTAATTTAATTAAAGGATAATTATGCATAAAATAAGACAAAAATTTAGATAAAAATAAAACAAGAATATTTCTTCTTCCTCATCGATATGGCCGGCTCCCTTCTCTCTCTCCCTCTCATCCATTTTCCTCCATTGTTACCTAAATTAGGCTCTTGAAACTCCAAGTCTTTTCATAAATTTTCCCATTAAATTAGTAGAAAACCTCTAATTAAGCCTCAAAGTGAAGATTGGGAGAAAGAAAGACAAGAAAAATTGAAAGGATTTTGAAGTTTTGAAAGCTCCATTAGAGGTAAGAGTTTTATAAGCTTTGATTAGTTATCCATGCATGGAATTAGGATTGATTATGGGGAATATGCTTAAGAAAACATTAAAATTTTACATGAATCTTGAAGAGGGAATTTTGGCCAGCCAAAGGGGAGTAAGTTTTTGATATGTTTTAAATGAATTGAGCATGAAATTGAGCTTATATGAAGTGGTATTCATGATTTGGATATTGAGTTTGCATGACTTTGTATGAATTGGGAATATGAAGAATTAGGGTTTTGTAGTATGTTATGCAATTGAGGCTTATAAGGCCAAATTATAGTCATTTGACAAACTTTAGTTGAGAAATTATGTTGAATTGAAGAAAGAATTGATAGATTTATATTGTGTTAATGTGCTGGAATTCTGGACCATTGAGTCTAGTAGGTTTGAATGGGTATAAGTTGAGTTACATAGCTCCAATTGGTGTGAGGTCAATTGGAGATGAAACCTAAGACATAATGCTAGAAATTTCATAAAGACACCTTAGCCAGAAAATAACCATAAGTTACCCTAAATTTGCCTTGAATATGGATTGCAATTCTGGACCTAACAAAAAATGACTAAATAAATAGTATTTAGTAAATTAAGCATAATTCACTATAGCAAACTCCAAATTAGATGATTCTTAAGCCAATGGAAACATGAGACATAGGAGAACAATTCTTATGAAAATCATAGATCCAAATTATGACCCTAAATTGACCAAATTGCTAGACAAAATTAGTCTAGCAAATCTACCTTGATTCTGAACTAACCTGAAAATTCTGGACAATGAGCCATCCGATCAGTTTATGCAAAATTGCCATAACTTGGGCTAAAAAAAAGAAAATTCGATGATTCTAAAACCAAAATGTTTATAAGACATAGAACTAAAAATTTTATGTTTTGACAAAAACCCAGTTTGTAACACCACTATGTTCGGTAGTGCGTTCTACTGTTCCAGTGACCAGTGTCGGTTTGGACAGCTAGGATGCCTAGAACTACACTTAGATATGGGTGAGGAGACATAAAATAATGAAATACAAGAAAAGAAAAAATAATAGCAATGAAATGTAAATAAGTTAAACGAGCCGAGAACCATAGCGATGGGTGACCGCACCGGGAAGTTGCGGCATGGACCGTTGACTAGCCCTAGACCGCGAGGAACCCTAAAAAATATTTTAAGATATAATTAAAGACTTATTAAAGTATAAATATCATTAGAAATATCAAAGAAAAATTAATTAATTAGTACAAAGAAAAACAAGAAATCGAGAAAATGATAAAACTCGGTGTTACCGAAAAATCAAGAATACAACCCCAATAGGGGAATTTTGGTCATTTGACTCCTAGAGTTGACTTTTGACCTCAATGTCCATTAAAAATAAGTAGTATTAAATTTTGAAAATGCAATGAAAAATGAAATTCCATGTGTAGAATAATTGAAGAAATTAAGGGTAAAACATAAGATAATTAAAGGTTTAATTATATAAATATTTAAATGACATTAGTGGAGCATTATGGAATATAAAAAAATCACTAAGTGGACAAAGTGGGCAGCACTTAAAAACTTCATCTTCAACCTCATGTCTTAACCATTGCCGAAGTGAAGATTTTCTCCCAAAGAAACTCCATGGCCGCACCATGCATGGAGCTCAAGTTCTCCATGATTAAGCCATCATTGCTTGCAAGAGTCTTCATGAAAAATGATCCTCACACCATGGGCAGTAGATAGACAGCAAGAAAGGAAATTTTTGGTGGAGTTTTGAAGAACTTCAAAAGTGGTAAGTGAGTATTTTCAATTCTTGTTTCATTAAAAGTGTAACCAAGGTTGTGGGTAATTGATTTATGGAAGAATTTTTGAAGTTTGATGAATTAATGGAGATGCACATTTTGGCAGCCATGGAACTTCAATATGAACAGCTTATTCTTACATGTAAATAGTAGTTTGAATGATGATTTAAATGTTTGATTGTATTGTAGTTGAATTCCATGTGTAATGTTTTATTTAGAAGCTTGAAAAGTGAAAATGGAAATTGATGGGTATGTGTAAATTTGTGGCAGCCTCATGAAGAAGATTGAAGTTTTTGAGTTCATAAAAAATTGTTGAATTATGTTGTCATTGATGGCAGCATGTGTGTGTATTTAATTGTTAGAATTTTGCCGAAGTGAAGATTTTATCCCAAAGAAACTCCATGGCCGCACCATGCATGGAGCTCAAGTTCTCCATGATCAAGCCATGATTTCTTGAAAGAGTCTTCATGAAAAATAATCCTCACACCATGGGCAGTAGATAGGCAACAAGAAAGGAAAGTTTTGGTAGAGTTTTGAAGAACTTCAAAAGTGGTAAGTGAGTGTTTTCAATTCTTGTTTCATTAAAAGTGTAACCAAGGTTGTGGGTAATTGATTTAAAGAAGAATTTTTGAAGTTTGATGAATTAATAGATATGTACATTTTGGCAGCCATGGAACTTCAATATGAACAGCTTATTCTTACATGTAAATAGTAGTTTGAATGATGATTTAAATGTTTGATTGTATTGTAGTTGAATTCCATGTGTAATGTTTTATTTAGAAGCTTGAAAAGTGAAAATGGAAATTGATGGGTATGTGTAAATTTGTGGCAGCCTCATGAAGAAGATTGAAGTTTTTGAGTTCATGAAATATTGTTGAATTATGTTGTCATTGATGGCAACATGTGTATGTATTTAATTGTTAGAATTTGGACATGGAAATGAGGTACGTTCATGTGGTTGAATTGTGGTAAATGGGACTTTAATTGTTATAATTGGACTTGGAAAAATTCTGAGTTATAAGGTGTAGGTTGAGAGTGGTTACAAGCTGCCAAAATGACAAAAAATGTGTTGCTAAATGTGTTAAGGTTATGTTACAAACCAGAATTGGCATGGAAGAGTGAACTTGGTAAGCATAGGACGTGTAATTGGTTAAGGATGAACAATTTGTAGTAGGGTAGTGTATGTTTTGGCTTAGAACCTTAAGTGTGCGACTCCAATTGGCATGAGAACAATTGGAGGTGAAACTAGGCATAAAATGTGCCAACTTTCGTGAAGGAAGCTTACCTAAATTCTGCCTAGAAGGTAACTTGAAAAAATGACCAAATCCGGATTAGTGAATTGAAAGCCTGAAAATTGACCATTTGGGCAGCAGTTAGTGTTTTAACCATAACTTACTCAAAACAGGTCCAATTGACCTGAAATTTTTACCATGAATAGTTTAGACATATATCTACAATTCTTATTGGAGACACCAAAGCCCTGAAATGTCCAGAACCAAGCCAAATAGCTTACACAAGTTCAGGTACCAAAACTGGCTGAGCCAAAAGTGACCTAAAAATGACCTAAAGTTACCATTTTGATGCATTCTGTCCAGCATTGGTAAATTGACCATAACTTGGTCTACACAACTCATAATGACCTGAATTTTTGCCCCGCATGCAATAAGACATAGACCTACAAGTTAATAGTTTGGACCAAAACCCGAAAACTGATGGAACTAGTTCATCCGGTTAGGTCAAATTAGTATACCAAAATCCGGCAAATTGCAGTAAAATGCAATATACATGAAAATGAATTTGGTAACATGTACCAACACTAAAAGGGCACTAAAATGTGACATAATGGTAACATTGGAATTGAATCACTTAGAGTGCAACAAGGGTCAACATTATAAGTTGACTAATGAAATGAATTGAAGGGAATAGTACTAAGAAAATTTAAATATTGGATTTTATTGTTAGAAACAAATTCATTGAGTACTGAAACACTTTAAATTGTGTGTTTCAGTTGATAAGGATATTGAGAAGCATAAAGAACATTGAGTCAAGGCCTAGGAGCTACTCAAATCAGGTTTGTGCACAACTAGTTTTTAACTGATTCTATTCTGAATATTTCATATGATTAAATGATATATTTTTCTTATGTATTATGTTTAACAAGTATTGGATTTAATTCAATGATTATTGAAATTGTTATAGTATGTATGAATTTAGCTTTGTGAAATGGTATTTCTACAAGTATTATGCATTATTGTGGATTGAATAAATTATGTTTTGGAAAATTATGATAGAACATGTTTTGAATTGTGATGGGTAATTTGCATGGAAAAATGCAAATTTATGATTTGAATTGTGATGAGCATAAAAATTATTGGATATTGGAATTGACTTTGAATCAAATTGTATTGTGATTGATGCTCACTAAAAGGATTGTGATATTGTTTTATATCTCACTATAGATGCTTGACTAGGTTATTACCCGTCTCTCTCATTTGTTGAGAAGACAATGGAGTTAGTTGTGTTTTGATTACCATGGTACATGCACAAGCTTAGATTCTCCTCTTATTAGACGTTAGATCTAAGTTTATATTATGGCCCTTTCGGAAGATTCATTATTGTGATGTGTACTGTGCACAATGATTCGACCTCCACGACCATAGGGAGTTAGAATCCGATTTGACCTCCCCAACCATAGGGAGTTAGAATCACCCCGAAGATGGCCCTTTCGGATTAGTCTTACATAGTTAGTGAGATAAAGAATGGTTTTTTAGATAAGGAATAGTTTTTGAATAGTAAAGAATTGTGATTTCAATTATGATTTATGTATAATTGATTTTGTTGGAATTACCTTAAATGGTTAGTTATGATTTGATAAATTGAATTTCGTAATCAAAGTCATTTTATACAAATGACTTATATTATTGGCAATGAATATTTTGAGTTTTGGAATTTGATGAGTATTCAGATTTCCAAATTATTTGCTGTAAATTTTGTCAATGTATATTGTACTATGTTTTAAATTATAGTTGTGCACCACTGAGTTCACCACTCAGCGATAGCTTTGTATGCTGTCGCAGGTGAAAAGAGCATAGAGCAATTGAGTAAGCTTCTTTGAAGAGACATTCAGATCAGCTCCAGGTATATCATAGGTATACCCATGTACATAGGTTTTGATGTATGCATGTAATAATATGTATATAAATTATTTGAGCAGTTGTATAAAAACTCTTATAAAATATTTTGATATGTAATTAAATGTAAATTATTGTAAATGTAAATTTGAGATTTCATTTACTTAAATAGTTTTGTAATATAAATTTTAAGTCTTGTAATCAATGAAATGTTTCTTTATGATGAGATTGGTTTGAAAGTGAATTGATTGTTTATTGAGATTTGAATTGTGAGTTGAAATGAAGTTATTAGAATTGTATTTGAGAAAACATATTGGGAGATTTTCTTTTGCAGGATTGAAGAACTGTTTTCTCAAAACACAGCCAGCACTTTGCCGAAATTTTGAAAAAAATTTTATAACACCAGATTTTAATCGATGATTTAAATTTCACGAAAATTGTTTTAAAATCCCTTGTAGTATATCTAATGGGTTATCAGTAGGCGAAGTACAGTAATTCATTAGGTGTACTACGGGATCATGTTACATCTTACGGGGGGGTAGGGTGTGACATGTTTTGTGGTATCAGAGCAATAATTTTAAAGTAAATTTCAAACTATGAATTTGAAATCTTTTTATCGGTAACTACAACTGCTCAAATGTTTAATATATATAGTACATTTACATCATAAATATGAACTAATGGGGAGAAATCTCCTTGTGTTAGTTGTATAGGAAATAGAAAATCCTGTGAAAAGATATGGAAGAGAAGAATGAGACAATAGAACAATCTGTGATGGCAGAAGTACAAGTTGAGGCCCCAGCCCCACAAAGTGTCGAAGGTTTGACTGTACTAGTTTTACTGGTACAAATAACTACACAAATGGCCTAACAAATGGCCACTTTCTTTCAACAAATGGCTGATAATCTGTCAGCCCAAGCCCAAGTACAAACCCAACCCCTACAAGGGCAGTGTGAAACAAAGAAGGGGGAAAAACCTATGGGTCAGAGCTCGAATAGTCATCTGGGAAATAAAAGCAAGACATAAAAGAATAATTTCCTTTTAGGAAATGGGGCCAAACAGTGGCCACAAACTGTCCAAAGTGATATGCAAAGTTAAAATCTCAAATTTGAACCTAAAGAAAGGTTCTTAAAAAACATTATTGGCTTATCCCTATTAAGTCACTATAAATTAAATTACTTGAAACAGGTATGTGGGACCCACTTTCTTACTATACATTAACATGGAAATTTTGTTATCACTACATGCTAAATCACATGAAATAGTGATGTGAGGCCCACCTTTTCCACAATACATGGACATGAAGATTTTATTAGACAATTGATAATGCTTAATTGCTCAAAGTAAACTTAGGCTTATGTATATTGTGTGGATCGATTGGTATACCAATTAGAGATTACAGATAGCAGTACTGCCTACATGAAAAGTCATGGATTGATAACATATGGTTGATATGATTTTAAAAGATAATGAATATCAGTATCAAGGGGCTTGCAGGGATGGCGATACGTAACGCCTGCAAAGTGCTTTGATAGGTACCCTTAATTGCCACCAAAGACAATGAAGAGGCTTGCTGGGACAGCGATACGTAACGTCTGCAAGTGCTTTGATAGGTTACTTGAGCATAAATATAAGTAATGAGTTTTAAATTTAAATAATTACATGAAGAGACCACTTATATGACTTTAAAAGATAGAGAAGGAAATAAGTGTACAGATAAGATGTTAGAAAACCTAGTCCATAAGGTTATAACGTAGTGACTATGTAATGTTCTCGATGTCTGTATTGTAAGCTGCAGATTACAGTACCGACACAAGATTATTATGTAGAGCTACGTGCTTCCTCATGGTACAATAAAATAAGAATATTTGTAAGTAATCTATAAATTGATACAGTTACGCCCGAATAGAGTATTATTACAAGAAATAAATGTGAAAATTTTAGTCAGAAATTTAAAACTTTAGAACTAGCCTGTCGAAAGACTACACTTGTAAGGTAGCTGAAGTCAGTAACTCAGTTACAATAATGTGAACTACCTGTACCACAGTAATTGCTATAAGTTTAGAGATATCAGTATGACTTAACATCTTCAGACGGATGGACAGTCAAAACAAGTAATTCAGGCAAATTCTGAAACTCATTGAGTTTCTGTAAATAATGAAATGAAATGATAATAATAACCTATAAAATGTAATAAGCTCTCGAGAATATACTAAGAACTTGTGTCCTTGAATCCGAGGGGAGATGAGATAGATACCTCCCACTAACAAAATTTGTATACAATAATAAGTGTCAAGCTAGCATACAAACGGCACCCTACGAAACATTGTAAGGGAACGAATAACTATGGATTTTGTGATGAGGCTTTCGAGGACACAGAATAGTCATAATATAGTATGGGCCATAGTTGATAGACTAACCAAGTCTGGTCACTTTTTGCCAGTCCAGATGGACTATAGCTAGAGAGATTTTCCAGATTTTGCATAAATGAGATTGTAAAACTGCATGGAGTGCCAGTATCGATTTGTATCAGACAGAGATCCTAGGTTCACTTCTAGATTCTGGGGTAGTCTTCAGAGAGCCCTAGGAACTAGATTAAACTTCAAAGACAAAGATTCCACCCAGACGGATGGCGATGCGAGAGGGTAATTCAGATATTAGAGGCTATGCTACGGGCTTGTGTGATTGAGTTTGAAGGTAGTTGGGATACACACTTGCCTTTGATTGAGTTCGCTTATAACAACAGCTACCAATCAAGCATTGGGATGCCTTCATATGAAGCTTTGTATGGCAAGAAGTGCAGAACTCGCCTATGTTGGGATGAAGTAGGTGAAAGAAAGATGATTGGGCAAGAAATTATTCAGTAGACAGAGGAAAAGATCAGATTGATCAGAGATCGACTTAAGGCTGCATCAGACCGTCAGAAGTCCTATGTTAATCTGAAGAGAAGAGATATTGAATATGCAGTGGGTACTAAGGTATTCCATAAAGTTTGTCCTTGGAAGAGGACATGAGGATACAGCACCCACAGATGTTCAGAAACTTATGCCATGTAAAATTTCAAGACGAAATTTATTTTAAGGAGGGGGGGGAGAGAGAATTGTAACACCCCTATGATCGGTAGTGCGTTCTACTGTTCCGGTGATCAGTGTCGGTCCGGACAGCTAGGATGCCTAGAACTACACTTAGATATGGGTGAGGAGACATAAAATAATGAAATACAAGAAAAGAAAATACAAGAAAAACAAAGGAAAAATAATAGCAATGAAATGTAACCAAGTTAAACGAGCCGAGAACCATAGCGATGGGTGACCACACCGGGAAGTTGCGGCGTGGACCGTTGACTAGCCCTGGTCCGCAGGGAACCCTAGAAAATATTTTAAGACATAATTAAAGACTTATTAAGTATAAATATCATTAGAAATATTAAAGAAAAATTAATTAATTAGTACAAAGAAAAATGAGAAATCAAGAAAACGACAAAACTTGGTGTTATCGAAAAATTGGGAATACAACCCGAATAGGGGCATTTTGGTTATTTGACACCTAGAGTTGACTTTTGACCTCAATGTCCATTAAAAATAAGTGGTATTAAATTTTGAAAATGCCATGAAAAATGAAATTCCATGTGTAGAATAATTGAGAGAATTAAGGGTAAAACTTAAGATAATTAAAGGTTTAATTATATAAATATTTAAATGACATTAGTGGAGCATTATGGAATATAAAAAAATCACTAAGTGGAAAAAGTGGGCAGCACTTAAAAACTTCATCTTCAACCTCATGTCTTAACCATTGCCGAAGTGAAGATTTTATCCCAAAGAAACTCCATGGCCGCACCATGCATGGAGCTCAAGTTCTCCATGATCAAGCCATGATTTCTTGAAAGAGTCTTCATGAAAAATAATCCTCACACCATGGGCAGTAGATAGGCAACAAGAAAGGAAAGTTTTGGTAGAGTTTTGAAGAACTTCAAAAGTGGTAAGTGAGTGTTTTCAATTCTTGTTTCATTAAAAGTGTAACCAAGGTTGTGGGTAATTGATTTATAGAAGAATTTTTGAAGTTTGATGAATTAATGGATATGTACATTTTGGCAGCCATGGAACTTCAATATGAATAGCTTATTTTTGCATGTAAATAGTGGTTTAAATGATGATTTAAATGTTTGATTGTATTGTAGTTGAATTCCATGTGTAAGGTTTGATTTGGAAGCTTGAAAAGTGAAAATGGAAATTGATGGGTATGTGTAAATTTGTGGCAGCCTCTTGAAGAAGATTGAAGTGTTTGAGTTCATGAAAAATTGTTGAATTATGTTGTCATTGATGGCAGCATGTGTGTGTATTTAATTGTTAGAATTTTGCCGAAGTGAAGATTTTATCCCAAAGAAACTCCATGGCCGCACCATGCATGGAGCTCAAGTTCTCCATGATCAAGCCATGATTTCTTGAAAGAGTCTTCATGAAAAATAATCCTCACACCATGGACAGTAGATAGGCAACAAGAAAGGAAAGTTTTGGTAGAGTTTTGAAGAACTTCAAAAGTGGTAAGTGAGTGTTTTCAATTCTTGTTTCATTAAAAGTGTAACCAAGGTTGTGGGTAATTGATTTATAGAAGAATTTTTGAAGTTTGATGAATTAATGGATATGTACATTTTGGCAGCCATGGAACTTCAATATGAATAGCTTATTCTTGCATGTAAATAGTGGTTTAAATGATGATTTAAATATTTGATTGTATTGTAGTTGAATTCCATGTGTAAGGTTTGATTTGGAAGCTTGAAAAGTGAAAATGGAAATTGATGGGTATGTGTAAATTTGTGGCAGCCTCATGAAGAAGATTGAAGTGTTTGAGTTCATGAAAAATTGTTGAATTATGTTGTCATTGATGGCAGCATGTGTGTGTATTTAATTGTTAGAATTTGGACATGGAAATGAGATATGTTCATGTGGTTGAATTGTGGTAAATGGGACTTTAATTGTTATAATTGGACTTGGAAAAATTCTGAGTTATAAGGTGTATGTTGAGAGTGGTTACAAGCAGCCAAAATGACCAAAAATGTGTTGCTAAATGTGTTAATGTTATGGTACAAATCAGAATTGGCATGGAAGAGTGAACTTGGTAAGCATAGGATGTGTAATTGGTTAAGGATGAACAATGTGTAGTAGGGCAGTGTATGTTTTGGCTTAGAACCTTAAGTGTGCAACTCCAATTGGTATGAGACCAACTGGAGGTGAAACTAGGCACAAAAAGTGCCAACTTTCATGAAGGAAGCTTACCTAAATTCTGCCTAGAAGGTAACTTGAAAAATGACCAAATCCGGATTAGTGAATTGAAAGCCTGAAAATTGACCATTTGGGTAGCAGTTGGTGTTTTAACCATAACTTACTCAAAACAGGTCCAATTGACCTGAAAGTTTTACCATAAATAGTTTAGACATATATCTACAATTCTTATGGAGGCACCAAAGCCCATAAATGGCCAGAACCAAGCCAAATAGCTTGCACAAGTTTAGGTACCAAAACTGGCCAAACCAAAAGTGACCTAAAAATGACCTAAAGTTACCATTTTGATGCATTCTATCCAGCATTGGTAAATTGACCATAACTTGGTCTACACAACTCAGAATGACCTAAAATTTTGCCCCGTGTGCAATAAGACATAGACCTACAAGTTTATAGTTTGGACCGAAACCCGAAAACTGAGGGAACTAGGTCATACGGTTAGGTCAAATTAGTATACCAAAATCCAGCAAATTGTAATAAAATGCAATATACATGAAAATGAATTTGGTAACATGTACCAACACTAAAAGGGCTCTAAAATGTGACATATTGGTAACATTGGAATTGACTCACTTAGAGTGCATCAAGGGTCAACATTATAAGTTGACTAATGAAATGAATTAAAGGGAATAGTACCAAGAAGATTTAAATATTAGATTTTATTGTTTGAAACAAATTCATTGAGTACTGAAACAGTTTAAATTATGTGTTTCAGTTGATAAGGATATTTAGAAGCATAAAGAACATTGAGTCAAGGCCTAGGAGCGACTCAAATCCAGTTTGTGCACAACTAGTTTTTAACTGATTTTGTTCTGAATATTTCATATGACTAAATGATATATTTTTCTTATGTATTATGTTTAACAAGGATTTAATTCAATGATTATTGAAATTGTTATAGTATGTATGAATTTAGCTTTGTGAAATGGTATTTCTACAAGTATTAAGCATTATTGTGGATTGAATAAATTATGTTTTGGAAAATTGTGATAGAACATGTTTTGAATTGTGATGGGCAATTTACTTGGAAAAATGCAAATTTATGATTTGAATTGTGATGAGCATAAAAATTATTGGATATTGGAATTGACTTTGAATCGAATTGTATTGTGATTTATGCTCACTAAAAGGATTGTGATATTGTTTTGTATCTCACTATAGATGCTTGACTAGGTTATTACCCATCTCTCTCTTTTGTTGAGAAGATAATGGAGTTAGTTGTGTTTTGATTACTATGGTACGTGCATAGGCTTAGATTTTCCTCTTATTGGAGGTTAGATCTAAGTTTTTATGTTATAGCCCTTTCGGAAGATTCATTATTGTGATGTGTACTGTGCACGATGATTCGACCTCCCCGACCGTAGGGAGTTAGAATTCGATTCGACCTCCCCGACTATAGGGAGTTAAAATCACCCCGAAGATGGCCCTTTCGGATTAGTCTTGCATAGTTAGTGAGATAAAGAATGGTTTTTTAGATAAGGAATGGTTTTTGAATAGTAAAGAATTGTGATTTCAATTATGATTTATGTATAATTGATTTTGTTGGAATTACCTTAAATGGTTAGTTATGATTTGATAAATTAAATTTCGTCATCAAAGTCATTTTATACAAATGATTTATATTATAGGCAATGAATATTTTGAGTTTTGAAATTTGATGAGTATTCAGATTTCCAAATTATTTGATGTAAATTTTGTTAATGTATATTGTACTATGTTTTAAATTATAGTTGTGCACCACTGAGTTCACCACTCAGTGATAGCTTTGTATGCTATCGCAGGTGAAAAGAGCATAGAGCAATTGAGTAAGCTTCTTTAAAGAGACATTCATATTAGCTCCAGGTATATCATAGGTATACCCATGTACATAGGTTTTGATGTATGCATGTAATAATATGTACGTAAATTATTTTAGCAGTTGTATAAAAACTCTTTTAAAATAATTTGATATGTAATTAAATGTAAATTATTGTAAATGTAAATTTGAGATTTCATTTACTTGAATAGTTTTGTAATATAAATTTTGAGTCTTGTAATCAATGAAATGTTTCTTTATGATGAGATTGGTTTGAAAATGAATTGATTGTTTATTAAGATTTGAATTGTGAGTTGAAATGAAGTTATTGGAGTTGTCTTTGAGAAAACATATTAGGAGTATTTTCTTTTGCAAGATTGAAGAACAGTTTTCTCAAAACACAGTCGGCACTTTGCCGAAATTTTGAAAAAAAATTTATAACACCAGATTTTAATCGATGATTTAAATTTTACGAAAATTGTTTTAAAATCCCTTGTAGTATATCTAATGGGTTATCGGTATGTGAAGTACGGTAATTCATTAGGTGTACTACGGGATCATGTTACATCTTACGAGGGAGTAGGGTGTGACACAGTTCATATAGCAAGATAAGGTAATTGTTGGGATAATTCAGGAATCCTAAATCTGGAATTCCTGCTCCTTTGCTAATTGGCCTTATGACCTCTGAATGGTTATTAGGTTCCTCTACAAAACTCCAATTGAAAACATTCAAAATGATTTGGAAACCTAAGAGAGAGGCCTAAAACATTATTTTAGGGACCAAGGCCAAATTATGAGCCTAAAACATTGTAAATACTTTCATATGTATATATTGTAAATTTCCCAAATTGAAAATTATTTTCAATTGATGGGATGTGTGTATACGTTATGGTTATTGTGAGATGGGTTGTAAATGAAATCACATAGGTTTCATATGTATTATAAGAATATATGATAAATTTTGATTGACAATTTTTTGACAGGCATCTTAACAGGTCACTTGTAATTACTTATAATTTTAAAGGAAACTCTGTCAAATTTTTTGTCTTGAAATTTGAAATTAAATCTAATTGTTTGAGAAATTGTAAATAGATGGAAAACTTATAAGTTTAGTTTTCTTATGACTTAAATAGATTTGAAATTTTTAAATCTTCCACTGTTTTTCCTTAAAATAGAGCTTAATTAGAATTAAGGAAATCAAGATTGTAAAAGGGATTGTTAACCCTTAAGATATACTCTTGGGTGTATCTCAGGGGCATGTACACACTACTCTAGCTGTAGATAGGGTTTCAGCGTTACATATGGTCTTTCATTTAATCTACAACATTTAATAATTCTAAATTCCACTGATAATTCTCGTAATTGAATAGCCTTGACTAAGCGTTCAAATAATTGAAGCATATATACTTCTTTAGGTTAATACGTATTTATTGAATTCCTTCAACTCTTTTCACTTTTTAAAATAAGATCTATTCCATAAATTTCCAATTGCTTACTCTTTACCATGTTTCATGAGTTTGAAAGGTATTAGGCTCCTTTCATTGATTTTCTATCAGCCTAGCTACTAGTTAAAGGCAACATTTTGAAGTTAATACCTTTGAGTATTGTGGGATACTAGGCTCATCACTAATTAGCAATGAGATATGATATCAACTCTTAATACCATCAAAACTCTTTCTTACCATAAATGATTTCTATAAATCATTTTATGTACCTCATAGACCATGGTTAACACCTAGCATAGCATGCCATGGCCACCTAATTAGTAATAAGGTTTACCTTAAATGAACCTATAATCATATGTTACCATGCACTAGAATCTCTCTGTTGCAAAATCCCAACTCAAGCTGGAGTTATGGTTTATGTCAAACTCCATTTGCTATGAATATTATGTTGTAACACCCCTATTTGCATACCTGGTATATTTCACTATTCCGGTGAGCGGTATATTACAAAAATGACCAAATGAATAGTATTTGTTCATTTGGCCATAACTTGGGCTAGACAGGTCTAAATGACCTGAACTTTTACCAGTGGACAGTTGAGATATAGGTCTAAAACTTTCATGAAGAACACAAACCCAAATTATGCCCTTAACTAAGTCATTTGGCCACCCGAATTTGGTGACTTAAAACTACCAGAACCAGTTTAGTGCCCAAAAATCTGGGTTAAGTCCAATCCGGCAGCCATGATTCAAATGGCTATAACTTGAGGTACAAAACTCTAAATGGAGTGATTCAAAAAGGAGAATAAAGTTAAGACAATAGGGAACAATTTCTAGGAAGAAAACTTAGCCAAATTCTAACAGCAACATGACCAATGAAATAGTACAACATAAGACACTAAAACTAAAAAATTGCAAATTTGCCTAAAAGACTTAGATTTTGAGTAAACAACCAAAACTAACAAATTTAGTAACCAAAATGTGGTATGTGGGTGAAGTTGGAATTCCCATACCTATTAAGCCTTAGAAAGTCAACAAATTAACTTGAATAGTGTCGCGAATGGTAATCTCGAAATACAAAATTTAAAGAACGCCAAGTTTAGCATATTAAAGCTAGGTATAAGTGAATTTGAATTTATTTTTGGATTTACGATGAGTTATAATACTGAAATACTGTGAAACTATGTGTTTCAGTTGAAAAGAACACTGGGAAAGAACCCGAGGAATCGAGTGCCAAAACCTCGAAATACAAAATTTAAAGAACGCCAAGTTTAGCATATTAAAGCTAGGTATAAGTGAATTTGAATTTATTTTTGGATTTACGATGAGTTATAATACTGAAATACTGTGAAACTGTGTGTTTCAGTTGAAAAGAACACTGGGAAAGAACCCGAGGAATCGAGTGCCAAAAGATGACTCGCTTAAGGTTTGTGCACAACTAACTATTTTGTTACTTTTCACTTCTAAATTTATTTGAACAAGTTATTTTATGATTTATAATTTTGTTGTGTTGAGCATTTTAATTTGTTGAATGAAATTGTATAAATTAAATGTAAATTTTCTTATGCATTTAAGGATTTATTGCATGGTTTTGAGGATTGTAAATTTTAAGTTTGATGTGTTGCCAACCTTGAGCATGAATTTATGATGATTAAATATGTTGATGATTTTTAAACACTTTGTAAATAGAAATTATTTTGAATATGATTTGAAACTACAGTTGACATGGTAAAATATGTTGTGAATTCTCATTAGCTTGTCTAGTGAGATGTCTCATCCACTAGAAGGGGCGAGTTCCTTCCTCTCTGGCTTGCCAGTTGGGGAAGAGTTTGAATGAGTACTCATATATACTAGCTAGTCTTTGTTCCTCCCTTTTAGCCTCAGTTATTGGGAGAGTGTGAAATGTCGTGGTGTACAACACGACATCTATTTGAATTTTGGGTCATGAGTTCAACTGTGTGAATTGTTAGCAATGCCCTTTAAATTATGCATAGTTTGATAAATTGTGGTTGAAATAAATAATTTGTCAGTGATTCAAAATATTTTTGTATTGTTTTGAGATTTAAAAGAAATGTAGATAAATAGTTACTATTTGATCAAAATGTTATTCAAATGAATAATTTGCATGAATGAAAATATTGATTTCTGAATGTTATAAATTTTGAAGAATTTAGAAATTTTAAATTTTATTTGTTCTGAATTGTCAAGTATAACTTGTATTAAGTTTTAAATTATTAGTTTGTGCACCACTGAGTTCACCACTCAGCAATAGCTTTATATGCTGTCGCAGGTGAAAGAAAAAATAAAGCAGCTGAGCAAGATTACTAAAAGGCATAGTGAGACTATCTTCGGGTATATCATAGGTATACCCTTGTACTTTAGATTTTAATGTAATTCTGTAATTATATGTATGAAATTTATTTTGAGCAGTTGTTCCAACTCTTTTGTAATATATTTTTGGATTGTAATGAAATACAAATTATTATAGGGTTATCTTGAAATTTTATGTATTTATAAAGTTTTGCACTACTAAATTTTTTATGATCCCATGAATGTAAATATTAATTTTGTTACCTTAATGAGAGGTTTCAATGTTTGATTTAATTTAAACTGTGTATTGAGTTGCTTGTGTTGATTTGTGAAATGAGATTGAATAATGGAGTTGTAATTGAGAAAAATATTAGGAGTGTCTTTATTTTTAGGTTTGAAGAACTGTTTTCTCAAAATACAGACGGCACTCTACCGAAATTTTTATAAAAATTACAGAGATTTTAAATATCTAAAAATTTAATTTATGTTTGGACTTTAAATAAAGGTTTTTAATATCTGAAAAAAAAACCCACCAATTTAAAAATGAACGAAAATTATTTTAAAATCCCATGTAGTATATTTAATGGGTTACCGGTAGGCGAAGTACGGTAATTCATTAGGTATACTACAGGAGCATGTTACATCTTATGAGGAGTAGGGTGTGACATATGTTCTCTTTTAATTCCAGTTCTTAATTAAAAAGATTTTCTCATCAGAAACTCTTTTTTGATTAAATCTATCTGTCCCGGCCAGGAACTTGAAACATCAAGAACAATTAAATGAAGATAGGATTTTATCTATACTTACTTAGAGGAACAGATTCCATCTTAATCAACACCTACCTCCATATATAACTAGTAGGAGCCAACACATGCCCATATACCCATACACAGTACAAGTATGAAAGCAGTATCAAACTCAAACTACCTATATACAAGATAACTGTGCTATCTCAGGTCTAAAGATTATATGCACTTATATGATTTATGACAAAACATTGACAAGAGTAAACTCCATGTGCTTGTCATAAGTGTCACTGGTTCGACCTACTTATCATTTATAAGTGCCTATCATGTTTGTCATAAGGCATGAGACTCACCATTCCATCTTATTTATATCTCATATAAATAACTTGAAACAAACATGAATACAATTTTTCTAGATAAGTCATGTCCTTATTATGAAGTATCCTCGATTGTGAACCTATTTATGATACTTTGTACTAGAAATACTGTCACTCATATTCTTAACAACTTAAGAATAGAATTTCTAACAAAATATCAATGGACCTTTTCTATTACACATAAATATCTTATGTAAATGGAAAAGTGGAAATGCCTTTTATTAATAAAAACATGTACAAGATGCATACTAAATGATATGCTCTAGGGCATACTACTAACAATCTCCCACTAGCACTAGAGCCATTCATTACAATATCTTAGACCTATTTTCTCAAGATGTCGGTCTAGCTGAGTCTGTGATATAGGCTTAGTGAATGAATCAGCTGGATTTTCAGCTGATGCTATTTTTTGCATGGCTACATCGCCTCGTCCAACTATTTCTGTGATAATGTGGTAGCGCTTTTCTATATTTTTGGATTTCTGGTGAGACCTTGGTTCCTTAGCCTGTATGAATGCTCCATTGTTGTCACAGTGTAGTGGAACTGCTGACTCAATGGAAGGAACTACTGCAAGTTCTGTCATGAACTTCTTTATCCAAACAGCTTCTTTTGCAAGATCCGATGCAAAGAATATACTCAAATTTCGGTAGTGAAATTTGCAGTCGTGCTCTATTTGAAACTCTTCCAACTGACTGCACCTCCATTACAAATGAACAAATACCCAGAGGTAGACTTTCTATCATCGATATCTGATTGGACATCAGAATTAGTATAACCATCCAATTGCAAGTCTCCACCTCCATAGATCAAGAATAAATCCTTAGTTCTCCTCAAGTACTTAAGGATATTCTTAACAGCTATCCAGTGTTCCAAACCTAGATTGGATTGATACCTGCTAGTCAAACTAATAGCATATGCGATATCCGGCCTAGTACACAACATTGCATACATTAAACTTCCAATAGCCGAAGCATATGGAATCCTGACCATCTTATCTCTTTCTTCAGGTATCTTTGGAGACATCTCTTTAGAAAGATAGATACCATGTCTCACTGGTAACAATCATCTCTTGGAATCAAGCATGTTAAACCTCTTTAACACCTTTTCCAAGTATAGACTTTGGGATAAACTAATTATTCTTTTCGCTCTATCTCTATAGATGCGAATCCCAAGAATATAGGTTGCCTTCCCTAATTCTTTCATGGAGAATGTATTTGACAACCATACCTTTACAGTTGTCAACATACCTGTGTCATTACCCATCAACAGTATTTCATCCACATATAAGATAAGGAAAGTGATAGCACTGTCACTAACCTTCTTATATACACATGGCTCATCCTCATTTTGGATAAAACCAAAGGATTTAATGGCTTCATCAAAATGGATGTTCCAACTCCTCGAAGCTTGCTTCAACTCATAAATGGATCGCTTTAGCTTGCATACCTTGGAACCATCTTGGGATTCAAAACTCCTAGGTTGTTCCATGAAAATGTTTTCTTCAATGTATCCATTGAGAAAAGCTGTTTTGACATCCATCTGCCAAATCTCATAATTATAGTATGCAGCTATTGCTAATAGAATCCTAATTGATTTAAGCATGGCAACAGGCGAGAAAGTCTCCTCATAGTCGATTCCTTACCTTTGGCGAAACCCTTTTGCTACTAGCCTTGCCTTATAGGTCTCTACCTTTCTATCAGAACCAATTTTCTTCTTGAAAATCCATTTGTTCCCTATAGGTACAATACCTTCAGGTGGGTCAACAAGATCCCAAACTTGATTCTTATACATGGAATCAATTTCAGATTTCATAGCATCAATCCATTTTGAAGAGTCTATATCTGATATAGCTTCTTCATAGGTAAGTGGATCATCTCCATGATCTACTTCTTCATGAGTTGACAACTCTTGTTCTTCTTCATGAAGGAAACCATATCTCACTGGCGGATGAGATACCCTAGTTGTTCTACGAGGAACAGCTGTAGATGTTTCATCAACGGGTGTAGGTTGACTAGATGGATCTATATCCATCTGATCTGTTGATTGGTCAGAATTCTCCAATTCCAACTCTATTTGCCTTCCTTTGCCTCCTTCTTGAACAAACTATTGTTCAAGAAATGTGGCATCTCTACTCATCACAACCTTATGTGATGTAGGAAAATAAAAATAATATCCAAAACTATCTTTTGGATATCCAACAAATTGACCTTTTTCTGATCTGGTTTCCAATTTATCAGTATTTAGCTTTTTGATATAAGCTGGACAACCCCAAATCTTAACATGCTTAAGACTTGGTTTTCTTCCATGCCATATCTCATAAGGTGTGGAAGAAACTGATTTTGATGGAATCCTATTCAGAATATACAAAGCTGATTCTAATGCAAATCCCCAAAAGGAGATTGGCATATCTGTATAGCTCATCATACTACATACCATATCCAATAGGGTACGATTTCTCCTTTCAGATACACCATTCAGCTGTGGCATTCCTGGAGGAGTCAGCTGGGAAACAATGCCATGCTCTCTCAAGTATTCATCAAATTCAGTACTCAAATATTCACCTCCACGATCTAATCGAAGAGCTTTAATACTCTTTCCTGTTTGATTTTCTACTTCAGATTTAAATTCTTTGAACTTTTCAAAAGATTCATGTTTGTATTTCATCAAATACAAATACCCAAACCTTGATTTATCATCAGTAAAGGTAATAAAGTAATGAAAACCGCCTCTAGCCATTTCCTTAAATGGACCACATACATCACTATGTATTAGCTCCAAAATATATTCAGCCCTTAACCTTTGTCCAACAAAGGGTGATCTAGTCATTTTACCTTGAAGGCAAGATTCACAAGTTAGAGTAGGCTCAGAGCCCAATGAGGATAGAATCCCCATTTTCTCCAATTTTGCAATCCTATCTTCTGCAATATGACATAACCTTAAGTGCCAAATATACTTTGAACTTGAGTTGGTTTTCACCATAGCATTGCATTCATTTAGATCACTTGCATTAATTTTGTGTTTGTCATTATTATCTAAATAATAAAGACCTTCATTCATATAACCCGAACCAATATATTTATTTCCAAAATAAATATTGCAAACACCATCTGTGAATTGAAATTCATAGCCATTTCTAGTCAAACTAGATATAGAAATGATGTTCTTAAAAGCATCAGGTACATATAAAATATTATCCAAACACAAAACATGTCCAAACATATAAAAAGATTTAGATCCTATGGCTAAAGCTTTAACAGTTGAACCATTGCCAATCCGAACTCTAACATCTTGAGAACGCAAGCTGCTACTATTTGCTAGTTCCTGCATATCATTAGAAATGTGAAAAATGACACCAATATCTAAAACCCAAGTTGTAGATGAACTATGAGTATCATCAGAATCTAAATAACAAGATATGGACATACCTTTCGAAGGTTTATCCTTCTTGTCCTTCAGAGAAGCAAGATACTCTGGGCAACTACTTTTCCAATGCCCATCCTTCTGGCAGTGGAAACACTTTCCTTTGCCTCCATCAGCTTTAGTCTTCCTTTTCTATTTAGCTATTTTCTTGGAAGGACCAGGAATCTGAGGTTTCTTTTTCTTATTGCCCTTCTTCTTGTTGGACTTTCCAGCTGAAGAAGATGCAATCAAAGCTACCTCTTTTCCTTTATTGCCCGGCATATTCTTTTGGGCAATAACTAGCATGTTGAGTAAACTAGCTAAGGTGCATTCCTGTTTAGTCATAAGGAAATTTGTCACAAAATTCCCAAAAGACTCAGGACGGTACTAAAGGATCAAATCCATCTGTAGTTGGAAATCCATATTGAAGTCAAGATGTTCCAACTACTCAATCAGCCAAATCATCTTGTGGACATGATCCCCAACATTCTGTCCCTCAGACATCCTCATGCGGAACAGCTGTCTAGATATCTCATACCTAGCATTCCTACTATGCTCACCATACAACTCTTGTAGGTGAAGGAGGATCTCACTCGCACTCTGCATGTTTTCATGCTGCTTTTGTAACTCATTACTCATGGAAGCAAGCATGTAATACTTAGCTCTTATATCATGCTCCTTCCACTTGTCCAAAGTTTCATGTTCCTCTTGAGTGGCCTCCGGAGGTAAGGGACCAGGAACATTTGAATTTAAAACATATCCTATATGTTCAAGATTCAGGACAAGTTTCAAATTTCTTAGCCAATCAGATAGATTAGGTCCTGTCAACCTATTGCAATCAAGTATGCTTGTAAAGATATTGGATGGTGGTGGTTATTCTGTGCTAATTATTATTAGAAAATTAACTGCAGAAAATAACCAGATTAATTAGTAAATCTATCAAGTAATTAACCAAAATGATTATGGTATTTTAATCAAATTGGTCCTCCCACTAACTTAGCGAATCCTACACTTCCAAAGTAGAAAACGGAAATCCTAGTTGGATGGATTTCTAGTGGGTGATTGAATTCTTATAATTCTATTGATCATCCTCAGGTACATCCGTTATTGGAATTACAATAAACTATAAGTGAGCAACTCCTTGTTCATCACATCTCATTTGAGGTTTAATCCTTTACCTAGCCTCTAATGCTCAAAATCTCAGGTACATCCATTATTGACTTATCTTACATTAGTTAAGTTGATCCCATTGAGCCAGTAATTATGCAAATAATTTTAATGTGCTTAGGTACATCTAATATTGGCCACCAAACCATTTACATATTTACAACATCTCATGCTTAATAATTATTCTTAAGAAAATCTCTTAAATTAATTGCATCTTATGCAACTATTTAAAATTTTTTAAAATAATTGCCCCAATGGAGGGCCCATATTATAATTACTTTAATTATAGCATTTCCAACTTAATCATTTGCTTGGAAGATTTTATAGTCATCTTAATTACTATTAAGGTCACACTTTGCACATTAACCATTTAGCATGCATATATCATATAATTGCATACATTCCCATACATCTCATGTATTCATGGATAAGCAGTAAATATGGTATGATCATGGACTTTCTAAGGGATTCAATTCTGAGCCACCAAGAATTGAATCAGGGCATTCCTAGGTGCATTTCATTCATTCATTTTATAAGAGTTGCTGAAGGAGTACATAATCAATACTTGATCTTGAATTCCTCCCACTGGTCTCACCAATGCTCTTGACCTCCTTGAACTTCTTGCAATTCAATATTACATAGTAATCCTTGGCATACCAAGGCAAATTTACAAGAAGTAAATAAATGAAATTACAACCTATAAATTATTATAACCTTAATAATACATGCCCAAAATAAATTAAAATAAATTAATTAATTTACAATCCCAATGAAATATAAAAGAAATAAATCCAATCACATTGGTCTTTTATAGTCCATGATCATCCATTATGCATATCACTATTTAACAATTAAATAAAACATACATACTTAAATTAAATTAAATATCTTATATTCAACTTAAAAATCCATATTTGAATATGATTCAAATAAATTTAAAAATTCATATTTGAATCTCATTCAAACAAATTTTAAAATTCAGATTTGAATCACATTCAAACAACCTTAAAAATTCAGATTTGAATCCCATTCAAACAATTTTTAAAAAATCAGATTTGAATCACATTCAAACAATTTTTAAAAATTCAGATCTGAATATTATTCAAACAACTTTAAAAAATCAGATTTAAATATGATTCAAACAACTTTAAAAATTCAGATTTGAATCACATTCAAACAACTTTTCAAAGTCAGATTTGAATCACATTCAAACAATTTTTAAAATTCTAATTTGAATCAAAATTTAATTGTGTGATTAAAATACTAATTAAACAATTTAATTAGACATAGGATGAGCTTTTAGATCATACAACAATTACAAATTAAAAACCCAAACCTTTGCATCACCCATGAAGCCAAACCATGTGCACCATTGATGGTGTTCTTCAAGTATGCCGCCACACATCCATTGCAACCAGCAATGGATAAATCATCTCATGATCAAAACACACAATCAAATCATATAATCAACAATCTAAATGGTAAATATAGTGGCTCTGATACCAATTGAAGGAGCGGAAGCGTGAAAAACACAAGTTTATACTATTGAATTCAAAAATTTTCACATAGGGTCACATGCATCATGCAAGATTTATTTTTATCTATTTAATTTCAATGATAATCAACATATTAAAACTCTTTTAATATGTTTTTTTGGATCTGTATTTTCCATTTAAGATTTTAGAATTAATCAGATTAATTTTAGAACCTTAGATTAAATCAAGAATAAACACACTAATCTCTTGATGCACCGCAGTGTATTTACGCCTTTGAGATTCGTCTTCAGGACACCAGATGTTGTCCCTCTAGCTTGTCCACACCAAAAACACCTATGGCAGCCCTTGAACAGCTTCTAAATCTTTTTTTATTATTTAGAAAATCAAGTTCTGCCTTTTAAGAGATTAAAGATGTAAACAGGACACTAGAAACGATTTCTAGTATTTTTAATTGAAGAGATTGTTTGCTAATCTCTTAGAATAGATGAGAGATGAAGAGGAAGAGAGAATATGAGTCTCAAGGTTGGCAGCACACAATGGGAGGTAGCAGCTTGTATTTTTATTTTTTCATAACGATACTTATATAGTTAGGTCACCACTTAAACCCTTGCCACATGTCACCCTTTGATTGGTTCTAGGTTTAATTGATCCAATCACATTGTGCCAAGTGTCAAACCTATATTTAATATTAATTTTAATCATCTTACATGATTAAAAGACATTTGGCAAGCTTGTGTGTAATTCCATGTGTCACCATCTCATGGTGCCACATGTCACCCTGTGAAATGACCAAAATGCCCCTGTGTCTTAATTTTGAGTTCTTAACCTAAAATAATTATTTCTCTTCTTCTAATCAATTTATATCAAATATAAATTAATTAATTAATCTTTATTAATTAATTTCTCATTAATTAAATTCATATTTAAACACTTTAAATATAAATTTAACTTATACTATACATCCAATAATCTAGATTTGGTTTCAAGTCATGCTAGGGACTTTGCAATCTAATTGCAAACCAAACATATTTAATTAATCAATTAAACTCTTTAATTAATTAATTAAATCATATTTAATTAGGTGATAACTTGTGTATGTGTGTGAATTACTAGGCTCATCACTAATTGGCAATGAGATATGATATCAATTCTTAATATCATCAGAACTCTTTCTTACCATAAATGATTTCTCTAAATCATTTTATGCACCTCATAGACCATGGTTAACACCTAGCATAGCATGCCATGGCCACCCAATTAGTAATAAGGTTTAACTTAAATGAACCTATAATCATATGTCACCATGCACTGGAATCTCTCTGTTAAAAAATCCCAACTCAAGCTGGAGTTATGGTTTATGTCAAACTCCATTTGCTATGAATATTATGTTCTCTTTTAATTCCAGTTCTTGATTAAAAAGATTTTCTCATCAGAAACTCTTTTCTGATTAAATCTATCTGTCCTGGCCAGGAACTTGAAACATCAAGAACAATTAAATGAAGATAGGATTTTATCTCTATTTACTTAGAGGAACAGATTCCATCTTGATCAACACCTACCTCCATATATGATTAGTAGGAGCCAACACATGCTTATATACCCATACACAGTATAAGTATGAAAGCAGTATCAAACTCAAACTACCTATATATAAGATAACTGTGCTATCTCAGGTCTAAAGATTATATGCACTGATATGATTTATGACAAAATATTGATAATAGTAAACTCTATGTGCTTGTCATAAGTGTCACTGGTTCGGCCTACTTATCATTTATAAGTGCCTATCATGTTTGTCATATGGCATGAGACTCACCATTCCATCTTATTTATATCACATATAAATAACTTGGAAACAAATATGAATACAATCTTTCTGGATAAGTCATGTCCTTATTATGAAGTATCCTCGATTGTGAACCTATTTATGATACTTTGTACTAGAAATACTGTCACTCATATTCTTAACAACTTAAGAATAAAATTTCTAACAAAATATCAATGGACCTTTCTATTACACATAAATATCTTATGTAAACAGAAAAGTGGAAATGCATTTTATTAATAAAAATATGTATAAGATATATACTAAATGATATGCTCTAGGGCATACTGCTAACATAATTCACCTCTACTAACTCCAGACCAATTTTCAGTAGCAAAACCCAAGATTCTCTATAATTGATAGCTTCCTAATCCTATTGCTCTATTATTCTCTATTCTAATCTTCTATAGCTTTAGTTACTTCATTTTAAACTCTTATTCATTCCAATAACTTATTTTCTGTTATTGATTATACCATCTAACAATTGATGAAAACAGCTTCAAGGCAAGATTCCATTTATAGATATGTAACCATCACGGTACAATTATAACTTAGTTTACACTATGGGATTCTCATCATGACTCCTACACTATACCGCTCTAGCCTAGTTACTATGAAGTTATTCACATTAATATTTTGGACTCTTATATTCTCTACTAACGTGCATCATCAAAGAGTTGAAAGCGCAGCGCTCTTGGAGCCGGAGCACAGTTCTAATTCTAGGGAATCATAACTCTCCTTTAACTTGAGCAATTTAGACAGTTACATTTGCTACCTCTAGTCTGTGATGTGCGATAATTATCTTTGAAAGCACTTGTATAATATATATTTCAAGATTCCATTGCAAATCCCATTTTATTAATTAATGGTTGGGCCACTTACCACATGATTATAACGCAAGTCCTCGCGGTCTGATTACGAACTCACATTTTATTAGTGGAGACATGATCCCATTTACGACATGAATTGTTGAACAATTCAACACTTACTAATCCATCAGCGCCCACTTTCAAAATGCGAGTAACATGGTCTATATTGTGTCTTTTTCTCCAGACACATGCCAAATAATGGGAACTTCTCAATTTAATAAAATTCACTAGCATTTAATTAAATATCTCAACTTTGTACCTTCACTCTAAACCATCAAATGAAAATATAAGAAGGACCAAATTTAAGAACTAAGTGAGAATATAGGAAAATTCACTCACCTCAAACTCTCGGTTGGCTATAGTTTTCACCAGCAATCTACAGTCTCTCCCCTTGTTCAAATCGTTGTGAACCTTTGTTGATCTTACTCGGAGATGAACAACTTCCTCTTCTGATTAGCCCTTGCTGTTATTTATTGCTCTATTTCATATTAATCTCATAAGAAAGAAAATATAAGGTAAATAACCTCTTACCCTTGATTCCACCCTTTCACACTTTGCCCAGAAAATTTTATCCCATTCTTTCTCTAGCATTGTGAACAATCTATACTAATAAATCTCAAAAGGAAAGAAAAGAATAAATGATTGTTATTTTAGGTGGTATGAATTTTGGATTTTTTTATGGACATGAATTGTAATCAAACAAAATTTTAAATTTTGGTATTTGGTGGTAGTAGAGGATATGGCCACATAAATATTTTATTTTTTATCTTTTGTGGTAGATCTGTAAAATATTTGAGAAATATATTTAAAAAATTTAAATGCACGTGTCTTATTCTTTTTATAATAATAGAACGTAAATTTTATTGTCGAATTAGGTAAATTTCATGTTATTATTCTTATCTTTTTTACACCATTTGGTAATGCGATTATGTGTTCCTTATATTTACGTGTCTTTTTTTTTTTTTTAACAATGATTTTGAAAAGAAAGTGAAAAGCCACGGCTTGGAAGGCAATGGAGAAGAATGAATCGAAAAAGAAGATGATAAATTGGAGAGGAAAAGAAAATTTTGAAATTTGTGAAGTTCCTTGGCCGGCACTTCTTCCCCAATCCCTTTCTTCTCTTGCTTATTTATTATTTTATTATTATAATTTAATATTGGTTAGGATCATGCTACTTGTCACCCAAGAGATGGAGAAGGAAGAATTTTTTTAACTCCCTCCACTTCTTAAGAAATTAAATTTGGCCGACAATGTAAACTTTTCTACAAAACTCCCTTTTCTTCCTATCTAATTAATTGTTAGTACATATAAAATTGCATAGAGAAATTTACAGCTATGAAATCGCCATGACTTTAACCTTTGGGGGTGTTCACTAAATTTTAGTGAATTAACCAAGGAGCACCTATTCGTCAATTTCCACAACCTTAGTTTCTGATTTTCCCTAGTCTACAAGTAATATAATGCTATAAACATTCAGTTTAATAATGTAATCACATTAGGATAATAGAGTTAGGATTTTTGGGTTGTTACAAAAATTCATTTAAATTTGAAATTGAAACTTAAGTTCTGGGGTGATCTTGTGATTTTCCAACCTAATTTTTACTCTATCAAGCTCTCGAATATTTGTGGATCATTTAAAAAAATGTATTTTGATGTTTAATGGATTAAGAAGAGATGAATTGATTGGAAAAGACAAGTCAAATCACTGTGTTTCATCTCTGCAAAATTGACAAGAAAAAAATAGTATAGAATATAGAAGCAATTAAAATTCATGCTTTGGTCTTCACGGCTGCTTATCATGATAGAAGTTGGACTGCTATTATGTATTTTTGTAAACCCTTTTGAATGTGGTACTCTCAAATATTATATTCAATACTGAAATAATATTCAACCCTTCTGTGAAGCTTGGATTGAGATAGCCCCTCGTAGGTTTTGATTGGTAACTTTTTATAAGGTCGTTAACCCCTTGCCTTGGCGTTCACGATGATGCTTTGTTTGAAACAGTTTCACAATGTACATTAATACTAATTATTAATTAAATATTAAATGAATTTATAGGTGATTTCTGATTGGCTTCAACAACTCAATCGAAAGTGGCTCATCATAATTACAACATGAAATCTATTATTACTTTGTTTAAAATAAATTAAATATTACTTTATGATGAAAAATAATGTGATTTAATAAAATTTTATAATTTATTTTATTAAATTTTTATAAAATGATGAGTTCTCTCATAAAATAATCGATTAAGAAAAATTTATTAATTTAATAAAAATAATAAAATTATTTTACATAAAAGAATATGTATAATATTTTTTAATAATATTAAAAACTATTATAAATAAAATTAAATAAGATATATTTATTTAGTATTTCAATTTAAAATTTATTGTTTTAATTAAAATTTAAGTTGTTACGAAAATATGATAATTTAAAATATTAAAAAATTTTATTTTTTCATTAAGCTAATAAAATTTTTTTAATTGACTATTTTACAAAAATAAATATTATTATATAAAAATTTAATGAGAAAATTTATAAAATTTTATTAAATAACTTTATTTTTTATAATAAAATAATTTTATTTTATTTTAAATCAAGTAACTATAAAATAAGCTAATTACAAAGTTAAAAACATTATCTTAACATTAAATCTTTTAATAATACACTAAGTTCATTGAAATAATATAAAGTTATTTAAAATTTATCATTTTTATCTTTTATTATTATATAAATTGATGGTCAACCTCACAATACGTATGAGATATTATTTGATTGTATGATCTTATTTGACGTTGAATTGTTTGAACTCGCGAAATTAATTTATATGTTAATTAAAAACTTAAAATAAATTTTCATTAAAAAATTAATATTTTTAACTCAAAACGACACAACAAGTAAACTGACTAATGTCATCCTTTGCGTTGGATACAAGGAAGAGGAAAGACAAACATGGCTGCAAATTAGGCAACGAGAAAATCGTGCTAGCTTGGAATGCACTATGGGTAAATATAATAAGTAAATATTTTGGTTAAGGGGGCGGCGGCGCAGTCTGCCGAGCAGAGAGGGTTGGGTCATATGGTAGGATCCACGGCTACAGGTATCAGTTCTATAATGGATGGGACCCATCGCAACTAATTGCGTTTTGGAACCATGCCTCCTGTCCTAGGCAATAAATAATTAACTTAATATGCTTGGCCTTATCGGCACAGAAAATTCATCGGTACATTTGGTTCCATATAATTAATTAACTTTATTTCCCAATAGATGGATTACAAAATGGGTTGCTTCGCCGCCTGTTTGATTTTTCCATGACATTTCCCAACAAAAGAGATGAATTAAATATTCAACAATTCCTGCAATTTACCAGTCTATAAATACCAAATCTTTAAATTTCGTAAAGACAACAACATGCATGGGCTGTTTAGTTAGTTGCGGTGCTCTTTTTGTTTGCTTGGTCTATAGTTTCTTGGGTTGAAGCGGTTTTTTTTTTTTTTTTAAAATTTTCTGTTCGAATTTTAACAAGAAGGTAAATTCTTGTTTATGTCTTATTCATTCTTGGAGTATAATGATTTGAAATCTTATGGAAGAAGCATTTATAATGTTTTATTATGTTGTTGTAGCTAATATGTATCAAATTTTCTCATGGGTGCAAACATATAGTAGTTAAAGTTTATTTAATGCATTTTTTGCGCTCATTAAAATTTATTTAATATATTTCACTAATATAGGGAGCTATAATTTTAATGATAAATTCATATTTTTAAAATGTTTTTATCATTAAAATTGTAATTTTTTATGTTAATGGAATATATTAAATAAATTTTAATGAGTAAATATTTGTGTTCATTAAAAAATTGATAATTTATTATAAAATTTTAATATTCTTTCTTATTAGTGCCATTGTATTACATTTGACTTTTAGTTTTGCTTGAGGCCTAGGATGATTTAAAATTGAGCCTACATCGTCCGATCGTCTTATATATGACAGAGACGTATAAAGTATTTCTGAGGCCTCCTCCCCTTCCCTCATCTTCTCATATGCATATTTGTATATACTAGCTTTTATTAGCATACACATTTCCTGTGTGTCTTATTCTTTTTAATACGTTCGTTTTTTTATTTTTTAAAATTTTTAAAAATTTTAAAAATCGTAATTTTAATCTAAAATATAATTATTTCTAATTTAACATTTTATTTTTTATGCACAACATAATTAGTGATTGTATATAATTTATCAATCAATATATATACGAATCTTTAATGTTCAACTAGCAAAAAGTTAAAACTTTTAATTATTATAAATGCTATAAACCGTTTCTTATAAATGATATAATATTAATGATACTACTAGCCTAAAATTGAGTCAAATAGTAAGTATTCAGTTGAAGAATCTAATATGATAGTTAAAGTGTCGGTGCTCGGTCAAAGAGTCAAAGCAACGAATAAGATCACATGCCTCAAGTAGTGTACTCTGAGCTAGCAAGGCTCGGTCTACCTAGACCAAGCAAAAGAATATTAGAGCCGAACAAGAAGGTTTGGTCTACTTAGACTGAGCGAGAGAAGAGAATGTTCGTACAAGTCACATCGAGTAAAAGAGTATTAGAGCTATAAGAAATTTGCACCAAAATTGGAACAATTCACTAATAGCTGCAAAGTTAGCAATTTGAAAATTTTTCAATCCTAAGTTTTATGCAATAAATAAACCATTTATACTATTACAAAACACTTAATTTAGGTCCTAATCAATCGCTAATATACCTAATTAGCCTAGGAAAGAAAATTTCCAAATTCATCAAATTAGAGTTTTTGAGAAAAACTAGCCAAATTGGTGCAGAATCACATTCACACACCTAATCCGGGTAGTAAAGCCACCAAGTATTGGCTCTCTAGCTTGTCCACACAAGCCCCTTGATCAAAGCTCCCTTAGATGACCAAAATTCCTCTTTGGAACTCCCAATTGGTTCGGCCAAAATAAAGGAGTATCCTTGAGTTTTCTTTGGTTTTCCTTCTTTGGAAGTGAAGAGAAACAATGTCTCTATGATCAATTCAAGTGTATTAACATTAAATACCCTTGAATCATGCAAGGAAAAAGATGATGGACTTGGTTATGGAGGAGAGCTTGAATTCAACCAAGAAAGAAAAAATGAAAAAGATAGAATTTGTTTTCTTCTCCTTTTTTTTTTATTAACTTAATTTCTTTAATTAAAATTAATTAGACAAGTGTCAAATTCTTATTCTGTTATACCTTACCCCTCTGTAAGGTATAACATGATCCCTTAGTATGCCTAATGAAATATCAAACTTCACCTACCGATAAATCATTAAATATACTACAAGGGATTTTAAACAAATCAAATATATTTTTAGTTACGAAATAAATTAAATATTTTTAAAAATTAAGAAAATTTTTGCAAAAAAATTCACGTGGTGGCAATTGTAATTTCAATAAATCAAGTTTATTAAACCAGTCAAAATCACCTGTGGTAATTTATATAGCATAATGTAATCAATCATCATTCAAAATTTTGCTTTCTTTCATTCACAAATCCAAAGGATTAAGAAATAGTATTAGCTTATTACAATCCAAAAGAAATATGTAATTACAAATTTACAAATCTCCATGGTTACAACAAAAATATTATTACAAAGTTTATGTACAAATTGCTCATTGTCTTTACATACATACATATAACTACAAATACATCCAAAATGAAATTACAAAGGGTATACCTAATGTATACCCGAGTCAAATCCAAACACTGCTCCGCTACCTCTTACTCTGCAGCTTTCTCTTTTTCTGTATCTGCGACAGCATACAGAAGCTATCGCTGAGCATTGACTCAATGGTGCACAGCTAAAAATTTTAAGAAAAACTCAATAAAAAATATAATTGTCAAATTATAACAAAAAGGTGGTTTACAATATTTAAATTTTTCATAAGTCATAACAGTAGTATCACAAATCATTTATTTCAATCACATTTTATCAAAACATTCACAAAACAATGGTGTTGTTAACAATCACACAGTCTAAAACATGATATAAAATTTCACAATCAATGACACATTGTATACCACGACAAAGCAATCTCAACCCCATTAATCGTTATTAATGAGGGAGGGGGGGCTAGCTAGCTATATGAGTACTCATCCGATCTCAACCTCAACTGGCAAGCCAGAGAGAGAGGTAACATAATCAATCTCACCTTAAATAATGAGCGACACAAATCAAATTGCCATGCCAACTATGGTTTCAAAACAAATTCAAAATAATTTTCATTCAATAATCACATTGCAAATCAAATAATCACATTTTATTTATCAAAAATTGCCATATAGGGTTGGCAACACATCAATACTCAAAACACTTCTAAAAGCATGCAAAATCCAGCTCACCCCTTTATTACAATAATTTCAAATAGCCAACATCCGCCATTCCACAATTATAAATTTATTTCACATTCAAAATTCTCAAAAACAAAGCAAATAATTATCAAATGAAAAAAAGAAAGCATACTTGGCTTGAACAAAGTCGATTCAATCCATTTACAATTTTTAAAACAAAAAGCAATTGAGTTGTGCACAAACCTTCTTTGAGTTCTCTTTACTTGGCTTAGTCCTTCCCTTCCTTAGAAAGCTCCTTTTCCATTGAAATTACACAAGTGCAATGTCTCAATACTCATCCCAATTATCATCAATAACTAATCAAATAAATATCTAATGAATCCCTACACTAACTTTGCAATTTCAATAAATTCTGGGTTCAAGGCAGTTCTAGATCATGACTTTAGAACTAAATTTTAACCTAGTTTCAGTCATAATTTGAGAAGTTTATCTCAACGAAAGTTGTTCCTCTATGTATTAGTTTTATTTTCCTTTTTGAATCATTCAATTTGGAGTTCTGGATCTCAAGTTATGGCCAAATTACTAAATACTATTCTGAGTGTCATATCCTGAAGTTCTAGGTTTTCTAGATTTGGACCTTAAACTTGCATTCTATATCCGAGTACCTTATGCTCAGAATTTGAACTAGGTCCCTGAAACAATATTTTAGATCTTTGTCTTAGGTTTCCAAATCATTTTGAATCACTTCAATTAGAGTTTTGTAGAGGAAGCAATGGCCTGATAACCATTTGGAGGTCACAGGAAAATTTTGTTAAAGTGTAGGATTTCCAGATTTAGCATTACTGACTTCCCCCAACATTTCCCCTACTTTTCCCTATGAACTGGGTTTAGGTCCAAAAATAAAGTTTTTAGTTCTATGTCTTATGGTTATTTTGGCTTTTGAATCACCTAATTTGCTATTGTGCAACTTGAATTATGACAATTTTGCCAAAACTGGTCGGATGCCTAATCCTTCACATTTTCCATATTCAGTCCAGCATTAGGGCAGATTTGCTGGACTAATTTTATCTAGCAATTTGATTGGGTTAGGGTCATGATTTGACTTCATGTTCATGTGAATTATTCTCCTATGTCTCAGGATTCCATAGGTTCAAGAATTACCCAAATTATAGTTTTCTAGAGTGAGTTATGCCTAATTGAATAAGTACTGTTCATATAATTATTTTCTCCAAGTCCAGAATTGGTAACCAGGATTGAATCCCCAATTAAGGTTCCATATGTTCATTTTCTGACTAGACTCTCTTCATGAAAGTTAGAGCATTATGTCTTAGGTATCATTTCTAATTAGTTTCACACAAATTGGAGTTATGTAGCTCAATTTATAGGCTTCTAAACAACTGGACTCAAGTGTCCAGATTCAACACCCAAAGTGCATATTAACTTCCATCAATTCCTTCACCAAACCAACACCAATTCTCAACCAAAGCACATCAAATGACCATAATTCAATATCAATAACCCTAATTGCACTTCATATCAAAGAAACCCTAATTCTTCAAAACCTTAATTCCACATCTTCCACATCTAAGCAATTTAAACAATTTCAAGCATCAAATTAATGTGTACACTACAGCTAACACTAGAATTCAAGTTCAATTAAATTGAATCACCAAAACCCTAACTCCCCTTTGCTGGCCGAAATTCCCTCCCCTCCATTCATGCATAATTTCTTTCATTTTTCATGTAATTTCCACACAATCAAACTTAATTTCAAACATATATAACTAATCAAGCTAGAAAGGCAACTTACCTTAATATTGATTTTCCAATCTTCCTATTTCTTCAAGCTTTCATGATTTTCTTCCTTCAAATCTTCTAATTTAAGGCTAATTTCAAGTTTTTCTATTAATTAGGTATGGAAATTAGGGAGGAAAAGTGGAGTTTGAAGAGCTTGGAAGATTGTTAATGGAGAAAGGAAGAGAGAGAGAGGGAGCTGGCCATAGGAAGAAGAAAGAGAAAAAATTTTTTTTTGTTTTAATTTTTCTTTTGTCTTTTATCTTCTTTTATAGATAATTATCCCAAATTAAATAAATTAAATTATAATTTTAATTATTATTATTTTTAATACAATTTTCTTAATTCCCTCCATGTCCTATTTAATTTTACATACACTAATCATTTAATTAATTCCTATTTTAGTACTTTAATATTACTCATTTTAATGGACATTTAGGTCAAAAGTCAACTCTTGGAGTGAATTGACTAAAATACCCTCATCGGGTTATAGTCCATCTTTTTCCATATTACCCGATGAATCCTTAGGTTTTGCTTCACCTATTTGTGCTTCTTCCCTTTTCATTTCTTTGCTTTTCCAATTCCCAATAATTTCTAAATTAATCCTTGATTAAGGACTCCATAGGGTCCCACACAAATTTAGGTTAGCAACTAAACTTACAGTCGCTTTCCAGACCGATCACCCATTGCCGGAACCTAAGTTCATTTAACCTATTTGTACTCTAATTCTTCCATTTTCCTCCAACTTCATTTTATCTTTATTAATTTTATTTGTGACTTCTCTCTATGATTTAGGTATGGTTTCAAACATTCTAGCTGTTTGAACAGACACTAGTCACCGAAATAGTAGAATGTACGAAATTGCCTAATACTAGGGTGTTACAATTCTCTCCTCCTTAAAAGAAATTTCGTCCTGAAATTTACCTGATTTTAGTCTCTGAATAAGTGTTGTCTTCTCATGTCCTCTTCACTTTCCCATATAGCCTCCTGGCCTGAATGATGGTTCCATAGCACTTTAACCAGAGGTATCTGTTTATTCCTCAGTTGTTTCACCTCATATGCCAAGATCTTTATGGGTTATTTATCATAAGTCAGATCTGGATTTACTTCAATTTCTTCTACTAGCAAGATATGTGATGGGTTTGATCTATATCTCCTTAACATGGAAACATAAAAGACATTGTGGATCTTCTCCAACTCTGGAGAGAAAGCAAATCTGTATGCTAATGGACCCACTCTTTCCAGAACCTCGTATGGCCCGCTGAAGCGAGGACTCAGTTTCCCCCTTCTGCCAAATCTCAAAATATTTTTCCATGGGGAAACTTTCAGGAATATCATGTCACCCATAGAATACTTAATATCTCTTTTTTTCAAATCTATGTAGGACTTCTGATGATTTGATGCAGCCTTGAGTCTGTCTTGAATAAGCTTAATCTTCTCTTTAGTCTGCTACACAATTTTGGGGCTAATCAACTTTCTCTCACCCAATTTATCCCAACACAAGGGAGTTCTACATTTTCTGCCATACAGAGCTTCATATGTGATACACTTAAATTGTATAAATGTTTTTTAGCACGTTTGTATACTATCTCATAGCATTTAGGCAAGTATTTTCATGCATAGTAGTTAATTTCATTAGTTTTTGTAATTTCTATTGTTAAGCCCTTAATTTCATGTTTTCTACATTGTTTCAGGTGTTTGGGTAAAGTCCCACAGCATAGGAGTGCAAAAGGAAGCTTGGAGAGGTCAAGAGACTGAGTATTGTTGCTGATACAAAGTACATGGGTCGTGTAAGGCAAGCCCCAGACCCGTGTAACTTTCTGCCAGAAGAAAGCCAAATAGCCAATGGAGAAACAAAAGTACACAGGTTGTGTAATTAGACCCGTGTTGTCATAACCCAGGGATGGGGTTGGGACGTGCTTGTTCAACCAGCTACGCACTGGGGTGGAAACTTCGTGTCCCATATCAGAAACGGGAAGGAAAGATTTGGGCCATATATGTGAGAGCCTTCCTCACTTGGTCAGCGCGCTTTTGGGAATGAAACCTCCCAAGGGACAAATCCATGAGGACCATGGGCCAAAGCGAACAATACTAACTGGAGAAGGATCAGGCTGTTACAATTTGGTATCAGAGCTGGATTCCCTCTAGTATGGTGTGTGGTGCGAGGACGCACCAGGCGGAAGCTGGTGGGCTTGTCACGACCCAGGGATGGGGTTGGGACGTGCTTGTTCAACCAGCTACGCACTGGGGTGGAAACTTCGTGTCCCATATCAAAAACGGGAAGGAAAGATTTGGGCCATATATGTGAGAGCCTTCCTCACCTGGTCAGCGCGCTTTTGGGAATGAAACCTCCCAAGGGACAAATACGTGAGGACCATGGGCCAAAGCGGATAATATCACTAGTGGGCCGGGCCATTACACATGTAATCTGTAGAGACCTGTGTAAGTCTTTGCTGGGTGCAAGCTTGAAGAACCTTATGGGAACAATAGTACACAGCCCGTGTAACTAGGCCAGTATAGTTGGAGCAGACTCGTGTAACTCGCTGTGCCAATGCAAGACTCTGCAGTTCCACTCCAGCAAGATACACTGCCGTAGGCCGTGTAGTGACACACGGGCCGTGTACTATGCAACAGCCAGTTTTATAACTCGAATTCCCGCTCTTGTTTTCTACTTCAAATGAGACTCCTAAAGCCTTTTGGACTCAAAATGACCTAACCCTAGAGCAACCAATATAAATAGAAGAGAAAACATCAGAAAAAAGGGGCTCTCTCATTTTTATCTTTCAACAGCATTTTTAGGAGTTTTAGAGAAACTCACATTCTGCACTCTCTCCAGCCGTCTTGAGGAGAAGAATATCAATATCAAGGGGAGTTCTTCAGCTAAATTCCCACAAGATCAAAGCTTCAAACTCTCTTAGGTTCCTTCATTCCATCTCCTTAAACAGATTTTTATTGTTTTATTTCTTCTATATGATTTCTTTTTATTGTCTTTACATTTTATCATGATGTTTGCTGAACTCATGAGTGAGTAGTTTTTATATTCTGGAATTGGGAGAATAATGCTTGTAATCATTGTTATGGATAAACATTAAATTTTATTTATTAGATTTGAGATTTGTTCCTTGATTTAATTTCTTGTGATCTTAATGCATGCTATGTGCTGGTACCCACTTAGTATTGATTGTAGATATTAATTAAATGACTAAAAGGTAAAGATTAATATTAGAAAATTAAGATCTTGAACCTAGGAATTCTGACCTAGACATAGGCTGATACCTTTGTGGAACTTCAAAAATTAGTCAAAGACCTTAAGGGATTTTAATTAGTCTGATCGCCACGAAAATCGGGTTTAAGTTAATTAGAATATACCCTAGGTACCTTGAGAGTTAGGACTGATTTCCATCAAGGTAAATGATTCTCAAAACTAGTAAATAAATAAGATAACATCCATAGTAAGATTCAAGTGTGAAATCTTAATTCCAGAATTGTTTCAAATAAATCATTTCATTATAAATTTACCATTCTAGTGTTTAAGGTTAACAAACTTCATTCCCTAAGTATTCGATAGCCTAGACAGTCAAAATTACAGTGTAGATTGGTACTTGCTAATCAAATTCCTCGTGGGAACAATACTCTACTCATCATTTTATTACTTGTTAGCTATCCGTGCACTTGCAGGGTTGTAAAACCAGCGAAACAAGTTTTTAGCGCCGTTGCCGGGGAATTTTTGGTTTTAGTAATATCAAGCGATAGGCAATTTAGCTGATTTAGGCAATTATATTTATTATCTAATTTTATTTTACTGGTTGTATTTCTCTTCTTTTCTCTCAGGTGGCCGATCTGGTATATGACCAGAACAAGGCCAAAAGAAGAAATTTTGGACTATGATTCGGAGATAGATAGAACTCTGAAAGCCATCAAAAGGGAAAGGAAATGTCAAGAGCACGGTCAAGGAGATCCTGAAATTCCAACCATGGTGATAATAATGACAGACCAAGACTCTTGAGAGATTATGGAGCTCCATTTGTCCAAGGATTTCAGCCTAGTGTCGCTAGACCCACAGTGGAAGCCAACAACTTTGAATTAAAACCAGCATGACTCCAAATGATTCAGCAAACCTAGTTTGTAGGTTCACCAACAGAAGACCCACACTATCACCTCCAGTGCTTTCTTGCCCTATGTGACACATTCAAGATGAATGGAGTGTCTGATCAAGCAATAAGACTTAGAGCATTCCCATTCTCACTTCGAGACAGAGCAAGGAAGTGGTTACTTTCTCAACCGGCTGGAACGTTCACCACTTGGAAAAACCTCTCTCAAGCTTTTCTAGCAAGGTATTTTCCTCCTGCAAAGACTGCAAAATTAAGGCTTGAGCTCAACACCTTCAGACAAAAGGAAGGAATATCACTTTATGATGCATGGGAAATATATAAAGACCTGCAGAGGGAATGTCCACACCATGGCCTAGAAGATTGGCTATTAGTATAAAATTTCTATAATGGATTAATACCCTCTACAAGGAGCACAGTTGATTCAGCTGCAGAGGGTGATCTAATGGAGAAAACAGTAACACAATCACTTGAACTTCTAAAAAGGTTTACATACCATAATTATGAGTGGTCAAATGAAAAAGGAAATACAAGGAGAACTGCAGGGGTCCTGGAAGTAAATGCCCTAAGCATGATAAATGCTCAATTTGATCAGCTCACAAAGAGACTCGAAAGAATGCAAGCCAACGCAGTTGGTACAAACAGTCAACATGAGGACAGCTATAGAGGAGGATACATGAGTTCAGAGTATAGCAATTTCAATGAACCCTCCACAGAATAGATGAACAATATGAATAATGGAGGAAACTTCAACTAGAGGCAGCCCAACAATCCATATTCAAATACTTACAACCCTGGATGGAGGAACCACCCAAATTTCTCATGGTCCAATTAGCCGAACTAGCCAATAAACAAGCAACAAGGGTACAAACTACCAGCACCCCTTGGATTTTAGAACAGAGGTCAAAACTTTGCACAGCTATCACTACCTCTCCAACCACAACAACCTGAACTGAAAATGACCATGGAAACCATGATGGAAGGATTCCTCGTAGCTCAACAACAAAAAAATGAATTGATTAAATAGCTGACTTCCAGAGTGGACCAACTTGCTACTCATAACAAGATGGAAGAGAATCAAATCGCTCAGCAAGCAAGTTCTTCAAGTAAGGCTGCTGGCAAACTGTCTAGCCAACCAAAAATGAACCCAAGGGAGTATTGTAAGATAGTTACATTGACAAGTGGGAGAACTCTAGTACAACTAGAGGTAGAACTGATAGAGGAAACCCTAGAAAAATCTAAAGGCCAAGCAGAGAAAAAGGAGGAAGAAGCTAAGAAAGATTAGGAAGAGGAAGCAAGGAAGACAAAGAAATTACCAGAGCCATACTAGCCTCCCCAACCTTTTCCTTAGAGATTTCAGAAAGCTAAATTGGACAAGCAGTCTGGGAAGCATTTAGAGGTTTTATAGAAACTTTACATGAACATCCCCTTTACTAAAACACTTTCTCAGATGCCATCCTATGCCAAATTTCTTAAGGAAATTCTGTTAAAGAAAAGAAAGCTAGATGACTATGGAACAGTAGCTCTAACAGAGGAATGCAGTGCCATTCTACAAAATAAACTGCCTCTAAAGTTGAAAGATCTAGGAAGCTCTCTATACCCTGCCTCATTGGTAACAAGAAAATAGATAAAGCCCTCTACGATCTTGGGGCAAGCGTCAATTTAATGCCTCTATCAATATGCAAAAAGTTGGAGATCAGAGAACTGAAGACCACAATAATCTCATTGCAATTGGCTGATCGATCTTTTAAATATCCTGTGGGAATACTTGAGAACATTCCTATCAAAGTGGGTAAATTCTTTATTCTAGTGGACTTTGTTGTCCTTGAGATGGAAGAAGATGTTTAAATTCCTATCATATTGGGAAGAATATTCATGGCAACTACTGGAGCCATCATAGACATCAAAAATGGGTGACTAACCCTCAATGTAGGAGAAGAAAAAGTGGAGTTCAACTTGTTTGACATAATGAAGCACAAATTTGAACCTAATGAATGCTTTAAGGTTGACACAATTAACGAACAAGTTGAAAAGGAATTTTATAAGGCACATCTTAAAGATCCTCTTGAAGCATGTATTGTGCATAGCCACATAGTGGATGATGAAAATTTAGAAATAGCAGCCTGTGCACAACAGTTTGCAGCTCATCCACCCCTACCCTTAGCTAAGGCTTTCGAGATGGAGAAGTTGAAGGAGGAACAAAACAAAGGCAAGCTCCAAGAAAATGCCAAACAGGTAGAGCTTAAACCTCTCCCCTCCTCGCTAAGGTATGCATTTCTAGACTCAAATTCTAAATATCCTGTTATATTCAATGCTAGCTTGTCTAAGTTAGAAGAGGAAAAATTATTAAGAGAACTTAGGATCCATAGCAAAGCCATAGGGTATAAAATAGAAGATCTGAAGGGAATCAATTCTTCGATTTGCATGCATAGGATACCCATAGAAGAAAACAGTAAACCCATGATCGAACAACAAAGAAGACTTAACCCAAACATGAAAGAAGTAGTCAAGAAAGAAATTTTAAAACTATTAGTTGCAGGTATCATATACCTAATTTCTGATAATAAATGGGTTTGTCCAATACATGTAGTTCCTAAGAAATGTGGGACAACTGTTATCCAAAATGCAAACAATGAACTAATCCCTACTAGAGTAGTCACTGGTTGGCGAATGTGCATAGATTATAGGAAATTGAAAAGTGCTACCAGAAAAGACCATTTCCCTCTCCCCTTCGTCGACCAAATGTTAGAAAGGTTAGCGAAACACTTTTATTTCTATTATCTAGATGGGTATTCAGGATTCTTTCAAATTCCTATTCACCCAGAAGACCAAGAAAAGACAACATTCACTTGTCCCTATAGAACATTTGCATATAAGAGAATGCCTTTTGGTCTTTGTAATGCCCCTGCTACCTTTCAAAGATGCATGATGGCTATCTTTTCTGATTATATTGAAGATATCATGGAAGTCTTTATGGATGATTTTTCTGTCTATGGAACTACTTTTGATGATTGCCTAGCTAATTTATCTAAGGTGTTGCAAAGATGTGAAGAATCAAACCTGGTCCTAAATTAGGAAAAATGCCACTTCATGGTAAGGGAAGGCATAGTTCTAGGACATTTCATATCAGAAAGAGGAATTGAAGTTGATAAGGCAAAAATTGAGATCATTGAAAACATGCCACCCCCAAAATCAATCAAGGGAGTGTGAAGCTTTTTGGGACATGCAGGATTCTATAGAAGATTCATCAAAGACTTTTCTAAAATAACTAAGCCACTTACCAACTTGTTAAGTCAAGATGTTCCCTTTGATTTTAATGAAAATTGCCTTGTCTCCTTTAACAGGATCAAAGAGGTCCTAATATCAGCACCAATAATGCAGCAAGAGCTACCATTCGAGGTGATGTGCGACACGAGTGACTTTGCAGTTGGAGCAGTGCTCGAGCAAAAAAAAAGATAAAAAGCTCCATGCTATTTATTATGCTAGCAAGACACTCGATGATGCGCAAATCAATTATGCCACCATAAAGAAGGAATTCCTAGCAGTGGTGTTTGTAATGGACAAGTTCAGATCTTACCTCATTGGGTCAAAAGTTATTGTATTCACAGATCATGCTGCAATCCGGTACCTTTTGAACAAGAAGGAAGCAAAACCAAGGCTGATTCGATGGATTATACTCTTGCAAGAATTTGACCTTGAAATCAAGGGCAAAAAGGGATCCAAAAATGTAGTAGCTGACCATCTTTCCAGACTAAAATTGGAGTATACAAAGGACTTCGAAGATTTGCCAATTGATGATTCGTTTCCTGATGAGCAATTACTTGCATTCTCTAAGGCTCCCTGGTACGCTGACTTTGTTAATTTTCTTGTATGCAGGGTAATGCCTCCAAACATGACTTATTAGCAAAGGAAAAAATTCCTGCATGATGTGAGATATTACATATGGGAGGAACCTCTACTGTACAAGAGATGTAATGATAGGTTGATAAGAAGATGCATACCATAGGAAGATATGGAAAGTATCATTCATCACTATCATTCATCACTATATTGAGGACACTTTGGCACTCAAAAACCGTAGCCAAGATTTTGCAAATAGGGTTTTCCTGGCCACATTTGTTTAAGGATGTAAGATCCTTTGTGCTAGGTTGTGATCAATGCCAAAGAATAGGTAATAGTTCAAGAAGGAATGAAATGCCACTGCATGGTATACTTGAGATAGAATTCTTTGATGTATGGGGAATAGACTTCATGGGCCCATTTCCCTCTTCCCATGGAAACAAATATATTCTGGTTGGAGTTGATTATGTGTCAAAATGGGTAGAAGCAATTATGACACCAACCAACGATGCTAGAGTGGTCACAAGGTTCCTTAAGAAGAACATCTTCACAAGATTTGGCACACCACGAGCAATAATCAGCGATGGAGGAAGTCACTTCTGCAACCAACAATTCGAAAACACTACTAAAAAAGTATGGAGTGACTCACAAGGTGGCCACAGCTTATCATCCTCAAGCCAGTGATCAAGTAGAAATCTCAAACAAGGAACTAAAGCAGATTCTGGAGAAAACTGTAAACAGATCTAAGAAGGACTGGTGCATGAAGTTAGATGATGCACTATGGGCATACTGCACTGCATATAAAACCCCAATTAGCACAACACCCTTCCGACTGGTTTATGGAAAATCATGCCATCTCCCTATTGAACTTGAGCATAAAGCTTACTGGGCAATTCAAATCCTAAACTTTAACCTCAAAGCTGCTGGTGAGAAAAGACTCCTACAACTGAATGAGTTGGAAGAAATCCGACAGGATGCGTACGAAAACACCAAAATTTTCAAGGATAAAACCAAAAGATGGCATGACAGGCGCATAGCAAGGAAAGAAATAAAAAAAAGGAGATCTTGTCCTCTTATTCAACTCTAGATTGAAAATCTTTTCAGGGAAGCTAAAATCAAGATGGTTCGGACCTTTCAAGGCCACCCAAGTCTTCCCGCATGGAGCAATAGAAATATGGAGCGAAACCTCAAGTGCATTTAAGGTCAATGGGCAGAGGCTAAAGCCTTACTTTTAGGGAGAATCCATAGAAATGGGAGTCAATTGCACCCTCGACCATCCTACCGATAGACCATAAATAAGCAAAGTCTAGCTAAAGACTATAAACAAGCGCTTTTTAGGAGGCAACCCAAAAATTTTTCAAACTTTTCTTTTTTCTCCTTTTTCATATTGATTTTTGTTTCATACTCATTAGCATTTCATTTTGTAGTAATTTTTTTTTTTTTGAAAGGGGAGTAGAGAACAAGAGAGGAAAGGAATCACCAAGTCAAAACCACAAAAGGGAAATTTGGACAAAACCAGGGAAGTAGCTCTATTGCTAAACTTTACATCCATTTCATGTGTGGTGATGATAAAAATTTTTCATTTGACAAAAATTTGGAAAATCAGAAAATTACACGGGTCGTGTACTGGTTTTACACGCCCCGTGTAACTTTCTAGAAGTCCATAAATTTCTTGCATTTTTAACTCTGAGGGAGACAGAAAGTTACACGGGTCCATAGCCCAATTTACACAAACCGTGTAATGTCTCTAGCAGAATAACTTAAAGCTAGGGAGCTACATGGGCTTCCTTGTGTTTGACACGGGCCGTGTAATATATCTAGTAAAGTAACTCGAGAGACAGAAAGTTACACGTGTACTAGAGCTCATTTACACGAGCCGTGTACTATGATAGAATTTGAAATTTTCAGGTAGAAATTTACACGGCCCTACATGTCGGGACCCGTGTAGTGATACACGACTCATATATCATGTCACAAACACTACTCCTAGGGCACGAAACGCACGAAACGAAGAGTCCTAATGGCTTTTTAAATGCACTCCTAGCATTAAAATCATTCATAAAGAAAAAACCCTTCATCTCTACCCCTCCTAGGTTATAAAAACCCCTCAAATCTCATCTCCCTTCACCAAACCCTACTCTTCTCCTTCCCAAAAACTCATCAATGGCCCCTTCAAAGTGATCTGTAAGAAGAATCGGCTCTTCCTCAAGGCAAAGAGGAGAATCCTCATCTTCTCCACCTCAGCCTCCACCCCAACGCCCAAGAATAAGGGTAGCCTCTCCCCAACCATCTCAACCAGCCCATCCTCCGTCGCAACCCCAACCACAAGCCGCTCCACAACCCAAAATCTCCATTCCTTGGGGATTTCGTGATGATACCCATAAGGCAATGTGCACCCAGCTTCACACCCGGAAAATAAGCTTACCAAATACATGGATTTTTCGTTGCTGGAGCAAATCAGGCTGCAGAATGAAATCAATAGGCTACTTGATAGCGTCGGGTGGACAAGGTTCACTCAACTCCAATTTCTAGCATAGAAGGACACCACACTGGAGTTTTTAGGTAGTTTCAAGGCCACCTTATGGCCTACCAATAGGGAGGATAGGGGCAGGATTGAATTTTGCCACCGGGTGATGAACATAGATGAGTTCAACGCCATCTTCAGCTTTGACAATGCCGGCCATTAGGAGATCCCTAGGAACCGCATGCTCTACAACAGTATCAACTTCTAGAGTTCCATTGCCCTGAACACGGAGCCATATAACTCCAGCAAGTCCAAATCCATGGGCATCACAAGTCCAGCCCTGTGCTATATGCATCGATTCACCGCCCACACCATCATGGGCCGTGGAAAAAGCCTTGGCATTGTAAATGCCAATGAGCTATTCTTCTTGTGGTGTATGGTCACCGAACAAAGACCGCTTCTTTGTGCAACCATCTCCGATGCCTCACATCGCTTCATCGGGCACATCGTGCCTGGTGGCCTTGTCACAACCATTGCCCTCCACTTCGGCTTCGTTCCAGGACATCACAGGCTGCGCTCTATTACTGAAACATCAAGAATAGATCAAACTATCTGCATATCAATGGGGATATATAAGAAGGTGGGCAACACATGCTACCTACTAGATGCCGAAGGAAACGCCATCCCTCAGAGAGACAAAGCACGAGAAGGACCTGGCGAGACTTCGCAGCCTCAAGAAGAAAGCCAAGAGTGGATGTTCCAAGAGTCCCCCGTTCGAGTGGCTCCATACACACCACCACCAACTGATCTGGTCCTCACATACCTACAGTGCATGGAGACCACAATATACAGCAGAATGCGAGCAATCGAGGACAGCCTCTAGGAAGCCCACAACAAATTGGACATGCTAATGGAGAAGCTAAATGATGAGGAGGAGGAGCTAGCATCGCCATCATCACCATCAGAGATCTTTTAGAGCTAGGACTATAGGATAAGATCTTTATTGTAATATCTTACATGCCTTAGTCCTAAGTTGCAATCATAGGTCTCTTTTATATGCTTAATGTCCAAACTTTTCAATACCTAATAAATAATATGCTTCCTTATAATCTTTATACATTTTCTCTGATTTTGCATATTATTTTAATATTGAGGACAACGTCTAGTTTGAGTTTGGGGGTGGATATAAGTGCATTGCATATCATTAAATTTGCATATCATTATATGCACATCATTACATTGTTTAAATTCAGCTACATTATTCTTATGTAGCAAAATTTTTGAAAATTTTTGAAGAATTTTAATATTTAAATTGTGAAACTTAGCACTATAACCAAATTCTAGTAAACTAATAATTAGACTCCACGGGATAGAGGAATGAATGTATCTAGATAGGCAAAAAGGGATTCTAACATGTTATTTGTGAAGAAACTAATCTCTTTAATGGAACTAGACTAGTTAAACCTCTTCATAACTATTAATTTATCACATTGAACTTGTAAAATTAGGATAACAATTTTTGAAATACAAGCAAACCTAAAAAAAAAAAAAAAGCCTCACTAGCTCTAGAACATATCTCTTGGACCTATCAAGGTGAAATCCTAGCATATACTTGATGAAGAAATGATTAAGGCATTCTTTGATATAGCCTCACTAAGCCTTAGCCACCCCTAATTAAAATATATATCCCTTGTAGCCAACTTAAAGCCTATGTTTATCCCTTAAAATTTATTGCTTACCATGTTATTTACCTAGCCCCTAGCCTAACACCTACCATACCCTTTTGAGGAAGCAAAATGCATAAGGAAAATGAAGAGAGGATGTAGAACTCAAGAAAGAGTGCAAGTGTGCAATTGAAATCGAAGAAAAGTTTGCTTTTCCAACCCAGCAAAAGCAATGAGTTTGGGGGAGAGGACAAAAGGGACATAAAGAAAAAGAAAAGAAAAAAGAAGAAGTTCCAAGATAAGTATCATGGAAGCAAGCTTGGCTCTATATAAAAAAAAATAAAAGTAAAAAAAAATAAAAGTAAAAAAAAAAAAAAACCTAAAGCCCCTCTTCTCCATACAAATTATGTAGAAACGAACTTAGTATACTTGGTATTTTATGCATATATGCTATCCTCATATTTGCATTCCCTAAAAACCTTTCATTGGCAACCAAGTCATCATTCCCTTAGCCCCTTTACAACCCTTTTTAAAGACCTTTTGATCTTTTGAAAAGTGCATGCTATATTAGTGGAGATAGAAAATTGAGATATGCGTATGGAGTTGGAATTGAATTACTTCATCACAATTACTCACAAAAGAGGCAAATTTGGGGGAGTTAATGTTTCTCAAATCTATCCTGATAAAATAGGTTATTTGTGACTTATTAATGGCCTTGCAAAGAGGAATAATTGGTTGAAGCACCATGAAAGGAGGTGAAGTTCTAAACAGGCAGCTATTATAACCCTTATGCCTTGAAAGAGGGAAATTGGTACAAAGGTTAGAGGAGTTCAATTCTATGCTTATTAAATTGTTGGTTATATTCCTAAGTATCCCCTGAAATGTGTTTTAAAATAGAGTTTTGCTTTGCTTGAGGACAAGCAAAAGTTTGAGTTTGGGAGTATTTGATACACTTGAATTGAATAGATGTTCTTAAGCACGTTTGTATACTATCTCATTAAGCAATTATTTTCATGCATAGTAGTTGATTTCATTAGTTTTTATAATTTCTATTGTCAAGCCTTTAATTCCATGTTTTTTGCATCGTTTAAGTTGTTTGGGTAAAGCCCCACAGTATAAAAGTGCAAAAGGAAGCTTAGAGAGGTCAAGAGACTGAGTATTGCTGCTGATACAAAGTACACGGGTCGTGTAAGCCAAGCCCCAGACCTGTGTAACTTTTTGCCAGAAGAAAGCCAGATAGCCAATGGAGAAACAAAAGTACATAGATTGTGTAATTAGACTTGTTCAATCTGCAAGGACCCGTGTAAGTCTCTGCCAGGCGCAAGCTTGAAGAACCTTATGGGAATAATAGTACACAGCCCGTGTAACCAGGCTCGTGTAGTTGGTGCAGACCTTTATAACTCTCTATGCAAATGCAAGACTCCATAGTTCCACTCCAGCAAGTTATACGGCACTGGGCCGTGTAGTGACACACAGGCCTTGTATTATGCGGTAGCTAGTTTTATAACTCGAATTCCCGCTCTTGTTTTCTGATTCAAATGAGACTCCTAAAACCTTTTAGACTCAAAATGACCTAACCCTAGAGCAACCAATATAAATAGAAGAGAAAACATCAGAAAAAGGGGGCTCTCTCTCTTTTATCTTTTGACAGCATTTTTAGGAGTTTTAGAGAAACTCACATTCTGCACTCTCTCCAGCCATCTTGAGGAGAAGAATATCAGTATCAAGGGGAGTTCTTCAGCTGAAGTCCCATAAGATCAAAGCTGCAAACTCTCTTCGGTTCCTTCATTCCATCTCCTTAAACGGATTTTTATTGTTTTATTTCTTCTATATGATTTCTTTTTATTATCTTTACCTTTTTATCATGATGTTTGCTGAACTCATGATTGAGTAGTTTTTATTTTCTGGAATTGGGAGAATAATGCTTGTAATCATTGTTATGGATAAACATTAAATTTTATTTATTAGATTTGAGATTTGTTCATTGATTTAATTTCTTGTGATCTTAATGCATACTATGTGCTGGTACCCACTTAGTATTGATTGTAGATATTAATTGAAGGACTGAAAGGTAAAGATTAATATTAGAAAATCAAGATCTTGAACTTAGGAATTCTGACCTAGACATAGGTTGATACCTTTGTGGAACTTCAAAATTAGTCAAAGATCTTAAGGGATTTTAATTAATCTGATCGCCACGAAAGTCGGGTTTAAGTTAATTAGAATACACCTTAGGTAACTTGAGAGAGGACTTAAGATACTTTAGAATTGATTTCCATCAAGGTAAACGATTCTCAAAACTAGTAAATAAATAAGATAACATCCATAGTAAAATTTAAGTGTGAAATCTTAATTCCAGAATTGTTTCAAATAAATCATTTCGTTTTAAATTTACCATTCTAGTGTTTAAGGTTAACAAACTTCATTCCCTAAGTATTTTATAGCTTAGATAGTCAAAATTACTGTGTAGATTGGCACTTGCTAATCAAATTCCTCATGGGAACGATACTCTACTCATCACTTTATTACTTGTTAGCAATCCGTGCACTTGCGGGGTTGTAAAACCAGCGAAACAAGTTTTTGGCGCTATTGCCGAGGAATTTTTGGTTTTAGTAATATCAAGTGATAGGCAGTTTAACTGATTTAGGCAATTATATTTATTATCTAATTTTATTTTACTGGTTGTATTTCTCTTCTTTTCTCTCAGGTGGCCGATCTAGTATATGACCAGAACAAGGCCAGAAGAAGAAATTTTGGACTGTGATCCAGAGATAGCCAGAACTCTGAAAGCCATCAAAAGGGAAAGGAAACATGAAGAGCACGATCAAGGAGATCCTGAAATTCCAACCATGGCCGATAATAATGATAGACCAAGACTTTTAAGAGATTACAGAGCTCCATCTGTCCAAGGATTTCAGCCCAGTGTCACTAGACCCACAGTGGAAGCCAACAACTTTGAATTAAACCCAGCATGACTCCAAATGATTCAACAATCCTAGTTTGTAGGTTCACCAATAGAAGACCCACACTATCACCTCTAGTGCTTTCTTGCCCTATGTGACACATTCAAGAAGAATGGAGTGTCTAATTAAGCAATAAGACTCAAAGCATTCCCATTCTCCCTTCGGGACAGAGCAAGGAAGTTGTTACTTTCTCAACCGGCTGGAACGTTCACCACTTGGGAAAAGCTCTCTCAAGCTTTTCAAGTAAGGTATTTTCCACTTGCAAAGACTGTAAAACTGAGGCTTGAGTGTTAGTAGTATGCCATAGAGCATATCATTTAGTATGTATCTTGTACATATTTTATTAATAAAAGGCATTTCTACTTTTCCGTTTATATAATATATTTATGTGTAATAGAAAAGGACCATTGATATTTTGTTAGAAATATTATTCTTAAGTTGTTAAGAATATGAGTGACAATATTTCTAGCACAAAGTATCACAAATAGGTTCACAATCAAGGATACTTCATAATAAGGACATGACTTATCCAGAAAGATTGTATTCATTTTTGTTCCCAAGTTATTTATATGAGATATAAATAAGATGGAATGGTGAGTCTCATGCCATATAACAAACATGATAGGCACTTATACATGATAAGTAGGCCGAACCAGTGACACTTATGACAAGCACATGGAGTTTACTCTTGTCAATGTTTTGTCATAAATCATATCAGTGCATATAATCTTTAGACCTGAGATAGCACAGTTATCTTGTATATAGGTAGTTTGAATTTGATACTGCTTTCATACTTGTACTGTGTATGGGTATATGGGTATGTGTTGGCTCCTACTAGTTATATATGGATGTAGGTATTGATCAAGATGGAATCTGTTCCTCTAAGTAAATAGAGATAAAATCATATGTTCATTTAATTATTCTTGATGTTTCAAGTTCCTGGCCAGGACAGATAGATTTATTCAGAAAAGAGTTTCTGATGAGAAAATCTTTTTAATCAAGAACTGGAATTAAAAGAGAACATAATATTCATAGCAATTAGGGTTTGACATAAACCATGACTCTAGCTTGAGTTGGGATTTTATAACAGAGAGATTCTAGTGCATGGTAATATATGATTATAGGTTCATTTAAGGTAAACCTTATTACTAATTGGGTGTCCATGGCATGCTATGCTAGGTGTTAACTATGGTCTATGAGGTGCATAAAATGATTTAGAGAAATCATTTATGGTAAGAAAGAGTTCTGATGATATTAAGAGTTGATATCATGTCTCATTACCAATTAGTGATGAGCCTAGTAAGTCACACACATACACAAGTTATCACCTATTTAAATATGATTTAATGATTTAATTAATTAATTAAAGAGTTTAATTGATTAATTAAATAGGTTTGGTTTGCAATTAGATTGCAAAGTCCTTAGCATGACTTGAAATCAAATCTAGATTATTGGATGTATAGTATAAGTTAAATTTATATTTAAAGTGTTTAAATATGAATTTAATTAATGAGAAATTAATTAATAGAGATTAATTAATTAATTAATTTATATTTGATATAAATTAATTAGAAGAAGAAAAATAAATATTTTGGGTTAAGAACTCAAAATTAAGACACAGGGGCATTTTGATCATTTCACAGTATGACACGTGGTACCATGAGATGGTGACACATGGGATTACACATAAGCTTGCCAAATGCTTTTTTTTAATCATGTAAGATGATTAAAATCAAGATTAAATATAGGTTTGACACTTGGCACAATGTGATTGGGTCACTTAAACCTAGAGCTAATCAAAGGGTGACATGTGGCAAGGGTTTAATGTGTTAACCTAGCTATATAAGTGTTGTTATGAAAAGAAAAATAATAACCAGCTGCTGCCTCCCTTTATGCCGCCACCCTTGAGGCTCCCATTCTCTCTTCTTCTTCATCTCTCATCAATTCCAAGAGATTAGCAAACAATCTCTTGAATTAAAAATACTAAAAATTGTTTCTAGTATCCTGTTTACATCTTTAATCTCTTAAAAGGCAAAACTTGATTTTCTAATTAATAGAAAAAGCTTTAGAAGCTGTTCAAGGGCTGCCATAGGTGAAATTGGTGTGGACAAGCTAAAGGGACAACATCTGGTGTCCTAAAGACGATCCCAAAGGTACAAATACACTGCAGTGCATCAAGAGGTTAGTGTATTTATTCTTGATCTAATCTAGGGTTCTAAAAATTAATTTGATTAATTCTAAAATCTTAAATGGCAAATACAGATCCAAAAACATATTAAAAGAGTTTTAATATGTTGTTTATCATTGAAATCAAATAGATAAAAATAAATCTTGCATGATGCATGTGACTCTAGGTGAAAATTTTTCAATTCAATGATATAAACTTGTATTTTTCATGCTTTCGCTCCTTCAACACTATAACTGTAATGTCCTCACTTTAGGTAGTCCGTACATTCTACTGTTCCGATGACTAATATATGTCCAGACAACCAAGATGACTAAAACTACACTCCAACTAGAGTGAGGAGGTATAAATTGACTGAATAAAGAATAAGTAAAATTAAGGAAAAATAAAAGAAGTGAATTGCAAATGAGTTAAATGAGTCGGTGCCCTGGTGATGGGTGACCTAATGGGAAGTTGCTGTAAAGACAGCTAATAGTCCTAAACCCAAGGGTAACCTAGTGAAATAATTTTTGGGGCTCTAAAGAAGAGTCATTGAGGTTTCAATAGCATTAGAATACCAAGAAAAATTAAAGAAAATTTTTTAGATTGGTACAGACAATTTTAATCTGTTAAGCAAAATGAAGGGCATCTTGGTCATTTCGTCTTCACAGATGATTTTTGGCCAACTTGTCCAGTTAAATAAATAAATTATATGACATAAAATATGAATAAAAAGTGATAAAAATTAAATTAAAAATTAGTAGGCAAGAAAAGAAAAAGAAAATTAAAGAAAACTCAAATTTTGACATCATAATGATGTCATTATAAACTCTCCACCAATCACCATTAGACAACCAATTAATGAACCAATAAAAAGAGATTAATGAGATCAAAAATGACAAAACAATTCTGCACTTTTTCTTCCCTAATTAGTCGAACTCCCTAGCCAAAGCACTCTCTACCATTTTTTTTCTTTAAAGCTTTATTTTCCCTAAGCTTTCCACCCCAAAACCCTAAACTTTCTTCATGAAAATTTATCCCTACATCAAGAGGAACATTTTGATGATCAAAAAGTGAGGAAATTCCAAAGTTTCTACAAGCTTAAGAATTGATCAAAGAGGTTAGTGTTATGTAACTCTTTCTTTTTTTCTTTTTTCCCTCTTAAACTATGTTAAGCATGCATAAGGAAGTTAAAATTAAAAGAAATTAAAAAGGATTGTTGAGAAATTTTGAGTTAGGGTTTGAATTAATTTTGGTACCTTGGTGTTATGGCTTGAGATTGATCTTGTTGAGACTGTTTGTTGATCATTTGAAGTGTTATGAATGATAAATTGTAGTTGGGAGTAAGGAGGATGGAATATTGGAAGTGCTTCTCTTATGCAGGAAATTCGGACCTATGAGTCCAGTGTGTTATTTGAGTTATAAATGAAGTTGTGTGATTCCAATTGGTATGAGGCCAATTGGAGATGAAACTAGACTCAAAATACTCAATTTTTCATGAAGAAATCCTACCTAAATTCTATCAAAATCTTGGTCAATTTACTATCCCAATCCGGGTATCCAAACACTGAACCCAGAAAAATAACCAAATGAATAGTACATGTACATTTGGCCATAACTCCCTCTATACATGTCCAAATGACCTGAATTTTATATCATTGGAAAGAAGATTAGACATAGAACTATAACTTTCATTGAGAATACCAAGCCCATAAATGTCTCTAACCAAATGAAATTGTTGACTCAAGTTAGGATACCAAACTGACCAGCACCATTCTGCCCAGAATTTCCTAGACTAAAGCTCACTCAACCAGTTTTGGCAAAATGGCCATAACTTGGTCTACAAAACCCCAAATCCAATAAAACTAGTGGCAAAATTTTTATAAGACATAGGTATACAATATTGGTCTTTTGACCAAAACCCAAAACCCAAAGGAACTAGGTCAAATGGTTAGAAAAAGTTAGCACATCAAAACCTGGAGTTTGACCAAACTACACTTGATCCCAGAACAGACTTTAAGTCATATCTCCCACTAGGAAGCTCTAATTAGGATAAGCCATATTGATCTGAAATCCTAAGAAATAGGGCTCCAACTTTGTTTTAGACTTGGTCCTCAACTTATGAATACAAGAACTGTAAAATGAGAGTCAAAGTTTCTGACTTAAACATGAATTCTGGTAGAACAGGGTACATGAGTCCAGGCTAGTCATTTAGCCATAATTAATTCTACAAAACTTGAAAAATTGTAATAAAAATTTTTAAGTGACTATAAGACATAGGGTAACAACTTCTATGAAGAATCTTAGCCTAAAAATGACTATAACATGACCAATTAATTAGACAAAGACAGACTCTAGAAACTGCCAATTTTTGGACCTTGATAAAGGTTCATAAAATAACTTAGCATATGATATGAAATAAAATAGAATACTTTGTTGAGCATAAAAATGACATGAATTAATGAAAATATAGGTATGAAATAATATTATTTTGCCCAAAGTACACCTAGACTCATTTATATAGCTTGGATCGATTGGTATACCAATTAGGGACTATATATTGCAGTACTGCCCACAGGGATAATCATTTATAGACAACATGTGTCTAAGATGATTATTCTATTGGCTTTATGTTTGCCCGATAGCCATAGTGCCCATTTTCATTATTACTGGCTTATGCCTGCTCGTTGGCCTTGTGCCTGATATGACCATTGTATACTGGGTAGACATACGGATGTCTAACTAGTACACTCCTGTGTATCCAGTCTTTATAGTCTGTTATAGGTTACTTGGGCACGGATAAAAGCAATAAGCCTTAAATATAAATAAGTACATGAGAAAATCATTAATATAAATTTTATAAGACTGAATATGAGGTATATGCACAGAAAAGATCCCTATCTGCTTATTTACTTCCAAAGTTCTAGAAAACATGTAAAAGATTTTAAATACATGAAAATTGATATTTATTTATAAGGTTATATGTGAATTAATTGTTTTAAATTGTTTAGTTTTTTTCCTTATTTATGCACCACTAAGCATTATGCTTAGCGCGTTGGTTCTTACCACGTGTATGTACTGGAGAGCACCAAAGCACTGTGATGTAAGAGCATGAATCTGAGAGGATCAGATCTGCTATAGAGTCGGTGTCACCTCACCAGTTCATTTTGGGTAGGGCTCATATGTATTTAAATTTTGCATTTTGGATCACTGTATATAAGTAAATGATGTAAATAATTTTGGATTGTATATAAACTGTAAATTATTGTATATGTAAACTTTATATGAATGAAATGTAATTTATTTTCTTGAAATTGATATGAGCATGAAAAGTGATATGATGAAATGGATATAAATTGTTTTAGCAGGTAATATGAAACCCACCATGCACTAATAGAACAGAGGAGACTCTGTCTGGGTCTCCATAAAAATGAAATGGGATAAAAAAAAATTTCTACAAGTGAGATAATAAAATTAAATGGATATTAAATTAATATTGTAAACGAGTGCTCCAGCACTAAATGTAGCACGCCTTGCTCGGCTACATTATAGACCGGTGAGGAGTGTTACAATAACACCCCAATTTTTGGAAGAAATATTAAATATGGATGTTATTAGACTAAAATAAAATTTATAGAAGTTCTGGGGAAAAATTTATATTTGGAAATTAGATTTATAAGTGAAGATTTGAATTTTTGGGTGTAAAATGGACTTCTAGAGAGTTGAAGGACCAAAATAAAATTTGTTTAAAAAAAGGTGGATAGGTGGGACCAATCCCATGTGATTGTCCAGCAGGTTCTATGAATGCAAAAAAAAAGAAAGAAGAAAGAGAATCAAGAAAGAGAAGAAAGGAAAGGAAAAAAAAAAGAAAAAAAAAAAGAGGAAGAAGAAAGGAAGGAGGGAGGGAAGTTGGCCTCATTTTAGGGGGTTCCTCGGGCAAGGAAGAATGTCGACATGGGGAAGAGAGGGAGTGTGACCTGAAATATAAGAAATTAGAGAGAGAAATAAAAAAAAGAAGGTGAATAGGAGCAAAAGTAGAATTTCAACAAAGGCAACAACTTTTTCATCATTCCAAGTGATCCAAATCAATGATTTTATTCTTCTCAACAAAGCCAATAGCCATTGGGTCGCACAGTGAGTTAGATATTGGTTATTTTTGTAATTTTAATATTATTCATATATATGGTATGATCATGCATTTTTATAAATATTTATTCATGCACATAATTAATTAAAATATATTAGAAGTATTCCTGTTGTTGCATATTTAGTTAATGTTAATTACTTGTGTTTATCGCCTTGAGAATAATTTGGAGCTGTGTGTGTATAGAGTATATTATGGATATGGTTTGGATGGGTAGACCTGGTTTGAGCTTGTCTCACTGGGACTCGATTATTATGGATATGGAAAGTTGAGGTGAGGCATAGGTTTGAGTTGATCTCACTGGCCCCCGCACATGGATTTAAGTAAAAATTTGACTTAAGTTGAATTCGCTGATAGTTTTTGGAATAAAAGAGCTGGATAGGGCATCAGCTTCCCTAGTATGTATGGAAATGCTATTTCTCTCTAACCATTTTGGAACTTAAAATGGTTAATGTATAATTGTTAATTTTATTATTCAAATATAGAACTTCGCAGTGACTATAGTGGTATTCTTTGTAATGTAAAACTAATGTATATAACTTAAGGTGCTTATGTTTTATGGTTTTAGGGTGAGCTGAGCTCTCCATTTTAATATTGGATGTACATGTAGCTTGTAAGGCTGAGTTGAGCTTAGGGATGGCAGGCTGGCGAGTTTTCAAGAGTATCCAACCCACTAAACCCTAATAGGATGGGTTTGGATATATTTTATTCAAATTTGGGTTTAGAAAAAATTACTCGTTATGAGTTCGGGTAGGATTCGGATTCTGCACCATGGGTGCTCGCTACCCTAACTCGCTTAGCTAATCGAGTAACAGGTTTAGGGTACCCGCGGGTACCTGCATACCAAAGCCGTTTAGTTTTTTGGGTTTATAGTACCCACAGGTATCTGATTTTGTCATCTTTGAAAGTGGAAAATACTATGAGCCTTTAGTGGGACTTGAACCTTAGACCTCCAAAGTATAAGGACCATAGTTTACCACTAGGCTACATCTTACATTTATTATTTATGTGTTTATACGTATATACATAACCTTCATAATTTTTATATAAAAATTATATGGTATACATATTTTTTAAACATCAAATTTAATATTATCAGTGTTAAATAAAAAGTTATATATTTTTCCATACTAATGATATTTTACATTATATAATTTCAACATTGATAAATTAAATTAAATGAATAAAATTTTTTAAAGTTGTCTAAATATGTTTAAGTAATATTTTATGAAATCTCTCACTGTCTCTTTCTCTTATTACTATCTATATATTTGTAATTAATCATATGCTTAACACTTTGTCTCTATCAATTTATTTTTACTTTCTCCATATATCATCCTCCCTCTCAATGTATTATTATTCTCTCTCTCTCTCTCTCATACTACTTGTTTTATCAATCTCTTTATCTTAATATATCATTATTTTCTATTTGCATCTTTTGTATCCTTCCTAGTTATATATCTATTTCATTGCATGTATTATTACTCTCTCTCTTTTATATTACTAATACCATTATACTATCAATCTCTTTATCTCTATATGTATCATTACTATCTATATGTATCTCTCTCTCCTCTCCTATATATATATATATATATATATATATATATATATATATATATATATATATATATATATTAGCATAGTGCCCATGCTATTTATGAACAATTTATAATTTTTATTCTTTATTTTATTTTTAATCATATTTTAAATAAGATAAATTATTACTATTGAATTAATTTTCAATTAAAATTTCTCTTTTATTTAATTTAATTTGAATAAATTTTTATCTATTATAATAATAAATTTTCAATTAATTTATGATGTAATTAATTAAAATACCTATTTAATTCTTTTTATACATATATTAATAGTAGTTTCTATAATTACTTCGATTAAAATATAATAAAATTACTTTATTTAAAAAATAATTTAAATTTTATGAAATTTTTATATTTTATCTAATAATTTATGTAAATTAATTTTTTTAGATCACAGAAAATATATTAGATTAATAAGAAAATAATGTTATTTAAAAAATTATATAAATATAATTTAAATTTTATGAAATTTTTATATTTTATCTAATAATTTATGTAAATTAATATATTTAGATCACAGAAAATATATTAGATTAATAAGAAAATAATGTTATTTAAAAAATTATATAAATATAATTTTTTATTTTTAATATAATAAAAAATATATTAAATTACTAATAATAAATTGAATTATTTAATTTTAATAATAATAAAAATATATAACATCATTATTAATTAAAAATAAGATTTTATTATATTATTTTTAAAAAATATTATATCTTTAAATTTTTATAAAGTGTAAATTTTTTTTATTAATTTAATATATTTTTTATAAAATAGTTCTTTTACAAAAATAGTTATCATTTAAATAAATTTATGATATAAGATAAATATATTTTATAAAAATTGAAATTTTAAGACATCATCATTTTTTATTAATATAATAAATATTAAAAATACATACTACTTTTCAAAAGATAGATTTCATAATTTTAATATTGTAACTTTAATTGTTTTAATTATTTTTACTTGTAGTTAAATTTTCGATGTAATCATATTTGTATTCTATTTTTGAAATTCTACTTTTATATAAAAATATAGTTTTAAGAAAATTTATGCAAAAGAATTTAGATATTTAATTAAAATTTGAAAATATTTCTATTGAAAATTAATGATAATAAAATATGGATAATCAAAATATTATTTCTAATTGCATTTGATATATAATTATAATGAAATAAAATATAAAAAAGTTTAAGAAATATTAAATAAGAAATTTTTTGAAAAATTAGTAATTAAATAAATATTTATTAAATATATTTAAATAAATAAATTTTGAAATTGATAACTAATAACTTTTGAAAGAAATAATAAAAAAAAAAGAGTAAATAAAATTTTTTTTTGAGATCACTTAGATGAAAAGAGAGTGATTGGTATGTATCAAATATCTCATATGACATATTACATATGAATAAACAAATAGAAACCATTTAAATAAGTTTAATTTTATAATTAAATATTATTTAATTGAAAAATGGTAACAAAAGAATTTAAATTCAATTTTTATAATTGTAAAATATTTTTCATTTATTTGGCCGTTTCAATTCAATGGCTATAATAATAATAATAATAATAATAATAATAATAATAATAATAATAACAATAAGTATTAATTAATCTTAGGAAAGTGAAATATATTAAATTATTAATACAAAAATTAATACATACTAATTATAAATAAGTTAAATCTATGTATTTTATTTTTATAACTTTTTATATAGATTATACTTTTTGTTTCTCAAATTTTTTTAATAAAGATTTCATAATAAAAATAATAGAAAATATAATGATATAATAAAAATATTTATTAAAGATATGAAATAATTTAATGTTGATTAAATTATATGATAGTTGATTATAAAATCACAAATTAATAGCTAATTTTCTTTAAATTAATGGCCATCATTGATTTATTTTTATTATTATTATTATTGTTGTTGTTGTTGTTGTTGTTGTTGTTGTTAAATTATTTTTTATTTTAAACTATTATTATTATTATTATTATTATTATTATTATTATTATTATTATTATTATTATTATTATTATGGAGGGTGCCATGTGGTAAATAATATTTTTACATAAATGAATATATAAATATAACACTCTAACTCTATTTGCAGCTAGAATAGTGTGTACATGCCCCCGAGACACACCCAAAAGTATATCTCAAGGGATTAACACTCTCTCTAACAAATCTTGATTTCCTTATTTCCAATTTTTGCTTCATATTAGGGAAAACAATGTAATATTTAAAAATTTCAAATTTATTTAAGTTATAAGAAAACTAAACTTATAAGTTTTCTATCTATTTAGAATTTATCAAATAATGAAATTTAATTTCAAATTTGAAGACAAAAATTTGTTAGAGTTTTCTTTAAAATTATAAGTAATTATAAGTGATATGTTAAAATACCTATCAATATTTATTATATTATTCTAATAATGCATATAAAACCTATGTAGTTTCATTCACAATCCACCTCATAATAATCATAATGTAGACACACATCTCATCAATTGAAAATAAATTTTCATATTGAGAAATTTACAATATATACATATAAAAGTGTTTACAAGATACAAGACTTGTGTCACACCTTACCCCTTTGTAAGGTATAACATGATTCCGTAGTATACCTAATGAATTACCAACTTCGTCTACTAATAACCCATTAAATATACTACAAGGGATTTTAAAACTTTTCTTACTTCTTTTTACAGTGGTGAGCGCTACTTACAGGTGTTAAATTTTTTTTTTTTTTTGAACTGAAGTGAAACAGCTAACACATTTGAAGAAATAATAATTTCTGTAAAAATTTTGGTAGAGTGCCATTTATATTTTGAATAAAGCAGTTCTTCAAAAACATGTAAAAAAGCACTTCAATTATATTTCTCAATCTCAAACTCCAACATTTAATCAACACAATGTGTTTCTCAACTCAAATCCACAAAATTTTTTCAGTATTTTCAAAAGCTGAGATAAAAGAAATATATCACAATATTTACAAACCAAAATAATTTACAATTTATTTTATAACTTCAATGTACAATTTTAATTTACAACTGCTCAAAACCAAGAACATTATATACATACAGTGAACATACATTATAATACAAAATGCAAAATATGGTATACTCAATATACCCGATGATCTTTCACTGAAGTACTAGCAGCCTAGTCTACTGCCCTGTCAGTCTGTCTACCTGCGACAGCAATGAAAAGCTATCACTGAGTAAAATTTACTCAGTAGTGCACAATAACAATTTGAAATGCTATCACATAAATCTTTTTTGACAATTTACAAATCAAATAGTTCATAATTCCATTTCACAATTTATAAAGTTCATATAACACAAATTTGATCAAATAACTGAATAATACAGTTTTGCCAATCAATAATACCATTTGATCAAATAACTGAATAATACAGTTTTGCCAATCAATAACACAATTTGATCAAATAACTGAATAATACCGTTTTGCAAATCAATAACACAATTTAAATGCTGCACAATTACATTTCATAAATTATCAAAGCTCATTATAGAAAAATTTTGAGTCAAATAATTTAATAAATACAGTGTTGCCAATTCATACACAACTTAAGCCATGACACAAAATTTTCGATCAATGCCATGTTGTACACTACGATAAAGCAATCTACAACCCTACTAATCGAAATCAATGAGAGAGGTGGCTAGCTAGCTAATGAGTACTCATCTGATCTACAACCTCAACTGGTAAACCAGAGAGGGAGGAAAATAATCACACTCACCCTAGACTGATAAGTCAAAGAGGGAGGAATATAATCACACTCACCCCATAAATGGAGGAGGAACATAGTAACAGTATAATGCCAAGTGTAAATCAAAATAATTTCAAATCACAATATTTAAATATTTTATACAAACCACAAATCATATTTTATCTCAAAATTTCCATTTGCAAAGTAGGCAACACAATAATTTTCAAATAAGATTCTCAAAGCCAAAACAATAAAAAATTATTCATAACTCATTTCTCTAAATAAATTTTCTAGTAAAAGCAATGAATATAAAAAGTATTGTGCACAGACACAATTTAAAACTATAATATTCAAATAAATTTTTAAGTAGAAAATAAGAAATCAAAATTATTGTGCACAAACACAATTTAAAACAATAATATATAATTAATCATAATTTATTTCAATTGAAAAATTTAAAAGAAATAACTATTGTGCACAAACACAATTTAAAACTAAAACATACAAATAATCATAATTTATTTTTCAATAATCATAATTTATTTCAATTGAAAAATTCAAAAGAAATAATTATTGTGCACAAACCTCTGATAACTGTCTCTTGGCTCTGACTCAGTGTTTCCTTCCCTTTCCCTGAGTCCTTGCTAACTGAGAAACACAATTTGAAGTGTTTCAGTACTCATTTAAACTGTCTCCAATGATAATGCTTAATAATTAATTCATTGAGTTCTATTATTTCCTTAGTCAACCTAAGATGTTGACCCTCGATGCATTCTAGGTGAATTAGGTTTTAATGTTACCAATATGTCACATTTGTAGCCTTTTAGGGTTGGTACATGTTACCCAATTCATTTCCATGTATATTGCGTTTTATTGCAATTTGCCGGATTCCGGTATACTAATTTGACCTAGCCGGATGACCTAGTTCCCTCGGTTTACGAGCTTCAGTCAAAACTACAAACTTGTAGATCTATGTCTTATTGCATGTGGGGCAAAATTTCAGGTTATTCTGAGTTTACTAGACCAAGTTATGGTCATTTTACTATTGCTGGTCAGAATGTACCAAAATTGGTCACTTTTAAGTCATTTTAGGTCAATTTTGGTTCGGCCAGTTTTTAGACCCGAACTTGTGCAAGCTATTTGACTTGCTTATGGTTATTTCTGGGCTTTGGTCTCTTCATAAGACTTCTAGATATATGTCTCAACTATTCATGGTAAAAATTTTAGGTCAATTGGACCTGTTTTGAGTGAGTTATGGCCAAAACACTAACTGCTGCCCAAATGGTCAATTTTTAGGCCTTAAATGCACTAATCTGAATTTGGTCATTTTTTAAGTTACCTTACAAGTAGAATTTTAGTAAGCTTCCTTCATGAAAGTTGACACATTTTGTGCCTAGTTTCACCTCCAATTGGTTTCATACCAATTAGAGCCACACGCTTAAAGTTCTAGGCTAAAATGCACACTGCCCTATTGCACATTGTCCATCACTCATCAAGGATACATTTAACACCTACCAAATTATACATTCATGCCATTTCTGTTTTGTACCATAACCTAAACACATTTCACAACATATTTTTGGTCACTTTGGCAGCTTATAACCACACTCAATATGCACCTTATAATACAGAATTTTTTTCAAGTTCAAATTATAAACAATTCAATCTCCTAACCTAGCTCATTTACATGTCCAACCTCACACCATTATACATATACACAAGCTGCCATAGCAAGTACCACAATTCAACATTAATATTCCATAAACCAAACCATGAAATAACATTTTTATGGTTCACCATTCAAGCTGCCAATTCATACATCACTCTCCATTAATTTCCAAGCTTCCAAATTCAAGTACACATTCACATATACTTAGTATACATCACCCAAATTAATTCCTACAGACATAAACACTTAATCAACCCTTTAATCTAGCATTTACAAGCAAGAATAAACTGCCCTTAAGGAGTTTTCATGGTTGCCAAAAATACACATCTCTCTTGAAACATCAAACCTCAAAAATCTCTCCACAATTCAAGTACCCATAACATCCTCACAAACTTTAATGAAGCAGTAATCAAAAACACAAACTTACCACTTTGGAAACTCTTCAAAACCTCTCCAAAACTTGGTCTTCTTATTGCCTATCTACTGCCCAAGGTGTATGGACAGCTTTTAATGAAGGAAAGTGCCAAGAAACAAGCTTGGATCACACTTGCATGGAGCTTCAAACCATGCGGCAATGGAGTTTCTTGGGAGCAATTTCGACTGGTTCTAAGGTTGAAGAAGATGATGAGTATTCTGCCCAAGATGATGAGTTAGTGGTCCACTTTGATGGGTGAGTGGAGCACTAAGTTAAAATTAAATATTAGTTTAATCTAAGGTTTCATTTTCCCACATTAAGCTTCCCATTTTTGCTATTTACATTAGGTACCACTAATTTAATTTTTCATGAAATTTTCCAAGTGTATTATCATATATTTTTAATGGACATTTAGGTCAAAAGATAACTCAGGGTGTTAAATGACCACAATGCCCCTGTTCGAGTTACATTCTCGATTTTTCGGTAACACCGGGTTTTGTCCATTTTTCTATTTCTCACTTTTCTTTGTACTAATTAATTAATTTTGCTTTGATATTTCTAATGGTATTTATACTTCAATAGACATTTATTTAAGTTCTAAAAATATTTTCCAGAGTTCCCTGCGGTCCAGGGCTAGTCAACGGTCCACGCCGCGACTTCTCGGTGCTGTCACCCATCGCTAGGGTTCTCGGCTCTTTTAACTTGGTTATATTTCATTGCTATTATTTTTCCTTTGTTTTTATTGTATTTTCTTTTCTTTTATTTCATTATTTTATGTCTCCTCACTCATATCCAAGTGTAGTTCTAGACATCCTAGCTGTTTGGACAACACTGGTCACCAGAACAGTAGTATGCACTACCGAATATAGGGGTATTACAAATTGTTACAACATCCATGTAGTTTGTAGATTTTAAATAATTATATGTAAAAGGATTATATTACATAAACAAAAATGCCTAATACAATGTAATCTCCTAATGTGTACAAAATAATAAGGTGTTTTCTCAAGTCTTAAGCAAAACGTCCCTTTTCGCCTTCACTCCCGTGTCGGCTCTTTATCCTTACTTTTATTACCTACCAAAAGTTCAAACAACTTTCTGTTAAGTAACTTGCTTAGTGGTGCTATAACTTAATGATATTATGTCATACAACATGTATGCAAGCCAATCATGTATAATCTTATGAATCATGTTTTTAAAAATTTTATTTCAATAATACACGTGCAATCCTACACACTTTAATAATGACATGATATAACTTTTAATTACTTAGAATTCTTGCATGATCAAATTAATAATATTTACAATTAAAGTGCATAGCATTTCATAAATAATCTTGTTCACATACTCCTTTTCATTTATTTTCTTAGCCCAATTACAATGTCTAGACAATTCAAGTGACAAGTATCCTTATCATGGCATAAGCCGAGAACCCTTATCATGGCATAAGCTAAGTATCCTCATCATAGTGTAAAGCCAAGTATCCTCATCATGGCAAAAAGTCTAGTATCCTCATCATGGCATAAAGCCAATTTATTATGCACAATTTCAGCAATTAACTAGTCAATTTCCTCATGCCACCTATTTCTAGACTTATGATGAGCATAAACATTATCAATATTACATGTAATTTATTCAATCAAGACATGCTTACCAATTTCCCCTTTTATTCATAACTCATTCATAATCAATATCATTAAAAACATACCATTACATTTTCTGGTCAATTCTGGTAAACAGGGTAGCAAGTTTAAAATTCTACCAAAAATCATAGAAATAGGGTTTTATTGCCATATTTCTCAAAATTCAACTTTCATATGTCTATTTCAACCTCCAATTTGAATCATATCAAAATCAGGCCTACATCTCAAGTTATGAACAAAAATGTGCAACCTGCTCCAGACTTCAATTACATCTAGAGTAGTAATAGGATATGTAAAAATATCACTATATAGTAGGCCAAATCAATTTTTTGCCATAACTAAAAGTTTCAGGGCATTCATTAAGCTTTCCAAAGGTTCAAGAATCACACTATTTCGAGTTTTGTAGCATAAGATATGAATTTTTAAAGTTGATTGTTCTGCTTCTAGAAATCATCAGATCAATTTTTCATATTTAAGTAATAGAAAGTTTTGCCATCAAACACCAACTTAACATGGAATTAGGTCTGATACGAAACTATAAAGTTTTAGGGCATTCATCAAAATTTTCATAGACATAAAGATCACAGCAATCCAACTTTTCTAGCTCAAGTTATGAATTTTTAAAAGTGATTGATCTTGTAGCTTACTGGCAGATTCAAATCTCCACACACACATATAAGCAATTATTTCCATCAATTTGCATATCTTTATTATCCCTGATGAACTCCTTAGTTAAATATGATAAAAAAAACATGGGTTATAGCATTAACCTTAGTTGTGAATCAGCTGCTGCACCCCCCCCCCCCCCCCCCCAACTTTTTCCTTTAAATCTCCACCAAACCCTTTAAGGAGTTAGGGTTCTTCAAGCTTGATTCACCTAATATGTTGCTTCTTTTACTTAAGCCTCCAAAAATGGGTTGATCTAGAGTTTTTGCTGAGTATTTCCTCTTCAAGTTTGAGAGAATTTGGGTTATTGAAAGAAAATAAAAGAAAGGAGGAAGAAGGATGAATGGTTGGCAGCTTTGGGAGGAAGAAGGTAAGGCTGATTTTTATTAGTTTTATCCATTGGTCCTTCATACTTTACCCATTGGTCCATGAGGTGTTTTATATTGTTTCAAATCTTTTTCCAAAAATTTGTAATTTATCAAAGTTAGTTCTCTCATTTTTTGTTTGCCCCTTAACTTATTAATTAATTCAATTTGGTCCTCTAACATTTGGTGGTTAGATTTCTAGGTATGCATGGAGGCAATTTCACACACAAATAAATTTTGTAATTTATATGAATACCTTTTAGGGTAAATTGAGGATGTTACACAAAAAAATAATATAAATAATTTTTAAATATTACATTTAATCACAAAAAGTTTTAATTTTTAAAAAATAAATTTTAAAGAAAATAATAATTTAAATAATAAATATTAAGATAGATTGTATATAATATTGATAATTAAAAAAGAAATAAAAGAGATTAAATAATTATTATTATAAAAAGTATAAACAAAAGTTACTAATGGAAGGTGACACAAGGCAATTTCTTCAAGGAAAGTCCCATGTGGCATTTCCTTAGGAATATCTCTGCTTTTAATGGCCATCATTGACCGTTTATTATTATCATTGTTGTTGTTGTTAAATTATTTTTTATTTTAAACTATTATTATTATTATTGTTGTTGTTGTTGTTGTTGTTGTTGTTGTTGTTGTTGTTGTTGTTGTTGTTGTGGAGGGTGAAGTGTGGTAAATAATATTTTTACATAAATGAATATACAAAAAAAAAATAATATAAATAATTTTTAAATATTACATTTAATCATAAAAGTTTTAATTTTTAAAAATTAAATTTTAAAGAAAATAATAATTTAAATCATAAATATTAAGGTAGAATTGTAAATAATATTGCTAATTAAAAGAGAAATAAAAAAGATTTAAATAATTATTATTATAAAAAGTATGAAAGAGAGTTATTAATGGAAGGTGAGATGTGGCAAATTTTTTAAGAAAAGTTACTAATAACTCTCTTTCTCTCAATTTTTCATTACTTTCTCATAACTATATAAATCCTTTTAATGATATGTTAAATTATAATCGATGAATGATATGTTAAATTATAATATAATCTTTGTTAATAATTTTTTTAATTAAAAATAATTTAAAACTCAATTTTTTAAATAATTATGATAAATTAAACTATATTAATGTAAAAATAGTTAAAAAAGTTTTTATATTATAAACTTAAAGAGCTAAGCATGACTAATTGATTATCTTTAGTAAGTTTTAATATCATGATTAATTACACTACAACAAAATTGCCTTTTAATAGCATTTGTTTAATGTTTTGTGGCATTTGTAAATGCCGCTAGCAATCGCCATTAAATCCTGTGTCGCCAAAAGTTATAGCAGCATTTATTTTTAATGCCCGTAAATATACATTTAAATGCCACCAAAAAATAAAGAAATTACGGCAATTATTTATGGCATTTATAATTGCCATTGTAATGAGTAACAACTTATTCTAGCATACTAATATGGTGGTTTAGCAACATTTATAATTACCAGAAAAAAGGTAAACTTATTAATTTCCTCAAACAGATTTATTTGTAATGGCATTTGCCATAAAAAATCGAATACATCTATTCCTGACCAATTAATTTTATTTTTAATAACATTTATAATAGCCACCAAAATAGAACCCAAATAACTAATTGACATGGCAATTGTAATTTTTATAATTAATAAGCTTAATTTTTCACAATTAAAAAAAATGCAAATTTAAAATAAATGTAATTGGCATCAAGATAAATGTCATATTATTAATAAATTATGAAAAATTAAGCACAATTTTTTGTCCAATATAAAATGTAAAATGAATAAAAATATATACAAGTTTTGGTACTTTATAGAATAGAAAAAAATAATAAAATATTAAACTTACCATTATTTTGTGAGAATATCAAATTTATCATATTCATTCAATAATATCATCTGTAATTTTATATTTCATGCTTTTTGAAAAGTAAATTATTATTACCTAAATTTATTAAAAATAAACAATTATGAGATGAAAAAAATATAATCAATAGTAATTCTTATTAATTTAATTTAAAAAAATAACAAGTCGTATTAAAAAAAAATCTGTTTTGAAATAATCACTCTAAACTCAACTGCGAACAAACCTTAAGAATTATAAACCAATCACATCTAAATTTATATTTTCTTTCATCATTGATATTTAGGTTGTCTAATAGAGGCTTGAAATTCAACTCTATTGTTTGGTTTTTTCAAACTATAATTGCTAAACAAAATGTGCAGTATGTGCTACACCAAAAGCAGCATTAATTTTGACATTTGCTACCTTGCAATTGTGACAAGTGGTTACAATAGCAATTCAATTTTGATTCATTAGACAATTGTCTTTATCTTTTGTAAAACTTCTAGATTCTCCAAGTTAATTCTTTTATTATCAATGATTTAGAGTTTATTAAATCTTTGAATTATTACTTCATTGTAAACTAATTGTTTTTCATAAACTTGTATTTAGCTATTAGTTTTTAAAATAGAAAGATTTTTATTTTACTTTAAAACTACGTCGTTTCAGAAGAAGCAAGGTCACAAATAAGTGAATAACCCCAACCTAAGTCACATTCTCATCTCTTATTCTCTTTCATTCGGCCAAGTCACCGCCTAACAAGCTAACCAACCCATATCTCACTCACCTCTCACCTTACGTCGATCGCCCAACCCATAAGCCCTTTCCCTCAGTCTTAGCTCTCATTCAACCTCATTATTCTGGTAAGTGAGCATCTTATTTTAGGGGTTTTATCAAGTATTATTTTTTGTATGGTGTTTTATTATCATTATGTGAAAAGGGGATGCAGAGTAATAATTTTCCTATTTACTTTCCTATGGCTTTTACATAAACCTTTGATGGTTTGTAGTGCCTTTCATGCTGTGATTTGTTGTGTTATGCAAATTCACTTAATTGGTTGTATTATACTGAATGAAGAATTATGATTTTTTTTTTACTACATTTTGGTTGGTACAAGAAAACTATTTTATACAATTTAAAGATTGAATTTCAGCATGTATTAGGTTCAAATGAGAATATGTGTGTGTGTGTGTGTGTGTGTCCAAACTATTTTTTATATCTCACTGGTTTGGCTTATTATTAATCATGGATAAATGTGAGATTCCCCTATGTGTGGCCAATATCTGTATTGAAAATTCTTTTGGACGTTTAGTCCATTGATAGATATGTAGTTGTAGGCTAAGAGGCACTCTCATATGAGAGACAAACTAACAAATTTGAAATGTGGTTTTACATAATATCATGGTGAAAAATAATTTCAAGATGTGTGAGGAGAAAATTTGGAGACCCTTAACAGTTGTGCGATGCATCTGAATACTGCCAAAACTTAACTTCATTTCATGGTGGTTTGAGAAACAACCTTATAGGCTTAAATTTTCTAATTCAGATTATGACTACTTTTACCCCCTCAAAACATGATACTGCTGTAGTTTCAACAAGGTTGTTTTATATATGAGTTGAGCATGCCTTTATAACAGGCAAAAGTATTAGTTTATATAATTGGAGAGAATCTTTTCTTGGCATTCATTAATTTAATGACATATATTTGTATACCATGAGTTCTTTTTTGTCAGTGTCTGGAATCTAGATTGAGGACTTATTGTCTAAACCATTTTGATGATATGTTAAATTATAACAAATGAATGATATGTTAAATTATAATATAATCTCTGTTAATAATTTTTGTTTAATTAAAAATAATATAGAATTCAATTTTTTAAATAATGAAGAAAAATTAAATCATATTAATGTGAAAAATAATTCAAAAACTTTTTATAATATAAACCTAAGTTTTATAAATTTTAATATTATGATTTAAAATTTTTTTTACTAAGTTTATTATGATAGTCTTAACTAATGGTAATTTAGTTAGTGCATGCATTTTTATGTATAGGCTCTTAGATTCTTTTTGCATATAAAGTTATTAGATTTTATAATTTTCATGATATTGTAGTATTTGTTTCAAGGGTGAGCAATAGATGTTCAATCTTATAATCATGATATATTAGCATTATGATTTTGTTTTTATTATTTATGTGTAGGGTATTTTGAGATGAGTTTTTATGCCAGTAGTGATGCTGCATCTGTTACTCAACCATTTGATAGTTGTAAAGACGCTCCTTCTATTTCTCAATCAGCTAAAGGTGTTACTGTCCTATGATCTAATAATACTAGTCTTGATAAGCCCATTTTTGTTTTTCCACTTGGGGAATTGGGTTCTATTCTGATACAAGCTTTAAGGGAAGGAGAAAATTTTTGTTTCTCCAACTAAGGTTAGTGCTATATCTTCCCTCTTTTACCATATTAAGATAGAGACTTTATGAATTTGACAAACTAGAAGCATTAAGGTTTTGTAAGTGAGCTGAAAATCTGAAACTGTTAGTGAGGCAGTAAGATCAGTCAATTTTAAAAATTCATAACTTGAGCTAAGAATGTTGGATTGTTGTGAATTTTATGTCCATGGAAACTTTAGAGAGTGCTCTAAAACTTTTGTAGTTTCGTGCAAACCCTAATTCCTCTGTTAAGATAGGTTTTAGGGCAAACTTTTTGTTGCTCAAAACTGGAAAACTGACTTGGAAATTTTCCAGAATAGGACACCTGATTTTAAAAATTCATAACTTGAGCTACAGAACTTGAAATAGGGTGATTCTTGAACTTCTAGAAAGCTTATTAAATGCCCTAAAACCTTGTAGTTATGATAAAAAATTAATTTTGTTGGTTGCATAGTGAAATTCTTGCATTTCCTATTACTGCTCTGACTGTGACTGGAGTCTAGAACAGTTTGCACATTTTCATTCATAACTTGAGTTGTAGCCCTTATTTCGGAATGATTCAAATTGGAAATTAGCATGGACATATGAAAGTTGAGTTCTAGAGAATATGACACTAAAAATCTATTTCTATAATTTTTGAGAAAATTTCAAAGTTGCTGTTCTTGTCTGCCTGAATGACTGAGAATGCAAATGTGTGACTTACATGATATTGATTATGAATGAGTTGTGAATGGAAAGGGAAATTGGTAAACATGTCTTGATTGAATAAATTACTTGCAATATTGATAATATGCATGCCTATTACAAGTCTAGAAACTAGGTGAAATGATAAGGAAATTGACTAGTCAATTATTGAAATTGTGCACAATAAACTTGACTTTATGTCATGATATGGTGACTTGGCTTTATGCCATGATATGGATACTTGTCACTTGAGTTGTCTGGACATTGTAATTGAGCTAAGGAGAATAAATGGTTAAGTTTTATATAACCATGTTCCTTTGAAATGTTATGCCTTTGAATGTGAATGTTTAATATATGGAATATGCAAAATTTATGTAGTTGTATAGTATGTTATTATAGGTTGAATTATGAAGAATTGTACATTATATTGTTGAATTACAATTTATTTAAAACATGATTAATAAAATTGTGCATGGATTGCTTATATAATCGTTGCATATCATAATACCATCATGTTATAGCACCACTAAGCAATGGCTTAGTGGGGAGTTGTTGAACTTTCTATAGGTAATAAAAGTAAAGATAGAGAGCCAGCAAGGGAATGAAGATGGGTGGATGGTTTTTGCTCAAGACCCGAGAAGACACAATTTCTTTTGTACACATTTAAGAGATTACATGTATTAGAAATTTATGACGTGTGATGTAATCTTTTAACTGTGTAAACATTTATTAGTTCAAACTACATGGATGAGAGAACAAGTTTGATATTTTGAGTAATGATTTTAAATGTATATGTAGATATATAATTATTAAGTTTGCACGTATTCAAAATTATTTTTTTTATTTGATGGGATTCTGAGTGTGGGTTATTTATATTGTGGGATGGATTGTGAATAGAGCCCATATAGGTTTCCCGTATTTGTCCTGAATTAATATAAAATATGTTAATAGGTATTTTTAACAGTTCTTTCCTCAAAATAAAAAATTAAAGAAAATTTTATCAGTTTTCCTGTAAAACCCCTCACCCAACTACAGTGTAACTGAGCGAGGTGTGCTACATTCGGTGTTAAAGCACCCTAACTTATCTTACTTTATTTCTTTAAAAAATTTTGTTCTCATTATATTTAATATCGATTATTTTTCGCCGGAGAAACTAACAGAGTTTTCCTTATTTTATTATCGTTTGACGTGTTTTACTATTCACCTATTTGAAAATTTCAATAATAATTTACAATAAAAATATCATCAATTGTTCTCATAACCACCTCATAATTCACATCTCATTCATATATCTCAATTTCAAATTCATTTCCATGCATTTCCATTCATGCACAATTTATATATATAAATTCTCAAGTTTCATTAATTTACATGGTTTACAAACTGATTACATAAATTCATAATTTATATGATCTATATTTCAACATACAATTCATAGTTTACATTACAAATAATAACTAATTATAATGTATAAAATACATAATATAATCTATATGGGCCCTATTTACATGCATTGCTGAGGAGGTGACAACCTTTGACTCTCTGTAGATCAGAACTCCAAAATCTCTGTTTATTATTCGCTGGGCTTTAACTTCAGTACCTGCGTGAGGAAGCAAATCCATCGCGCTAAGCATTGCTACTTAGTGGTACAATAATATAACAAGAAATAATGTATACAAATAAAAATAATTGGAGCATATTTTCTATACTCAAGAATTTTACTGAGTTTATATGAAATTTGCCATACAGTATATTTTTCGTCATTTATGTTGCTCTCTAGAATCTCTTCTGTCATAAGTTTACAATAATCATTTATATAATGTACAAAAAAAATCTAAAATTTATACTTATACTTATATTCTTATGAAAATCATATTTGTAATGTTATTTAAGTTATAATTCTTCTACTAGTCTTTTTATCACTTCCTTGATACTTTCTAAGTTGTTTACAATTATTTCATAATATTTAAAATTTTTAGAACTAGTTCAATTTACTTCAAATCATTCTAAGCAACAAATTTTTGGAGCTAATCTAATTTATTTCAAAACTTCTTCTCATTTATTTACTTTCTAGTATTTTTAATTGCTAATATTTATAACTTATTTTAATAAATTAGACTGCCTAAGTAACCTACGACAGGCTGACTAAACTGGATAATGGGTCATTGGCATTGGACACCGCGGTGCCTCGGGCCATCATACCATGGGACACAGAATGTCAACTGCATATGCAGTCAGTATGGCTAAAAAGCCATGATAACACATAATCGGGCATAAAAGCCATGAATACGGGCATAAAAGCCATGAATACAGGCATAAAGCCATGAATACAGGCATAAAGCCTTGAATACAGGCATAAAGCCTTTCGCAGTACTGCTAAAACAATACCCTATTGGCATGCCAATCTATCCAATCTGACACACATGTCTAGGTGATACAAGAGCACATAATATCATTAAATATTAATATATTGTGTTTTATGACTTCATTATTTCATGACAAATACCATAATTTATACATTCATCATAATATTCATGCATTCTTTACATCATTCGTATTGATCACAATTCGCAACAATGGTGTTCATGTACCATTGTACTCAAGACATTCTTCATTTCTCTCATAAAGAAAACTAATGTTCCATTCATATTTTTATGTGATTAATTCATTCATTATAATATTTATATGAATTCATAACTCATACAAGGTGTTATTATATTATTTATAATGGAAACATAAGTCCTAATGTAAACCTCAACCCATTTATACTCAACAATCCATATAGGTTAATTTCATTTCATATTAAAGTGGTATTACTTAAAACCACCGCAGTGCCTCGGGCCATCATACCATGGGACGCAGAACGTCAACCGCATATGCAGTCAGTATGGCTAAAAAGCCATGATAACACATAATCGGGCATAAAAGCCATGAATACAGGCATAAAAGCCATGAATACAGGCATAAAGCCTTGAATACAGGCATAAAGCCTTTCGCAGTACTGCTAAAACAATACCCTATTGGCATGCCAATCTATCCAATCTGACACACATGTCTAGGTGATACAAAAGCACATAATATCATTAAATATTAATATATTGTGTTTTATGACTTCATTATTTCATGACAAATACCATAATTTATACATTCATCATAATATTCATACATTCTTTACATCATTCGTATTGATCACAATTCGCAACAATGGTGTTCATGTACCATTGTACTCAAGACATTCTTCATTTCTCTCATAAAGAAAACTAATGTTCCATTCATATTTTTATGTGATTAATTCATTCATTATAATATTTATATAAATTCATAACTCATACAAGGTGTTATTATATTATTTATAATGGAAACATAAGTCCTAATGTAAACCTCAACCCATTTATACTGAACAATCCATATAGGTTAATTTCATTTCATATTAAAGTGGTATTACTTATGTTTTATTAGACTTACAAGTAATGGGAATATAAATCTTAACTATATACTCACATAACTTAAGTGTTCATTAAGTCATTTACGTGAACTACTATTTCTATTCCAAGTAATCCATGAACATTTTACGGATTCCAAATTTCATACCTTAATTTCCTATACCAATTTAGTTCTTACACTTTGTGTCTTTGTATTACTATTTACATTACTATTCACTCAAATTGTTAACTTTTTAATACATAATAAATTTATTGAACCTAAGTTCACCAAGATACCACATTTTGCATTTTATTTTTGTTGGTATTGATTTCCAATACCATTTCAAAGCTTATCTTATGTTATTCAAAATTTTCAGATTTCATATCCTAGGTTTATTGTTCCATTGGTCATTTGTACAGTAGGAATTTGACAAAATTGTCTTCATGAAAGTTGTTTCTTATTGTGTCTAGTTACATTTCATTTTTTGATTCACTCCATTTGGAGTTTTGTGGCTCAAGTTATGGCCATTTTACCATAACTTGCTGGATTGACCTGTACCCAGAATTTCTGGGCAATTTGGTTCTGCTAGATTTGGTGACCTAAGTTTGGTTGGCAATTTGACTAGGTTATGGTCAGAATTTGGATTTGTGTTGTAACATCCTCACTTTAGCTAGTCCGTACAGTCTACTGTTCCGGTGACCAGTGTTGGTCCGGACAGCTAGAACGTTCGGAAAAATATTTAAACTAAAGTCAGGAACCATAATTAACTCAAATATTAATAAGAAAAATTTAGGAAAAATTTTTGAAATAAAATACAACCAAGTTAAACGAGCCGGTGCCCAAGCGATGGGTAACCAGAGGGAAGTTGCGGTTCTCGCAACAAGGAGCCCTAGACCCGGGATGTCACACCCTACCCCTCTGTAAGGTATAACATGATCCCGTAGTATACCTAATGAATTACCAACTCCGTCTACTGATAACCCATTAAGTACACTACAAGGGATTTTAAAAACTTTTCTTACTTCTTTTACAGTGGTGAGCACTATTTGTAGGTATTAAAAACTTTGGTGAACTGAAGTGAAACAACTAACTCATTTGGTTTATTTGGAATTCCTGTAAAAATTTTGGCAAAGTGCCATCTGTATTTTGGACAAAACAGTTCTTCAGAAAACCTGTAAAAAGCACTTCAATAATTTTCCAAATCTCAACTCCAATACATTTCTCAACACAACAATTTATCAACTCAATTCCATAGAAATTTTTCAAAGTCTGAGATAAGGAAATATAATACAATTTTTACAAGTCAAATAACTCATAATTAATTTATAACTTCAAGGTACAATTTGAATTTACAACTGCTCAAAATCAAAACAAAATATACATACAGTGAATATACATTACAGTACAAAATGCCAAATGTGGTATACTCACTATACCCAAAAATCTCTCGCTGGCGGTATTAGCAGCCTAGTCTACTGCCCTATCTGTCTGTCTACCTGCGACAGCAATAAAAAGCTATCGCTGAGACAATGTCTCAGTGGTGCACAACATTAACCAAATACAAGTTTAAATCGCAATTCATAATTCAAATAAATGATGGATACGTAAAACCATAATTAAATTCAAGACAATAAATGTCATAAAGAATTTAACACAATATCACATTAAATCTCAGTAATCGAAACATAGTTAAATTCAAAAGACAGTAAATGTCAATAAGAATTTAAACTCCATTTCACAAATAATCAAATCGCATAATAACACAATTTAGTCAAATAATTTAAGAATACAGTGTTGCCAATTCATTCACATCTTAAGCCATGACACAAATTTCCGATCAATGCCGTGTTGTACACCACGACAAAGCAATCACAACCCCACTAATCGAAATCAATGAGGAATGGAGCTAGCTACATAATGAGTACTCATCCGATCACCTCAACTGGTAAACCAAAGAGGGAGAAAAATAAACGATCACGACTCCATAAATGGAGAAGGAAAATAAACGATCACAACCCCATAAATGGAGAAGGAATGATATGATACTGTCATGCTAAGTGTGAACACAAAATCAATTCCAAACATTTTATTCAAATGATTCGTGAGAATCCAATAAATTTCCAAAGTCATAATTTCATTCACAAAATGGCAACACAATTCGTAATTCACTTCAATTTCCACAAAAACCATTTACAGTGCTTTTTAATCAATAAGTATCCATCAAATACCATTCAAACAGTTTCTCACAGTTTCAAATCATTTATAATGCTTTTCAAGCAATAAATATCCATTCAAGTACATTTCCACAATTTAAAACAATAACATACAAGTAGTCATAATTTATTTCAATTGAAAATAATTCAAAAGAAATAAATATTGTGCACAAACACAATTTAAAACAATAATGTACAATAGTCATAATTCATTTCAATTGAAAAATTCAAAAGAAATAGTTGTTGTGCACAAACCTCTGATGACTGTCTCCCTGATCTGGACTCAGTGTTTCCTTCCCTTTTGCTGAGTCCTTGTTAACTGAGAAACACAATTTGAAGTATTTCAGTGCTAAATTAATTTGCCTCTAACGATAATGTTTGATAAACAATTCACTGAATACCTTTATTTGCTTAATCACCTAATATACCGACCCTCGATGTTTTCTAGGTAAATTAGGTCTTAGTGTCATTAATAGGTCATATTCGATAGGGTTTTAGGTTTGGTACACGCTACCAATTTCATTTCTATGTATACTGCGTTTCCTTGCATTTTATTGCAATTTGTCAGATTCCGGGATACTAGTTTGACCTAGCCATACGGCCTAGTTCCCTCGATTTTCGGGTTTCGGTCAAAATTACAAACTTGTAGATTTATGTCTTATGGACCGCGGTGCAAAATTTTAGGTCATTCCGAGTTAAGTAGACCAAGTTATGGTCATTATACTATTGCTGGTCAAATGGTATCAAATTAGGTCAATTTTTGATCAATTTGGTCAACTCTGGTTCGGCCAGTTTTTGGACCCGAACTTGTGCAAGCTTTTTGACTTGCTTCTGGTCATTTTTGGGCTTTGATGTCTTCATAAGACTTGTAGGTATGGGTCTTAACTATTCATGGTTAAAATTTCAGGTCAATTGGACCTGTTTTGAGTGAGTTATGGCTTAAACACTCATTGCTGCCCAATTAGTCATTTTTCAGGTCCTAATTGCACCTAATCCGAATTGGTCATTTTCTTAGGTCACCTTGCAAGCAGAATTTTGGTATGCTTTCTCAATGAAAGTTGGCACATTTTGTGCCTAGTTCCACCTCCAATTGGTCTCATACCAATTGAGGTTACACATTTAAACTTATTGGCTAAAATGTACACTGCCCTTGGTTACTTTGCTTAACACACATCAATTACACACATTTACCTTGCAATATGTTTACTTCCCTACCAAATCTGTTTTGGTACATTACCAAAAACACATTCCACTTTACATTAACATCATTTTGGGCAAATTATAATTATCCTCAATACACCAATTAACACTCAATTTACAAGTTCTAAGTACAATCACATACACACCTAACCATTACAAATTTTTGCATATACTTTACATAACAAGTTCATATACATATCCATCAATCCTTCTATGTCAATATTCTGCCAACACTTCCATGAATACATACATTTATTCAAGTGTCCCCAAGCTGCCGAAAATCTTCTTCAACACCAAATTGTCCTACAATTCATCAATTCCCATCCAAGTGCCAAAAATCACTATATAAATATGAAGTAATTCACTAGGTTTATTAAATCATCATAACTAACATAATTCTCATCAAATATATATACAATTACTTCATCAATACATGATTACATGGCTGCCCAAAAATGGATATCTCAATACTCTTCAAACTTCAAAATTTCCTTCACAAAACCAACACCTATAACATGTATACAAAGTTTATCAAAGAAATCTTCAAAAATGCTAACTTACCTTATGGTTGGAGCTTGTTAAACCTTGCTTAAACTTCTTAAATTTGGTATCAAACTCTTCCTTGTGATGTGTAGACCAACTTTAATGAAGAATCCTAGGTGATTGGAGTTGAAATGGAGGAGTGCATGGAGCTTGATTGAAAAATGGCCATGGAGGATTTTTCTTCTTCAATTCGTCTAAGTTAAGGGAGTGAGGAAGATGAACATTCTGCTGGATATAGTGGACTTACACCTGCCCCATTATGTGTTTATTATATTCCTTTAGTGGCCCACTCACTCAATTTTAACTATATAATAAGCTTACATGTTTTATTTACACATTTTTCACTCCATTTTGGCTATTTACTTTAGGTACCACTAAACTAATTTTTCATTTTATTTTCTAAGTGTAATATTATTTATTTTTAATGGACATTTAGGTCAAAAGACAATTTGGGATGTCAAATGACCATAATGCCCCTGTTCGGGTTGCATTCCCGATTTTTCGGTAATACCGGGTTTTGTCTGTTTTTCGATTTCTCACTTTCCTTTGTACTAATTATTTAATTTTTCTTTGATATTTCTAATGATATTTATTCTTCAACAAGGGTCTATTTAAGTCCTAAAATGTTTTCCAGGGTTCCCCGCAGTCCAGGGCTAGTCAACGGTCCACGCCGTGACTTCCCGATGCGGTCACCCATCGCTAGGGTTTTTGCTCGCTTAACTTGGTTACATTTCTTTGCTATGATTTTGCCTTTGTTTTTCTTGTATTTTCTTTTCTTGTATTTCATTATTTATGTCTCCTCATTCATATTGAAGTGTAGTTCTAGGCATCCTAGCTGTCCAGACAGCACTGGTCACCGGAGCAGTAGAATGCACTACCGAACTTAGGGGTGTTACAATTCTCCCCCCCTTAAATAAATTTCGTCTTGAAATTTTACCCAATAGCCATCTTACAATAGCCATACGTTTATTTTCTCCTTTCTATACGATCATATAATCTTCTTTTTCTCAAATTTGTATAAGTCTTTTAACAATCTAATACAATGTTTAATTTGTTTGGATAACACCAATCTCCTCTTACTATTATGCTGTCTAATATTTCGGTTCACGTTGCTTCTTGAATGACCCTTGAGGTCATGTTAGAATCATTCATCAGTCATGGGTTCTCTGACCATTCTAATCCATAGTCTTCCTCACATTCGTAATATTTTTTTGTTATATATGAATCAACTGTTCAAATTTCTACTTCCATAACTCTTTTTATCTGTCAATATTCTATAACTTCTTTTTGTACTGAACTATAACCTTTCGATATTCTAACTTTTAAGTTTTAGATCCCTAAGTAGGATTTTCAAACTTATTTCTAACAATTAAATTATGTCCTGGCATAACTATACCAAAACAGATGCCGTTGGCAACTATTCTCATCTAGATATACTATCGGGTAGTACGTAGCTCTACACAATAATCTCAAGTTAGTACTGAAATCTGCAGCTTACTCAATAGATCAAACTTTCCTATCTTTTATCCTTTTCGAATTCACTGATATCCGAACTTATTCTGATTACAATATCCATTAACAATTACTAACAGTAACATCTCTGCCTTCATCTAGAGCAATTCTATTTCTGTAACTTACTTTTACGTCCTCTTGCCTTATATTAAGTAGGCTCGCCAATTAGCTTTATAATTTATAGCGTGTCAGGAAATACTTTTCGCTGATAAACTCTTCCAAAACTAATTTCACTTATTATCACAATACTTATCCTAAAGGACTAATCACTAATGCATCAAAATTTATTTCCCTGACCTCCTGTCCTAGCGGACTTGTTACTAGCACCTCAAAGTCCATTTTTGTACATGGAACCGCAATGCAATCAATGATGCTAGCACACACATAAGAATGGGTAGAACCCGGATCAAATAACACAAACACGTCTTGGTTAAAAGTTGAGAAGGTACCAGCCACAACATCAGATGTCTCGGCCTCTTCCCTCTATCTCATTGCATAGACTCTGACCGGAGCACTGTCTTGCTCTGAATGTTTCACTGTGCCTTGGCTACCTGCTGGGCTACCTCTACCCCTGCCTCTACCTCTGCTAGGTGGTTGTGAGCTTCTGGTGACAGGGCTTTGAACTGACCCTTCTGCAGTAGTAGGAGGTGGTCCAACTTTGCGACTACTGGTGCAGTCCTTGGCAAAGTGTCCTATGCCTCCACAGTTATAACAGGCTCCAATAGCCTTATAGCATATCCCACCATGATATCTTCCACAATTTTCACATTGACGGGAATGGTAGGAACCTCCAGTACTCTGCTGACTAGATAGAGGAGGTTTCTGTCCTGAATGTCTTCCCCTACCAGACTTCTTGTCACCTCTGCCATGTCCCCCATAGTTCTTCCTCTTTCCAGTATGACCACTGGAACTCTGTTCCACTGTTTTTTCCTCTTTCTCTGTCTTCTCTGATTTCTTTCTTTCAGGAGCAGTCTCAAACTCAATTCTTTCCAACTCTAGGGCTTGAGAAATAAGTTCAGAGAAGTTAGTGTGTTTGAAACCGATCACTTGTACTCTGATACTGGGCTTTAAGCCAGTTTCAAACCTCTTGCATCTCTCCCTGCTGGTAGAGAGTAGACTCACTGCATAATGGCTAAGGCGGGAAAATTCTCTTTCATACTCAGCCACTGATCTGCCCCCCTGTTTCAGACTTAGGAATTCTTGCAGCTTCTGGTCTACATAAGCATCAGGGACATATTTCTGTCTGAATTCCCTGAGGAAGTCATTCCATGTTAGCACTGCAGGTTCTACCAGACTGTGGGGAATGGTTTTCCACCAGTCATAAGCATCCCCCTGTAACAAAGATACTGAGTATTCAAATCTGAGCTCCTCTGTGCAATGCAGTTTCTTGAATACTTTATCCATCCTCTCTAACTACTGTTCAGCTTCTAGAGGATCTACTGTCCCCTTGAACTCTGTAGCCCCATATTTCATCAATTTATCATATTGCCTAGTAGGAGACTGTGGTTGTACCACTAGTGTCTGTATTGGCACTTGAGTAGGTACATTACCAGCCATTTGTTGGAACATTGCAGCCATCTCACGAGCGAATCGAGCGTAAAATCATGCAGATCGCAGGGTGGTGTCTTGAACCACTGACATTTTGTACAGCTGGGGCATCCCCTAGCACCTCAGCCTCAATAGATTGATCGACTGAATGATCACCCTCTTCCATAGTCAATGCGAGGATTTAAGATCTCCTAAACAAATAACATAAGGATTTTTACTCTCGTTAGTGCATATTTATACTGTAATGTATTGTATGTATCAAACAATGATATTGAGCAGTTGTACTATGAAGAAAGAACATTCAATTAATAGGTGAAAACAGAATTTAAAAACTTTGCTCTGATACCACTAAAACATGTCACACCCTACCCCTCTGTAAGGCATAACATGATCCCGTAGTATACCTAATGAATTACCAACTGCATCTACTGATAACTCATTAAGTACACTACAAGGGATTTTAAAAACTTTTCTTACTTCTTTTACAGTGGTGAGCACTATTTGCAGGTATTAAAAACTTTGGTGAACTGAAGTGAAACAACTAACTCATTTGGTTTATTTGGAATTCTCAGAAAATTTTGGCAAAGTGCCATCTGTATTTTGGACAAAACAGTTCTTCAGAAAACCTGTAAAAAGCACTTCAATAATTTTCCAAATCTCAACTCCAATACATTTCTCAACACAACAATTTATCAACTCAATTCCATAGAAAATTTTCAAAGTCTGAGATAAGGAAATATAATACAATTTTTACAAGTCAAATAACTCATAATTAATTTACAACTTCAAGGTACAATTTGAATTTACAACTGCTCAAAATCAAAACAAAATATACATACAGTGAATATACATTACAGTACAAAATGCCAAATGTGGTATACTCACTATACCCAAAAATCTCTCGCTGGCGGTATTTGCAGCCTAGTCTGCTGCCCTATCTGTCTGTCTACCTGCGACAGCAATAAAAAGCTATCGCTGAGACAATGTCTCAGTGGTGCACAACATTAACCAAATACAAGTTTAAATCGCAATTCATAATTCAAATAAATGATGGATAAGTAAAACCATAATTAAATTCAAGACAATAAATGTCATAAAGAATTTAACACAATATCACATTGAATCTCAGTAATCGAAACATAGTTAAATTCAAAAGACAGTAAATGTCAATAAGAATTTAAACTCCATTTCACAAATCATCAAATCGCATAATAACACAATTTAGTCAAATAATTTAAGAATACAGTGTTGCCAATTCATTCACATCTTAAGCCATGACACAAATTTCCGATCAATGCCGTGTTGTACACCACGACAAAGCAATCACAACCCCACTAATCGAAATCAATGAGGAATGGAGCTAGCTACATAATTAGTACTCATCCGATCACCTCAACTGGTAAACCAAAGAGGGAGAAAAATAAACGATCACGACTCCATAAATGGAGAAGGAAAATAAACGATCACAACCCCATAAATGGAGAAGGACTGATATGATACTGTCATGCTAAGTGTGAACACAAAATCAATTCCAAACATTTTATTCAAATAATTCGTGAGAATCCAATAAATTTCCAAAGTCATTATTTCATTCACAAAATGGCAACACAATTCCTAATTCACTTCAATTTCCACAAAAACCATTTACAGTGCTTTTCGATCAATAAGTATCCATCAAATACCATTCAAACAGTTTCTCACAGTTTCAAATCATTTATAATGCTTTTCAAGCAATAAATATCCATTCAAGTACATTTCCACAATTTAAAACAATAACATACAAGTAGTCATAATTTATTTCAATTGAAAATAATTCAAAAGAAATAAATATTGTGCACAAACACAATTTAAAACAATAATGTACAATAGTCATAATTCATTTCAATTGAAAAATTCAAAAGAAATAGTTGTTGTGCACAAACCTCTGATGACTGTCTCCCTGGTCTGGACTCAGTGTTTTCTTCCCTTTTGCTGAGTCCTTGTTAACTGAGAAACACAATTTGAAGTGTTTCAGTGCTAAATTAATTTGCCTCTAACGATAATGTTTGATAAACAATTCACTGAATACCTTTATTTGCTTAATCACCTAATATACCGACCCTCGATGTTTTCTAGGTAAATTAGGTCTTAGTGTCATTAATAGGTCATATTCGATAGGGTTTTAGGTTTGGTACACGCTACCAATTTCATTTCTATGTATACTGTGTTTCCTTGCATTTTATTGCAATTTGTCAGATTCCGGGATACTAGTTTGACCTAGCCGGACGGCCTAGTTTCCTCGGTTTTCGGGTTTCGGTCAAAACTACAAACTTGTAGATCTATGTCTTATGGACCGCGGTCCAAAATTTTAGGTCATTCCGAGTTAAGTAGACCAAGTTATGGTCATTATACTATTGCTGGTCAAATGGTATCAAATTAGGTCAATTTTTGATCAATTTGGTCAACTCTGGTTCGGCCAGTTTTTGGACCCGAACTTGTGCAAGCTTTTTGACTTGCTTCTGCTCATTTATGGGCTTTGGTGTCTTCATAAGACTTGTAGGTATGGGTCTTAAATATTCATGGTTAAAATTTCAGGTCAATTGGACCTGTTTTGAGTGAGTTATGGCCTAAACACTCATTGCTGCCCAATTGGTCATTTTTCAGGTCCTAATTGCACCTAATCCGAATTGGTCATTTTCTTAGGTCACCTTGCAAGCAGAATTTTGGTATACTTTCTCAATGAAAGTTGGCACATTTTGTGCCTAGTTCCACCTCCAATTGGTCTCATACCAATTGAGGTTACACATTTAAACTTATTGGCTAAAATGTACACTGCCCTTGGTTACTTTGCTTAACACACATCAATTACACATATTTACCTTGCAATATGTTTACTTCCCTACCAAATCTGTTTTGGTACATTACCAAAAACACATTCCCCTTTACATTAACATCATTTTGGGCAGATTACAATTATCCTCAATACACCAATTAACACTCAATTTACAAGTTCTAAGTACAATCACATACACACCTAACCATTACAAATTTTTGCATATACTTTACATAACAAGTTCATATACATATCCATCAATCCTTCTATGTCAATATTCTGCCAACACTTCCATGAATACATACATTTATTCAAGTGTTCCCAAGCTGCTAAAAATCTTCTTCAACACCAAATTGTCCTACAATTCATCAATTCCCATCCAAGTGCCAAAAATCACCATATAAATATGAAGTAATTCACTAGGTTTATTAAATCATCATAACTAACATAATTCTCATCAAATATATGTACAATTACTTCATCAATACATGATTACATGGCTGCCCAAAAATGGATATCTCAATACTCTTCAAACTTCAAAATTTCCTTCACAAAACCAACACCCATAACATGTATACAAAGTTTATCAAAGAAATCTTCAAAAATGCTAACTTACCTTATGGTTGGAGCTTGTTAAACCTTGCTTAAACTTCTTAAATTTGGTATCAAACTCTTCCTTGTGATGTGTAGACAAACTTTAATGAAGAACCCTAGGTGATTGGAGTTGAAATGGAGGAGTGCATGGAGCTTGATTGAAAAATGGCCATGGAGGATTTTTCTTCTTCAATTCGTCTAAGTTAAGGGAGTGAGGAAGATGAACATTCTGCTGGATATAGTGGACTTACACCTGCCCCATTATGTGTTTATTATATTCCTTTAGTGGCCCACTCACTCAATTTTAACTATATAATAAGCTTACATGTTTTATTTACACATTTTTCACTCCATTTTGGCTATTTACTTTAGGTACCACTAAACTAATTTTTCATTTTATTTTCTAAGTGTAATATTATTTATTTTTAATGGACATTTAGGTCAAAAGACAATTCGGGATGTCAAATAACCATAATGCCCCTGTTCGGGTTGCATTCCCGATTTTTCGATAATACCGGGTTTTGTCTGTTTTTCGATTTCTCACTTTCCTTTGTATTAATTATTTAATTTTTCTTTGATATTTCTAATGATATTTATTCTTCAACAATGGTCTATTTAAGTCCTAAAATGTTTTCCAGGGTTCCCCGCAGTCCAGGGCTAGTCAACGGTCCACGCCGTGACTTCCCGGTGCGGTCACCCATCGCTAGGGTTTTCGGCTCGCTTAACTTGGTTACATTTCTTTGCTATGATTTTTCCTTTGTTTTTCTTGTATTTTCTTTTCTTTTATTTCATTATTTATGTCTCCTCATTCATATTGAAGTGTAGTTCTAGGCATCCTAGCTGTCCGGACAGCACTGGTCACCGGAGCAGTAGAACGCACTACTGAACTTAGGGGTGTTACACGGGAAAAAAAATCATAAAATAATTTTTGAGACTCCAGAGAAGGGTCATTGAGGTTGCTATGGCATTAGAATGCCAAGAAAATATTTAGAAAAATTTTTCAATCGGTACAGACAATTTTGACCCGTTAAGCCAAACGGAGGGCATTTTGGTCATTTCGCCTTCAGAGACGATTTTTGGCCGACTTGTCCAGTTAAGTAAATAATTATTATGACACAAAATGTGAATAAACATTACTAAAAATTAAATTAAAAATGAGTAGAGATGAAAAGAAAAGAAAATGAAAGAAAATACCTAATAATGACATCATATGATGTCATTAAAAACCTATCCACCAATCACAATTTGTTAAACTCATTAAAAGAGATAAAAGTGACCAAAAATTTGAAAAAACAATCTGCATCTTCAACCTTTGGGCAGCCTAAAAAACGTTGAGAGAGAGAGAGAGAAGAGGTTCCACCATTAAAGCTCCCTTAAGCTTCATTTCCCACTTCAAACCACCTCAAAACCTTGTCCTCCCTTCACTAAAAATTTCCCTTACCACTAGAGCAAGACTTGGGCAGCAATTAGAAGAAGAGAAAGTGGAAGAAAGTGAGGTGTGAACAAGCTTAGAAAATCACCAAAGAGGTTAGTGCCATAACCTTTGCTTTTACATCTTTCTAATCATGAATTTGAGCTAAGTTAAGTTAAAAATTTGACAAAAATTGAATTAATGAAGCATGGTTATATTCCATGAAGTTTTGGTAGCCTTGACATGAGTTAGGGTTAGGAGAAATCTTTGGTTTAAAGTGACATATTGCTGCCCCTCTTATAAATTATATGATTAGTATAGCAAATTAGGAGTGGGATGCATGAATTGGATGCTTGGTCAATTAGGGTTAGGGTTTTGGAGAGAAACTTGGACCTTGTTTAGGTAATGGTGAATGAACATTTTAATGGTCAAATAGTGACCATTTGAGGCAAGTTAATCATAATTTGAAGTGAGCTAATGCATGGCAAAGTGAAATGTGAAGGCTGCCTAGAGACAGCAGCAATGAGGCTGTGATTCCAGCCCACTTAGACAGCCATAACTTTGGCTGTGTAGGTTCAATTGGTGTTTGGCCAATTGGACATGAAACTAGACTTATAATGGCACATTTTTGCTGAAGAAACCATGCCCAAAAGACCAAAGCAAGAGGACCAAAAGTTGGCCCCAATCCGGATACCCTGCAAACTGATTCTGCAGAATGACCAAATGAGCGAATCGCTCATTTGGCCATAACTCACTGTAGATATGGTCAATTGACCTGAAATGTTTACAGAAATAATTTAAGACATAGACAAACAACTTTCATGAAGAAACCTACCCCAAATTATGACCAGAACCTATCCAACAAGGCAGTGGCAGTCACTGTTCATGGTACTGTAGATTTGGTAAATTCTGCAGAATTGAAATCCGGCCAGCTGTGGTTTTTGGACCATATCTGGAGCTACAAAACTCCAAATAGAGTGATTCAAAAAAGGAAATTCAACTAGACAAAATAAGGAACAACTTTCATGTTTACCATTTCCTCAAATTCCCACTGCAATAGGACCCAATGGAATAGTAAATTTGGGTCACAAAAATTGAAAATTCTGCCCTCTTGGTTTTAGATTTGGAAATGGATTTTGTGGTTAATTCCAACAAGTTTTAAATGTAAAATGTGGTACATTGGGAGTGCTAAAACCAATATACCTATTTTCTATCCAAAAGTCAACATTTTTGTTGACCAATGAGGTGAATAGTGACACCAAAACTTGAAATTCAAAATTTGAAATTAGAAATGCATCTAGGGGACTTTAAATTGCAATTGGCAATTAATACTAGCAAATGTAAAACTCAAAATATGGGATCTTGGTGTAATTAGAATTAATATATCCACTAAGTATGAAAAAGTCAACATTTTGGTTGACTAGTAAGGTGAATAGTAATCAAAATGATTAGTAAATTAAGATGAAAACCTAGAACCAATTCTAAGCTTAAATGCTTAGAATTATATGACAAATGTAGACTATGCATCCTAGTCAAAATTGTTAAAAAGAAATTAAGGCCATAAATTAGAAATCCATGAAATATTTATGGATTACTTGAAACATGAAAAATAAGTCACCTAATTGATGTGAATAGATAGTTAGGGCTTATATGCCCATCACAAATGAAATTCATAAAATATTAATAACTCAACTTGAAATATAAAATTTGTAATTACATAAGTAGATTCTTGAATGTATAAATGAGAAAAGGGAAAATGTTCTGAATACAATGGTACATGTGAACCATTGTTTAGAATTGTGATCAATATGAATAACATAATGAATGAATAAATGAACCATATTAATGTATGAATGAGACATTAGTTCTCATTATTGTAGAGAGGAGAAGTATTTTGAGTATAATGGTATAAAAGGATAATTGATGTGAATTGTGATCATATAAATGATCAAATGAATGTATGAATTGTAATTGAAATTTATCATGAAATAATGAAGTCATAAAACACAATATATTAATATTTAATGATATTATGTGCCCTTGTATTGCCTAGACATGTATGTCAGATTGGATAGTTTGGCATGCCAATAGGGTATTGTTTTAGCAGTACTGCGAAAGGCTTTATGCCTGTATTCATGGCTTTATGCCCGTATTCATGGCTTTATGCCCACATTCATGGCTTTATGCCTGTATTCATGGCTTTTATGCCCGATTATGTGTTATCATGGCTTTTTAGCCATACTGACTGCATACGTGGTTGACGTTCTGCGTCCTATGGTATGACGGCCCGAGGCACCGCGGTGTCCAGTGCCAACGACCCGTTATCCAGTTTAGTCAGCCTGTCATAGGTTACTTGGGCAGTGAAATTTATGAAAATAAGTTAAGAATACTAGTAATTAAAAATATTAGAAATCAAATAAATGAGTTAATAAGACTTTAAAAGAATTAGTTAGAATTATGAAATGATCCAAACGACATAAAAAAATTATTAAGCAAAATGCTAAAAGAGTTGCAAAAATAGGTATAACTTAACTAAATATTTTAAATGTGCCTTCTATTGCCATATGAATATAAACTGAGTATTTTTATTAATTATGTATATTGTACATTATCACTGTGAATTTAGGAATTAAACGCTCCCAAAGCGGAACAAATTAGAACAAAAGATAATTAATATTAGACACATTGTATTAAATTAAATTGATTCTTAAATATTCAAATTATGCTTTGTTCTTTCTTTATTTGTATATTTTATTTTCTTATTATATTATTGCACCATTAAGCAGCAATGCTTAGCGCGATGGAATTGTTTCCTTCGCGCAGGTACTGAAGCTAGAACCCAATGGATGTTTGACTAGGAATTTTGGGAGTTTTGATCTGCGGAGTGTCAAAGCTTGTCACCTCCTCAGCAATACATGTAGATAGGGCCCATATAGATCATATTTTGTATTTTGTATAAAATGCTAGATATTGCATTATAATGTAGATTAGGAATAGGTAATTAATATAAATGTGATGTAAATTAATAAATTAGCTCTTTCATATGTAATTAGTTTATACATCATGTAAATTATGAAATTTTGTAATTATTTTGTAAATTATGTAAATTAAGGAAATTTGAAAATTTTGCTCATTGAATTTGAGAATGTTTACATATAAATTGAGTATGAATGGAAATGTATGGAAATGATTATGAAATTGAAATGTATGGATGAGATTTGAAATATGAGAAAATTATGAAAATGATTGATGAGATAATTATGATTAGCATGGATAAGATTTTATTTTGGAAATATTATTGAAATTTTCAAACAGGTAAATAGTAAAATTCTTTTGTCAATTATTGGTCTCATTTATCCTCTTTTATTACTTAATTAAGTGGTGCTTAATTGTGATTGGTGGATAGGTTTTTAATGACATCATATGATGTCATAATTAGGTATTTTCTTTCATTTTCTTTTCTTCTTTTCGCTACTCATTTTCAATTCAATTTTTAGCAATATTTATTCATATTTTGGATCATAATAATTATTTATTTAACTGGACAAGTCGGTCAAAAATCATCTCTGAAGATGAAATGATCAAAATGCCCTCCGTTTGGCTTAACAGACTAAAATTGTATATACCGATTGAAAAAAAAATTTTAAACCTTTTCTTGGTATTCTAATACCATAGAAACCTCAATGACTCTTCTCAGGAGTCCCAATAATTATTTCATGAATTTTCTCCCGAGTCTGGGGTCGGTAACTGTCTTTACCGATACTTCCCCATACGGTCACCCATCGTTAGGGCACCGGCTCATTTAACTTGGTTGTATTTTATTTCTAAAATTTTTCCTCAATTTTTCTTATTATTATTTGAGTTATTTATAACTCTTCACTCTAGTCTAAATATTTTTCCAGACATTCTAGCTGTCCAGACCGACACTGGTCATCGAAACAGTAGAATGTGTGGAATGCTACAGTGAGGGTGTTACATTTCCACCTTAAAATTTAAAGTAAATTTCACCATTTAGGAAGTTCCAAATATATGAAATCTATAAATTTTATTTTCTTATGACTTAAATGAATTTGGTATTTTTTTTTAATTTAAACTTATCGTTGTTTTCCAAATATGAGCCTAACTAGAAATAAGATAAAGTTCAAAGGTAATAGGGAGAATGATTAACCCTTGAGATATACTCATGGGTGTGTCTCGGAGGTATGTACACACTACTCTAACTGCGGATAGGGTTAGAGTGTTACAGCATTCCTCCAACTAGCCAATTGGGAAAGAAAAGGAAGTTGACGTCCTCTATTTGGGATCACTTTGATAGGGTTAATTGCAATGGCGATGATTTTGCAATTTGTCATCATTGCAAGTCAAGCCTTACGGCTTATAGCAAAAATGGCACCAAATCTTTGCATAATCATATAGAAAAGTGTCAAAAAGTACAATCAAGACATATCCGCATGTATATATAAGCAAAAATAGATTTATTTAGATAGAACAAATGATGGGAAGGTACAATTTGGAAATTTTACATTTGATCAAGAGCTTTCAAGAAGAGAGTTGGCACTTGCTATCATATTATATAATTATCCTCTATCAATTATTCAACATGTGGAATTTAGAAGATTTATTGCTAGTCTTCAATCAATTTTCAAAATGGTTTCTTGAAATATTATTAAGAAAGATATTTTGAACATCTATGATATTAATTATTAGAAACTATAAAAATAGTGGGAGAAACTAAAGAGTCGAATAGTAATCACCACAGACATGTGGACATCAAATCAAAAGAAATGTTATATGTCCATCACTACATATTATATTAATGATGCTTGGGTGCTACAAAATCGCATTTTACAGTAATTTGCCTATCTTTCTTAAAATGCTTAATGATTATATGTTTTACATGTTAATTTTTCTTACTTTTTCATCGTCAATATTAAGATTTGTTTATGCGCCAATACTACAAGAAATTAAAAAAATAGCGATGAAAATTACCAATAAAATTTACTTCTATTTCGTAGGTAATTAAGATTACCAACGAATTACCGATGAAATGTAACACCCCTATTTGCATAGCCTGGTATATTTCACTGTTCCGGTGACTAGTGTCGATCCGGATAATTAAAGGGATTGAACCATATCTAAGAAAACTAGATAAGCCCTGAAAACAAATAATTAGTAATTGTCAAATAGTTAAGTATAAATAAGAAAAATAGAACACAAGAAGTTAAATGAGCCGAGAGTCACAGCAATGGGTGAACTTCTCGGGAAGGACTGCGAAGTCAATTTAAACTCAAATTTCGAACCATAAAATGTAACGCCGCGATCTTTAGGACTATTGCGAATGTAGTGGAAAAGAGAAAACCATGAAAAAGAATTGTTAAGCCGATCAAATAATTAGGTTAGGAATCCAGAAGAAATATTGAATTATTTGCAAACCGGGTCGAACCGGCGAGAGGCAATTTAGTCAATTGGCCCCTGGAGCTGACTCCTGACTTGACTGTCAAATAAAATCGGAGAAAAGAAAATTTCAAAATTGGGAATTAAATTAAAGAGCTAAAGAAAAATAAATAAAAAAGTGAAAAAGTGATTACATTATGCATGACATCATGCATGATGCAATAAACCTTATAATTAAAATTTTAAATTTAGGATAATTTTTTGTCTTACTAAAGGTTAAAAATTTATATAAAAAAAAAGAGTGGTCTTCATCTTCTTGCCGTAACCTTTCTCTCAACCTCTCCCTCTTCAAAACCTCCATGAAAGCTCATTTGTGAGCTTGAAGAAACCAAAATTCCATTATAGAAAATTCACTTACCATGATTAAACTTTGTTTGGGCAACTAGAAAAGAAGATTAAAGGAGAAAGAAAGAAAAAAAGGTTGAAGGAAGTGAAGATTGAAAAAGCTATATCAAGGTTAGTAAGCTAAACTTGAATTTCTAGTTTAATTAATTGTGTTTATAGGTGGATAAACTTAGAAAAATACTTAAAATGAAATGAAAACAACTTTGGAGGACTAGGTGTGAATTTTACCAGCTAGGGTTCAACTTGAGAATGCATGAGTTTGATTGAATTAAATATTTTAGAAAGCTTGAATGAGTTGAGAAATGGTGTTTGTATGCTTGGAACTAATTAAATGTAACAAATCAAGTGAGTTAAGGTTTTGGACCAAGGGTTTGAAAGACAAAACTTGGAGAATTGGTCAAATGGTGTGTTTGACCTAGTTTGAGCTGAAAAATGGTCCCTTTCAGGACCAATTGTGGTGTGTAGAAAGTGTTGGAATTAAGTTTGAATTCAGATTGGATATGTTCATTCTGCAGGCAGCATGACCAAGGTCCCTTTCAGGGACCAAAACTGAAAATTTACAAACCCAATTGGTATGAGGTCAATTGGGATTGAAACTAGACACAAAATGACACATTTTTCATCTAGGAATCATGCCCAGTAAGTGACAATAGCATAGTGAACAAATTGACCAAATCTGAAATTAGGTATGCTGCCCTGTACAAAAATGACCAAATGAACAGTGTTTGTTTATTTGGCCATAACTTGGGCTAGGCAGGTCTAAATGACCTGAAATTTTACCAGTAGAAAGCTTAGATATAGCCTAAAACTTTCATGAAGAACACAAACCCAAATTATGCCCTTAACCAAGTCATTTAGCCACCCAAATTTGGTGACCTAAAACTGCCAGAGCTCAGAAATTTGCCCAGAAATCTAGGTAAGTCAAATCCGGCAGCCATGATTCAAATGACTATAACTTGAGCTACAAAACTCCAATTGGAGTGATTCAAAAATGAGAATAAAGTTAAGACAATAAGAAACAATTTCTATGAAGAAAACTTAGCCAGATTCTAACAGCAACATGACCAATGAAACAATGCAACATAAGACACTAAAACTGAAAATTTGAAATTTTGCCTAAAAGACTTGAGTTTTGAGAAAAAAACCAAAACCAACAAATTAGATAACCAAAATATGGTATGTGGATGAAATTAGAATTCCCATACCTATTAAGCCTTAGAAAGTTAACAAATTGACTTGAATAGTATTGTAAATAGTAACCCCGAAATACAAATTTTAGAGAATGTCAAGTTTAGCATATTAAAGCTAGGTATAAGTAAATTCGAATTTATTTTTAGATTTATGATAAGTTATGATACTGAAACACTATGAAACTGTGCGTTTCAGTGGGAAAGAATACCAGGAAAGAACCCGAGGTGTCGAGTTAAGGCCAAGAGATAACTCGTATAAGGTTTGTGCACAACATAGAATTTCTGTAAATTTTCTTCTACACATCGTTTTGTATGAATTGAAATATTGAATTGTGATATCATTGTCTTGAAATGTTTATTATGCTTTTAATTTAAATTATTGAAAGTTTAATTGTATATATTTGAAATGGCATCAAATGTTTAGTAAATTGTTAAGATAGTTTTGAAACCACAGTGTCATGACCATATATTTGAATACCTCACTAGCATGACTAGTGGGGGAAATCAATTTCGAATTTTGATTCCTTCTCTGGCTGAAGTGTTGAGGTGTGTGCCAGTAGAAGAAGAAAAAAAGTGGGTTCCCATATATTTGAGCTAGCTAGCCTTGTGATGTGACTTCTCCTTAGCCTCTGGCTATTGAGATTATATTTGTTTCGAATGGCATGATATAACTGTATGTTTTTATGAAATTTTTTTTGAGACTTTTGTAATGAAATTGTTTGGATTAAAATCTTATAAATCATGTTTTGAATTTATATTTCATGTTCAGTTTAATTTTTAAATAAATATGATTTAAATTCCGCATAAAGATTATTTTTAGTATATTGTGCACCACTGAGTCCCAGTACTCAGCGATGGCTGTTATTGCTGTCGCAGATATAGAGACTAGAGGAGCAGTAGAGTGAGCTGCTGAGGACTGAGGAGCTACTTGCTTAGAGTTATCGGGTATATTTTATACCCTGACTGTAAAAAAATTACTTTGATGTATGTAATGTATGTAAAGGTATGGACATGTAAAACTAGTCTTGAGCAGTTTGTATAAAGTTTGTAATCAATTTTAGTTTGAATTTCTCTTAGTGTAAATTTTTAGTGTGATGTATATAAATTGTTTTATCTTTAATGAAATATGAATGAAAGTATTTTGCTTAAAATTGAATGAAATTGATTAATGGTATTTTGATGATTGTTGAATATTAGAAATTGTGGATTTGAATTTTTGGAAATTGGTAAATGATGTTGAAATTGATTGGGATGGTTGTCAATTTGAAGAAGTTGTTGAGACAAATTATTGAAAGTGTTTTTTTTTTCAGGTATTTGAAGAACTGTTTTCTCAAAATACAGACGGTACTCTGCCGAAATTTCTATAAAAATTGCGGAAAAATAAAATGGGCCAAAAATTTTAACTAGTTTTCAACCTTAATTAAATGTTTTAATACCTATTAGAAAATGCTCACCACTTATAAAAGTAAGAAAATTGTTTTAAAATCCCTTGTAGGGTACTTAATGAGTTATCGGTAGGTGAAGTTCGATAGTTCATTAGGTATTCTACTGGATCATGTTATGCCTTACTGAGGGGTAAGGTGTGACATGAAATTTTTTTCGTCCACAAATTCATGCATAGGTGATTTTCACCGACGAAATAGAATTCGTAGGTAATTTTTCCAACGAAATAAAATTCGTAGGTAATTTTATCGACGACAGAGTGTTCGTAGGTAATTATACCGACAAAAATTTTGTAGCAAAATTGAGATTTTTTCATAAGTAATTTCGTGGGGGGGTTGTAGGCTAAAAATGAATTATCAACTATTTACCGACAAAAATTTTTGTCCCTAATTACTGACAAAAGAAATATGGTAGGTAAAATAAATTTAGAAATCTAAGAATTACCAACCAATTTTTTGGTCAATAATAATTTTTAATAATTTTTAAAAAATTTTACCTACCATTTTATTTCGTAGGTAAATTTTTTAATGATTTTTTAAATATATTTAACTACTACTTTATTTCGTAGGTAAGTTTTTAATATTTTTTAAAAAATATTTGCCTACTAAATAGTTTTGGTAGGTAATTTTTTGTTAATAATTTTAACAATTTTGACCTACCATATTGTTTCGTCGGTAAAATTTTTTAAAAATAATTTTATGCATTCAATTTTAATTATTAATGGCTTAAAAATAAATAATGCATAATAATAATAATAATAATAATAATAATAATAATAATAATAATAATAATAAAATCCAATATTATTATTAATAATAATACTCCATACATGTTTTAAAATAAATATAAACTAAACAATAATATAAAAATATTAAACTTTAATAAGTTAAAGTTAAGATACAAAACCATCAATCCTGATCTAGTGGAGGTGGAGGCGAAGTTGGAGGTAGAGGTATTGGTAAGCCTCTGACAAATCTCATCATCTCCTCCAACATTGATTGTCTCATGTCTTCTAAACATGTCTCAAATTGCTCCGTGATAGCTTGCTTCTCTACTTGCCTCTGTTGCCTCTCTTCTTCAAGTTAATCTGTAATAGTTTGTTTCTCTGCTTGCCTCTTTTGCCTCTCTTCTTCAAGTTGCTTTTAAAATGTTTTGCTTCTTATTGTAAAACTACAGATTGAGGATCATGTGATGAGGACCCCATGGAAGAAGATGCTCGACGTGAATGGCAAATGACAGATGATTGTGATCCAAGCCCATACACCATCCGTCTCTTCTAGCCAGCCTCAACAACATCCAAAAAAATTTGATTCTCATCGATGGTGTCAAATATAGTTTGTTGGAGCTCTTCCCTTCTAGCCACTATCGCTTTCTGTATGTAAAAAAGTAGAAAAATTTGTATTAATTCATGACATGATATAATAGAAAAATTAATTTATTTAAATAAATAATTAAGTACCTAAATTTATTTGCTTGGACTTTTCACCCACAAATCTTTCTTTGTCATGATTGCGAGTATGAGTTTGAACAAACAACTCATACCAGTTGGGCCTTCGACCCAAATCTTTCTCTTGTAACATATAAATAAATAGTTATTAGGAATAAACTATAATAAATTAAAAAAATTTATTTTGAAAAAAAAGGGACAGAGAGTTTCCCCTATATTTTGACATTTTGTCCTATCATATATCAACAAATATATAATAACTCAATCTCAGATCAATCCAAACAATTATTGAATGACAATTTCATCAACAATAATCATATTTAATTATTATAAAATAATTAATGAACTAAATATGTATATAGAAAAATAAATTTAAATTTAGATGAAAATTAAATATATAATATCTAATTATGAAAAGCTCACCATTCTATTTGACCATTCTTGAAATGATATAGATCCACTTGTGTGAGTATCCATGGAGGTATTAAATATATAATATCTAATACATTATGAAAATTATGAAATGATATTATGAAAATTAAATATATAATATCTAATAGTCCATTTGGAAGCTTCCTGGCATACATCCAACTCCTAGAGGTATCCATGTTTTAAAAAAAATATTTAAACAAGTTGTAATGCAAACATTTATTATAAATTTATTCCATGCAATCAAAGCAACAAATTCATGCCATGCTCAAACTACAAAAGAAAGAAAACATAACATGAAAGGAAACATCTCAGGTATTCTTAAATGTGTATTTTTTAAATGTGACAGTCTTAAAAGAAACATTAGGAGAACTTCACGATGAGTAATTGACAAAAAGCAAAAAAAAAACATTAAGTAATTTGTCCATTTATTACTAAATTGGAAATTAATTATTATAAAAATATAATAATTAAAATTGGAAATGTGTACATAAGTAGAACTTCACAGTAAGAAATTGACCACTCAACTCAACTAAACTCAACTAAGCCTTTATCTCAAAAATTTGGAGTCGGCTATATGGATTCTCTTTCTCCACTCTAAACGATTTTGGGTTAAATCCTCAGAAATGTGTAATGCTTCTAGGTCATGTTGTGCTATTCTCCTCCAAATCAGTAAGTAATTGACAAAAAGAAAAAAAAAACACTAAGTAATTTGTCCATTTATTACTAAATTAAAAATTAATTATTATAAAAATATAATAATTAAAATTGGAAATATATGTGTGTATATATATATATGAAAATTAAAATTATACTTTCAAATGGGTGCTAGTTAAAAGTTAAAAACTAACCATTTCAAATTGAATTTTGCACTCCATGAATTTGGTTTCACGTATCATTTTACACAAAGGCATGAACTACCAATCTGGAGATAGTTTCACAAAAAAAAAAATCTATTCCTTCAACCATCTACAACTTATGCAAAACAACCTAATGTGAGAGGCTTCCCTAGAACCAAACCAATGGTGTGTTTATAGGACCCATACTTCTCAGGCTTAAAAAAAAAAAATAAAAAAAAAGACCATAATTTTCCCACTAAGGGCATCTTGCTCATCTTATGGAAAGATGGTAAAAACTCTTACGCAAGTTGTTCTCTGCAAAATTCGGAAACTGTAGCAGGATCAAGAGTCTAGCTTCACAATTGGCACGATAGAATATCTAGCTTGGCAGCAGTTGTATTTGTGATGACATTTCTGGAGCTCAATGGACTATAAATGTTATAGTATTGATCTAGTGTCAACTGAAATTTGAATTTGCAACCAGAAAAAAAAAAAAACATTAGATAGATAAAAAAAAATCTTAAAATTAATGTGTATTTATGTCTTATAACAAACTACAAAACCATTTGGAATTAACGTTAAAACCTATATTTTTGGAAAAACACCCACATAAGATGTTGGGAAAAAGTAGTTTGACAGTAATGATTAGCTATTTGAGAGTTCTTATGGCTAAAATCTAGAATTTTTCACAAAGGAAACCAATGCCAACAAAACCAATTTCATCACATAGTAGTTGAATGTAATTGAATGTAATCAAATGAAAATCAAATTGAAAATGAACGGAAACTAAATTCCAGTATATCCCATTATGGCCTACTTAATAGCATAGGACCAACCACTTTGACAAATTATAACTCTTATGGAAGTCAATAAGTTTGTTGTTAGAATACGAATGCAGATTTTGTGGTTCTTGTTCTTATGTATGCATTATGGATTAACTCACTTCCAGGAAAATAACAGTAGATTACTTGGGTTTACCAGTTCAAAACCTTGCTAGACTCAAAACGAAAAAAAAAAAAAATTCAATTCTAGTACTAGCATTTGATTCACAACAATCTATAAGGATCCAAATAGCTTCATTAATTTAGAAATGCATTATTAATTTCATCTCTCTGCAGTTTAACATCACAATGGCCACGAGGTTTACATGACAAATTGCAATCTTTTCAAACAACCAGTCAACATCTCCAACATGAATAGCTAAAAATCAATGTTGCCACATCTAAAAGCATTTAACCAATCGCAGAAGCTGATTTCAGAAATTTAAAAAATGCACACAGATGCCCACAAGCTTCTTTGCATATCACTCACGGCAGGCCTCTTTCTTACTATCGCTACTCATGACTTGCAATGTAAAGCAAAAGCTTAGCCTGAATTGATGAGAATTGATGACGCTGTAGCCTTAAATTTGAACTATTCAACATCCATATTCCTTTGGCTTCAATTATTTAGTCCCGTATTTTTTTTCTAATTCTTTATCAGAAATGAAAAATTTTTAACCTCAATAACTGACATTCCATTGGCAATTGTTAAATCCCAGTAATGTGAAAAAGCATTGTAAATGAAAAAAATAACTCTACAACAAGATAAACTCACCTTAGTTCACAGAAAATAAGCCTATAGCGAATGAGCTGCTAGAGAACGAGTCAAATTTATCGAGAATGGTTCTGCTGATAACGATTCTGCCAAATCTGTTAAGAATGAGTTAGATTTGCTGAGAATGATTCTGTGTTAAGATTAATGAAACCAAAGAAGAAGCAATCGAAGAAACGCCGAATAGGAATGAGGTGAAGTTCTCATCCGAAGAGAAATGGCCGAAGAGAAGCGGTCGAAGAGCTGAAGAGAGGATAGTCGACTGTGCAGGTGGCTAGGGCTAACAAATGAAAGTTAGTTGTGTTCTTAGACTTCAAAACTAAGTAGTTTTGTAATCACAATTTAACTTTTATTTAATTAATTATAATTAGAATTTATTATATTTTTATCAATTTTAATTGAAAAATATATAATAATTTCCTATTATTAGTAAATTTATATATATAATTAATTAATTTATATATAAATATGTTAAAAATTTGTTATCATATCGATATATGGTTATCTAATCCAATCACATTATACAATAAAATGCTATTTGTCAATCTTTATAATTAAATCAAAACTACGTAATTTTTTCATAATATGAATTTTATTTAATTAAAAAAAGAAAATAATAATAATAATAATAATTATTATTATTATTATTATTTATTTTGATCAATTCTATTCAAATTAAATATGTAATCACTTTTATATTATTTTATTAGTTAGCATCGATGAGTAGTTGGAGAATAAGTCAAATCTATTGATTTGGAATAAGCCAGATGAAACCAAAGAAGAAGCGCTGAAAATGAGTATGTTTTGAGACTGATGAAACTAAAGACAATGTTGATACTGATGGAACCGAAAAAGAAATGCTGACCTTGTGAAAATAGAATAGCTGACGAGAAGAGAAATCAAGACAGCAAGTTAATGGAACCGAATCAACGAGGGAAGGGAAGAGAAATTTGGAATGCGACTAGGATTATAGGCAATTGAAAGAGTGAGAGTTAAGAACTAAATAAAAGAGAGAGAGGGAGGGAGTTGGTTGTGTTACAATTTTAGTCTTCTTTAAATTTTTATGCATAACTACGTAGTTTCAAATAAAACTATGTAGTTTTATATTTATTATTAATTTTATTTAATTACAATTGAAATTTTTAAAATTATAAAACTAAACTAAACTAAATAAAAATATTACTAAAAATATATAAAAATAACTTTTTATAAGGACAAATGTATGCAAAACAAGTTCTAAAACCCTATAAAATACAAATGTATTACGAGGTTTAATGGTTTATAAGAAAGAGATTTTTTTCTAGAATGTTAAATTATTTTTTTTTATTTTCTCTTTAAATCTAGCTACGAAATTAGTTTTCGTAGATAATTACCAACTACTCGTTTTGGTAGGTAATTTTTTTACCATGTTAAAATTTTTTTTATTTGTTTCCTCTTTAAATTTACCAACGAAATCCCTTTTAGTCGGTAATTACCAATGACTCATGCTTTGTACGTAATTTTTTTTATTTTAAAATTTAATTTTTTATTTCCTTTTTTAAATTTAGCCACGAAATACGTTTTAGTCGATAATTACCAACTACTCGTTTTGATAGGTAATTTTTTTGCCATGTTAATTTTTTTTTGTTTCCTCTTTAAATTAACCTACGAAATCCATTTTAGTTGGTAATTACCAACGACTCATGCTTTGTAGGTAATTTTTTTTATTTTAAAATTTTATTTCTTTATTTCGTTTTTTAAATTTAGCTACGAAATAAGTTGTAGTCGATAATTACCAACTACTAGTTTTGGTAGGTAATTTTTTTGTCATGTTAAAAATTTATTTTTCTTGTTTCCTCTTTAAATTTATCTACGAAATCTCTTTTAGTTGGTAATTACCAAGGACTCATACTTTGTAGGTAATTTTGTTTATTTTAAAATTTTATTTTTTTATTTTCTTTTTTAAATTTAGCTACGACATATGTTATAGTCGGTAATTACCAACTATTCATTTTGGTAGGTAATTTTTTTGCCATGTTAAAAATTTATTTTTCTTGTTTCTTCATTAAATTTACTTGCGAAATCCCTTTTAGTCGATAATTACCACCAACTCATGCTTTGTAGGTAATTTTTTTTATTTTAAAATTTTATTTTTATTTCTTTTTTTAAATTTAGCTACGAAATACGCTATAGTCAATAATTACCAACTACTCGTTTTGGTAGGTAATTTTTTTGCCATGTTAAAATTTTATTTATTTTTTGTTTCTTCTTTAAATTTACCTATGAAATTCCTTTTATTCAGTAATTACTAACGACTCATGATTTGTAGGTATTTTTTTTCATTTTAAAATTTTATTTTCTTATTTCCGTTTTCAAGTTTAGCTATGAAATGCATTATAGTCAGTAATTACCAACTACTCATTTTGGTAGGTAATGTTTTTGCCATGTTAAAAATTTATTTTTCTTGTTTCCTCTTTAAATTTACCTATGAAATCCCTCTTAGTTAGTAACTACCAATGACTCATACTTTGTAGGTAATTTTTTTTTTATTTTAAAATTTTATTTTTTCATTTCCTTTTTTAAATTTAGCTACGAAATACGTTATAGTTGGTAATTATCAACTACTCGTTTTGGTAGGTAATATTTTTGCCATGTTAAAATTTTATTTGTTTTGTTCGCTCTTTAAATTTAGCTACGAAATCAATTTTAGTCGGCAATTACCAATGACTCATGCTTTGTAGGTAATTTTTTCTATTTTAAAATTTTATTTTTTTATTTTCTTTTTTAAATTTAGCTACGAAATATGTTTGAGTCGGTAATTACTAACTACTCGTTTTGGTAGATAATTTTTTTACCATGTTAAAATTTTATTTTATTTTTTGTTTCTTCTTTAAATTTACCTACGAAATTCCTTTTATTCAATAATTACCAATGACTCATGCTTTGTATGTAAATTTTTTTATTTTAAAATTTTATTTTCTTATTTCCGTTTTCAAATTTAGGTACGAAATGCGTTATAGTCAGTAATTACCAACTACTCATTTTGGTAGGTAATTTTTTTGCCATGTTAAAATTTTTTTTTTTTTTTTTCTCTTTAAAGTTACCTACAAAATATCTTTTAGTTGATAATCAGCAATGAATTATATCGTCGGTATGTTTATTTTTTGTTGCTATTTTTGCTGCCATAATTTAGCTCTACATTTACCTACGAAATTTAGTCGTCGGTAAAGTTTTCATTGGTAATTTATCGGTAATTATGTCGGTAGTAATTAGTTTACATTTTAATTCTTTTGACTTTACTTTTTTATTGGTAAATAATCGAAAATTACCAATGAATTTATTTGTCGGTAATTTTTGTAGCTGTTTTTTTAATTTGCTGTAGTACAACACCTCATACAAAAGAAGAGCTTGAAAGACATTTGATGGATGCTTTTATCAAATTGAATATAGAGACAAAAATTTTTACAATTACGGTAGATAATTACTCTACAAATGATGGTATGATCTCTATAATTCTTGAAATGTATAGTGATCTTTTATGTAATTGGGCCATATTGCATATGAGGTGTTGTGCGCATTTTTTAAATCTTATTGTGAAGGATGGATTGTCCATTATTGAGCATTCACTTGCAAGAATTTGGGAGAGTGTAGCATTTTGGTCAGCTACTCCTCAAAGAGTTGAAAAATTTGAGGAAGTAGCCAAACAATTGAAGCTTTCTTAAGGGAAAAAGTTGAGTTTAGATTGTAGAACTCATTGGATCTCAACATATCTGATGCTTCAAAAAGCAATTCATTATAAGGAAGTCTTTCCTAGATTAAGGATTAGGGAAAAACATTATACTAATGTACATGTTGAGCTTGATTGGGAATTGGCAAACAAGGTTGCAGAAAAATTACAAAATTTTTATATCATCACTCAATTGTTTTCTGAGAGAAAACTTCCTATAGCCAATTGTTTCTTTGTTTCAATTTGTAAATTGAGAAATAAAATGGTGGAATGGATGAATTCTGATGATGAGATTATAAAGGCCATGTGTAGTAAAATGTTTGAGAAGTTTGAGAAATATAGGAGTGTGGTTCATATTTTTTTAGTTGTAATTGTGATATTAAATCTTCGGTATAAGATGAAAGTGGTGGAATATTATTTTCCTATGATTTATAGTGAGAATGCATGGAGTGAGATTGAGCAAGTTAAGACAACTTATTATAATTTGTTCACTAATTAACAATCTAAAGTCAAACCTAAATCTCATGGTATCTCTTCAATTATGCCTGCTTAAGTGACAAAAAGTGAAGATTTGAATAATTTAGTTGCCTTTCTTAGCCCTTCCTCTAGCAATGTTTTATGTGAAATATGAATCTGAATTAGATCATTATCTTGAGGAGTCTGTTTTGCTTTGGATGCAAGATTTTGATATTCTTACTTGGTGGAAGGCAAATGGGATAAAATATCCTACACTATAGTAGATTGCTAGTGTCACATCTTACCCCTCTGTAAGGCATAACACGATTCCGTAGAATACCTAATGAACTATTGAACTTTATCTACCGATAACTCATTAAGTACCATACAAGGGATTTTAAAAACCTCTTTTCTTACTTTTAATATAAGTTTAAAAGCTAGTTAAAATTTTTGTCCATTTTATTTTTACACAAATTTTGGAAAAATTTCGGCAGAGTGCCGTATATATTTTAAGAAAACAGTTCTTCACAAACCTGTAAAAATACTTCCAATAATTTATTTTATCAACTCAACAACTACCACAGTAAACTTCAACATCATTTCTCAAATTACAAAATTCAAATCAATAATTTATAACTCAATATTTCTATTCATTTTTCATTAAAGTAAAATCAACTTACATTTATCAACCTCTTTACATTAGCAAATCCAAAATGATATTATTACAACTTTATACAACTGCTTATGACCAATTTTACATATACATACAGTTACATACACAAATAAAAACATTACATTCAGGGTATAAATTTATACTCGACAAATCTTCAGGAAAGTGGTGCTAAGAATCCTCAGCAGCTCACTCTGCTGCTCCTCTAGTTTCTATATCTGCGATAGCAATAATAGCCATCGCTGAGTACTATGACTCAGTGGTGCACAACATACTAAAATAACATTTATGCATAATTCAAACCACATTTATTCAAATACGGTACTGAAAATGAAAGACAGATACAAAACATGATTTATGAATTTTTAGTCCAAACAATTTTATTTAGAAAGTCTCAAATCATTTTCATCAAAACACACAGTTATATCATGCTATTCAAAACAATACTCATCTCAACAGCCAAAGGCTTATGAGAAATCACAAGGCTAGCTAGCTCAAATATATGGGTACCCATTCAAATTTCTTCTTCTACTGGCACACACCTCAACACTTCAGCCAGAAAAGGAATCAAAATTCGAAACTAATTTCTCCTACTAGTTATGCTAGTGAGACATTCAAATATATGGTCATGACACTGTGGTTTCAAAACTATCTTATCAATTTATCAAACATTTATTGACAATTAAATCACATATCATCAAATTTCCAACAATTTAGATAAAAAAACATAGTGTACATTTCAATCATTATTTCGCAATATAAATAAACCACAAATCATTTCATGCACTTTGCAAAGAAATTTTAAAGAATGTTTATGTTGTGCACAAACCTTAAGCGAGTCACCTCTTGGCCTTGACTCGATGCTTCGGGTTCTTTCCCGGTATTCTTTTTAACTGAAACACATAATTTTACAGTGTTTCAATACCATAAATTATCATAAGCCAAAAATAATTTCAAATCTAACTTTAATATGTTTAATTTGACGTTCTTTGAAATTTGTATTTTGGGGTTACTATTTATGATACTATTCAAGTCAATTTGTTGACTTTCTAATGCTTAATAGGTATGGAAATTCTAATTTCACCCACATACCACATTTTGGTTACCTAATTAATTAATTTTGGTTGTTTCCTCAAACTTCAAGTCTTTTAGGCACAAATTTCAAAATTTTAATTTTGGTGTTCAGTTTTGCACTGTTCCATTAGTCATGTTGCTATGATAATTTGGCTAAGTTTTCTTCATAGAAGTTGTTCCTTATTGTCTTAACTTTATTTCCCTTTTTGAATCACTCCATTTAGATTTTTGTAGCCCAAGTTATAGCCATTTGAACATGGCTGGCCGGATTTGGTGTTACATAGGCAATGACATTCCCCCCTTGCATCAATACACAGCCTAACCCATTATGAGAAGCATCGCCGTAAACAATATACTCTTTACCCGGGGTAGGTAAAGTAAGGACTAAAGCCTTAGTTAAACATCTCTTCAACTCATCAAAACTCTATTGGCATTTATCCGTCCACTGAAATTATACATCTTTTCGAAGTAATTTGGTCAATGAAGATGCCAACATGGAGAATCCCTTCACAAATCGACGGTAGTATCCAACTAAACCCAGGAAACTGCGAATCTTTGTGATATTTCTGGGTGGTTTCCAATTAAGAACAACTTCTATCTTACTTGGATCTACCTTGATGCCCTCTACTGATACTACGTACCCTAAGAAGGATATTTCTTTAAGCCAAAACTCACACTTTGACAATTTGGCATATAGCTATTTCTCCCTCAAAGTCTGTAGTACAATCTGCAGATGTCTATCATGCTCTTCTGCACTCCTCGAATAGACCAATATATCATCTATGAATACGACAACAAACTGGTCGAGGTATGGTCTGAAGATAGTGTTCATCAGATCTATAAAAGCAGCCGGAGCATTAGTTAACCCGAATGGCATGACCAAGAACTCATAATGGTCATAGCGGGTTCTAAAGGCAGTTTTAGGAATACTCTACTCTTGTACTTTCAGCTGGTAATAACCTGATCTCAGGTCAATTTTGGAGAACACAGCTGCACCCCTCAATTGATCAAACAAGTCATCAATGCGGGGTAATGGATATCTGTTCTTTATTGTCACCTTATTCAACTGCCAGTAGTCAATACATAAACAGAGAGTGCCATCCTTCTTCTTAACAAACAACACTGGTGCTCCCCAAGGTGACACACTAGGATGGATAAAGCCCTTGTCAAGTAGCTCTTGCAACTGCACTTTCAATTCTGCTAGTGCCATTCTATATGGTGTTATAGAGATTGGGTCCACACCAGGCATAACATCAATTTCAAGCTGCACTTCTCTTTCTCGAGGTAATCTTAGCAATTCATCAGGAAACACATCCGGAAAGTCACATACCGTAGGGTTGTCCCTCAGTGCTGGGCTCCCCACTTGGGTGTCTATCACATGTGCCAAGTATGCTTCACACCCCTTTCTAATCATCCTTCTGGCTAGTGCAGCCGAAATGATGTTTGATTGCAATAACTGCCTCTCTCCATGTATTACCACATCACCGTATAGAGGGAGACCAAAAGTGATTGTCTTCAGTCTACAGTCAATCATGGCATGATGCCTGGCTAACCAATCCATGCCCAAGATGATATCATAATCTCTGAAGGGCATTTCAATCAAATCCGACAGAGAAGTGTGTCCTTGGATCACCAAAGGAAAATCTCTATAGATTCTATTGACCCGGACCTCTTATCCTAATGGATTAGTTACTAGCACTTTAAAATCTATTTTGGCACATAAAACAACAAGTGAACTGACTATGCTAGCACTAACATATGAGTGGGTTGAACCTAGATCAAACAATACTAATATATCTTGATCAGATATAGAGAATGTACCAGCTACAACATTAGAAGTCTCAACCTCTTCCCGCTGTCTCATCGTATAAACTCTGGCTAGAGTACTCCCTTGTACTGACTGGCTAACAGTACCCTGACTACCAGAAGCATTGCCTCTACATCTACCTCTTCCTTTGCTAACCGGTTGTGAACCTCTGATAGCAGGATTCTGAATGGATCCTTCTGCAGTAGTAGGAGCTGGACCAAATCTAGGGGCACTAGTGCAGTCCTTAGCAAGATGGCCCTTGCCTCTACAGTTAAAGCAAGCTCCTGTTGCCTAATAGCATTCTCCCCTATGAATCTTGCCACATGTCTCACAGAGGCGGGGATGATATGAACCCTTGGTCGACTGCTATCCAGATCTAGGGGGTTTCTGTCTAGAGAATCTGCCCCTTCCAAACCTTCCTCCTCTACCTCTGCTAGGTCCCCCAAATTTCTTTTTTTTTTCCAGATGTACCACTGGGACTTTGCTTTACTTACTTTTCTCCTTTATCTTTCTCAGATTTTTCAGTCTTCTCAGATTTTTCTTTTGCTGGGGTCACTTCTAATTCAATCCTTTCCAACTCAAATGCATAAGAGATGAGCTTAAAGAAGTTACTGTGTCTGAATCCCACTACTTACATCCTCAAACTGTCTCTTGCACCTTTCTTTGCTGGTGGACAAGAGACTTCTAGCATAGTGGCTTAAGCGAGAGAACTCCCTCTCATATTCTGCTACTGATCTGTTGCCTTGTTTCAAGCTCAGAAATTCTTGCAGTTTCTGATCCACATATGTATCTGGGACATATTTCTGTCTGAACTCTCTGATGAAGTCATCCCAGGTCAGTACTGGTGGTTCAGCCAAGCTATGAGGGATGGTCTTCCACCAGTCATACGCATCCCCTTGTAACAAGGACACTGAGTATTCAAATTTTAGTTCATCTGGGTAGTGCAACTTCTTAACCACTCTATCCATTCTCTCCAACCACTACTCTGCCTCTAAAGGGTTCACTGTACCCTTAAACTTTATAGCTCTATACTTAAGTTGTAACACCCTTATGTTCGGTAGTGCATTCTACTGTTCCGGTGATCAGTGTCGGTCCGGACAACTAGAATGCCTAGAACTACATTTAAAAGTTAGTGAGGAGACATAAAATAATGAAATACAAGAAAATAAAATATAAGAAAAACAAAGGAAAAATAATAGAAATGAAATGTAACCAAGTTAAACGAGCCGAAAACCATAGCGATGGGTGACCGCATCGGGAAGTTGCGGCGTGGACCATTGACTAGCCCTGGACCGCAGGAAACCCTGAAAAATATTTTTAAGATTTAAATGAACATCTATTGAAGTATAAATGTCATTAGAAATATCAAAAAAAATTAATTAATTAGTACAAAGAAAAATGAGAAATTGAGAAAATGACAAAACTCGATGTTACTGAAAAATCGGGAATGCAAACCGAATAGAGGCATTATGGTCATTTGACATCCCGAGTTGCCTTTTGACCTAAATGTCCATTAAAAATAAGTGGTATTGAATTTTGAAAATCCCATGAAAAAAAGGAAATTAAATGTCAAATACAATTTATGAAAAGTGAGGGGTAAAGATTAGGATAATTAAAAGTTTAATATCTTAATATTTAATCAAGTTAGTGGACATTAAGTGACACAATATAAAGTACCTAAGGACACCTAAGTGGGCAAAATTTCCCACTAACAAACCCATCTTCTTCACTTCCATTCTCCATAGCCGAATTAAATTCTCAAAAGCCTTCATTGAAGCTCTCACGTCTAAGCTTTGATTGTCCATCTTCAAGCCATGGTTTGCATAAGAGTTCTTCATTAAAGTTAAAGTATACAGCTTGGGCAACATTTTGGGAGCAAGAAAGAGAAGTTTTGGTGGAGTTTTGAGGAAAGTCCATAAGAGGTAAATGTGTATTTTTCAATCTTGCTTCATTAAACTTTGAGTGGAGGTTGTGGGTAGTTGATTTATGGAAGAATTTTTGATGTTGATGAATTATTGGAGTTGAGTCATTTAGGCAGCCATGAAACGTCACCATGAACAGCTTGTCCTTGCATGTAAATGGTTGTTTGAATGTTGATTTAAATGTTTAATTGTATTGAAGTTGAATTCCATGTGTAAAGTTTGATTTGTAAGCTTGAAAAGTGAAAATGGAAGTTGATGGATATGTGTAAATTTTTGGCAGCCTCATGAAGAAGATTAAAGTATTTAAGTTCATGAAATATTGTTGAATTATGTTGCTTATGATGGCAGCATGTGTATGTGAATAATTGTTTGGATTTGGACATGTAAATGAGGTATGCTCATGTGGTTAAATTGTGTAAATAGACTTGGAAAATTTTGGGTTATAATGTGTATGTTGAGAATGGTTACAAGCTATCCAAAATGACCAAAATGTGTTGTTAAATGTGTTAATGGTAAGGTACAAACCAAAATTGGCATGAAGGAAGTAATTTGGTAAGTGTTGAATATGTAATTGGTAAGTGTTTAAAAAGGATGTTGAGGGCAGTGTGCAAATGGGCCTATAACCCTAAGTGTGTGACTCCAATTGGTATGAGGCAAATTGAAGGTGAAACTAGGCACAAAATGTGTCAACTTTCATGAAGAAAGCCTACCTAAATTCTGTCCAGAAAGTAACCTTAAAAATGACCAAATCCGGATTAGTGACTTGAAAGTCTGGAAATTGACCATTTGGGCAGCAGTTAGTATTTTGACCATAACTTACTCAACACAGGCCCAAATGACCTGAAATTTTTACCATGAATAGTTTAGACATAGATCTATAATTCTTATGAAGACACCAAAGCCCAGAAATGGCCAGAACCAAGCCAAATAGCTTGCACAAGTTCAGATACCAAAACTGGCCGAACCAAAAATGACCTAAAAATGACCTAAGCCTACCATTTTAATGCATTCTGTCCAGCATTGGTAAATTGACCATATCTTGGTATATACAACTCAGAATGACCTGAAATTGTGTTATTGATTGGCAAAACTGTGTCACTCAGTTATTTGATCAAATTTTGTTTTTGATTGGCAAAATTGTGTTACTTAGTTATTTGATCAAATTGTGTTATTGATTGGCAACACTGTGTTATTCAATTGTTTGATCAAATTTGTGTTATATGAGCTTTGAAAAATTGTGAATTGTTTGAATTGTAAATTGTCAATAAAAGTTTTATATATAGCATTTTAAATTGTTAATGTGCACTACTGAGTAAATTTTACTCAACGATAGCTTTTTCATTGCTATCGCAGGTAGACAGATGGACAGAGCAGCAGAGTAGGCTGCTTGTACCACATTTTGAGATTTCGCTGGGTATATCGAGTATACCATATTGTGTAGTTTTTGTTTTAATATATGTGCACTGTATGTATAGATTGTACTTGGTCTTGAGCAGTTGTAAACTAAAATTATAAACTATTTTGGCCTGTAAAAGTATTGTGATAAATTTATCTTATCTCAGCTTTTGGAAACACTAGAAAATTGATTGTTGAACTGGGTTGATAATGTTGAGAAATTTATTGTGTTGAACAAATTTATTGGAGTTTGGGGATTGAATAAACTTATTGGAAGTGCTTTTTACAGGTTTTTGAAGAACTGTTTTATTCAAAATATAGATGGCACTCTGCCAAAATTTTTACAGAAATTATTAATACTTCAAATGTGTTATTTGGTTTCACTTCAGTTAAAAAAAAATTTAACACCTGTCAATAGTGCTCACCACTGTAAAAAGAAGTAAGAAAAGTTTTAAAATCCCTTGTAGTGTATTTAATGGGTTATCAGTAGACGAAGTTGGTAATTCATTAGGTATACTACTGGATCATATTATGCCTTACAGGAGGGTAGGGTGTGACATAAGTAGCTTGTCATACTACCTGGCTGGAGGATGTGGTTGCACCACAAGTGTCTAAAGTGGAGCTTGGGTAGACATGCTTCCAGCCATTTGTTGGAACATCGCAGCCATCTGCTATGTGAATTATGCAGGAAACTGCGGCATTTGTGGGGCTGGTGCCATTGACCCATTGATATTTTGGAGAGCTAGGGCTTCCCCTTGGGCCTCAGCCTCTACAGACTACTCAACTGAGTGATCCCCTTCTCCCATTTCAAATTAGAGTTAAGATATCTCCTGAACAAATAACACAAGGAGATTCCCTCCGTTAGTTCATATATATGATATAATGCACTGTATGTAACAAATAAGGACATAGAGCAGTTGTACTTATCAAAGAAAAGACACAAATTTACAAGTTAAAACATACTTTAAAAATTCACTCTTATACCACTAAAACATGTCACACCTTACCCCTCTGTAAGGCATAACATAATCCAGTAGAATACCTAATGAACTACCAAACTTTACCTACCGATAACTCATTAAGTACCCTACAAGGGATTTTAAAAACCTTTTTTCTTACTTTTTGGAAGTGGTGAGCATTTTTTTACATTTAATATAAGTTTAAAAGCTAGCTACAATTTTTGTCCATTTTATTTTTACATAAATTAAAAATTTCGGCAGAGTGCTGTCTCTATTTTAAGAAAACAGTTCTTCACAAACCTATAAAAACACTTTCAATAATTTATTTCATCAACTCAACAACTACCATAGCAAACTTCAACATCATTTCTCAAACTACAAAATTCAAATCAATAATTCACAACTCAATATTTCCATTCATTTTTCATTAAAGTAAAAACAAATTACATTTATCAACCGCTTTACATTAGCAAATCCAAAATGATATTATTACAACTTTATATAACTACTCATGACCAGTTTTACATATACATATAGTTACATACACAAATATAAATATTAAATTCAGGGTATAAATTTATACCCAACAAAACTTTAGGAAAGTGGCACTAAGAATCCTCAGCAGCTCACTCTGCTGCTCCTCTAGTCTCTATATCTGCGACAGCAATAACAACCATCGCTAAGTACTATGACACAGTGGTGCACAAAATACTAAAATAATATTTATTCATAATTCAAATCACATTTATTCAAATATGGTACTGAAAATGAAAAACAGATACAAAACATGATTTATGAACTTTTAGTCCAAACAATTTCACTTAGGAAGTCTCAAATCATTTTTATAAAAACACATAGTTATATCATGCCATTCGAAATAATACTCATCTCAATAGCCAAAGGCTTATGAGAAATCACAAGGCTAGCTAGCTCAAATATATGGGTACCTATTCAAATTTCTTCTTCTACTGGCACACACCTCAACACTTCAGCCAGAGAAGGAATCAAAATTCGAAACTAATTTCTCCCACTAGTCATGCTAGTGAGACATTCAAATATATGGTAATGACACTGTGGTTTCAAAACTATCTTATCAATTTATCAAACATTTACTGACAATTAAATCACATATCATCAAATTTCCAACAGTTTAGATAAAAAACATAGTGTACATTTCAATCATTATTTCGCAATATAAATAAACCATAAATCATTTCATGCACTTTGCAAAGAAATTTTAAAGAATGTTTATGTTGTGCACAAACCTTAAGCGAGTCGCTTCTTGGCCTTGACTCAATGCTTTGGGTTCTTTCTCGGTATTCTTTTCAACTGAAACACACAATTTTATGGTGTTTCAGTACCATAAATTATCATAAGCTCAAAAATAATTTCAAATCTAACTTTAATATGCTTAATTTGATGTTCTTTGAAATTTGTATTTTGGGGTTACTATTCATGATACTATTCAAGTCAATTTATTGACTTTCTAACGCTTAATAGGTATGGGAATTCTAATTTCACTCACATACCACATTTTGGTTACTTAATTTATTGGTTTTGGTTGTTTCCTCAAACTTCAAGTCTCTTAGGCACAAATTTCAAATTTTTAGTTTTGGTGTTCAGTTTTGCACTGTTCTATTGGTCATGTTACTGTGATAATTTGGCTAAGTTTTCTTCATAGAAGTTGTTCCTTATTGTCTTAACTTTATTTTCATTTTTGAATCACTCCATTTAGAGTTTTTTAGCCTAAGTTATAGCCATTTAAACATAGCTGGCCAGATTTGGTGTTACCCAGAATTCTGGGCAAATTATGGATTTTGGCAATTTTTGTGGTTGATTGCAGGTGGATTTTCAAATAGGTTATGGTCAAAATTTTGGTTTGTTTTCTTCATGAAAGTTGTGGGACTATGTCTCAAATTTCTACTGGTAAAAATTCAGGTTATTTGGACCTTCCTAGTCCAAGTTATGGTCATTTATGTAACTACTGTTCATTTGGTCATTTTTGTACAGGTCAATGTGCCCAATCTGGATTTAACCTAATTGTTCACTAAGTTATGGTCATTTTCTGGGCATGATTCCTAAATGAAAAATGTGCCATCTTGTGTCTAGTTTCATTCTCAATTGGCCTCACACCAATTGGGTTGGTAAATTTTCAGTTTTGGTCCCTGAAAGGGACCTAGGTCAAGTTGCCTATAGATTGACCTTCACCAATCCGAATTGGAATTTGTTTCCAACAATTCATACGCACCACAAATAGTCACAATTAACCATTACTCAACTCAAATAAGGTTAACTACATCATTTGGCCAATTTTTACAATTTTTTTTTCCAAACCCTAAGTCAAGAACCCTAATATTTTAAATAACACAATTCACTCAATTTCAACTACCTAAATCATGCATATATTTCATACAATACTAGAATTCATATTTGATTAAACCAAACCACTCAATTTATCATCCACCCAACCTAGCCAAATTCCATACTCTTCCACTCATACAATTTCCTCTATTTCTCATGGCATTTCATCACCATTAAGCATAAATTCATGAACTTAATAAGAATTTAAGCTTGAAGTTGGACTTACCTCACTTGGTCAATTTTCTCAACCTTCCAAACCTCAAGGTTTCTTCTTTCTTTTGCTTCTAATCACTCTAACAAGGCCAAATGGAAAGTTTTTATTCTAGGGGCTATGGAAAATATGGCAAATTTTAGGGTGTCTTTAAGCTTAAAATGAGCTTTCATGGAGGAAGTGGAAGAGAAAAGAGAGATATGAGAGAGATGAGAAAGGCTTACGGCAAGAAGAAGAGAGGAATGAAAAAAATGTCTTTTTAATTTATTTAAATTGTCTCTTTAAATGATTATCCTCTAATTTTCAAATTATAAAATTTAAAATTTATTTCATCATGCTTAGGTAATGTATGATGTCATAATATTCTTTCTTTTTGAATTTTTCATCTTATTTTTTCTTTAGTTCTTTAATTTAATTCTCGATCCCAAAAATTTCGTTTCTCTAATTTTATTGGACAATTAGGTCAGGAGTCAGCTCTAGGGGTAAATTGACCAAATTGCCCCTCGCCGGTTAGATCCGGTTTGCAAGTTATTTGATATTTCTTCCGGATCCCTGACCTAATTAATTGACCTGCTTAACAATTCTTTTTTGTGATTTTCTCTTTTCCACTGTGTTCACAATAGTCCTAAGGACTGTAGCGTCGCATTTTACGGTTCAAAATTTGAGTTTAGACTAACTTTGCAGTCATTCCCGAAAAGGTCACTATCGCTGTGACTCCCAGCTCATTTAACTTCTTATGTTTTATTTTTCTTATTTACACTTAACTATTTGGCAATTACTAATTATTTGCGTTCAGGGCTTATCTAGGTGTCTTAGATGTAGTTCTAATTTTCTTAATTTTTCGGACCGACACCTGTCACCTGAACTGTGAAATGTACCAGGCTATGTAAATAGGGGTGCTACATGTAACATCCCCACTGTACGTGTTCTGTACGTTCTGTTGCTCTAGTAGCCAAATAACAGTCCAGGCAAGTCGGAATGTCTGGAACTACACTTCGGTGATAGTGAACAGACATATAATGATGAAATAAATAAAAAGAAAATGCAAGAAAAATCAAACAAAAATGAAAGAGAGAAAATGAAGCTAAGTTAAGCGAATGGCACCAATGATGGGTGATCAGGAAAGGCGTTGCCGACCAGAGGACATGAGGAACCCTCAAAATTTAATTTTGAGACATAAATAAAGATTTATTGAAATGTAATTGACACTAGAATTATTAAAAAGAAATTAATAAATTAGTACAGAGAAAAACGAAAAATCGAGAAACAGATAAAAATCAGTGTTACCAAAAAATCAGGAATATAACCCGAAGTGGGGTATTTTGGTCATTTGACATCTAGAGGTGCCTTTTGACCTAAATGTCCATTAAAAATAAGTAGTATTAAATTTTGGGAACCCCATGAAAAAGGAAATTAAATGTGTAATGAAAATTAGGGAAAATATGGGGGGATTAAATTAAATTATGAAACTTTGGATTATTAAAATGTTAATCTAAGTTAGTGGGGTTAGGTGGCACTACTTGAGGCACATAAGGACACTAATCAGCCCATTTTTCATCATCTTCTCTACTCACCCTTCCCATGGCCGAATTGGAGCTTTAAGCTTCATCCATGGCCGCCCAAAATACAAGCTTTCATCCACCTATGATCAAGCCATCATTTCTTCAAGAGTCCTTCATTAAATTTGTTCTACACATCATGGGCAGCATGTAGGAAGCAAGAAAGAGGAGTTTTGGTGAAGTTTAATCAAGCCTAAGTTGAGGTTAGTGCTTAATCTCCCCATTTTCTTTCATTAGATCTTGTTTTGAGCTTTGGGTGAGTTGATTTGTGAAGAAATTGAGTAAATTAATGTATATTTGGTGAGCCCTTCATTTCGGCAGCCAAGACATTCATGGGATTTTGATGTGTTTAAATGATGTAATGAGTTTAAAGATGATGTTTGATATGGGTATATATATGGGAAGTGATAGGACTTGAATTGATTGAAATTGAGAAATTTAAATTATGGTTTGAAACAATTATTGGAGATTTGTGATGTTGCTTCATTTTGGGCAGCCATGAACCCTTGTTGAGCTTGAGTTATTTTTACTTCTAATGAATGAAAATGAAGGTTGAATTGTCCAAATGAAAGTTGTAGTAAGTTTGTGCACAAGTATGTACATGTAGTGTTTAGATTAAAGGTGTGAAATGGAACCTTGAAGCCTTGAGCAAACTGCCATGTTTGGCAGCCCCTAATAGCATGAAATTGTGTGTGAATATATGGTTATTAATGATATATGTGAATGTCAATTTGTGGGCAGCAAGTGTAAGTGATGTTGAAGTATGAATATGTTGAAGTATATGTGTAATATTAACATTGAAGTATGTTGAATTTGGGTGGATGTAAATATTGAAGTTTAATGGTGTATTGTGTGCCTTGTGCACTTGAGTATTCTGCCTAGAATTTTTGCTGGGATTGTGTACAATATATGTATGGAAGTGTTGTTGATTGAATATTGTAGTAATGAGGAGGAGAAGGAACATTAAATTGGGAGTGTATGAGATTTGTGTAGGTTGTGTATTGAAGGTAGCACCTAAATGAGGCCATAAGTGCCAAACTATGAACCCAATTGGTATGAAGCCAATATGGGGTGAAACTAGACACCAAATAGGCCAACTTTCATGTAGAAAGGTTGCCAAAATTCAGCCTAGAAACTGACCTTAAAAAGTGACCAAATCCGAGTTAGTGCATTTAAGGCCTGAAAACTGACCATTTGGGCAGCAGTTAGTGTTTAGCCATAACTCACTCAAAACAGGTCCAATTGACCTGAAATTTTGACCATGAATAGTTAATACCTATATCTACAAGTCTTATGAAGACACTCAAGCCCAGAAATGACCATAAGCAAGTCAAAAAGCTTTCACAAGTTTGGGTCCAAAAACTGGCCGAACCTAAAATGACCTAAAATGACCTAAAGTGACCAATTTTGATACATTTTGACCAGCAATAGTAAAATGACCATAACTTGGTCTACATAACTCAGAATGACCTGAAATTTTGCCCTGCGTTCCATAAGACATAGACCTACAAGTTTGTAGTTTGGACCGAAACCCAAAAACTGAGGGAACTAGGTCGTCCAGCTAGGTCAAAATAGTACACCGAAATCCAGTAAATTGCAATAAAATGCAATATACTTGGAAATGAAATTGGTAACATATACCAACATTAAAGGGCTATAAAATGTGACATATTGGTAACATTAGAATTGACTCACGTAGAGTGCATCAAGGGTCAACATTATAGGTTGACTAATGAAATGAATTGAAGGGAATAGTACCAAGAGAAATAGGACTTTAAGCTAGACAAATCTAGCACACAAAAATTGAGAAATTGACCAAATTTTGCACTAAAGGTGCAATCTGTCCAGCTTTAGTAAATTGACCATATCTTGGTCTACACAACTCGGAATGACCTGAAATTTTGCCCCACGTGCAATAAGACATAGAGTTACAATTTTGCTTCTTTGACCAAAAGCTAAAAACCAAGGGAAATAGGACTTTATGCTAGATCAATCTAGCTCACTAAAATTGAAAATTGGTAATTACATAAAATGATGCTTGAAGTGATTTGGCAATGAATGCCAACTTGTAAAAATGGTAAATTGCACTATATTGGCAGCATATTGAAATGCAAACTGTGACATGTTGATACTAGAATCAACTTATCTATGATGTATAAAAAGGTCAATATTTTCATTGACCAGTGAATTGTGTAATGACCAGTAAACCCTGAAAATAAAGAAATAAATATTTAATCTTGTAATATGCCCTAATTTGCCTAGTTGACTAGTTTGGATAGGTTGGCATGCCAATAGGATTCTGACAGCTGTTCTGTAAATGACTTTACATCATACTGTGTTCTATGGCTTATTATGCCATACTATGATTTTAATAGCCTATGGCTATACAGTTTGTGTTATTATACTCGGCTTAATGCCTGATTGATTATATGGCTTTTTAGCCACATTATTTGCACACCGGGAGACACTTTGTGACCAATGGTGTGACGGCCCGAGGTACTAGGTACCCAGTGCTAGTATATCCGTTTATCCAGTCTGGTCAATGTATAGGCTATATGGGCAGTCATTTAAAACATTATTCAATTCAAGAAGCTAATTTAAGTTAAGTATAATGAAATTTCAGTACAATTAAATTAAGTATTGAATGAATGAGTAAAGGAAATTAGCAAAAGAAACATAACAAAAATATAAATGGCAGAACTGTAGAGACTTGAAATACAATACAGTTAGAATAATTTGTATACTGGATAGTATTACTGAAAAGTTATAAACTAAGCACTTCCAAAGAGAAACAAACTAGTATATAAGACCGTTGATACTAGAAATACCATACCAAATTAAATTGATTCTTAAGTATCCAAATTATGATTTATTTCTTTCTTTATTTGTATATATTATTTCTTGTTATACTATTGCACCACTAAGCAGAAATGCTTAGCGCGATGGAATTGCTTCCTCATGCAGTCTTGAAAGGTAAAACCAGTGGTATCATTGAGATTTTTGGAGTCTGGATCTGCGAAGTGTCGAGAAGAATTGAAGGTTGTCACCTCCTCGGAATGCATGTAGATAGGGCTCATTTTAAGCATGTTTTATAATCTGTACATTATAATTCTGCTATTATTGTAATGTGAATTAGTAATCGTAATTTTATTTGTATATTACGTACTTGATAAATTTATGTACTTAGTTGGCAAATTATGCAAAATAATAAAATGTAAGAATTTTGATATATGAGTTAAGTATCGATCATGATGATTACGATTGAGATTGAGTATGAAAAATTTTGAGACGATTACGAGTTGTGAATTTGAGTATATATTTAAATTGTTTTTGGCGAGTTCGGAAGAAGCTGTTAGTCCAAATTCGCTGACACTCTGCTGGATTATCATTGAAATTTTTGAATTTTCCAAATTAGTCAGATTTTGATAAAAGAAAAAATAGCCTAAACCTCAGATAAAGTTTTTGAACAAGTAAATCTAGAACTATAATGAAATCAGATAAGATCAGGTGCTCCGGCATGCCGTGCTCGGCTACACTGTAGACGGGTGAGGGGTGTTACACTACAACTAGAGATTTCTTAGTTGTGCTAGTGTCTATAATTGCATTTGAGTTTACTTTTAGTACTAGTGGTAGAGTTGTTAGTATTCATCGAAGTAGGCTACGTGAGGATACTTTAGAAGCATTGATGTGCTCACAAGATTGGTTATGGGCTAAAATTGAAGGTAACTATCACATTTGTCGACTCTTTTAATTTTTATATTTTTTACTTTAAATGTAAAACTAACCAATGTTCAATAATGTTTTATCTTCTTGTTTAACAGAGGAAGCAAGTTGTTTATGTGATGTCAAGGAAGATATGGGTTGAAGCATGTATTTTACAATTTCAATATGAGTATGTCTCTTTTTTTAAGTTTTTGTGCATAATTGTTAATATTATAATATGTATTGTTTTATAAAGTGTATTTCTAAATCTTCTTTTATAATTTATTTTTGAAGGTATTGAAGGAATTTTCATCAAGTCTTGAGATTTTGAAGTTCTAAGATTTTGTTTCTATGAGTTGTATAAATTGTTTTAAAAGTGTTGTATTTTTGAACCTCTTGTTTTTATAATTTTTTATTTAATTTATTATCATTTAGCATGTAATGTGATGATATTTTTCTCATGTTTTACGTATTATGCTTGTTTGAATTATGAAAACTTTGGTTAATATTTAGTATTATGTTACTTATTGACTGAATTTGCAATTTTCGAGTTTGAGTTAGATATTCTTTTCTATTTTTCCAGCAAAAATGCATAAAAAATAACGGGTTCAGTTGGGTTTAGGTAGTATGTGGGTATTAGTAATCGGATTGGAGATGGGTTCGGGTAGTATAAAGTATATTTTATTCAGGTTGGGAACAAGTTCAGGTAGCACATATATTATATGGGTTGGGGTTCTGATATCTTAAAATTCGTGAGTACTCTACTTGTTGACATCCCTAACTGAGATCCCTAACTGTGATTTTATTTGTGTTGCAGGTTGGGTGAGTTTTCTCCTTGTTGGATTGTTTACTTTATGGCTGGACTTTGTCTGTTCATTTTCACGATTTTGGGCCACCCTTTTTAGGCTTTGTTGTTGGGTTGTAAACTACTTAAGCTTACTATAGGCTTTGGGGGCCTTATGTCAACTCAAGTCCTAGTGTCGATCCGGCCAACAAATTAGGTTGTGATAAATTTAGTATTAGAGCTTAGGCTCTAGATAGGAAATTATGTACCTAGGATTGTCACATGCAGAGTATAGGGTTCTATTTCGCCTGTTTTGTAATTTTTTGCTACTAACATCAGCATTATTCCCTAGGTATCATGTTTTGGCATTGTCTAGTGTCTTGGGTTCTCATGAAGTATAAAGTGAGATGAAATTGGGTTAGCAAACGTATTGAGGTATGCCCTAAAATTTTGTATCACAAGGAATGATGTGATTAGTTAGAGTAGAGACATGTGGATTTAGCGCAAGGCATGAATACATTGGAATGAGTTATGTCAATATATCATCTTAAGTAAGGGCTTGAGTACCACTATGACAGCTATTAGTGGACTGCCCAATTAAAGCAAGTTTATGGTATTAGTAGAGTGTCCTACGGATATGGTTTTCCATTTGGGTTATATATAGGTGAAAAGTGTAAAGATGATAGTCTGTACCATAGTAAATTATGCAATGCTCTCGTTGATTGTGCTATAAGTTGCATATTATAGTATCGACATGGCATTATTGTATAGAGTTGTGTGCATCCCATATTGTTCTATGATGAGACTTGTAGATAGTTTTTATTTTGGTATAGTTGCGCTATAATAGCACTCTGTTTCTACAGAGGAGTTAGGAAACTCCTAGTTAAGGTTTGATGCCCTTGAGATGGAGTATTAAAGGTTGTATTTTAGACGATAACTAGAGTTAGTGACTCGCTTACCTTAACATGAGCTAGAGATATAGCATGAGTTCCCACGAGATTAGAGGTTTCAGTATGTTTGCATGGTAATGATTACATCTACTAAGTGGGAACATTTGGTCTTTGTTGTCCCAAGATAGTCCAAGAGGGGGGTGAATTGGACTTTACCAATTTTTCGGCCCATGCTTATAGCCTAATGAAAAATTGTGGCTTTGTTCAACTAGGTGCTCCTTTATATATAGAGAAAGTGATATGTGTTTCAAGAATGTGTTCCTAAATTGCAATTCAAGCTTCAATCAATATTTATAGTAATTTTTGACATTCCATGTATCACAAAATATTTAACTAATTTCTCAACCTACTCAATATATCTTTAAGTGTATCAACTCAGTCTATTCAATCAAAATTCAATATCATGCATAGAAATTAAATTACATAGAAGTAAAGAGATTAAGGTTAGAGAAGTCAAACACAATGATTTTTATAGTGGTTCGGCTTAACTAGCCTACATCCACTCTCTCAAAGAACCTTCTTTGAGTCTTCTCTACACTCTTTGCTCTTTTAAAGGCAAGAGACTAAAAAGCCCTTTATAACTTTTTCAACACCAAGCTTTTACCAAGGTAGCTTGAACCCTTAGACAAGTGCTATCTCAAGAACTCACACTCTTAAGCTTCAATAGGTGCTTGTATAACCTCTCTTGAATGCAATTTAATGTTTTAACACTCACTCTCACTCAATAAAAATCAAACTATAAAGAAGAGATGAGTTGATTTGTCAGTGGTAGCTTAAACACTTTTGTAACACCCCTATGTTCGGTAGTACATTCTATTGTTCCGGTGACAGTGTCTGTCCAGACAGCTAGGATGCCTAGAACTACACTTAGATATGGGTGAGAAGACATAAAATAATGAAATATAAGAAAAGAAAATACAAGAAAAAACAAAGGAAAAATAATAGCAATGAAATGTAACCAAGTTAAACGAGCCGAGAACCATAGCGATGGGTGACCGTACTGAAAAGTTGCGGCGTGTACCGTTGACTAACCCTAGACTGCGGGGAACCCTGAAAAATATTTTTAGGACTTAAATGAACATCTATTGTAGTATAAATATCATTAGAAATATCAAAGAAAAATTAAATAATTAGTACAAAGAAAAATGAGAAATCGAGAAAACGATAAAATTCGGTGTTACTGAAAAATCAGAAATATAACCCGAAGAGGGGCATTTTGGTCATTTAACACCTAGAGTTGACTTTTGACCTAAATGTCCATGAAAATAAAGTGGTATTAAAATTTGAAAATTTCATGAAAAATGAAATTGGAATGAAATGTAATTAAGGGAAATTAAAGGGATAAAGTTTGGGATAATTAAAAGTTTAATTAAATTATTATTATTTTAAAATTAGTGGACCTTAGTGGGACATATATAAGCATATGAGACAAAGTGGACAGCCATATTTCATCATCTTCATCTCTTTAATTTCACTTTACCGAATTCATTTTTCTTCTCCATGAAAACTCCATAGCCGGCCATGGAAGGAAGCTTCATGCAATCATCATCAAGCCTATTTCCACCCAAATTTCTTCATTAATCCTTGCCTACACACCTTGGGTAGCATATTGGTAGTAATTTTAAGGAGGTTTGGTGAGGTTTTAGTCAAGCTTCAAAAGTGGTAAGTGAGTGTTTTCAATTCTTGTTTCATTAAAAGTGTAACCAAGGTTGTGGGTAGTTGATTTGTGGAAGAATTTTTAAAGTTTGATGTTTTAATGGAGATGTACATTTTGGCAGCCATGGAACTTCACTATGAACAGCTTGTTCTTGCATGTAAATAGTGGTTTGAATGATGATTTAAATGTTTGTCACACCCTACCCCTCTGTAAGGCATAACATGATCCCGTAGTATACCTAATGAATTACCAACTCCGTCTACTGATAACCCATTAAATACACTACAAGGGATTTTAAAACTTTTCTTACTTCTTTTATAGTGGTGAGCACTATTTACAAGTGTTAAAAACTTTGGTGAACTGAAGTGAAACCACTAACTCATTTGGACCATTAGAAATTTCTGTAAAAATTTTGGCAGAGTGCCATCTGTATTTTGGATAAAACAGTTCTTCAGAAAACCTGTAAAAAGGCACTTCAATAATTTTCCAAATCTCAACTCCAATACATTTCTCAACACAACATTTTTCTCAACTCAAATCCACAGTAATTTTTCAAAGACTGAGATAAAGGAAATATAATACAAAACTATTCAAGTAAATGAAATCTCAAATTTACATTTACAATAATTTACATTTAATTACATACCAAAATGTTTTACAAGAGTTTTTATACAACTGCTCAAATAATTTACATACATATTATTACATGCATACATCAAAACCTATGTACATGGGTATACCTATGATATACACAGGTGATCTGAATATATCTTCAAGGAAATTTACTTCTTGCTCTATGCTCTTCTTACTGCGACAAGATACAAAGCTATCATTGAGTGGTGAACTCGATGGTGCACAACTATAATTTAAAACATAGTACAATATACATTGACAAAATTTCTGATAAATAATTTGAGAATCGAATCGATCAAATTTCACAACTCAAAATATTCATTGCCAATAATGTAAATCATTTGTATAAATGACTTGGAGCACAAAATTCAATTTATCAAATCTTGACTATCCATTTAAGTAATTCCAACAAAATCAATTATACATAAACCATAATTGAAATCACCATTCCTTACCATTCAAAAGCCATTCTGTATCTCAAAAATCATTATGTATCTCAAAAATCATATTGTATCTCAAAAGTCATTATATATCTCAAAAACCATGTTGTATCTCAAAAATCAATCTTTATCTCAAAAACCATGTTGTATCTCAAAAATCAATCTTTATCTCACTACTATGCAAGACAAATCCGAAAGGGCCATATTCGATGTGATTCTAACTCCCTATGGTCGGGGAGGTCGAATCAGATTCTAACTCCCTATGGTCGGGGAGGTCGAATCATCGTGCACAGTACCATCACAATAATGAATCTTCCGCAAGGGCCATAACGATAAAATAAACTTAGATCTAACCTCAAATCAGAGGAAAATCTAAGCCTGTGCACGTACCATGGTAATCAAAACACAACTAACTCCATTGTCTTCTCAACAAATGAGAGAGACGGGTAATAACCTAGTCAAGCATCTATAGTGAGATATAAAACCATATCACAATCCATTTAGTGAGCATAAATCACAATACAATTCGATTCAAAGTCAATTTCAATATCCAATAAAGTTTTATGCTCATCACAATTCAAATCATACAATTGCATTTTTCCATGAAAATTGCCATCACAATTCAAAACATATTCTATCACAATTTTCTAAAACATAATTTATTCAATCCATAACAATGCTTAATACTTGTGGAAATACCATTTCACAAAGCTGAATTCATACATACTATAACAATTTTCAATAATCATTGAATTAAATCCAATGCTTGTTAAACATAATACATAAGAAAATATGTCATTTAATCATATGAAATATTCAAAGTAAAATCAGTTAAAAACTAGTTGTGCACAAACCTCTGATGACTGTCTCCCTGATCTGGACTCAGTGTTTCCTTCCCTTTTGCTGAGTCCTTGTTAACTGAGAAACACAATTTGAAGTGTTTCAGTGCTAAATTAAACTGTCTCTATCGATGGTGTTTGGTAGATAATGCACTGAACTCAATTATTCACTTAATCACCTAATATACCAACCCTCATTGCGTTTTAGGTAAATTAGGTCTTAGTGTCGTTAATATGTCACATTCGATAGGGTTTTAGGTTTGGTACGTTTTACCAAAGTCATTTCCTTGTTTAGTGCATTTTAGTGCAAATTGCTGGATTCTGGGATACTGGTTTGACCTAACCGGACGATCTAGTTTCCTCGGTTTTCGGGTCTCGGTCGAAACTAAAAACTTGTAGATCTAGGTCTTATTGTACGCGGGGCAAAATTTCAGGTCAATCCTAGTTAAGTAGACCAAGTTATGGTCATTATACTATTGCTGGTCAAATGGTACCATTTTAGGTCAATTTTAGGTCAATTTGGTCAACTCTGGTTCGGCCAGTTTTTGGACCCGAACTTGTGCAAGTTGTTTGACTTGCTTATGGTCATTTCTGGGCTTTGGTGTCTTCATAAGACTTGTAGGTATGGGTCTTAACTATTCTTGGTCAAAATTTCAGGTCAATTGGACCTGGTTTGAGTGAGTTATGGCCTAAACACTCACTGCTGCCCAATTGGTCATTTTTCAGGTCCTAATTGCACCTAATCCGAATTGGTCATTTTCTTAGGTCACCTTGCAAGCAGAATTTTGGTATGTTTTCTCAATGAAAGTTGGCACATTTTGTGACTAGTTTCACCTCCAATTGGTCTCATACCAATTGAGGTTACACATTTAAGGTTATAGGCTAAAATGTACACTGCCCTCACTATGCCTTTCACACCCCACTTCAAACACATATTTACCTTGCAAAGTTTACTTCCATACCCTACCAATCTGTTTTGGTACATTACCAAAAGCATTTTCTACTTTACATTAACATTATTTTGGGCAGATTACCATTACCCTCAACACACCAAGTATAATTCACTTTTACAATTTCTAAGTACCATTACATACACACCTAACCATTACAAATCTTACATACACTTTTCAATATCAATCTACATACATATCATCAATCCTTCTAGGTCAATATTCTGCCCATACTTCCTTCAATACATACAATTACTCAAGTGTTCCCAAGCTGCTGCAAATCTTCTTCAACATCAAAGTGCCGTCCAAGTTACCAATTCCCATCCAAGTGCATAAATCACCATATAAACATGAAATAATTCACTAGGTTACTATATCACCATGATCAACATTATTTCTCATCAATTATATGCACAAATATCTCATCAAAAACGTGACTCATGGCTGTCCAAAATGAAAACAACAATAACTCTTCAACTCAAAATTTTCTTTCACCAAACCAACACCCACAACATGCACACAAAACTTAACAAAGGAATTCTCAAAAAATGTAAACTTACCTTTGATTGTAACTTGCTAAACCTTCACCAAACTTCTCAAAATTGGTATCAATATCTTCCTTGTGATGTGTAGACAAAGTTTAATGAAGAAACCTAAGAGGTTGGAGTTGAAAATGGAGAGTTAAGAAAGCTTGCATGAAAAATGGCTATGGAGTTTCCTCTCACCTTCATTCACGGCAATGTTGAATTCATGTGGAGAAGATGGAGTTTCAGCTGCATATTAAGTGTACACATGTCCCACTATGTGTTTAATTAATTCCCTTAGTGGTCCACTAAAAAATTAAATCATATTATAAGTTAAACTTTCACTTAATCCCACATTAACCCATGATTTTAGCTATTTACTTTAGGTACCACCAAATTAATTTTTCATTTCATTTTCTAAGTGTAATATTATTTATTTTTAATGGACATTTAGGTCAAAAGACACTTCAGGATGTCAAATGACCATAATGCCCTGTTAAGATTCGTTCGATTTTTCGGTAACACCGTATTTTGTCTGTTTTTCGATTTCTCACTTTTCTTTGTACTAATTATTTAATTTTTCTTTGATCTTTCTAATGATATTTATTCTTCAACAAGGGTCTATTTAAGTCCTAAAAATGTTTTCCAGGGTTCCCCGCATGATCCGAGCTAGTCAACGGTCCACGCCGTGGCTTCCCGGTGCGGTCACCCATCGCTAGGGTTCCCGGCTCGCTTAACTTGGTTACATTTCTTTGCTATGATTTTTCCTTTGTTTTTCTTGCATTTTCTTTTCTTGTATTTCATTATTTTATGTCTCCTCACTCATATTGAAGTGTAGTTCTAGGCATCCTAGCTGTCCGGACAGCACTGGTCACCGGAGCAGTAGAACGCACTACCGAACTTAGGGGTGTTACAATGTTTGATTATATTGTACTTGAATTCCATGTGTAAGGTATGATTTGGAAGCTTAAAAAGTAAAAATGGCAATTGATGGGTATGTGTAAATTTGTGGCAGCCTCATGAAGATGATTGAAGTGTTTGAGTTCATGAAATATTGTTGAATTATGTTGTCATTGATGGCAGCATGTGTATATAAATAATTGTTTGAAATTGGACATGAAAATGAAGTATGTTCATGCAGTTGAATTGTTGTAAATGGGACTTTAATTGTTGTAAATGGGACTTTGGAAAATTTTGTATTATAGTGTGTATGTTGAGAGTGGTTACAAGCTGCCAAAATGACCAAAAATGTGAAGTAAAGTGTGTTAATGTTATGGTACAAACCAGAATTGGCATGGATGTGTAACTTGGTAAGTGTTGAATGTGTCCTTTGGTATGTGATGAAGAGTGTGTAGCAGGGCAATGTGTGTTTTAGCTTAGAACCTTAAGTGTGTGACTCCAATTGGTATGAGACCAATTGAAGGTGAAACTAGGCACAAAATGTGCCAACTTCCATGAAGGAAGCTTACCAAAATTCTGCCTAGAAGGTGACTTGAAAAATGACCAAATCCGGATTAGTGACTTGAAAGCCTGAAAATTGACCATTTAGGCAGCAGTTAGTGTTTTGGCCATAACTCACTCAAAACAGGTCCAATTGACCTAAAATTTTTACCATGAATATTTGAGACATATATCTACAACTCTTATGAAGACACCAAAGCCCAGAAATGGCCAGAACCAAGCCAACTAGCTTGCACAAGTTCAGGTACAAAAACTGGCCGAACCAAAAGTGACCTAAAAATGACCTAAGCCTACCAATTTAGTGCATTCTGTCCAGCATTGGTAAATTGACCATAACTTGGTCTACACAACTCAGAATGACCTGAAATTTTGCCTCGTGTTCAATAAGACATAGACCTACAAGTTTTTAGTTTGGACTGAAACCCAAAAACTAAGGGAACTAGGTCATCCGGTTAGGTCAAATTAGTATACCGAAATCTGGCAAATTACAATAAAATGCAATATACATGAAAATGAATTTGGTAACATGTACCAATACCAAAAGGATATTAAATGTGACATATTAGTAACATTAAACCTAATTCACCTAGAGTGCATCGAGGGTCAACATTTTAGGTTGACTAAGGAAAATAATAGAATTCAATAAATTAATTATTAAGCCTTATTGTTAGAGACGGTTTAAATGAGTACTGAAACACTTTAAATTGTGTGTTTCAGTTAGCAAAGACTCAGGGAAGGGGAAGGAAACACTGAGTCAGAGCCAAGAGGCATTTATCAGAGATTTGTACACAACTAGTTTTTAACTGATTTTGTTCTGAATATTTCATATGATTAAATGACATATTTTTCTTATGTATTATGTTTAACAAGCATTGGATTTAATTCAATGATTATTGAAAATTGTTATAGTATGTATGAATTTAGCTTTGTGAAATGGTATTTCCACAAGTATTAAGCATTGTTGTGAATTGAATAAATTATGTTTTGGAAAATTGTGATAGAACATGTTTTGAATTGTGATGGACAATTTGCATGGAAAAATGCAAATTTATGATTTGAATTGTGATGAGCATAAAAATTATTGGATATTGGAATTGACTTTGAATTGAATTGTATTGTGATTTATGCTCACTAAAAGGATTGTGATATTGTTTTATATCTCACTATAGATGCTTGATTAGATTATTACCCGTCTTTCTCATTTGTTGAGAAGAAAATAGAGTTAGTTGTGTTTTGATTACCATGATACGTGCACAGGCTTAGATTCTCCTCTTATTAGAGGTTAGATCTAAGTTCTTATTTGTTATGGCCCTTTCGGAAGATTCATTATTGTGGTGTGTACTGTGCACAATGATTCGACCTCCCCGACCATAGGGAGTTAGAATTCGATTCGACCTCCCCGACCATAGGGAGTTAGAATCACCCCGAAGATGGCCCTTTCGGATTAGTCTTGCATAGTTAATGAGATAAAGAATGATTTTTGAGATAAAGAATGGTTTTCAAGATAAAGAATGTTTTTGAATAGTAAAGAATTGTGATTTCAATTATAATTTATGTATAATTGATTTTGTTGGAATTACCTTAAATGGTTTGTTATGATTTGATAAATTGAATTTCGGGATCAAAGTCATTTTATACAAATGATTTATATTATTGGCAATGAATATTTTGAGTTGTGGAATTTGATGAGTATCCAGATTTTCAAATTATTTGCTGTAGTTTTTGTTAAGGTATATTGTACTATGTCTTAAATTATAGTTGTGCACCACTGAGTTCACCACGCAGCGATAGCTTTGTATGCTATCGCAGGTAAAAAGAGCATAGAGCAATTGAGTAAGCTTCTTTGAAGAGACATTCAGATCAGCTCCAGGTTTACCCATGTACATAGGTTTTGATGTATGTATGTATAATATGTATGTAAATTATTTGAGCAGTTGTATAAAAACTCTTGTAAAATATTTTGGTATGTAATTAAATGTAAATTATTGTAAATGTAAATTTGAGATTTCATTTACTTGTATAGTTTTGTAATATTAATTTTTGAGTCTTATAATTAATGAAATGTTTCTTTTATGATGAGGTTGGTTTGAAAATGAAATGATTTGATTATTGAGATTGAGTTGTGAGATGAAATGAAGTTTATTGGAGTTGTATTTGAGAAAACATATTGGGGGTGTTTTCCTTTTCAGGTTTGAAGAACAGTTTTCTCAAAATACAGCCGGCACTTTGCCGAAATTTTGAAAAAAAATTTATAACACCAAATTTTAATCAATGATTTAAATTTCATGAAAATTGTTTTAAAATCCCTTGTAGTATATCTAATGGGTTATCTGTAGGCAAAGTACAGTAATTCATTAGGTGTATCACGGGATCATGTTACATCTTATAGAGGAGTAGGGTGTGACAACTTTAAAGCTCTTAAATGAAAGCAATAAATGAAAAATCAAGATTGGAGTGCAATTGTAATCTTTCATCAAGTGTAAGATGAAATAAAGAAGGTGTATCTATAGTCTTAAATCATTTAAAACTGTTTGAAACCTTTTTGGAACGTTATACACTCTGTTCTAGGCAAAATAATTGTTATTTTGTCTTTTTGTACGAAGTTGAGCAACTCTAATTATTTAGCAAACTAATGATATTTTTGGCGACAGTAGTAAAATAATTAGCAAACTAATGTTTTAGCAAACACATTAGCAACTAATATTTTAGCAAACAAGTTAGCAAACTAATTTACCAGATGCCTCTTTCAAATTATAATCTTTAAAAATCTAATTTAGACCTTAAAAAAATATATATTCCAATAGCAATGCCCAAGGTCATGATGAGAGAAAATTTTATAAAATAATTAAAAGAAAATATTTAATTTTGAGCTCCATTTGACTAAAACTTTCATATATTATTTTTACACAAGTCCTAAGACTCAATTCCTAACTCTATGACTTTCATACATTCACTTTGAGTCTTAGCTCTCATAATCTTATTCTTTCTCAACTTGGATTCATCTTGAGATGCCTTTGAGTGCTATTTTTCTTTAGATGCAACCTCAAAGATTCTTCATGAGTAAGAGAAAGAATCTACGCATCACTTAAAATTGAGTTAGATAGATTTTATTTGAATTTTGTTATCATTAAAATCAATGCTTATTTTGAGCTACACGAGGTCAACAATCTCCCCCTTTTTGATGATGAAAAAAATCAATTGAATCATCAATCAAGAATAAATAAAAGTGTGCGTAAGTTTATGTATAACCAAGCATGTTAGTATGCGGAAATTACTCCCCCTAATTGTATGCACACAAGTTTAAAAAGTAAAAGTATTAATAGCTATACAAAACTTCCCCTGAATTTATGCTACAAGAAATATTCATGAGATATCCACAGTTTCAATATGCAAAAAGTCAAACTTAATAGTTTGCACACATAAGCCACAATAGTTTGCATATACACTTCTAAAACATAAGCATACATCGATTTTCAAAATATAAAGTACACATCCATTCTCCACACATCCATTCTCCCAAAAAAAAAAAGCACACATCCATTCTCCCCCTTTTTGTCATAATCCAAAAAGGAAACAGGAGATATTAATCCAGAAAGAACCAAGTAAGCACAAATTAAAAATCAGTAAGGTAAACAGTAGCAAACTGAAAAACCATTCAACAACAGTAGTAAACTTATTAGTAAACTAAAAAAGCAAATCATTTTCTAAACATTAAGCCTTTTGCTCTTTCGAATAGCTTTGGAAGGCACCATCTTCTTCTTGGAGGGTTTAGCATCAGGTGGCTGAGAAGCTAGGTCAGCCAAAGGGGCATGCTTCTGTGACTCATCCTTATCAGATGGGCTTTGAAGGGCAGCAGCTAGAGTTTGATATGGATTGGACACTATAGACTTAACTCTTTTTTTTCTCTTCTTAGCCTGAGAAGCTTCAGTTGCAGAAGGTTTAGGTGGAGCACTCTCCTGCTAATCCTTTAGAGAGTCTTCCTTCTTTTGTGTAGACTTAACTATAGGTTCCACAATTTGTTCACTCTCAAATTCAACAGTAGGCTCAACTGCAGGTTCTGAAATTTGTTCACTGTCATGCTCAACAGTAGGCTCAACTGTAGATTCTAAAATTTATTCCTTTTCATGCTCTACGGCAGCAGTAGACTCAATAAGCCCAGTACCTCCACACTCAACATTACCATGATAAAAAACATGATCATCATGATTAGAAGGGTCACCTGCAGGTACATCAGTCTCAACTCTAGTTGCAAAATTAGTTTCCTGTGCCTGCTTAAGATCTACAATCTATTTCTTTAACTCCTCATTTTGAGTAAGTAAATGATTTACTTTGTAATCAACAATATCCACAAATTTTCTCAAAAGTTCAATAGACTGATTTGATGTACTGAATTTCTCATTAATAAATGTTCTTAGCCCTTGAAGCTCACTCATTATCTCACTTTGGGAACCTGAATCAACTTTAGCTTTAGAAGATCCACCTTATAACACCCTCACTTTAGCTAGTCCGTGCATTCGACTATTCCGGTGACCAATGTCTAACCGGACAGTTAGAATGCCTAGAATTGTATTTAGACTAGAGTGAGGAGTCATAAATAATTCAAATAAGTCTAAGAAAATTTTAAAAAAAAAAATTTAAAAATGATATACAACAAAGTTAAATGAGCCGGTGTCCCGGTGATGGGTGACCCTAACGGGAAGTTGCTGTCTTCATAGCTAGTAACCCTAAACCCAAGGAAAATCCCGTGAAATAATTTCTGGGATGCCAGAGAAGAGTTACGGCACCCTAGGTAGCATTAGAATGCTAAAAAAAGGTTAGGAGAATTTTTAAGATCGGTACAGATAGTTTTGGCTCATTAAGCAAAACGAAGGGTATTTTGGTCATTTCGCCTTCAGAGACGATTTTTGACCGACTTGTCAATTTAAGTAGGTGAATTATATGACTTAAAATGTGAACAAATATTGATGAAAATTTAATTAAAAAAATGAGTAAAAGAAAGACTTATCAGGTACTAAAGAAAAAGGCGAACTGAAAACCTGGTAAGACTAAAAATTCGGTCAATGAAATTTGGAAGTCCCACATTGACCAAAAATGAAATTTATTAAGTTAACAAAGCTAAATTAGTTTAATTAATTGAAATTATAAAAATTAAATATAATTATTTAATTAGTCAAACCAAAATGATTAGGAATTTCAATTTAATTGCTAAAGTGCCATCTAACAATATTTACAAATTTGCCATTGGGCATTAAATTAATATATAAATCAATAATTGAAAAGAAAATTCCGTCTTCCCATTCTTCATCTTCCCGTCCATTGCTCTCTCTCACTATTTTTTTTTTAATTTCTTCCATTGATACTCTTACTCAAAGCTTAAAACCCTAAGTCTCAACCAAAAATTCCTTAGAAAAACTATATCCCACCCTAAACTAAAGCCTAACTAGTAGAGAGCACTCAAGAAAACCAAAAGAAATTAAGAGTTTAGGGCAAGAGGAATTTCAGCCAAGGTGGTTCCATGAGGGGAGTGAAGATTTGGTGGATTTGAGGGTTGATTTAGGCTAAGGAGAGCTTGAAGACAAGGTTAGTGCTATGAACTTCATTTAATTTTGAAGTTTGACAAATTTGGTTAGGGTTTGATACATTTGAGAATTTTATTATCTATGTCTTATTTATTACAATTAAGAAAATATTATTGCTATTGGGATGTATGATTGTTGAAATATGTTGAAAAGATACCAAATGAGTTAAGGGAGGGTGGTGTTGTGTTTGTGTAGGATTTTCTGAACCTTGAGTCTAGTGTGGTTTTTAGGCCATAAGTAGAATTGTGCAAGTCCAATTGGTGCAAGGCCAATTGGAGATGAAACTAGACACATAATGACACAACTTTCATGAAGAAAGCCTGCCCAGAAAACCAAGTTAGAATGACATAGAAACTGCCCCAATCTGGGTGACCAATAAGCTGTCCCTGGAAAATGACCAAATGAATTCTGTTCATTTGGCCATAACTCACAGTAGAAATGTCCAATTGACTTAAAATTTATATCAATGGAAAGCTTAGACAATTTAGAACAACTTTTATGAAGAACACAAACTTAAATGTTGAACCTAACTAATTGAAATTTCTTGCCCAAGTTAGGACACTAAATCTGGCAGAACCAAATTCTGCCCAGAATTTTTGGACAAGACCAATCCAGCTAGTTATAGTTTTTAGGCCATAACTTGAGCTACAAAACTCCAAATTAAGTGATTCAAAAAGGGAATTATAGAAGACACATAAAGGAACAACTTTCATGAAGAAAGTTTTGTCAAAATTCTATTGTAGCAAGGTCCAATGGAATAGTAAACTTGGACCTCAAATTTTGAAAAATTGAAATAAAACCTAGGAGGCTAGGAATTGACTTTGGCAATCAATGCCAACAAAAATAAAATGCAAAATGTGGTATCTTGGTGAATTTTAGCTCAACAAATTTATTATAAATCAAAAAGTCAACCTTTGAATGGAAATGGTCAAATAAATAGTAACCACTAAATTACGTGAAATAGAAAATCAAACTATAAGAATCATTGTAGTTATTAATATAGGATGTGCTAGGTAAATTGTGAATGGTGAATTTGAGTGACTAGGATTTAAGAAAAATTTAGGTAAATTTGAAATCCATGAAATATTCGTAGATTACTTGAAATATGAATGATAATTCACCTAAATCATGAGGAATAGATAGTTAGGGCTTAAATGTCCGTTACAAATAGAATTCATGATACATTAGTAATACAATTAGAAATATGAAATTGTAATTAGCATAAGTGAATTGTAAAATGTATAAATGAGATGAAGTCAACATGAGGAATTATGTTTCATTGTAATTAGAATAATAATAATATCCTACCCAATAAGTGGTATATGAGAGAAATTAAGGTGAATTATGAATACTTGCTCTCATCATGAGGAAAAAGAGAAATTAAAATTAATACATAAATAAGTTTGTATCTCAACTACATTGCTAGGAAGAATTTAATTTTCAATTATGGACCTCATAATATATTCATAATACAATTGGGAATATAAAATATGAATTATATATATATGGACTATTAAATGTGAAAATGATGCAAAATTATCACTAGGGCTGTCACACCCTACCCCTCTGTAAGGCATAACATGATCCCGTAGTATACCTAATGAATTACCAACTCCATCTACTGATAACCCATTAAATATACTACAAGGGATTTTAAAAAAACTTTTCTTACTTCTTTTACAGTGGTGAGTACTATTTACAGGTGTTAAAAACCTTTTTGATCTGAAGTGATAGAACTAACACATTTGAATTATTTGGAATTTCTGTAAAATTTTGGCAGAATGCCATCTGTATTTTGGATAAAACAGTTCTTCAGAAAACCTGTAAAAAGCACTTCAATTATTTTCCAAATCTCAACTCCAACATTTTTCTCAATACAACATATTTCTCAACTCAAATCCACAGTAATTTTTCAAAAGCTGAGATATAGGAAATATAATACAATTTTTACAAGTCAAAATAACTCATAATTATTTTACAACCTCAAGTTACAATTTGAATTTACAACTGCTCAAACCAAAACAATATGTACATACAGTGGTCATACATTACAGTACAAAATGCAAAAAGCGGTATACTCGTTATACCCGAAAAATCTCTCGCTGGAGGTACTAGCAGCCTAGTCTGCTGCCCTGTCTGTCTGTCTACCTGCGACAGCAATAAAAAGCTATCGCTGAGACAATGTCTCAGTGGTGCACAACATTAACCAAATACAACTTTAAATCACAATTCATAAACCATATAAATAGTGGATATATAAAACCATAGTTAAATTCAAGACAATGAATGTCATAAGGAATTTAAACTCCAATTCACAATTTATCAAAATTCATAATAACACAATTTAGTCAAATAGTTTAAGAATACCGTATTGCCAATTCATACACAATTTGATCAAAATACTTAATAACACAGTGTTGCCGATCAATATCACAATTTAAGCCAGGACACAATTTTTCCACACATGCCGTGTTGTACACCACGACAAGACACACTCACCCCAATAATCGAAATCAATGAGGGAGGAAGCTAGCTGAATAATGAGCACTCATCCACACTCACCTCAGACTAGCAAGTCAAAGAGGGAGGAACATAATCATACTCACCCCAGACTGATAAGTCAAAGAGGGAGGAATAATCACACTCGCCCTATTAATGGAGGAGGAACATAGTAACAGTGTCATGCCAATTGTGAATCACAACAATTCCAAACATTTTATTCAAATGATCCGAAGAATCCAATAAATTTCCAAAGTTATAATTTCATTCACAAAATGGCAACACAATTCGTAATTCACTTCAATTTCCACAAAAACCATTTACAGTGCTTTTCAATCAATAAGTATCCATCAAATACCATTCAAACAGTTTCTCACAGTTTCAAATCATTTATAATGCTTTTCAAGCAATAAATATCCATTCAAGTACATTTCCACAATTTAAAACAATAACATACAAGTAGTCATAATTTATTTCAATTGAAAATAATTCAAAAGAAATAAATATTGTGCACAAACATAATTTAAAACAATAACATACAATTTATCATATGAAATATTATTCAAAACAAAATCAGTTGAAAACTAGTTGTGCACAAACACAATTTAAAACAATAATGTACAATAGTCATAATTCATTTCAATTGAAAAATTCAAAAGAAATAGCCGTTGTGCACAAACCTCTAATATTTGTCTCCTGGTCTGGACTCAGTGTTTCCTTCCCTTTTCCTGAGTCTTTGGTAACTGAGAAACACAATTTGAAGTGTTTCAGTGCTAAATTAATTTATCTCTAACGATAATGTTCGATAAGTAATTCACTGAAAGCTATTATTTGCTTAATCACCTAATATACCGACCCTCGATGCGTTCTAGGTAAATTAGGTTTTATTGTCATTAATATGTCACATTCGATAGGGTTTTAGGTTGGTACGTTTTACCAAACTCATTTCCTCGTTTAGTGCATTTTAATGCAACTTGTTGGATTCCGGGATACTAGTTTGACCTAGCCGGACGACCTAGTTTCTTCGGTTTTCAGGTTTCGGTCAAAACTACAAACTTGTAGATCTATGTCTTATGGACCGCGGTGCAAAATTTTAGGTCATTCTGAGTTAAGTAGACCGAGTTATGGTCATTATACTATTGCTGGTCAAATGGTATCAAATTAGGTCAATTTTTGGTCAATTTGGTCAACTCTGGTTCGGCCAGTTTTTGGACCCGAACTTGTGCAAGTTGTTTGACTTGCTTATGGTCATTTCTGAGTTTTGGTGTCTTCATAATACTTGTAGGTATGGGTATTAACTATTCATGGTTAAAATTTCAGGTCAATTGGACCTGTTTTGAGTGAGTTATGGCCTAAACACTCACTGGAACCCAATTGGTCATTTTTCAGGTCCTAATTGTACCTAATCCGAATTGGTCATTTTCTTGGGTCACCTTGCAAGCAGAATTTTGGTATGCTTTCTCAATGAAAGTTGGCACATTTTGTGCCTAGTTCCACCTCCAATTGGTCTCATACCAATTGAGGTTACACATTTAAAGTTATAGGTTAAAATGTACACTGCCCTTAGTTACCTTGCTTAACACACATCAATTACACACTTACATTACTACATGTCCACTTCCCCTTAACATTTCTGTTTTGGTTCATTACCAAAACCATATTCCACTTCACTTAAATGTCACTTTGGGCAGATTGCAATTATCCTCAATACACCAATTAAAACTCACATTTACAAGTTCTAAGTACAATCACATATACACCTAAACATTATAAATTTTTACATATACTTACACAATCAATCTATACACATCTCCATCAATTCTCAAGGTCAATATTCTGCCAATACTTTCATGAACATATACATTTAATCAAGAATCTCAAGGCTGCCGCAAACTTCCTCAACACCAAAGTATTCCACAATTCATCAATTTCCATCCAAATGTAAAAATGACCATATATATATGGAATAATTTACTAGGATATTACATCACCATAACCAACATAATTCTCATCAAATATATGTACAAATACTTCATCAATACATGACTACATGGCTGCCCAAAAATGGATATCTCAATAACTCTTCAAACTTATAAATTTCCTTCACAATACCAACACCCATAACATGTACACAAAGTTTAACAAAGAAATCTTCAAAAATGTAAACTTACCTTATGGTTAGAACTTGCCAAACCTTGATTAAACTTCTTAAATTTGGTATCAAGCTCTTCCTTATGATGTGTAGACAAACTTTCATGTAGGAACCTAAGTGATTGAAGGTGAAATGGAAGGGTGGATCAAGCTTGAATGAAAAACGTTAATGGAGGTTTTCTTCTTCTTCAATTCGGCAATGTTGAGAGAATTGGAGAAGATGAAGAATTCAGCTGCATTATGGACTTACACCTGCCCCACTTCATGTTTAGTTTATTCATTAGTGGACCACTTACTTAAGAAAAATGATTTAATAAGATTTAAGTGCTAATTACACAATTTTCACTCCACTTTTGGCTATTTATATTAGGTACCCCCAAATTAATTTTTCATTTTATTTTCTAAGTGTAATATTATTTATTTTTAATGGACATTTAGGTCAAAAGACACTTCGGGATGTCAAATGACCATAATGCCCCTGTTCGGGTTGCATTCCCGATTTTTCGGTAACACCGGGTTTTGTCCGTTTTTCGATTTCTCACTTTTCTTTGTACTAATTATTTAATTTTTCTTTGATATTTCTAATGATATTTATACTTCAATAAATATTTATTAGAGTCCTAAAAATATTTTCCAGGGTTCCCCGCAGTCCAGGGCTAGTCAACGGTACACGCCGTGACTTCCCGGTGCGGTCACCCATCGCTAGGGTTTTCGGCTCGCTTAACTTGGTTACATTTCTTTGCTATTATTTTTCCTTTGTTTTTCTTGTATTTTCTTTTCTTGTATTTCATTATTTTATGTCTCCTCACACATATCGAAGTGTAGTTCTAGGCATCCTAGCTGTCCAGGCAAAGATCGTAAGCAGTGAGAGCACTCTACCGAACTTAGGGGTGTTACAATTCTCCCCCCCTTAAAATAAATTTCGTCCACGAAATTTTACTCAATAGCCATCTTACAATAGTCATATGTTTATTCTCTCCTTTCTATACGATTGTATAATGTTCTTTTCCTCAAATTTGTATAAGACTTTTAACAATCTAATACAACGTTTAATTTGTTTGTATAACACCAATCTCCTCTTACTATTGTGCTGTCTAATATTTCAGTTCATGTTCCTTCTTGAATGACCCTTGAGGTCATGTTAGAATCATTTATCTAGTCATTGGTCCTCTGACCATTCTAGTCCATAGTCTTCCTCACATTCGTAACATTTCTTTGTTATATTTGAACCAACTGTTCGAATTTTTACTTCCATAACTCTTTTTATCTGTCAATATTCTATAACTTACTTTCTTTTGTACTAAACTATAACCTTTCGATATTCTAACCTTTGAGTTTTAGATTCCTAAGTAGGATTTTCAAACTTATTTCTAACAATTAAATTCTGTCATGGCATAACTATACCAAAACAGATGCCGTTGGCAACTATTCTTATTTAGGTGTACTATCGGATAGTACGTAGCTCTACACAATAATCTCAAGTCAATACTATAATCTGCAGCTTACAGTATGAACATCAAGAACATTGCATAGTTACTACGATACATCCCAATAGATCAAATTTTCCTATCTTTTATCCTTTTCGAATTTACTAATATCCCGAACTTATTATGATTACAATATCCATTAACAATTACTAACAGTGACATCCTTGCCCTCATCTAGAGCAATTCCATTACTGCATCTTACCTTTACGTCCTCTTGCCTTACATTAAGTAGGCTCGCCAATTAGCTTTATAATTTATGGTGTGTTAGAAAATACTTTTCGCCAATAAACTCTTTCAAAACTAATTTCACTTATTATCACAATCCTTATTTTAAAAGGGCTAATCACTAATGCATCAAAATTTATTCCCCTGTAAAGGAAAAATAATAGAACATATAGTTCTAACACTAACATAAAAGTATGCAGACCCCAGGTCAAACAATACATATATATATCTTAGTTACTATTTGAGAAAGTACCAATAATAATATCAAAAGTCTAAGTCTCTTCTCTCTGCTGTATAGCGTATATTCCAGCTGGAGCATCACCATGTTCTGGCTGATTCACAGTACTCTGACTTCTAGGTGTACTACCCCTACCTCTACTTTTGCCTCTACTAACTGATGGTGAACTCTTTGGGGTAGAAACTTGGGATGATCCCTTTGGTGTAGTAAATGATCCATAACGACCTGGATTTACACAATCCCTAGTAAAATGGCCAGTCTCTCCACAGTTAAAACATGCTCCTACGGCTCTATAACATACCCCACTATGTGGTTTACCACAAGTTTCACAAAGTCGATCTGACAGCGCATTCCTGGGTTTCTGTTGAGTTTGCTGATCGGATCGAGGTGGTTTACGTCGGAAGATCTATCTCTACCGGACTTCTTACTATCTCTGTTGTATCCCCAAAGTTTTCCTCTTTCGGTAAGACCACTAGAACTACATTCTCTTGACTTTCCCTCTTTTTCTGTCTTCTCTGATTTCTTTTTCTCATAAGCTGCTTCAGATTCAATTCTTTCTAATTCTAGTGCTTGAGAAATAAGTTCAGAGAAGTTGTTATGTTTGAATCCGACCACTTGTAATCTGATACTAGGCTTCAAGCCGGTTTCAAACCTCTTACATCTCTCCCTACTAGTAGAAAGTAGACTTACTGCATAATGGCTCAGGCGGAAAAATTCCCTTTCATATTCAGCCACTGATCTACTCCCCTGTTTCAGACTTAAGAACTCTTGTAGCTTCTGGTCTACATAAGCATCAGGGACATATTTCTGTCTGAATTCCCTGAGAAAGTCAGTCAGTGTCACTGCAGTTCTACGGTGTGGGGAATGGTTTTCCACCAATCATAAGCATCCCCCTGTAACAAAGACACTGAGTATTCAAATCTGAGCTCCTCTGTACAATGCAGTTTCTTGAATACTCTATCCATCCTCTCTAACCACTGTTCAGCTTCTAGAGGATTGACTGTCCCCTTGAACTCTGTAGCCCCATATTTCATCAATTTATCATACTGCCTTGCAGAAGACTGTGGTTGTACCACTGGTGTCTGTATTGGGACTTGAGTAGGCACATTACCAGCCATTTGTTGGAACTTTGCAGCCATCTGTGAAGCGAAGCGAGGAACTGCGATGCTGAAGTGGTCTTCTTTGAACCACGACATTATGTAGGCACAGGGCATCCCTTGCACCTCAGCCTCAATAGATTGATCGACTGAACGATCACCCTCTTCCATAATCAATACGAGGATTCTAGATCTCCTGAACAAATAACACAAGGAGTTTTCCTCCCGTTAGTGCATATTTATATTGTAATGTACTGTATGTATCAAACAATGATATTGAGTAGTTGTACTATGAAGAAAGAATATTCCAATAACATGTGAAAACAGAATTTAAAAACTTGGCTCTGATACCACTAAAGCATGTCACACCCTACCCGTCTGTAAGGCATAACATGATCCCGTAGTATACCTAATGAATTACCAACTCCGTCTACTGATAACCCATTAAATATACTACAAGGGATTTTAAAAAAACTTTTCTTACTTCTTTTACAGTGGTGAGCACTATTTACAGGTGTTAAAAACCTTTTTGATCTGAAGTGATAGAACTAACACATTTGAATTATTTGGAATTTCTGTAAAAATTTTGGCAGAATGCCATCTGTATTTTGGATAAAACAGTTCTTCAGAAAACCTGTAAAAAGCACTTCAATTATTTTCCAAATCTCAACTCCAACATTTTTCTCAATACAAAATATTTCTCAACTCAAATCCACAGTAATTTTTCAAAAGCTGGGATATAGGAAATATAATACAAATTTTTAAGTCAAAATAACTCATAATTATTTTACAACCTCAAGTTACAATTTGAATTTACAACTGCTCAAACCAAAACAATATGTACATACAGTGGTCATACATTACAGTACAAAATGCAAAAAGCGGTATACTCATTATACCCGAAAAATCTCTCGCTGGAGGTACTAGCAGCCTAGTCTGCTGCCCTGTCTGTCTGTCTACCTGCGACAGCAATAAAAAGCTATCGCTGAGACAATGTCTCAGTGGTACACAACATTAACCAAATACAATTTTAAATCACAATTCATAAACCATATAAATAGTGGATACATAAAACCATAGTTAAATTCAAGACAATGAATGTCATAAGGAATTTAAACTCCAATTCACAATTTATCAAAATTCATAATAACACAATTTAGTCAAATAGTTTAAGAATACCGTATTGCCAATTCATACACAATTTGATCAAAATACTTAATAACACAGTGTTGCCGATCAATATCACAATTTAAGCCAGGACACAATTTTTCTACACATGCCGTGTTGTACACCACGACAAGACACACTCACCCCAATAATCGAAATCAATGAGGGAGGAAGCTAGCTGAATAATGAGCACTCATCCACACTCACCTCAGACTGGCAAGTCAAAGAGGGAGGAACATAATCATACTCACCCCAGACTGATAAGTCAAAGAGGGAGGAATAATCACACTCACCCCATTAATGGAGGAGGAACTTAGTAACAGTGTCATGCCAATTGTGAATCAAAACAATTCCAAACATTTTATTCAAATGATCCGAAGAATCCAATAAATTTCCAAAGTTATAATTTCATTCACAAAATGGCAACACAATTCGTAATTCACTTCAATTTCCACAAAAACCATTTACAGTGCTTTTCAATCAATAAGTATCCATCAAATACCATTCAAACAGTTTCTCACAGTTTCAAATCATTTATAATGCTTTTCAAGCAATAAATATCCATTCAAGTACATTTCCACAATTTAAAACAATAACATACAAGTATTCATAATTTATTTCAATTGAAAATAATTCAAAAGAAATAAATATTGTGCACAAACACAATTTAAAACAATAACATACAATTTATCATATGAAATATTATTCAGAACAAAATCAGTTGAAAACTAGTTGTGCACAAACACAATTTAAAACAATAATGTACAATAGTCATAATTCATTTCAATTGAAAAATTCAAAAGAAATAGCCGTTGTGCACAAACCTCTAATATTTGTCTCCTGGTCTGGACTCAGTGTTTCCTTTCCCTTTCCTGAGTCTTTGGTAACTGAGAAACACAATTTGAAGTGTTTCAGTGCTAAATTAATTTGTCTCTAACGATAATGTTCGATAAGTAATTCACTAATTGCTTAATCACCTAATATACCGACCCTCGATGCGTTTTAGGTAAATTAGGTTTTAGTGTCATTAATATGTCACATTCGATAGGGTTTTAGGTTGGTACGTTTTACCAAACTCATTTCCTCGTTTAGTGCATTTTAATGCAACTTCTTTGGATTAGGGATACTAGTTTGACCTAGCCGGACGACCTAGTTCCCTCGGTTTTCAGGTTTCGGTCAAAACTACAAACTTGTAGATCTATGTCTTATGGACCGCAGTGCAAAATTTTAGGTCATTCCGAGTTAAGTAGACCGAGTTATGGTCATTATACTATTGCTGGTCAAATGGTATCAAATTAGGTCAATTTTTGGTCAATTTGGTCAACTCTGGTTCGGCCAGTTTTTGGACCCGAACTTGTGAAAGTTGTTTGACTTGCTTATGGTCATTTCTGGGTTTTGGTGTCTTCATAATTCTTGTAGGTATGGGTCTTAACTATTCATGGTTAAAATTTCAGGTCAATTGGACCTGTTTTGAGTGAGTTATGGCCTAAACATTCACTGCTGCCCAATTGGTCATTTTTCAGGTCCTAATTGTACCTAATCCGAATTGGTCATTTTCTTGGGTCACCTTGCAAGCAGAATTTTGGTATGCTTTCTCAATGAAAGTTGGCACATTTTGTGCCTAGTTCCACCTCCAATTGGTCACATACCAATTGAGGTTACACATTTAAAGTTATAGGTTAAAATGTACACTGCCCTTAGTTACCTTGCTTAACACACATCAATTACACACTTACATTACTACATGTCCACTTCCCCTTACCATTTCTGTTTTGGTTCATTACCAAAACCATATTCCACTTCACTTAAATGTCACTTTGGGCAGATTGCAATTATCCTCAATACACCAATTAAAACTCACATTTACAAGTTCTAAGTACAATCACATATACACCTAAACATTACAAATTTTTACATATACTTACACAATCAATCTATACACATCTCCATCAATTCTCAAGGTCAATATTCTTCCAATACTTTCATGAACATATACATTTATTCAAGAATCTCAAGGCTGCCGCAAACTTCCTCAACACCAAAGTATTCCACAATTCATCAATTTCCATCCAAATGCAAAAATGACCATATATATATGGAATAATTTACTAGGATATTACATCACCATAACCAACATAATTCTCATCAAATATATGTACAAATACTTCATCAATACATGACTACATGGCTGCCCAAAAATGGATATCTCAATAACTCTTCAAACTTATAAATTTCCTTCACAATACCAACACCCATAACATGTACACAAAGTTTAACAAAGAAATCTTCAAAAATGTAAACTTACCTTATGGTTAGAACTTGCCAAACCTTGATTAAACTTCTTAAATTTGGTATCAAGCTCTTCCTTATGATGTGTAGACAAACTTTCATGAAGGAACCTAAGTGATTGAAGGTGAAATGGAAGGGTGGATCAAGCTTGAATGAAAAACGTTAATGGAGGTTTTCTTCTTCTTCAATTCGGAAATGTTGAGAGAATTGGAGAAGATGAAGAATTCAGCTGCATTATGGACTTACACCTGCCCCACTTCATGTTTAGTTTATTCGTTAGTAGACCACTTACTTAAGAAAAATGATTTAATAAGATTTAAGTGCTAATTACACAATTTTCACTCCACTTTTGGATATTTATATTAGGTATCCCCAAATTAATTTTTCATTTTATTTTCTAAGTGTAATATTATTTATTTTTAATGGAAATTTAGGTCAAAAGACACTTCGGGATGTCAAATGACCATAAATGCCCCTGTTTGGGTTGCATTCCCGATTTTTCGGTAACACCGGGTTTTGTCCATTTTTCGATTTCTCACTTTTCTTTGTACTAATTATTTAATTTTTCTTTGATATTTCTAATGATATTTATACTTCAATAAATATTTATTAGAGTCCTAAAAATATTTTCGGGGTTCCCATGATCGAGGGCTAGTCAACGGTACACGCCGTGACTTCCCGGTGCGTTCACCCATCGCTAGGGTTTTCGGCTCGCTTAACTTGGTTACATTTCTTTGCTATTATTTTTCCTTTGTTTTTCTTGTATTTCATTATTTTATGTCTCCTCACACATATCGAAGTGTAGTTTTAGGCATCCTAGCTGTCCGGACAGCACTGGTAACCAGAACAGTAGAACGCACTACCGAACTTAGGGGTGTTACAAGGGCTTATGCCTCTTTTGTAACTAGAAACTAATACCTTACATAATTAATGACATATGAGAAACAAAAAGAATATTTTGAGTATAATGGTACATGAGAACCATTGTTGTGAATTGTGATCAACACAAATGATATAATAAATGAATGTATAAATTATGATAAATGCATAATTTATGTAAAATTGTATTCTAAAAATTTATATTTCTGTTACAAATAGAATTGAAATGTTATAAATTATAATTAGAATTTATCGTGAAATAATGAAATAACAAAACAAAATATATTAACACTTAATGGTACTTATGTGTCCATTTATTGCCTAGACACGTGTGTCCGATTGGATAAATTGGCATGCCAATAGGGTATTGTTTTAGCAGTACTGTATAAGGCTTTATGCCTGTATTCATGGCTTTATGCCCGCACTCATGGCTTTTATGCCCGATTATATGTTTTATGGATTTTTAGCCATACTGACTGCATACGTGATTGACGTTCCGCTTCCCATGGTATGACGGGCCGAGGCACCGCGGTGTCTAGTGCCAACGACCCATTATCCAGTTTAGTCAGCTTGTCATAGGTTACCTGGGCAGTGTAAATTATTGAAATTATTTAAGAATATTAATAATTAAAAACATCAGAAAGTGTTGAATGAAATGAGAAAAAAAAAAGATTAGCAATAGAAACATAACTGAATCAAGTAGTACAAATGAAATTTTTAGAATTGTAGGAACCGAAAATACAATACTCATAGAATTAATCTGTATATCGAATATTATTACTGTATAAACTCAGCACTTCTATAGAGGGACAAAATAGAATATAAGATAGTTGATATTAGAAATATCATACCAAATTTAATTGATACCCGAGGATCTAAATTATACTTTAGAATTATACTTCAGTTTTTCTTTATTTGTATATATTATTTTCTTGTTATATTATTGCACCACTAAGCAGAAATGCTTAGCGCGATGGATTTGTTTCCTTCGCTCATGTACTGAAGGTAAAGCCCAGCTAATATTAAATAGGGATTTTGGAGTTCTGATATGCAGAAGTGTCTGAAGTATTCAAGGTTGTCACCTCCTCAGCAATGCATGTAAATAGGGCCCATATAGATCATATTTTGTATTTTGTATAAAATACTTAGTTATTATATTGTAATGTAGATTATGAAAAGGTAACTAATAGGAACTTGATGTAAACTAATAAATTAGCTTTTTCATATGTAATTAATTTATATATCATGTAAATTACAAAATTATGTAATTATTTTGTAAATTATGTAATTTGAGCATGAATGAGATTGCATGGGTTGGAAGACAGAATTGAAATATATCGATGATGCATGAAGTACTAAGATGATTATGAGAATTATTGATGAGATTTTTATTGTAAAATATTATTAAAAATTTCAATCTGGTGAATAGTGTATCACGTCAAAAGTAAATAAAATTGGGGAAACTCCTTTAGTTTCTCCATAGAATATAAATTATTTTAAAATATAACGAGTTCAAAATTATTGAAGAAATAAAGTAAGATAAGTTAGGGTGCTCTGGCACCGAGTGTGACATACCTTGCTTGGTTACACTATTGACGAGTTAGGGGTATTAAATTTATTGATATCAGAGCATGGTTTAGGCGTTCCTAGGCATCGATTGATATAATAAGATTGTGTGCATAACATGCATTGCATTCATATGAGTGGAGGTGACACTAATGCAGATCTTCGACTACGTACATTAGATTAATTTCGAGGACGAAATTTTTGTTAGAGGGGAAGAATTGTAACACCCTCACTTTAGCTAGTCCGTGCATTCGACTGTTCTGGTGACCAATGTCTGACTGAACAGCTAAAATGTCTGGAATTGTATTTAGACTAGAGTGAAAAGTCATAAATAATTCAAATAAGTGTAACAAAAATTTAAAAAAAAAATTAGAAATGAAATAAAACAAAGTTAAATGAGACGGTGCCCCTGTAATGGGTGACCCTAATGGGAAGTTGCTGTCTTCACAGCTAGTAACCCTAAACCCAAGGGAAATCCCGTGAAATAATTTCTGGGATGCCAGAGAAGAGTTACGTCTCCCTAAGTAGCATTAGAATGCCAAAAAAAGGTTTGGAGAATTTTTAAGATCTGTACAGACAGTTTTGGCTCATTAAGCAAAACGAAGGGTATTTTGGTCATTTCGCCTTCAGAGATGATTTTTGACCGACTTGTCAATTTAAGTAGGTGAATTATATGACTTAAAATGTGAACAAATATTGATGAAAATTTAATTAAAAAAATAAGTAAAAGAAAGACTTATCGGGTACTAAAGAAAAAGGCAAACTAAAAACCTGGTAAGACTAAAAATTCGGTCAATGAAATTTGAAAGTCCCACATTGACCAAAAATGAAATTTATTAAGTTAACAAAGCCAAATTAGTTTAATTAATTGAAATTATAAAAATTAAATATAATTATTTAATTACTCAAACCAAAATGATTAGGAATTTCAATTTAATTGCAAAAGTGCCATCTAACAATATTTACAAATTTGCCATTGGGCATTAAATTAATATATAAATCAATAATTGAAAAGAAAATTCCGTCTTCCCATTCCTCATCTTCCCGTCCATTGCTCTCTCTCCCTCTTTTTTTCTTCAATTTCTTCCATTGATACACCTACTCAAAGCTTAAAACCCTAAGTCTCAACCAAAAATTCCTTAGAAAAATTATATCCCACCCTAAACTAAAGCCTAACTAGTAGAGAGCACTCAAGAAAACCAAAAGAAATTAAGAGTTTAGGGCAAGAGGAATTTCAGCCAAGGTGGTTCCATGAGGGGAGTGAAGATTTGGTGGATTTGAAGGTTGAATTAGGCTAAGGAGAGCTTGAAGACAAGGTTAGTGCTATGAACTTCATTTAATTTTGAAGTTTGACAAATTTGGTTAGGGTTTGATATATTTGAGAATTTTATTATCTATGTCTTATTTATTGCAATTAAGCAAATATTATTGCTATTGGGATGTATGGTTGTTGAAATATGTTGAGAAGATACCAAATGAGTTAAGGGAGTGTGGTGTTGTGTTTGTGCAGGATTTTCTAGACCTTAAATCCAGTGTGGTTTTTAGGCCATAAGTAGAATTGTGCAAGTCCAATTGGTGCAAGGCCAATTGGAGATGAAACTAGACACATAATGACACAACTTTCATGAAGAAACCCTACCCAGAAAACCAAGTTAGAATGACCTAGAAATTGCCCCAATCCGGGTGACCAACAAGCTGTCCCTGGATAATAACCAAATGAACAGTATTTGTTCATTTGGTCATAACTCATTGTAGAAATGTCCAATTGACTTGAAATTTATATCAATGGAAAGCTTAGACAATTTAGAACAACTTTTATGAAAAACACAAACTTAAATTTTGAACGTAACTAATTGAAATTTCTAGCCCAAATTAGGACACTAAATCTAGCAGAACCAAATTTTGCCCATAATTTATGGACAAGACCAATCTAGCCAGTTATGGTGTTTAGGCCATAACTTGAGCTACCAAACTCCAAATTAAGTGATTCAAAAAGTGAATTAAAGAAGACACATAAAGGAACAACTTTTGTGAAGAAAGTTTTGTCAAAATTCTACTGTAGCAAGGTCCAATGGAATAGTAAACTTGGACCTCAAATTCTGAAAAATTAAAATAAAACCTAGGAGGCTAGGAATTAAGTTTGGCAATTAATGCAAAAATAAAATGCAAAATGTGGTATCTTGGTGAATTTAGGCTCAACAAATTTATTATAAATTAAAAAGTCAACTTTTGAATGGAAATGGTCAAATAAATAGTAACCATTAAATTATGTGAAGTAGAAAATCAAACTATAAGAACCATTGTAGTTATTAATATAGGATGTGGTAGGTAAATTGTGAATGGTGAATTTGAGTGACACCAGGATTTAAGAAAATTTTAGCTAAATTTAAAATCCATGAAATATTCATGGATTACTTGAAATATGAATGATAATTCACCTAAATCATGAGGAATAGATAATTAGGGCAAATATGTCCGTTACAAATAGAATTCATGATACATTAGTAATACAATTGGAAATATGAAATTGTAATTAGCATAAGTGAATTGTCAAATGTATAAATGAGATGAAGTCAACATAAGGAATTATGTTTCATTGTAATTAGAACAATAATAATATCCTACCCAATAAGTGGTACATGAGAGGAATTAAGGTGAATTATGAATACTTGTTCTCATAATGAGGAAAAAGAGAAATTAAAATTTATACATAAATAAGTTTGTATCTCAACTACATTGCTAGGAAGAACTTAATTTTCAGTTCTGGACCTCATAATATATTCATAATACAACTGGGAATATAGAATATGAATTATATATATATATATATATATATATGGACTGTTAAATGTGTAATTGAGGCGAAATTATCACTAGGGCTTATGCCTCTTTTGTAACTAGAAATTAATACCTTACATAATTAATGGCATATGAGAAACAAAAAGAATGTTTTGAGTACAATAGTACATGAGAACCATTGTTGTGAATTGTGATCAACACAAATGATATAATAAATGAATGTATAAATTATGATAAATGCATAATTTATGTAAAATTGTATTCTAAAAATTTATATTTCTGTTACGAATAAAATTGAAATGTTATAAATTATAATTAGAATTTATCGTGAAATAATAAAATAACAAAACAAAACATATTAACACTTAATGGTACTTTTATGCCCATATATTGCCTAGACACGTATGTTAGATTGGATAGATTGGCATGCCAATAGGGTATTGTTTTAGTAGTACTGTAACACCCTCACTGTATCCATTTCATACATTCTACTGTTCCGGTGACCAGTGTCGGTCCAGACAGTTAGAACATCTGAAAAAATATTTAGACTAAAGTGAGGAGCCATAATTAACACAAATATTAATAAGAAAAATTTAGAAAAAATTTTAGAAATAAAATACAACTAAGTTAAGTGAGCCGGTGCCCTAGCGATGGGTAACCCAGTGGGAAGTTGCGGTCCTCACAACTATGAGCCCTAGACCTAGGAGAAAATTTATAAAATAATTTTTGGGACTCCAGGGAAGAGTCATTGAGGTTTCTATGACATTAGAATACCAAGAAAATGCTTAGAAAAAGTTTTCAATCGTTGCAGACAATTTTAGTCTGTTAAGCCAAACGGAGGACATTTTGGTCATTTCACCTTCAGAGGTGATTTTTGGTCGACTTGTCCAGTTAAGTAAATAATTATTATGACATAAAATGTGAATAAATATTGTTAAAAATTGAATTGAAAATGAGTAGAAAAGAAAAGAAAAAGAAAAATGAATTAAATGGGAAATATGACATCACATGATGTCATTAAGAAGGCCTCCACCAATCACAACTCAACAAGCCAATTAAAAAGAGATAAAATGGGAAAAAAATGAAAACAAATTCTTCCATTCATCTTCTTCTTCAGCCATTTCTTCCTTTTCTCTCCTTTCACCATTGTTATTTCAAACTTCTCACTAGAAATTCTCTTGAAAAATCACCATAAAACCTCACACTCTCTTCACAAAAAATTTCCCTTACCACTAGAGCAAGCCTTGGACAGAAATTTGAAGAGGAAAAATAAAGGTTTTGGCAAGCTTGGGAGTAGCTCCAACAAGGTTAGTGTCCAATCTCTTAGCACTTTTACTTGATTCATGCTTAATACCCTGAGATAAGTAGAAAATGTAAGAAAAACAAAACAAAAATTATGTGTATCCATCTCTATAAATTTTAGCAGCCTAGGGGTGGTTAGGGTTTGATGAATTTACTTGAAGTAAAGTGTTTATGAGCTGCCCATAGCATGAGATGAGTGCTTGAACATGATTGTATAAGTGAAATGCAAGTATAGTGCATGAATGAACTTTGAGAACTTGGACATTTGAATATCATTAGGGTTTGCTCATGTAATGGTATGTTAACCTTGTAATAGTTAATTAGTGACCATTTGAATGTGTGTGAGGAGGAATTGAAGTGAGTAAGGATGTTGGAGTGGAACTTAGGCATGCTGCCCTTGGTGACCTGCAGGACTGGTTACGAGTCCAGTAGGTGTGGGTGGCTATAAATGGAGTTATAGAGGTTCAATTGGTACAAGGCTAATTAGACATGAAACTAGACACATAATGGCACAACTTTGGTGAAGAAACCCTGCCCAGACAACCAAACCAAGTTGACCTAAAAATTTCCCTAATCTGGGTGACTTACATTCTGCCTGGGCAAAATGACTAAATGAATAGTATTCATTCATTTGGTCATAACTCAGTGTAGAAAAGTCCAATTGGCCTGAAATTTTACCAGCAGTAAGCTGAGACATAGCTCTACAACTTTCATGAGGAAAACAAATCCAAATTTTGACCATAACATGTCCAAAAACTGACCTGTAATCAGTGTACAAAACTTGCAGAATTGGTTTTGCCCAGAAAAATCTGGAAAATTGCAATCTGGCCAGTTATGGTGTTTAGGCCATAACTTGAGCTAAAAAACTCCAAATGGAGTGATTCAAAAAAATAAATGTAACTAGATACAATAAGGAACAACTTTCATGAAGACAATTTTGCCAAATTCCTACTGTACAAATGACCAATGGAATAGTAAACTTAGTGCTTGAAATCTGAAAATTATGAATAACTAACACTAAGCTTTAAAATGGAATTGGCAACCAATGCCAACAACTTTGGAATGCAAAATGTGTTATATTGGTGATAGTTGAACCAATATACCTATTCTCTATTAAAAAGTCAATATTTTAGTTGACTAATGAAATGAATAGTAACCTTACATGTAAAGTACAAATATTCAAGAAATGACTTTGTAATATGCCCTAGTAGGCCTAATGTGATTGGTTTGGATAGGTTGGCAAACCAATAGGGTTCTGATAGCAGTACTGCGTATGATCTATGGCTTCATGCCATTCTGTGATTTGATAACCTATGGCTATACTGATTATGATGTTAACTTGGCTTTATGCCTTATTGCTTTTATGGCTTATTAGCCATTCTATTTGCACACTGGGAGACACATTGTGACCGATGGTGTGACGGCCTGAGGTACCTGGTACCCAATGCTAGTTTACCCGTTTATCCAGTCTGATCAATTTGTATAGGTTACTTGGGCATGGAAAAGTATAACTGTAATTGAACTGATTATTAAAGAAAATAAGGAAATGAAATATCAAGATAAAGATAAAAAATGATTACAATAAAATATAAAGAAGCTCACAATCATCAAGAAAACAATTAACAAAATGCATGAAGAAGTTAATATCATAAAATGTAATTAGCTCTCGACTAAACAGTAAGTTAGTAATTATTCATTTCTTATGAATACAATAACTAGGAAATTATTACTTTTATTTGCATATTATATTTTCTTGTATTATTGGCACCACTAAGCTTTATGCTTAGTGCGTCGCTTTTGCAACGCGTAGGTACTGAAGATTTGGACAGAAGGCCCAGTAGATCACATATTGGGTAAGGCCATTCACAGTTCTGCATAGTATCCGTGTCACCTCACAGACTATAGTGCATTGGTAGGACACTAGGTTCCATTTTGTATTTTGTGATTTTTGTAAGCTACAAATTAAATTCTTATTTTATCATGTTTATTTGAAATCTATGTAATATAATTTTGTATTAATGTAAGTATTTGTAACTTTGTGTTTATAAATAACATATGAGAATTTATTTATGATTTGAGCTTGATGATGATGTGAAATGAATGAATGACAAATGGAGGAATTGTTAAGAAATTGTTGTAAATTGATGTGATACAAATGGAGTTTGAGAATGATTGGAAATTATTGGAAGTGTTTTTCACAGGTTCTGAAGAACTATTTTCTCCATTTTTAGCCGGCACTCTGCCGGATTTTCTATAAAATTTTCAGAGTCACAAATTAATTTATAATTTCAATAAATGATCTAAATGAGATTAATTTCATAAATTTCACTTAATAACTATAATAAATAAATTAAGAACTGATAAATATTAATGAGATAAGTTATGATGCTCCGGTACACTGTGTGGCATATCTTGCTCGACTACACTATAGACGGGTAAAGGGTGTCACAAGTACTGCGTAAGGTTTTATGCCTGTATTCATGGCTTTATGCCCTCACTCATGGCTTTATGCCTGCACTCATGGCTTTTATGCCCGATTATATGTTATCATGGCTTTTTAGCCATTCTGACTGCATACGTGGTTGACGTTCCGTATCCCATGGTATGACAGCCTGAGGCACCGCGGTGTCCAGTGCCAACGACTCGTTATCCAGTTTAGTCAGCCTATCATAGGTTACCTGGGCAATGTAAATTATTGAAATTATTTAAGAATATTAATAATTAAAAACATTAGAAAGTGTTGAATGAAATGAGAAAAAAAAAGATTAGCAACAGAAACATAACTGAATCAAGTAGTACAAATGAAATTTTCAGAATTGTAGGAACCAAAAATACAATACTCATAGAATTAATCTGTATATCGAATATTATTACTATATAACTTAATACTTCTAAAAAGGGACAAAAAAGAATATAAGATGATATTAGAAATATCATACCAAATTTAATTGATACCCGAGGATCTAAATTATACTTTAGAATTATACTTCAGTCTTTCTTTATTTGTATATATTATTTTCATGTTATATTATTGTACCACTAAGCATAAATGCTTAGCGCGATGGATTTGTTTCCTTTGCGCAGGTATTGAAGGTAAAGCTCAGCTAATATTAAATAGGGATTTTGGAGTTTTGATATGCAGAAGTATCTGAAATATTCAAGGTTGTCACCTCCTCAGCAATGCATGTAGATAGGGCCCATATAGATCATCTTTTGTATTTTGTATAAAATGCGTAGTTATTGTATTGTAATGTAGATTATGAAAAGGTAACTAATAGGAATGTGATGTAAACTAATAAATTAGCTTTTTCATATGTAATTAATTTATATATCATGTAAATTACGAAATTATGTAATTATTTTGTAAATTATGTAATTTGAGCATGAATGAGATTGCATGGGTTTGAAGATAGAATTGAAATATATAGATGATGCGTGAAATACTGAGATGATTATGAGAATTATTGAAGAGATTTTTATTATAAAATATTATTGAAAATTTCAAGTAGGTGAATAGTGTATCACGTCAAAAGTAAATAAAATAGGGGAAACTCCATTAGTTTCTCCATAGAATATGAATTATTTTAAAATATAACGAGTTCAAAATTATTAAAGAAATAAAGTAAGATAAGTTAGGGTACTCCGGCACCGAGTGTGACATGCCTTGCTCAGTTACACTGTTGACGGGTTAGGGGTGTTACACACCTTTTTCAAAACATTTCTTTCTTCCATCAATATCAGAATGAATTTCTCTAAGCACAATTAAATCTGCCCTAAAAAACTCCTTAGAGACATTTATATCCAACTCTCTAAACAAGGCAGTTAAGAGGTGTGCATAGGATAATTTACCAATCCCATAAGCTTTACACATATTCTTGAAAATCAATTATGCCAAATTCATTCTCACTCTGTTAACAATATGCCACATGATGCACATAGCCAAATAACTCAAATATCCATAGCTGCCAGATTTAGGACAAAATATATAATTCACCATACTGTGAATAATCTTAATGTGCTGAAAGGCTTTAATGCTAGTGGATTTTTCACTAGTGGCAGGAAAAACTTCACTTTCAAATTCAGTCAAATTAAAACCTAGAACTCTAGCAACATCTTTATGAGCAAAGATTCTATTTCCATCATTCAGTAATTTTAAGGCTTTAGCAATCAACTCAACAGAAATATCATATGCTCAATCATTTAAAGCAACCTTAAATCTGTCTTCTTCATCAACTACTTTTAAAGTTCTATAGAATTCTTGGACTAGTCTAGGGTAGTAAACATCAGTGCATTCACAAACATTCATCCATTCTTGAAATTCAAAGAGTTCCTTAAATTGAAAATCAACCTGATCAAAATTGTCCCATTTATTGAACTTACAATCTAGAAGCGCTTTGTCAACAATAGAGCTCGATGATTTTGAAGCACCCTTTTCACGCTGAATGTCAATCCCATGCACTTTCCTTTCCTTTTTCTTTTCTGGTGTCGTCACTGCAGGTTCGACTTCCGCAGATGGGTCAGAGGATACACTGTTGGACTCAGTTGCTGGTGTTTTCCTCTTTTCTTTCAATTTCTTCTTTAATGCGGCAACAGGGAGTTCTTCAAATGGAGAAAAGGATGGCGAGGTTGCAGTAGCAGGAGTTTTTCATTTGGTGCGAGCCATAGATGGTGAACTAGAGGCGATGAAGAATTGGGAATTTAAAATGGGTTCTGGCACAGTGAAGAATGAATGAGGGATTAAAGTTTAAAGTGATGATTAGAGAGTGAGATAGGCGCTTTGATGAAAATGGGTCAGTGTTAATGACAAAAAAAAAATGGTAAGAGTAGTACCATGAATCAATGTAGAGGAGAGAGAGAGTTGGGTATGGCGAGAGAGAGAGAAAAAAAATAGAGTGTTGATAGGTAAAGGTTTCGTGTAGCAGTGGGTAAGATTGATTTTTCTTGAGTCCCTCGCTTTCCCTCTTCTAATTTGTTTATTTGAATTTTATTTTTATTTTAAATGTGTGTGTGTATATATATATATATATATATTTGACACAGTGAAGAAAATGTGAATGGGCAAGTGCATTGATTGGCGCGCAAAAACTTCAAAGCACAGTCACTTTTTGGCTTAAAATTTGAACAGTACACGATATAGCAAACTAATTTTAGGCACGCAACTGTAGCATACAACTTAGTAAACTAATTTCACGAGTACAAAAGTAAGTTAGTTACTATTATTTAGAGTTTTCTTAGCAAATTAATATCACAGCAAATTACTCACACATTAGATAATATGCAGATACATTAAATCTATATGAATTGAATTTCAAGCAAGTGGTTCACTCATGCCAATTTCCCTTCTAATTTTGTAAAAAGTTTCCTCATTAAGTGGCTTGGTAAAAATATCTGCAAGTTGATTTTCAGAGGCAACAAATTCAATTTTGATATCTCTATTTTGAACATGATCTCTAATAAAATGATGTCTGATCTCAATATGTTTTGTTCTTGAATGTTGGACTGGATTTTTGATCAAGTTTATGGCACTTGTGTTGTCACACCTAATTGGAACAAGATTATATTTTAAACCAAAATCTTCCAATTGTTGTTTCATCCATAAAATTTGAGCAACACAACTACCAGCAGCTATATATTCAGCCTCAGCTCTAGACAGAGCCACTGAAGTTTGTTTCTTACTATACCAAGAAACTAGTGCAAAATCAAGAAATTGACAGGTACCTGAAGTACTTTTTCTATCCAATCTACTTCCTACAAAATCTGAATCACTATAATCTACAAGATTGAATGATTTACATTTTGGATGCCATAAACCAATTGAGTGTGTGCCAATGATGTATTTGAAGATTCTTTTAACTGCACTTAGATGGGATTCTTTTGGACATGATTGAAATCTTGCACACAAGCAAACACTAAAATGTATGTTTGGTCTAGATGTAGTAAGATACAAAAGAGAGCCAATCATACCTCTATAAAGCTTTGTATCTACTTCTTTACCTTTTTCATCATTGTCCATTTTAATTGTTGACCTCATAGGAGTGCCCATGCTCTTCAAATCTTCCATTTTAAATTTCTTCAACATATCCTTGATGTACTTTGATTGATTTATGAAAATGCCATCTTTCATTTGCTTAATTTGAAGTCCAAGGAAGAATGTGAGCTCGCCCATCATGCTCATCTCAAATTCATTCTGCATAAACTTAGAAAATTTCTTGCAAAGAGATTCTTTAGTAGCACCAAAAATTATATCATCAACATATATTTGCACAATGAGCATATGATTATGATGCTTCTTAACAAAAAGTGTTGTGTCCACTTTGTCTCTTTGAAAATCATTTTATAAAAAGAATTTACTAAGCCTTTCATACCATGCTCTAGGAACTTGTTTTAAAGCATATAAAGCTTTAGTAAGTTTATAAACATGATTTGGATCCTCATGATTTTCAAAGCCCGGAGGTTGTGCAACATACACTTCCTCATCAATATAACCATTTAAAAATGCACTCTTGACATTCATTTAATAAAATATAAAATCCTTGTAACATGCAAAGGCACATAAAATTCTAATAGCTTCAATTCTGGCAACGGGAGCAAAGGTTTCATCAAAATCATTACCTTCCTCTTGGTTATAGCCTTGAGCCACTAGTCTAGCTTTATTTCTAACAACATTGCCTTTTTCATCCATTTTGTTTCTAAAAACCCATTTAGTACCAATAATTGAATGATTTTTGGGTTTAGGCACCAAATTCCAAACTTTGTCTCTCTCAAATTGATTGAGTTCTTCTTGCATGGCAAGAATCCAACTTTCATCGTTTTGAGCTTCTTCAAAACATTTAGGTTCAATTTGTGAAACAAAGGCAACATTACCAGAATATTTTCTTAATTGTGCTCTAGTCATCATCCTTTGAGATAGATCATCAATGATGTCTTCTTGGGGATGATTTCTATGGAATCTCCATTCTTTAGGTAAATCTTCATGTTGGGGTTCATTCACTTGTAATTCTTCCAAATTTGGCATTTCTTCATTGATTTGATCATTGTTGGCATTATGGACATCTATTGTGGTATCTCCTTGAGTTTTTTCATCTTTGTCATCAATTTGTTCCGTTTCTTGAATTGATTTGACATTATCTTTTCCAAACACCTGCTTATTATTATCATCAAAAACATCTTTCTTTTTAATAAAAGGGTTAGCCTTATCAAACAAAACATGAATAGTTTCCTCAATAACTAACGTTCTTCTATTAAACACCCTATATGCTTTACTCTTTGTTGAATACCCAAGAAAGATTCCTTCATTGGATTTAGCATCAAATTTCTTCAAGTTATCCTTCTTGTTATTTAAGATATAGCACTTACATCCAAATGCTCTAAAATATGAAATATTTGGTTTTCTTCCTTTCTAAAGCTCATAGGGGGTCTTTTTCAAAATTGGTCTAATTAAAATTCTATTCAACACATAATAAGAAGTATTAATAGTTTCAGCCCAAAAATACTTTGGCAAATTATTTTCATTTAGCATGGTTCTAGTCATTTCTTGCAAAGTCCTATTTTTCCTTTCTACAACCCAATTTTGTTGTGGTGTTCTAGGAGCTGAAAAATTATGGTTGATTCCATGTTTATCACAATATTTCTCAAATAAATGATTTTCAAAATTAGTTTCATGATCACTCCTTATAGATGTGATGCAAAAACCTTTTTCATTTTGAACCATTTTACTAAAAGAGGTGAATTTCTCAAAAGTTTCATCTTTATGAGCAAGGAAGAATGTCCATGTATATCTTGAATAGTCATCAATAATAACTAAAGCATATGTCTTCCCACCAAGACTAGCAGGAGACACGGGTCCAAACAAATCAAGATGAAGCAATTCTAATGGCCTAGTGGTAGAAACAATATTTTTAGATTTAGAAGATGCTCTAGTATGCTTTCCTAGTGCACATGCCCTACATTGAAATTCATTTTCATAGTTAATCTTTGGAAGACCTTTAACAAGTTCTTTCTTGGACAATTTTGAGAGTGTATGCATGCTTACATGTCCTAATCTTCTATGCCATAAATAACTAAAGTTGTCAAAAGATACTAGACATGAACCATGATTAGTTTCAAAGTTATTCATGTCAAGCAAGTAAACATTATTAGATCTATTGGCAATGAACAATGTGTCATTATCTAAGTTATTAGTTGTATAAAGAGAAGAAGTGAACTTTACCTCAAAACCTTTATCACAAAGTTGGCTTACACTTAGCAAGTTGTATTTCAAACCTTCAACAAGTGACATTGCTTCAACGCAAAGTTTGGTTCCAATTGTGCCATTTCCAATTATTTTTCCTTTTCCTTTATCTCCAAATTTCACATGTCCTCCATCTACCATTGTGATTTTTGAAAACTTATCCTTTTCACCGGTCATGTGCTTTGAACAACCACTATCTATATACCATTTTTCACTTTCCTTAATCCCTTTAAAATAAACTTGAAATTTAATCATTTAGCTTTAGGTACCCAAGCAACTTTAGGTCCTTGGGGGTTAGTGACTTTAGGTAAGGTTCCCTTTGGCACCCATACCTTCTTTACCTTAAGGAAACCCTTCCTAAGGGCACAAGAACTAATCATATGACCTCTTTGATTGCAATAATAACATGTGACATTAGGTAAGGAGAATGTAGATGCTTTAATGAAATGATTCTTGTATTTACCATAATTCATGAAACAGTCAAAACCAATTCCATATTTTTCATTTGAAATTCTTTGGTTTCCAAGAAGTACATCTAAAGTTTCTTTTCTTTTATAAATTTTGCCAAATCATTTGTTAAAGATTCTATTTCAGCTTCAAGAACCTTATTTTTGTTAATGAGCTTTTTCACAAGTTTCTTTTGAGTTTTTTATGTCACACCCTACTCCCCTGTAGGATGTAACATGCTCCCGTAGTACACCTAATGAATTACTGTACTTCGCCTACCGATAACCCATTAGATATACTACAAGGGATTTTAGAACAATTTTCGTGCAATTTAAATCATCGATTAAAATTTGGTGTTATAAATTTTTTTTTTTAAATTTCAGCACAGTGCCAGCTATATTTTGAGAAAAAAACTCTTCAATCCTGCAAAAGAAAATACTCCCAATATGTTTTCTCAAATACAACTCTAATAACTTCATTTCAATTCACAATTCAAATCTCAATAAATAATCAATTCATTTTTAAACCAATCTCATCATAAAGAAACATTTCATTGATTACAAGGCTCAAAATTTATATTACAAAACTATTCAAATAAATGAAATCTCAAATTTACATTTACAATAATTTATATTTAATTACATACCAAAATGTTTTACAAGAGTTTTTATACAACTGCTCAAATAATTTACATATATATTATTACATGCAAACATCAAAACCTGTGTACATGGGTAAAACTGGAGCTGATCTGAATGTCTCTTCAAAGAAGCTTACTCAATTGCTCTATGCTCTTTTCACCTGTGACAGCATACAAAGCTATCGCTGAGTGGTGAACTCAGTGGTGCACAACTATAATTTAAAATATAGTACAATATACATTGACAAAATTTACAGCAATAATTTGGAAATCTGAATACTCATCAAATTCCAGAACTCAAAATATTCATTGCCAATAATATAAATCATTTGTATAAAATGACTTTGATCACAAAATTCAATTTATCAAATTATAACTAACCATTTAAGGTAATTCCAACAAAATTAATTATATATAAATCATAATTGAAATAACAATTCTTTACTATTCAAAAACATTATGTATCTCAAAAATCATTCTGTATCTCAAAAACCATTCTGTATCTCAAAAACCATTCTGTATCTCACTAACTATGCAAGACTAATCCGAAAGGGCCATCTTCAGGGTGATTCTAACTCCCTATGGTCAGGGAGGTCGAATCAGATTCTAACTCTCTATGGTCGGGGAGGTCGAATCATCGTGCACAGTACACATCACAATAATGAATCTTCCGAAAGGGCCATAACAAATAAGAACTTAGATCTAACCTCTAATAAGAGGAGAATCTAAGCCTGTGCATGTACCATGGTAATCAAAACACAACTAACTCCATTGTCTTCTCAACAAATGAGAGAGACGGGTAATAACCTAGTCAAGCATCTATAGTGAGTTATAAAACAATATCACAATCCTTTTAGTGAGCATAAATCACAATACAATTCGATTCAAAGTCAATTCCAATATCCAATAATTTTTATGCTCATCAGAATTCAAATCATAAATTTGCATTTTTCCATGCAAATTGCCCATCACAATTCAAAACATGTTCTATCACAATTTTCCAAAACATAATTTATTCAATTCACAATAATGCTTAATACTTGTGGAAATTCCATTTCACAAAGCTAAATTCATACACACTTTAACAATTTCAGTAATCATTGAATTAAATCCAATGCTTGTTAAATATAATACATAAGAAAAATATGTCATTTAAACATATGAAATATTCAGAATAAAATCAGTTAAAAACTGGTTGTGCACAAACCTCTGATAACTGTCTCTTGGCTCTGACTTAGTGTTTCCTTCCCCTTCCCTGAGTCTTTGCTAACTGAAACACACAATTTGAAGTGTTTCAATACTCATTTAAATCGTCTCTAACAATAAGGCTTAATACTTGATTTATTGAATTCTATTATTTCCTTAGTCAACCTAAGATGTTGACCCTCGATGCATTCTAGGTGAATTAGGTTTTAATGTTATCAATATGTCACATTTGTAGCCTTTTAGTATTGGTATATGTTACCAAATTCATTTCCATGTATATTGCATTTTATTGCAATTTGTCGGATTCCGGTATACCAATTTGACCTAGCTGGATGACCTAGTTCCCTCAGTTTTTGGTCAAAACTAAAAACTTGTAGATCTATGTCTTATTGCATGCGAGGCGAAATTTCATGTCATTCTGAGTTATGGAGACCAAGTTATGGTCATTTTACTATTGCTGGTCAGAATGTACCAAAATTGGTCACTTTAGGTCATTTTAGGTCAATTTTGGTTCGGCCAATTTTTGGACCCGAATTTATGCAAGCTATTTGACTTGCTTATAGTCATTTCTGGGCTTTGGTGTCTTCATAAGACTTGTAGATATATGTCTCAGCTATTCATGGTAAAAATTTCAGGTCAATTGATCCTGTTTTGAGTGAGTTATGGCGAAAAAACTAACTGCTGCCCAAATGGTCAATTTTCAGGCCTTAAATGCACTAATCCGGATTTGGTCATTTTTCAAGTTATCTTCCAAGCAGAATTTTAGTAAGCTTCCTTCATGAAAGTTGGCACTTTTTGTGCCTAGTTTCACCTCCAATTGGTCTCATACCAATTGGAGGCACACACTTAAGGTTCTAAGCCAAAACACACACTACCCTGCAATTCATTATTCATCACTCAATCAAAGGACACATTTAACATTACCAAGTGACACATTGATGTCAATTCTGGTTTGTACCATAACCTAAACACATTTTACTTCATATTGTTGGTCATTTTGGCATCTTATAACCACACTCAATGTACACATTAGAGTCCAGAATTTACCAAGTCCAAATTACACACAATTTAACTACATAATATAGCTCATTTACATGTCCAAACTCAAACTCTTATACACATGTACAAGCTGCCATAACAAGCACCATAATTCAATCATATAATTCCATAAACCAAACCATGAAATACATATTTTGGGTTCACACTTTAAGTTGCCGAATTGTAGTCTTCATCAATTAGCTTTCCAAGCTTCCAAAGTCAAGTGTACATTCACATATACATCTAATATACATCACCCAATTTATTCCTACACACATAAATACTTAATTAACCCTTTAATCTACCATTTACAAGCAAGGATAAACTGTTCTTATGGAGTTTCCATGGCTGCCAAAAATATACATCTCCCTTAAAACATCAACTCCAAAATTCCTTCCACAATTCAACTACCCATAACACCCACACAAACTTTAATGAAGCAAGCATCAAAAATACCTACTTACCACTTTGGAAACTCTTCAAAACTTCACCAAAACTTGGTCTTCTTGCTGCCTATCTACTGCTCAAGGTGTATGGACAACTTTTAGTGAAGGGAGCTTAAGGTTTCCATGGTTGGATCACACGTGGATGAAGGTTCACTTATGGATGGCAATGGAGGTTTTTGCTTAAGAATGAATTCGGCTTGAAGATGGAAATGAGGAAGAAGAAGTGAAAGTGGCACTTTCTTGTCCATTAGCACCATTTTATACTCCACTAATCTAAATTAACATTAAAATAATCCTAAGTTTTCAATTTCCACATTTAACTCCTAATTTTTGCTATTTAATTTATGTACCAGCAATTTAATTTTTCATGACATTTTCTAAGTGTAATATCATATATTTTTAATGGACATTTAGGTCAAAAGACAACTCAGGGTGTCAAATGACCACAATGCCCCTGTTCGGGTTGCATTCCCAATTTTTCGGTAACACCGGGTATTGTCGTTTTCCCGATTTCTCACTTTTTTTGTACTAATTAATTAAATTTTCTTTGATATTTATAATGGTATTTATACTTCAATAGACATTTATTTAAGTCCTAAAAATATTTTCTAGGGTTCCCCGCGGCCCAGGGCTAGTCAACAGTCCACGTTGCGACTTCCCGGTGCGGTCACCCATCGCTAGGGTTCTCGGCTCGTTTAACTTGGTTACATTTTATTGCTATTATTTTTTTTTTGTTTTTCTTGTATTTTCTTTTCTTGTATTTCATTATTTTATGTCTCCTCATCAATATGTAAGTGTAGTTCTAGGCATTCTAGCTGTCCGGATAGACACTGGTCATCGAAACAGTAAAACGCACTACCGAACATTGGGGTGTTACATTTCAACTCCAAATCTAGCTCTTTAAACAAAGTAATTTGTCCTTTGTAAAATTCATTTTCTTTATATACATTGGATATGGCAATATTTTGTGATCTTAATGATTCAATTTCTAAATTCATTTTAGTGCACTTTCTCTTATATTTCTATACTCATCATACACTTTAGGAAATGCAAGTTCAAGTTCCTCTACATTAGGAGGTTCAAGAGAGTTTACCTCATTATCACTTTCTTCTTCCTTTTGTGAACTTTCGACTTTCTCTTCCAATGCCATCATACAAAGATGAGCAGTCTCCATGTCACTTGATTCATCATTTGAAGATTCTTCACTGTTGCTCTATACTACTTTCATGGCTTTCTTGCTCCTGTCTTCTTTTCCTTTATTCTTTTTGAGCAATGGACATTTGGGCTTGATATGTCCTGGTTTGTGACACTCATAACATACAATTTCTTCTTTTGAATCCTTGAAACGTTTATCCTTAGGAATATACTTTTTCAAGAATTTCTTGTTTTTACTTCCTCCCTTCTTGAAAGCTCTTATTGCAAGCATAGTCACTTCATCATCATCATCATCACTTGAAGCACTTGAGTTGTCACTTGAGTCAACTTTAAGTACAACTCCTTTCTTCTTATCTTTATCCTTATTTGACTTGAAAGCAATGCTTTTCTTCTTCTTTTTCTCATTTTTAACTTCATCTTTTTTATATACCATCTCATGTGCAATGAGAGATTCAATGAGTTCATCATAGGTGAATGTTTTAAAATCCTTGGTATCTTGGATAACTGTAGTCTTTGCTTCCCAAGATTTTGGTAGTGATCTAAGAAAATTCTTCACAAGTTTGGCTTCCTCAAATCTTTTACCAAGTTCTTTGAGAAGATTAACAAGATCGGTAAACCTTATACTCATATCCGTAATTAATTCTCCTGGCTTCATTTCGAATAGTTCATAATCTCGGATAAGGAGGTTTACTTTGGACTCCTTGATGACATCCGTTCCTTTATAAGTGACCTCAAGCTTATCCCAAATTTCCTTAGCAGATTGACATCTTGAAACACGATTGTATTCATTAAGGTCAACTAAGCAATGCAAAATATTAATAGCTTTAGCATTTATAGAAATTTTTTTCTAATCATTGTCATCATATTCTTCTTCATTTTTAGGAACTTTAGTATTTCCTTGACCATTCTTTTAAGGAATATATGGACCATTTTAAATAATTCTCCATGCATCAATATCTACAGATTGTATGAAATTTCTCATTCTTACTTTCCAAAATGAGTAATTAGTGCCATTGAAGAGTGGTGGTCTAGTAATTGAGTAGCCTTCAGCTAGTGGTGCGAGTATACCGGCAGTGTTGCTAGATGAACCAGCCATTGGGGATCACTCCAAGGTTGTGACACCTTATGCAAGAGAGACAAGATCTGATACCAATTTGTTGTCCCAAGATAGTCCAAGAGGGGGGTGAATTGGACTTTACCAATTTTTCAGCCCTTGCTTGTAGCCGAATGAAAAATTGTGGCTTTGTTCAACTAGGTGCTCCTTTATATATAGTGTCACACCTCACCCCTCCGTAAGGCATAACATAATCCCGTAGTATACCTAATGAATTACCAAACTTCACCAACTGATAACTCATTAAATACACTACAAAGGATTTTAAACCTTTTCTTATTTCTTTTTACAGTGGCGAGCACTTTTGACAGGTGTTAAATTTTTTTTTTTTTAACTAAAGAGAACCAATTAACAAATCTGAAGTATCAATAATTTCTGTAAAAATTTTGGCAAAGTGCCATCTGTATTTTGAATAAAACAGTTCTTCAAAAACTGTAAAAAGCACTTCCAATATATCTCTTCAATCCCAAACTCCAATATATCTCTTCAATCCCAAACTCCAATAATAGTTTAACATAATAAATTTCTCAACTCAATTCAACATCAATTTTTCAGTGTTTCCAAAAACTGAGATAAGAGAAATATGTCACAATATTTTTACAGGCCAAAATAATTTACAATTTTAGTTTACAATTGCTCAAGACCAAGTACAATATATACATATAGTGTACATACATTACAATAAAAATTACAAAAATATGGTATACTCAATATATCCGACGAAATCTCAAAATGTAGCACAAGCAGCATATTCTGCTGCTCTGTCCGTCTGTCTACCTGCGACAGTAATGAAAAAGCTATCGCTGAGCCAATATCTCAATGTTGCACAACATTAAGAAAATACAATTTAAAACCATAAACCATAAATCATATGAACTATGGATACTAAAAATCATAGTTGAATTCAAAAGACAGTGAATGTCATAAAGAATTAAACTCCATTTCATAATATGACAATAAATATCAATAAATCACACACACAGCTTAATCATATTTCCAAAGTCCAATTCATCCCAAAAGCTAATGGCTAATGAGGAATAACATAGCTAGCTAGCAATTATATGAGTACTCATCCTATTCGTCCTCAACTGGCACATACCTCAACACTTCAGCCAAAGAGGGAATTCAAAGCCAATTCGTCCCACTAGATAAGCTAGCGAGGAATTCAATCAAATATACATGATAGCTATGATTTCAAACCATTTACAATATGTTTTAACCAATAAGTATCCATCAGATTTCCATTCAAACAATTTTTCAATAATTAAGGCAATAACATAAAATTTATCAATATTTATTTCAATTGAACATTCAAAAGAAATAATGTTGTGCACAAACCTCTGAAGAGTAACCTCTTGGCCCTGACTCAGTGGTTCCTTCTCCTTCTCTGAGTCTTTGCTAACTGAAACACACAATTTGAAGTGTTTCAAAACTCTTTTAAATTGTTTCTAATAATAAAGTTCAATAATTAAATTTATTTAATACTATTGTTTTTCTTAGTCAACCTATAATGTTGACCTTTGATGCACTCTATGTGAGTTAATTTTAATGTTATCAATATGTCACATTTTATAGTCCTTTAGTGTTGGTACATTTTTCCAAATTCAATTTTAAGTGTATTGCATTTTATTGTAATTTACCGGATTTCGGTATGCTATTTTGACCTAGCCGGATGACCTAGTTTCCTCAGTTTTCGGGTTCTGGTCCGAATTATAAACTTGTAGGTCTATGTCTTAGTGAACGTTTGCCACAAATTTTAGGTCATTTGGAGTTTACTAGACCAAGTTATGGTCATTTTACTATTGCTAGACAGATTGCACTAAAATGGCAAACTTAGGTCATTTTTAGGTCATTTCCGATTCTTGCAGTTTTTATACCCGAACTTGTGAAAGCATTTTGACTTGCTTATGGTCATTTTTGGGTTTTGGTGTCTTCATAATAGTTGTAGCTCGATGTCTAAGCTATCCATGGCATAAATTTCAGGTCAATTGGATCTGTTTTGTGTGAGTTATGGCCAAAACACTGACTGCTGTCCAAATGGTCAATTTTCAGGTTTGCAAAGTCACTAATCCGAATTTGGTCAATTCTCATGTCACTTTTTGGACAGAATTTAGGTAGTCTTTCTTCATGAAAGTTGGAAAATTTTGTGCCTAGTTTTACCTCCAATTGGCCTCATACCAATTGGAGCCACACAATTCCATTTATAGCCTAAAACACATACTGCCCTTAACACATTTTTAAGGCACCAAACCAAATGCACATTCAACTTACCAAATTTAAACTTTTCATGCCAATTCTGATTTGGTATGGTACCAAATTCATTCCTCATTTCACATTATAATTAATTTGGGCAGTAATAAACCAATTGTCAATACACCAATTACAATTCCAATTCACCCGATCCAATTCTAATAATATATGCACATAATCACTCCTAACCATAACATATAATTTCACTAATAAATTACATACATACTTAGCAACTTTAAAATCACATTTCATCAAATAATCTTCATGAATTCAAGCATTCCTTATAACCTTCTCAAGGCTGCCGAAATGCTCCAATTTACCAAAGTTTCCCATACTTTCTTCAACTTCAAGATCAATTGCTCAATCACCACATGCACTTAATACACATTGGCTACAACATCTTATAACATTAATCAACGTACTTTTCCATAATTTACATGTAAAAACAAGCTAAACATTTTAACTTTCATGGCTACCAAAATGGTACATCACCAATAATTCATCAAACCTCAAAACTTCTTCCATAAATCAACTCACCACAACATCAACTCAAAGTTTAACAAAAAAAGGATGAAGAAATGGCCACTTACCTCTTATTGACTTCCTCAAAACTCCACCAAATTCCTTCTTTCTTGTTCCCTAAGTGTTGCCCAAGGTGTGGTGGTTAAGTTTAATGAAGAAACCTTAACCATTGGGAGCTTGGATCATGGATGCATGGAGGTTGGAGCTTGGACGGCCATGGGAGAGTTTGAGAGCTTTTTGGTTTGGCCATGGGAGAGTTTGAGGAAGAAGATGCTTTGCAGAAGTTAGTGGAAGATGACAGATTTTTAATTGATTTACAAAGTGCTTAGTGGTCCACTAATGTAGAAATAACATTACTTTAATTCAACTTTCAATTATTCAAAGTTTTACCCCCTAATTTTCCTTATTTATACTTCTCATTTTCAATTTCATTTTTCATGGGGTTTTCACTATTTAATATCACTTTATTTTCACGGACATTTAGGTCAAAAGGAAACTCGGGGTGTCAATTGACCACAATGCCCCTATTCAGGTTGCATTCCCGATTTTTCGATAACACCGAGTTTTGTCGGTTTCTCAATTTCTCATTTTTCTTTGTACTAATTAATTAATTTTTCTTTGACATTTCCTATTTCATTTATACTTTAATAGATGTTTATTTAAGTCTTAAAAATATTTTCCAGGGTTCCCTACAGTCCAGGGCTAGTCAACGGTCCACGCCGCAACTTCCCAGTGCGGTCACCCATCGCTACGGTTTTTGACTCGTTAAACTTAGTCACATTTCATTGCTATTATTTTTCCTTTGTTTTTCTTATATTTTCCTCTATTGCATTTCAATATTTTATATCTCTTCACTAATATTTAAGTATAATTCTAGGCATTCTAGCTATCTGGACAAACACTGGTCACCGGAACAGTAGAACGCACTACTCAACATAGGGGTGTTACAATTCTCCCCCCCTTAAAATGAATTTCGTCTCGAAATGTTTACCTAGTTTTAATCTCTGAAAAGCTATGGGTACTATCTCCTCTTGTCCTCTTCACGTTCCCAAATATCTTCTTGGCCTGTATGATGGTTCTACAACACTTTTACCAGGGGTATCTGCTTATTCCTTAGCTGTTTCACCTCATGTGCCAGAATCTTTATAGGTTCTTCTTCATATGAAAGGTCTAGATTTACCTCAATCTCTTCAACTGATAGAACATGAGATGGGTCAGATCTGTACCTCTTTAACATGGACACATGGAAGACACTATGTATCCTTTCTAGCTTTGGAGGTAATTGTTAGTAGTATGCCTTAGAGCATATCATTTAGTATGTATCTTATACATATTTTTATTAATAAAAGGCATTTCCACTTTTCCATTTACATAATATATTTATGTGTAATAGAAAAGGTCCATTGATATTTTGTTAGAAATATTATTCTTAAGTTGTTAAGAATATGAGTGACAATATTTCTAGCACAAAGTATCATAAATAGGTTCACAATCGAGGATACTTCATAATAAGGACATGACTTATCCAGAAAGATTGTATTCATGTTTGTTCCCAAGTTATTTATATGAGATATAAATAAGATGGAATGGTGAGTCTCATGCCATATAACAAACATGATAGGCACTTATAAATGATAAGTAGGCCGAACCAGTGACACTTATGACAAGCACATGGAGTTTACTCTTGTCAATGTTTTGTCATAAATCATATCTATGCATATAATCTTTAGACCTGAGATAGCACAGTTATCTTGTATATAGGTAGTTTGAGTTTGATACTGCTTTCATACTTGTATGTGTATGGGTATATGGGCATGTGTTGGCTCCTACTAGTTATATATGGAGGTAGGTGTTGATCAAGATGGAATCTGTTCCTCTAAGTAAATAGAGATAAAATCCTATGTTCATTTAATTGTTCTTGATGTTTCAAGTTCCTGGCCAGGACAGATAGATTTATTCAGAAAAGAGTTTCTGATGAGAAAATCTTTTTAATCAAGAACTGGAATTAAAAGAGAACATAATATTCATAGCAAATGGAGTTTGACATAAACCATGACTCCAGCTTGAGTTGGGATTTTGTAACAGAGAGATTCTAGTGCATGGTAACATATGATTATAGGTTCATTTAAGGTAAACCTTATTACTAATTGGGTGGCCATGGCATGCTATGCTAGGTGTTAACCATGGTCTATGAGGTTCATAAAATGATTTAGAGAAATCATTTATGGTAAGAAAGAGTTATGATGATATTAAGAGTTGATATCATGTCTCATTGCCAATTAGTGATGAGCCTAGTAAGTCACACACATACACAAGTTATCACCTAATTAAATATGATTTAATTAATTAATTAAAGAGTTTAATTGATTAATTAAATAGGTTTGGTTTGCAATTAGTTTGCAAAGTCCCTAGCATGACTTGAAACCAAATCTAGATTGTTGGATGTATAATATAAGTTAAATTTATATTTAAAGTGTTTAAATATGAATTTAATTAATGAGAAATTAATTAATAGAGATTAATTAATCAATTTATATTTGATATAAATTAATTAGAAGAAGAAAAAAAATTATTTTGGGTTGAGAACTCAAAATTAAGACACAGGGGCATTTTGGTCATTTTGCAGTGTGACACGTGGCACCATGAGATGGTGACACATGGCATAACACATAAGCTTGCCAAATGTTTTTTAATCATGTAAGATGATTAAAATCAAGATTACATATAGGTTTGACACTTGGCACAATGTGATTGGGTCACTTAAACCTAGAGCTAATCAAAGGGTGACATGTGGCAAGGGTTTAATGTGTTAACCTAGCTATTTAAGTGTTGTTATGAGAAAATAAAACACAACCAGCAGCCACACTCCTTGGTCACGCCATTTTGCAGCCCTCCCTCTATTCTTCTTCATCTCTCATCAATTCAAAGAGATTAGCCATCAATCTCTTGAATTAAGAACACTAGAAATTGTTTCTAGTGTCCTGTTTACATCTCTAATCTCTTAAAAGGCAGGACTTGAATTTCTAATTAATAGAAAAGGCTTTAGAAGCTGTTCAAGGGCTGCCATACGTGTTCTTGGTGTGGACAAGCTAGAGGGACAACATCTGGTGTCCTGAAGACGAATCTCAAAGGCACAGACACGCTGCAGTGCATCAAGAGGTTAGTGTAATCATTCTTGGTTTAATCTAGGGTTCTAAAATTAATCTGATTAATTTTAAAATCTTAAATGGCAAATACAGATCCAAAAACATATTAAAATGTTGTTTATCATTGAAATCAAATAGATAAAAATAAATCTTGCATGATGCATGTGACCCTAGGTGAAAATTTTTGAATTCAATGGTATAAACTTGTGTTTTTCACGCTTCCGTTCCTTCAATTGGTATCAGAGCCACTATATTTGCCATTTAGATTGTTGATTATATGATTTAATTGTGTGTTTGATTATGAGATCAAAAGTTCATTGCTGGTTGCAAAGCAAGGTGGCGGCATACTTGAAAAAACACCATCAATGGTGCGCATGGTTTGGCTTCCATGGGTGGTTTAAGGTTTGGCTTTTAATTCTGCAATTGTTGTATGATCTAAGGCCTATTCTTTGACTAATTAAAGTGTTTAATTTGTAGTTTTATCACACAATTAAATTATGATTCAAATCAGAATTTTAAAAATTGTTTGAATGTGATTCAAATCTGAATTTTAAAAGTTGTTTGAATGTGATTCAAATCTGAATTTTTAAAGTTGTTTGAATCATATTTAAATCTGATTTTTTAAAGTTGATTGAATAATATTCAGATCTGATTTTTTAAAAAAAAAGTTTGAATGTGATTCAAATATGATTTTTTAAAAAATGTTTGAATGTGATTCAAATCTGAATTTTTAAAGTTGTTTGAATGTGATTCAAATATGAATTTTTAAATTTGTTTGAATGAGATTCAAATATGAATTTTTAAATTTATTTGAATCATATTCAAATCTGGATTTTTAAGTTGAATATGAGATATTCAATTTAATTTAAGTATGTATGTTTTATTTAATTGTTAAATAGTGATATGCGTGATGGATGATCATGGACTATAAAAGACCAATGTGATTGGATTTATTTCTTTTATGTTTCTTTGGGATTGTAAATTAATTTATTTATTTTAATTTATTTTGGGCATGTATTATTAAGTTTGTAATAATTTTTGGGTTGTAATTTCATTTATTTAAGTTCTTGTAAATTCGCCTTGGTATGCCAAGGATTACTATGTAATATTGGATTGTAAGAAGTTCAAGGAGGTCAAGAGCATTGGTGGGACCAGTGGGAGGAATTCAAGATCAAGTGTTGATTATGTACTCCTTCAGCAACTCTTGTAAAATGAATGAATGAAATGTACCTAAGAATGCCCTGATTTAATTCTTGGTGGCTCAGAATTGAATCCCTTAGAAAGTCCATGATCATACCATATTTACTGCTTATCCATGAATGCATGAGATGTATGGGAATGTATGCAATTATATGATATATGCATGCTAAATGGATAATTTGCAAAGTGAGACCTTAATAGTAATTACAATGACCATAAAATCTTCCAAACAAATGATTAAGTTGGATATGCTATAATTAAAGTAATTATAACATAGGCCCTCCATTGGGGCAATTATTTTAAGAAATTTTAAATAGTTGCATGAGATGCAATTAATTTAAGAGATTTTCTTAAGAATAATTGTTAAGCATGAGATGTTGTAAATATGTAAATGGTTTGGTGGCCAATATTGGATGTACCTGAGGACATTAAAATTATTTACATAATTACTGGCTCAATGGGATCAACTTAACTAATGCAAGATAAGTCAATAATGGATGTACCTGAGATTTTGAGCATTAGGGGCTAGGTAAAGGATTGAACCTCACATGAGATGTGATGGGCAAGGAGTTGCTCACTTATTGTTTATTGTAATTCCAATAATGGATGTACCTGAGGATGATCAATAGAATTATAAGAATTCAATCACCCACTAGAAATCTATCCAACTAGGATTTCCGTTTTCTACTTTCGAAGTGTAGGATTCGCTAAGTTAGTGGGAGGACCAATTTGATTAAAAGACCATAATCATTTTGGTTAATTACATGATACATTTACTAATTAATCTGGTTATTTTCTGCAATTAATTTTCTGATAAAAATGAGCACAAAACAACCACCACCATCCAATATCCTTGCAAGCATACTTGATCACAATAGGTTGACAGGACCTAATCTGTCTGATTGGCTAAGAAATTTGAAACTTGTCCTGAACCTTGAACATATAGGATATGTTCTAGATTCAAATGTTCCTGGTCCCTTACCTCCAGAGGCCACACAAGAGGAACATGATACTTTGGACAAGTGGAAGGAGCATGATATGAGAGCTAAGTGTTACATGCTTGCTTCCATGATTAATGAGTTACAGAAGCAACATGAGAACATGCAGAGTGCGAGTGAGATCCTCCTTCACCTACAAGAGTTGTATGGTGAGCACAGCAGGAATGTTAGGTATGAGATATCTAGACAGCTATTCCGTATGAGGATGTCTGAGGGATAGAATGTTGGGGATCATGTCCACAAGATGATTCGGCTGATTGAGCAGTTGGAACATCTTGACTTCAACATGGATTTCCAACTACAGACGGATTTGATCCTTCAGTCCCTTCTTGAGTCTTTTGGGATTTTTGTGACAAATTTCCATATGACTAAATAGGAATGCACCTTAGCTGGTTTACTCAACATGCTGGTTATTGCCTAAAAGAATATGCCAGGCAATAAAGGGAAAGAGGTAGCTTTGGTTGCATCTTCTTTTGCTGGAAAGTCCAACAAGAAGAAGGGCAATAAGAAAAAGAAATCTCATATTCCTGGTCCTTCTAAGAAAATAGCTAAACAGAAAAACAAAGACCAAAGCTGACAAAGGCAAAGGAAAGTGTTTCCATTACCAACAGGAAAGTGTTTCCATTGCCAGTAAGAAAGTGTTTCCACTGCCCAGAGTATAGCAATCTAAATTAATGCAATGCCATGGTGAAAACCAACTCAAGTTCAAAATATATTTGGCACTTAAGGTTATGTCATGTTGCAGAAGATAGGATTGCAAAATTTGAGAAAATGGGGATTCTATCCTCATTGGGCTCTGAGCCTACTCCAACTTGTGAATCTTGCCTTCAGGGTAAAATGACTAGATCACCCTTTGTTGGACAAGGGCTAAGAGCTGAAAATATTTTGGAGCTAATACATAGTGATGTATGTGGTCCATTTAAAGAAATGGCTAGAGGGGGTTTTCATTATTTTATTACCTTTACTGATGATAAATCAAGGTTTGGGTATTTGTATTTGATGAAATACAAACATGAATCTTTTGAAAAGTTCAAAGAATTTAAATCTGAAGTACAAGATCAAACAGGAAAGAATATTAAAACTCTTTGATCAGATCGTGGAGATGAATATTTGAGTACTGAATTTGATGAATACTTGAGAGAGCATGGCATTGTTTCTCAGCTGACTCCTCCAGGAATGCCACAGCTGAATGGTGTATCTGAAAGGAGAAATCGTACCCTATTGGATGTGGTACGTAGTATGATGAGCTATACTGATATGCCAATCTTCTTTTGGGGATTTGCATTAGAATTAGCTTTGTATATTCTGAATAGGATTCCATTAAAATCAGTTTCTTCCACACCTTATGAGATATGGCATGGAAGAAAACCAAGTCTTAAGCATGTTAAGATTTGGGGTTGTCCAGCTTATATCAAAAAAACTGAACACTGATAAATTGGAGACCAGATCAGAAATAGGTTGATTTGTTGGATATCCAAAAGATGGTTTTGGATATTATTTTTATTTGCCTACTTCACAAAAGGTTGTGATAAGTAGAGATGCCACATTTCTTGAACAACAGTTTGTTCAAGAAGGAGGCAAAGGAAGGCAAATAGAGTTAGAATTGGAGAATTCTGACCAACCAGCATCGATGGATATAGATCCATCTAGTCAACCAATACCCGTTGATGAAACATCTACGGCTATTCCTCGTAGAACAACGGGGTATCTCACCCACGGTGAGATATGGTTTTCTTCATGAAGAAGAACAAGAGTTGTCTACTCATGAAGAAGTAGATCATGGAGATGATCCACTTACCTATGAAGAAGCTATATCAGATATAGACTCTTCAAAATGGATTGATGCTATGAAATCCGAGATTGATTCCATGTATAAGAATCAAGTTTGGGATCTTGTTGACCCACCTGAAGGTATTATACCTATAGGGAACAAATGGGTTTTCAAGAAGAAAATTGGTTCTGATGGAAAGGTAAAGACCTATAAGGCAAGGCTAGTAGCGAAAGGGTTTCACCAAAGGCAAGGAATCGACTATGAGGAGACTTTCTACTTTGTTGCCATGCTTAAATCAATTAGGATTTTATTAGCAATAGTGCATACTATGATTATAAGATTTGGCGGATGGATGTCAAAGCGACTTTTCTCAATGGATACATGGAAGAAAACATTTTCATGGAACAACCTAGGGGATTTGAATCCCAAGATGGTTCCAAGGTATGCAAGCTAAAGCGATCCATTTATGGGTTGAAACAAGCTTCGAGGAGTTGGAACATCCGTTTTGATGAAGCCATTAAATCCTTTGGTTTTATCAAAAATGAGGATGAGCCATGTGTATATAAGAAGGTTAGTGACAGTGCTATCACTTTCCTTTTCTTATATGTGGATGACATACTGTTAATGGGTAATGACACAGGTATGTTGACAACTATAAAGGTATGGTTGTCAAATACATTCTCCATGAAATACTTAGGGGAGGCAACCTATATTCTTGGGATTCGCATCTATAGAGATAGAGCGAAAAGAATAATTGGTTTATCCCAAAGTCTATACTTGGAAAAGGTGTTAAAGAGGTTTAACATGCTTGATTCCAAGAGAGGATTGTTACCAGTGAGACATGGTATCCATCTTTCTAAAGAAATGTCTCCAAAGACACCTGAAGAAAGAAATAAGATGGCCAGGATTCCATATGCTTCGGCTATTGGAAGTTTAATGTATGCAATGTTGTGTACTAGGCCAGATATCGCATATGCTGTTAGTTTGACTAGCAGGTATCAATCCAATCCACGTTTGGAACACTGGATAGCTGTCAAGAATATTCTTAAGTACTTGAGAAGAACTAAGGATATATTCTTGATTTATGGAGGTGGAGACTTGCAATTGGATGGTTATCACGATTCGATTTCCAATCGGATATCGATGATAGAAAGTCTACCTCTGGATATGTGTTCATTTGTAATGGAGGTGCGATCGGTTGGAAGAGTTCCAAGCGAGCACGATTGCAGATTCCACTACTGAGGTGAGTATATTGTTGCATTAGATCTGCAAAGGAAGTCATTTGGATAAAGAAGTTCGTGATGAGAACTTACAGTAGTTCCTTCCATTGAGTCGGCCAGTTCCACTACACTGTGACAATAATGGAGCGATCATCTGAGCTAAGGAACCAAGGTCTCACCAGAAATCCAAACACATAGAAAGGCGCTACCACATTATCAGAGAAATAGTTGGGCGAGGCGATGTAGCCATGCAGAAAATAGCATCAGCTGAAAATCCAGCTGATCCATTCACTAAGCCTATGTCACAGACTCAGATAGACCAACATCTTGAGAAGATAGGTCTAAGATATTGTAATAAATGGCTCTAGTGCTAGTGGGAGATTGTTAGTAGTATGCCCTAGAGCATATCATTTAGTATGTATCTTGTACATATTTTTATTAATAAAAGGCATTTCCACTTTTCCATTTATATAATATATTTATGTGTAATAGAAAAGGTCCATTGATATTTTGTTAGAAATATTATTCTTAAGTTGTTAAGAATATGAGTGACAATATTTCTAGCACAAAGTATCATAAATAGGTTCACAATCGAGGATACTTCATAATAAGGACATGACTTATCCAGAAAGATTGTATTCATGTTTGTTCCCAAGTTATTTATATGAGATATAAATAAGATGGAATGGTGAGTCTCATGCCATATAACAAACATGATAGGCACTTATAAATGATAAGTAGGCCGAACCAGTGACACTTATGACAAGCACATGGAGTTTACTCTTGTCAATGTTTTGTCATAAATCATATCAGTGCATATAATCTTTAGACTGAGATAGCACAGCTTATCTTGTATATAGGTAGTTTGAGTTTGATACTGCTTTCATACTTGTACTGTGTATGGGTATATGGGCATGTGTTGGCTCCTACTAGTTATATATGGAGGTAGGTGTTGATCAAGATGGAATCTGTTCCTCTAAGTAAATAGAGATAAAATCCTATATTCATTTAATTGTTCTTGATGTTTCAAGTTCTGGCCAGGACAGATAGATTTATTCGTAAAAGAGTTTCGATGAGAAAATCTTTTAATCAAGAACTGGAATTAAAAGAGAACATAATATTCATAGCAAATGGAGTTTGACATAAACCATGACTCGGCTTGAGTTGGGATTTTGTATGCAGAGAGATTCTAGTGCATGGTAACATATGATTATAGGTTCATTTAAGGTAAACCTTATTACTAATTGGGTGGCCATGGCATGCTATGCTAGGTGTTAACCATGGTCTATGAGGTTCATAAAATGATTTAGAGAAATCATTTATGGTAAGAAAGAGTTCTGATGATATTAAGAGTTGATATCATGTCTCATTGCCAATTAGTGATGAGCCTAGTAAGTCACACACATACACAAGTTATCACCTAATTAAATATGATTTAATTAATTAATTAAAGAGTTTAATTGATTAATTAAATAGGTTTGGTTTGCAATTAGTTTGCAAAGTCCCTAGCATGACTTGAAACCAAATCTAGATTGTTGGATGTATAATATAAGTTAAATTTATATTTAAAGTGTTTAAATATGAATTTAATTAATGAGAAATTAATTAATGAGAAATTAATTAATAGAGATAAATTAATCAATTTATATTTGATATAAATTAATTAGAAGAAGAAAAAAAATTATTTTGGGTTGAGAACTCAAAATTAAGACACAGGGGCATTTTGGTCATTTTGCAGTGTGACACGTGGCACCATGAGATGGTGACACATGGCATAACACATAAGCTTGCCAAATGTTTTTTAATCATGTAAGATGATTAAAATCAATATTACATATAGGTTTGACACTTGGCAGAATGTGATTGGGTCACTTAAACCTAGAGCTAATGAAAGGGTGACATGTGGCAAGGGTTTAATGTGTTAACCTAGCTATTTAAGTGTTGTTATGAGAAAATAAAACACAACCAGCAGCCACACTCCTTGGTCACGCCATTTTGCAGCCCTCCCTCTATTCTTCTTCATCTCTCATCAATTCAAAGAGATTAGCCATCAATCTCTTGAATTAAGAACACTAGAAATTGTTTCTAGTGTCCTGTTTACATCTCTAATCTCTTAAAAGGCAGAACTTGAATTTCTAATTAATAGAAAAGGCTTTAGAAGCTGTTCAAGGGCTGCCATAGGTGTTCTTGGTGTGGACAAGCTAGAGGGACAACATCTGGTGTCCTGAAGACGAATCTCAAAGGCGCAAACACGCTGCAGTGCATCTAGAGGTTAGTGTAATCGTTCTTGATTTAATCTAGGGTTCTAAAATTAATCTGATTAATTTTAAAATCTTAAATGGCAAATACAGATCCAAAAACATATTAAAATGTTGTTTATCATTGAAATCAAATAGATAAAAATAAATCTTGCATGATGCATGTGACCCTAGGTGAAAATTTTTGAATTCAATGGTATAAACTTGTGTTTTTCACGCTTCCGTTCCTTCAGTAATGCCAACCGATATGCCAAAGGAGCCACTCTTTCCAAAACCTCATATGGTCCGATAAAACGAGGACTCAGTTTCCCCATTCAACTAAATCTCATAATCCTTTTCCAAGGAGAAACTTTAAGAAATACCTTATCACCCACTGCATATTCAATATCACTTCTCTTTAGATCAATATAGGACTTCTAACGGTCTAATGCAGCCTTGAGTCGATCTCTGATCAATCTAATATTTTCCTCTGTCTCCTGCACAATTTCTGGCCCAATCATCTTTCTTTCACCTACTTCATCCCAACATAGGGGAGTTCTGCACTTTTTGCCATACAAAGCTTCATATGAAGGCATCCCAATGCTTGATTGGTAACTGTAGTTATGAGCAAACTCAATCAAAAGCAAGTGTGTATCCCAACTACCTTCAAACTCAATCACATAAGCCCGTAGCATATCCTCCAATATCTGAATTACCCTCTTAGACTAGCCATTTGTCTGTGGGTGCAATGCTGTGCTGAAGTTCAATCTAGTTCCTAGGGCTCTCTGAAGACTACCCCAGAATCTAGAAGTGAACCTAGGATCTCTATCTGATACAATCGATACTGGCACTCCATGCAGTCTTACAATCTCATCTATGTACAATCTGGCCAATCTTTCCAGGCTATAGTCCATCCGGACTGGCAAAAAGTGAGCAGACTTGGTCAGTCTGTCAACTATAACTTATACTGCATCATGACTATTCTGTGTCCTCGGAAGTCCCATCATAAAATCCATAGTTATCCATTCCCATTTCCATTCTGGTACTGGTAATGGATGTAACAAACCTGCTGGTACCTAATGTTCTGCCTTCACTTGCTGACAAGTTAGGCATTTGGAGATAAAATCAGCTACATCCCTTTTCATACCTATCCACCAGTAGTACTCTTTTAGCCCTTTATACATTTTAGTTCCACCAAGATGCATAGCAAAAGGAAACTCATGTGCTTCCTTCATAATGATCCGTCTCAATTTCACATCATTAGGAATGCACATTCTGTCCTGATGTAGCAATAAACCATCATTTCTCATAGAAAATTTATGTTTCTTGCCCTGTTGGACTTCTTTCAGCAGCTTCTGATATTTTTCATCATTCTGAGCAGTCATTCTGATATGATCAATCAACACTGGCAATACATGCCATGCAACTACTATCTGTCCCTCATTATCAATCTCCAAACTAGCATGCTGTGCTTTCAACTCTTTCAATTCTGCTGGTGCCATTCTGTGTGGTGTTATGGAGATTGGATCCACACCAGGCATAACATCAATCTCAAACTGCACTTCTCTTTCTGGAGGTAATCCTGGCAATTCATCAGGGAACACATCTGGAAAGTCATATACTGTAGGGATGTCCCTCAATGTTGGACTCCTCACTTGGGTGTCTACCACATGCGCCAAGTATGCTTCACACCCCTTTCTGATCATTTTTCTAGCTAGTATAGCTGAAACAATGTTTGATGGCAATAGCTGCCTCTCCCCGTGTATTACCACATCACTATACTGAGGGAGACCAAAAGTGACTGTCTTCAGTCTACAGTCAATCATGGCATGATGCCTGGCTAACCAATCCATGCCCAATATGATATTATAATCTCTGAATGGCATTTCAATGAGATCAGACAAAAAAGTATGTCCTTGGATCACCAAAGGACAATCCCTATACATTTTATTAACCCTAACCTCTTGTCCTAGAGGACTTGTTACTAGCACCTCAAAGTTCATTTTTGTATACGGAACAACAATGAAATCAATGATGCTAGCACTCACATAGGAGTGGGTAGAACCCGAATCAAATAACACAAATACATCTTGCTTAAAGTTGAGAAGGTACCAGCCACAATATCAGATGTCTCAGCCTCTTCTCTCTGTCTCATTGCATAGACTCTGACTGAAGCACTGCCTTGCTCTGATTGATTCATTGTGCCTTGACTGCCTGCTGGACTACCTTTACCCCTTCCTCTACCTCTGCTAGGTGGTTGTGAACCTCTGGTGGCAGGATTCTGAACTGACCCTTCTACAGTAGTAGGAGGTGGCCCAACTTTATGGGCACTGGTACAGTCTTTAGCAAAGTGTCCTGTGGCTCCGCATTTATAACAGGCTCTTGTGGCCTTATAGCATACCCCACCATGATTTCTACCACAAGTTTCACATTGGCGGGGAGAGTAGGAACTTCTGGTAGTCTGCTGACCAGATGGAGGAGGTCTCTGTCTTGAAAATCTTCTCATACTAGACTTTTTACCACCCCTGCTATGTCCCCCAAAGTTCTTCCTCTTCCCAGTAGGACCACTGGAACTCTGATCTACTGACTTCCCCTCTTTCTCTTTTTCTGTCTTCTCTGATTTCTTTTTCTTTAGGGTCGCTTCTGACTCAATTCTCTCTAATTCAAGTGCTTGAGAAATAAGCTCAGAGAAGTTAGTATGTTTGAATCTGACCACTTGTAATCTGAGACTGGGCTTTAAGCCGGTTTCAAACCTCTTGCATCTTTCCCTGCTGGTAGAAACGAGACTTCCTACATAGTGGCTCAGGTGGGAAAAATCCCTTTCATATTCTACCACTGACCTACTTCCCTATTTCAGACTTAAGTACTCTTGTAGCTTTTGGTCCACATAGGCATCTGGGATATATTTTTGTCTGAACTCCCGCAGAAAATCATCCCAGGTTTTCAATGGAGATTCCACCAAACTATGGGGAATAGTTTTCCACCAGTCATATGCATGCCCCTGTAGTAGTGACACTGAATACTCAAATTTGAGCTCCTCTGTGCAGTGTAGTTTCTTGAACACCCCATCCATTCTCTCTAACCATTGTTTTGCCTCTAGTGGATCTACTGTCCCCTTAAACTCAGTAGCCCCGTATTTAATCAGCCTGTCATACTGCCTAGCTGAAGGCTGTGGTTGTAACACTGGTGTCTACAGTGGGGCTTGAGTAGGCATATTACCAGCCATCTGTTGGAATATTGCAGCCATCTGCTGAGCAAACTGAGGTGGAAACTGCGGTACTGAGGGGGCTAGTGCGGCTGATCCACTCACATTATGAAGGGCTGGGGCTTCCCCTTGTACCTCAGCCTCTATTGATTGATCGACTGAACGATCCCCTTCTTCCATAGTTAATTTGACGATATTATACCTCTTGAACAAATAACACAAGGAGATTTCCTCTTGTTAGTGCATATTTATAATGTAATGTACTATATGTATCAAACAATGACATTGAGCAGTTGTACTATGAAGAAAGAATATTCAAATTACAGGTGAAAACAGAATTTAAAAACTAGCTCTAATTCCACTAAAACATGTCACACCTTACCCCTCCGTAAGGTATAACATGATTCCGTAGCATACCTAATGAATTACCAAACTTCGCCTACTGATAACTTATTAAATATACTACAAGGAATTTTAAAACTTTTCTTATCTCTTTTTACAGTGGTGAGCACTTTTGACAGGTGTTAATTTTTTTTTTTTTTAACTGAAGTGAACCAATTAACAAATATGAAGTATCAATAATTTCTGTAAAAATTTTGGCAGAGTGCCATCTATATTTTGAATAAAATAGTTCTTCAAAAACCTGTAAAAAGCACTTCCAATATATCTCTTCAATCCCAAACTCCAATAATAGTTTAACACAATAAATTTCTCAACTCAATTCAACATCAATTTTCCAGTGTTTCCAAAAACTGAGATAAGAGATATATGTCACAATATTTTTACAGGCCAAAATAATTTATAATTTTAGTTTACAATTGCTCAAGACCAAGTACAATATATACATACAGTGCACATACATTACAACAAAAATTACAAAAATATAGTATACTTAATATACCCTGCGAAATCTCAAAATGTAGCACAAATAAATTTATTCTCACGCTCGTCTGTCTATCTACTGCATGACAAAGAATGAAAAAGCTATCATTGAGCCAATGTCTCAGTGGTGCACAACACTAAGAAAATACAATTTAAAACCATAAACCATAAATCATATAAATTGTGGATACTTAAAATCATAGTTGAATTCAAAAGACAGTGAATGTCATAAAGAATTAAACTCCATTTCATAATATCACAATAAATATTAATAAATCACACACATAGCTTAATCATGTTTCCAAATTCCAATTTATCCCAAAAGCCAATGGCTAATGAGGAATAACATAGCTAGCTAGCAATTATATGAGTACTCATCCTATTCGTCCTCAACTGGCATACACCTCAACACTTCAGCCAGAGAGGGAATTCAAAGCCAATTCATCCCACTAGACAAGCTAGCGAGGAATTCAATCAAATATATATGATAACTATGGTTTCAAATCATTTACAATATTTTTCAACCAATAAGTATCCATCAAATTTCCATTCAAACAATTTTTCCATAATTAAGGCAATAACATACAATTTATCAATATTTATTTCAATTGAAAATTCAAAAGAAATACTGTTGTGCACAAACCTCTGAAGAGTAACCTCTTGACCCTGACTCAGTGGTTCCTTCTCCTTCTCTGAGTCTTTGCTAACTGAAACACACAATTTGAAGTGTTTCAGAACTCTTTTAAATTGTTTCTAATAATAAAGTTCAATAATTAAATTTATTTAATACTATTGCTTTCCTTAATCAACCTATAATGTTGACCTTTAATGCACTCTATGTGAGTTAATTTTAATGTTACCAATATGTCATATTTTATAGTCCTTTAGTGTTGGTACATGTTACCAAATTCATTTTCAAGTGTATTGCATTTTATTGCAATTTACCGGATTTTGGTATGCTATTTTGACCTACCCGGATGACCTAGTTCCCTCAGTTTTCGGGTTCTGGTCCGAATTACAAACTTGTAGGTCTATATCTTAGTAAACTTTTGCCATAAATTTTATGTCATTTGGAGTTTACTAGACCAAGTTATGGTCATTTTACTATTGCTGGACAGATTGCACTAAAACGGCAAACTTAGGTCATTTTTAGGTCATTTCCGATTATAGCAGTTTTTATACCCGAACTTGTGCAAGCATTTTGACTTGCTTATGGTCATTTCTAGGTTTTGGTGTCTTCATAATAGTTGTATCTCTATGTCTAAGCTATCCATGGCATAAATTTCAGGTCAATTGGATCTGTTTTGTGTGAGTTATGGCCAAAAACACTGACTGCTGTCCAAATGGCCAATTTTTAGGTTTGCAAAGTCACTAATCTGGATTTGGTCAATTCTCATGTCACTTTTTGGACAGAATTTAGGTAGTCTTTCTTCATGAAAGTTGGAAAATTTTGTGCCTAGTTTTACCTCCAATTGGAGCCACACAATTCCATTTATAGCCCTAAAACACATACTGTCCTTAACACATTTTTAAGGCACCAAACTAAATGCACATTCAACTTACCAAATTTAAAACTTTCATACCAATTCTGATTTGGTATGGTACCAAATCCATTCCTCATTTCACATTATAATTAATTTGGGTAGTAATAAACCAATTGTCAATACACCAATTACAATTCCAATTCACCCGATCCAATTCTAACAATATATACACATAATCACTCCTAACCATAACATATAATTTCACTAATAAATTACATACATACTTAGCAACTTTAAAATCACATTTCATCAAATAATCTTCATGAATTCAAGCATTCCTCATGACCTTCTCAAGGCTGCCGAAATGCTCCAATTTACCAAAGTTTCCCATACTTTCTTCAACTTCAAGATCAATTGCTCAATCACCATATACACTTAATACACATTGGCTACAACATCTTATAACATTAATCAACATACTTTCCCATCATTTATGTAACACCCCTAAGTTCGGTAGTGTGTTCTCTCGTTTCAGTGACCGTTGTTATGTCTGACTAGGATGCCTAGAACTACACTTAGATATGGATGAGGAAACATAAAATAATGAAATACAAGAAAAGAAAATACAAGAAAAATAAAGGAAAAATAATAGTAATGAAATTTAACCAAGTTAAACGAGCCAAGAACCCTAGCGATGGGTGACCGCACCGGGAAGTTGCGGCGTGGACCGTTGACTAGCCCTGGACCGCGGAGAACCCTTAAAAATATTTTAGGACTTAAATAAATGTCTATTGAAGTATAAATACCATTAGAAATATCAAAGAAAAATTAATTAATTAGTACAAAGAAAAGTGAGAAATCGAGAAAATGACAAAACTCGATGTTACCAAAAAATCGGGAATGCAAATCGAACAGGGGCATTGTGGTCATTTGACACCCCGAGTTGTCTTTTGACCTAAATGTCCATTAAAAATAAATGATATTACACTTGGAAAATGTCATGAAAAATTAAATTGGTGGTACATAGTTTAAATAGCAAAAATTGGGAGTTAAATGTGGGAATATGAAACCTTAAGAATAATCAAAGATTAAATTCTAACTTAAAGGTCCACTAACACCTAAAGTGGACCATTAATCTTCATCTTGGACAGCAGAAACACACTTTCTTCAAGCTCTCAAAATTCAGCCGAAAATGGAAGAATGAAGAACTCTATTGCCATCCACCTTGGAGCTTCATGCAAGCTTGATCCAAGCCTCTTTGCTTGCACTTTCTTTCATTAAAAGTTGTCCATACACCTTGGGCAGTAGATAGGCAGCAAGAAGATCAAGTTTAGTCAAGGTTTTGAAGAGTTTCCAAAGTGGTAAGTAGGTATTTTTAATGCTTGCTTCATTAAAGTTTGTGTGGATGTTATGGGTAGTTAAATTGTGGAAAGATTTTTGGAGTTTGATGTTTTAAGGGAGATGTATATTTTGGCAGCCATGAAAACTCCATAAGAACAGTTTATCCTTGTATGTAAATGGTAGATTAAAGTATTGATAAAGTGTTTAGATGTGTAGGAATAAATTGGGTGATGTATATTAAATGTATATGTGGATGTACACTTGACTTTGGAAGCTTGGAAAGCTAATTGATGAAGATTGCAATTTGGCAACTTGAAGTGTGGACCCAAAAAATGTTATTTCATGGTTTGGTTTGTGGAATATTATTGTTGAATTATGGTACTTGTATGGCAGCTTGTATATATGTATAAGGGTTTGAATGTGGACATGGAAATGAGCTTGTTATGTAGTTAAATTGTGTGTAATTTGGACTTGGTAAATTCTGGACTATAAGGTGCATATTGAGTGTGATTATAAGCTGCCAAAATGACCAACAATGTGAAGTAAAATGTGTTTAGGTTATGGTACAAAAAAGAAATAGCATGAATGTGTAACTTGGTAATGTTAAATGTGTCCTTTGATGAGTGATGAACAAAATGAAATAGGGCAATTTATGTTTTGAGCTTAGAAGCTTAAGTGTGTGGCTCCAATTGGTATGAGACCAATTGGAGGTGAAACTAGGCACAAAAAGTGCCAACTTTCATGAAGTAAGCTTACCAAAATTATGCTTGGAAGGTAACTTAAAAAATGACCAAATCCGGATTAGTGCATTTAAGGCCTGAAAATTAACCATTCGGGCAGCAGTTAGTGTTTTGGCCATAACTCACTCAAAACAGGTCCAATTGATCTGAAATTTTTACCATGAATAGTTGAGAAATATATCTACAAGTCTTATGAAGACACCAAAACCCAGAAATGACCATAAGCAAGTCAAATAGCTTGCACAAGTTCGGGTCCAAAAACTGACTGAACCAAAAGTGACCTAAAATGACCTAAAGTGACCAATTTTGGTACATTCTGACCAGCAATAGTAAATTGACCATAACTTGGTCTACATAACTCAGAATGACCTGAAATTTTGCCCCGCGTGCAATAAGACATAGATCTACAAGTTTGTAGTTTTGATCGAAACCCGAAAATTGAGGGAACTGGGTCATCTGACTAGGTCAAATTAGTATACCGAAATCTGACAAATTGCAATAAAACGCAGTATACATGGAAATGAATTGGGTAATATGTACCAACCTTAAAAGGCTACAAATGTGACATATTGGTAACATTAAAACCTAATTCACTTAGACTGCATCGAGGGTCGACATCTTAGGTTGACTAAGGAAATAATAGAATTCAATAAACTAAGTGTTAAGCCTTATTCTTAGAGACTGTTTAAATGAGTACTGAAACACTTTAAATTGTGTTTCTTAGTTAGCAATGACTCAAGGAAGGGGAAGGAAACACTGAGTCAGAGCTAAGAGATAGTTATCAGAGGTTTGTGCACAACTAGTTTTTAACTAATTTTGTTCTAAATATTTCATATGATTAAATGACATACTTTTCTTATATATTATATTTAATAAGCATTGGATTTAATTCAATGATTATTAAAATTGTTATAGTATGTATGAATTTAGCTTTGTGAAATGGTATTTCCACAAGTATTTAGCATTGTTATGAATTGAATAAATTATGTTTTTGAAAAATTGTGATAGAACATATTTTGAATTGTGATGGGCAATTTGCATAAAAAATGCAAATTTATGATTTGAATTGTGATGAGCATAAAATTATTGGATATTGGAACGAATTGTATTGTGATTTATGCTCACTAAAGGATTGTGGTATTATTTTATATCTCACTATAAATGCTTGACTAGGTTATTACCCATTTCTCTCATTTGTTGAGAAGACAATGGAGTTAGTTGTGTTTTGATTACCATGGTACGTGCACAGGCTTAGATCCTCCTCTTATTAGAGGTTAGATCTAAGTTTTATGTTATGGCCCTTTCAGAAGATTCATTATTGTGATGTGTACTGTGCACGATGATTCGACCTCCCCGACTATAGGGAGTTAGAATCACCCCGAAGATGGCCCTTTCGGATTAGTCTTGCATAGTTAGTGAGATACAGAATGGTTTTTGAGATACAGAATGGTTTTTGAGATACGGAGTGGTTTTTGAGATACAAAATGGTTTTTGAGATACAGAATGATTTTTAAGATACAGAATGATTTTTGAGATGCAGAATGTTTTTGAATAGTAAAGAATTGTGATTTCAATTATGACTTATGTACAATTGACTTTGTGGAATTACCTTAAATGATTAGTTATGAGTTGCTAAATTGAATTTCGTGATCAAAGTCATTTTATACAAATGATTTACATTATTGGCAATGAATATTTTGAGTTTTGAAAATTGTTGAGTATTCATATTTCCAAATTATTTGCTGTAAATTTTGTCAATGTATATTATACTATGTTTCAAATTATAGTTGTGCACCACTGAGTTCACCACTCAGCGATAGCTTTGTATGCTGTCGCAAGTGAAAAGAGCATAGAGCAATTGAGTAAACTTCTTTGAAGAGACATTCAGATCAGCTCCATGTATACCCATGTACACGGGTTTTGATGTATGCATGTAATAATATGTATGTAAATTATTTGAGCAATTGTATAAAAACTCTTGTAAAATACTTTGGCATGTAATTAAATGTAAATTATTGTAAATGTAAATTTGAGATTTCATTTACTTGAATAGTCTTGTAATATAAATTTTGAGTTTTGTAATCAATGAAATGTTTCTTTTATGATGAGGTTAGTTTGAAAATGAAATGATTGATTATTGAGATTTGAATTGTGAGTTGAAATGAAGTTATTGGAGTTGTATTTGAGAAAATTTATTGGGAGTGTTTTCCTTTTCTGGTTTGAAGAACTATTTTCTCAAAACACAGCCAGCACTTTGTCGAAATTTTGAAAAAATTTTTTAACACTAGATTTTAATTGATGATGTAAATTTCACGAAAATTGTTTTAAAATCCCTTGTAGTATATCTAATGGGTTATCGGTAGACGAAGTACGGTAATTCATTAAGTGTACTACGGGATCATGTTACATCTTACGGGGGAGTAGGGTGTGACAATTTACATGTAAAAACAAGCTAAACATTTTAACTTTCATGGCTACCGAAATGGTACATCACCAATAATTCATCAAACCTCAAAACTTCTTCCATAAATCAACTCACCACAACAAAGTTTAACAAAGAAAGGATGAAGAAATGGCCACTTGCCTCTTATGGACTTCCTCAAAACTTCACCAAATTCCTTCTTTCTTGTTCCCTAAGTGCTGCCCAAGGTGTGGTGGTCAAGTTTAATGAAGAAACATTAACCATTGGGAGCTTGGATCATGGATGCATGGAGGTTGAAGCTTGGACGGCCATGGGAGAGTTTGGGAGCTTTTTGGTTCGGCCAAGGGAGAGTTTCAGAAAGAAGATGGCTTTGAAGAAGTTAGTGGAAGATGACAGATTTTTAATTGATTTACAAATTGCTTAGTGGTCCACTAATGTAGAAATAACATTAGTTTAATTCAACTTTCAATTATTCAAAGTTTTACCCCCTAATTTTCCTTATTTATACTTCTCATTTTCAATTTCATTTTTCATGGGGTTTTCACTATTTAATATCACTTTATTTTCATGGAAATTTAGGTCAAAAGGCAACTCGGGGTGTCAATTGACCACAATGCCCCTATTCAGGTTGCATTCCCAATTTTTCGGTAACATCGAGTTTTGTCGGTTTCTCAATTTCTCATTTTTCTTTGTAATAATTAATTAATTTTTCTTTGACATTTCCTATGTCATTTATACTTCAATAGATGTTTATTTAAGTCTTAAAAATGTTTTCCAGGGTTCCCCGCAGTCCAGGGCTAGTCAACAGTCCACGCCGTAACTTCCCGGTGCGATCACCCATTGCTACGGTTTTTGGCTCGTTTAACTTAGTCACATTTCATTGCTATTATTTTTCCTTTGTTTTTCTTGTATTTTTCTCTATTGTATTTCAATATTTTATATCTCCTCACTAATATTTAAGTATAATTCTAGGCATTCTAGCTGTCCGGACAGATACTGATCACGGGAACAGTAGAACGCACTACCGAACATAGGGGTGTTGCATATAGTGAAAATGATATGTGTTTCAAGAATGTGTACCTAAATTACAATTCAAGCTTCAATCAATATTTCTAACAATTTTTGACATAGCATGCATTACAAAATATTCCACTAATTTCTCAACCTACTCCATATATCTTCAAGTATATCAACTCAATCTATTCAATCAACATTCAATATCATGCATAGAAATTAAATTACACAGAAGTAAAGAGATTAAGGTTAGAGAAGTCAAACACAATGATTTTTATAGTGGTTCAGCTTAACTAACCTACATCCACTCTCTCAAAGAACCCTCTTTAAGTCTTATCTCTACTATTTGCTCTTTGAAATGCAAGAGACCAAAGACCCTTTACAACTTTTTCAACACTAAGCTTTTACTAAGGTAGCTTAAACACTTAGACAAGTGCTATCTCAAGCACTCACACTCTCAAGTTTCAATTGGTGCTTGTACAACCTCTCTTGAATGCAATTTAATGTTTTAACACTCACTCTCACTCAATACAAATCAAATTATAAAGAAAAGATGAGTTGATTTGCTAGTGGTAACTCAAACACTTTAAAGCTCTTGAATGAAAGTAATAAATGAAAAATCAAGATTAGAGTGCAATTGTAAGCTTTCATCAAGTGTAAGATGAAGTAAATAAGGTGTATTTATAGTCCCAAATCATTTTAAACTATTTGAAACTTTTTTGGAATGTTATACACTCTATCCTAGGCAAAATAATCGTTATTTTGTCTTTTTGTACGAAGTTGAGCAACTCTGATTATTTAGCAAACTAATGATATTTTTGGCGACATTAGTAAACTAGTTAGCAAACTAATGTTTTAGCAAACACATTAGCAAACTAATTTACCAGATGCCTATTTCAAATTGTAATCTTTAAAAATCTAATTTAGACCTTAGAAAAATATATATTCCAATAGCAATGTCCAAGGTCATGATGAGAGAAAATTTTATAAAATAATTAAAAGAAAAAATTTAATTTTGAGCTCCATTTGACTAAAACTTTCATCTATTCTTTTTACACAAGTCCTAAGACTCAATTCCTAACTCTGTGACTTTCATACCTTCACTTCAAGTCTTAGCTTTCATAATCTTATTCTTTCTCAACTTGGATTCATCTTGAGATGCTATTTAGTGCTCTTCCTCTTTAGATGCAACCTTAAAGATTCTTTATGAGTAAGAGAAAGAATCTACACATCATTTAAAATTGAGTTAGATAGATTATATTTGAGTTTTGTTGTCATCAAAATCAATGCTTATTTTGAGCTACACGGGGTCAACAATCTTCGTATGTGATCTTGGATAGTTTGGCATTATAGTGTATGTTTTTCCTAGAGTTTATTAGAGACAGTATTCCTAATGTAGTAGTGGAGTGCAAAGTGCAACTTTGCTTTCTAAGGAGGACAAAAGATTGTGAATAGTGTATACAGCTCATTAAACAAGGTTCTAGGAAGGTTATAGTATAATAGGTGAGACAAAAGGTTATTACTAGTGTAGAGACCATAAAATCACATCTTAGATGGGACTATAAGGTGATACAGAGGTATTGGCTTAGGTACCCTAGGGATGGTATGAAGTTCTATTATAGGAGTCAAAAGTGAATAAATCATGACAAGTGTGGTTCTTTTGAGTTAGTGATAGGATTGGGTGCCCAGTACCATAAGTTTCAGATAATTCAGTGGAAATGGGAAAAGAGAATCCATGTAGATCCCTTCTTTAAGGTAGTTGTTATCCCTTGTAGCAACCCAAAAGGGGGGGGGGTGAAGTAGGTTCTAATTGTAAAATTAAAATTAAAAGAAATTTAAACACAAAGAAGAGTAAAGGAAGAATGATGACACGAGATTTATAGAGGTTCAGCTATCCTAAGCCTACGTCATCTCCTCAAGGCCCTCCTTGAGAGTTAACTCCACTAAAATTCTTCTCTGGGTGAAGAATAAACCCCTTACAATCACTACAAGAGCAAATCCTTGCTTTTTACAAATCCCTTTATAATTAAGAGCTATTTAAAGCTCTATCACACTCAAAATTACAATAAGTGCTCACATCAATCTTGAATGAACTCTTAGAACAAAGAATTTACAACTCAAATATCAAGTTTTGAACATTAACTATGGTAGCTCAAGTTCTAGAGAGAGAATAAAAAAAATGTTTGCAACACAATAAATTTCCTAAAAATTGTTATTGTCCAAACTTGTTTTCAGCCATAAATGGTGCCTATTTATAGTTTTTGTAAGAAAATAGCCGTTAGGAGTGCATTAAATACAAATATAGCTGTTCAACCACCCAAAGCTCTATTTTATCGAGTTGCAGAAACTCAGGTTCAGCTATCGAAGTTATTTACTTTGGCTACCGAAGGTTGGAGCACTAAAAAATAGTTTTTGAAAAGTCACTTTCGACTGCCGAAGTTCCCACTTTAGGCTGTCGGAGTGCTCTCTGGACAAAATGGCTTTTAATGCTCAAAAACCGTGATTTAATGAGTGAACTTTGGTAGCCAAACTTCCCACTTTCGGCTGCCGAAGTGCTCTCTGGACAGAAATTATCAAAAGGTCACTTAGGCTTCGGAAATGCGTAACTTTTTTACTGAAACTCAGATTTTCGATCCGTTTGAACTGTTAAAAAGCTAATTTGATAAACTTTTCAATGAAAACACTTTAAAAAGCAAATTTTCATTTCTCAAATGTGAAAATATCATTTTGCTCCCCCTTGGTCAAGAAAAAAAATACAAGACACTAAAAAATTAAGAGTTTAAAAAACTCATAACTTTTTGATCCAAACTCAGATTTTTGATTCGTTTAAACCATTGGAAAGCTAATTCAATGTATTTTGCAACTAAAATACTTTTCAAAATTAATTTTTCGTTTTTCGAAAAATTTATTTAATTTTTCCTTGATAAAGAATTAGGTGAAAACTAAGTTGAACAAGATATTCTTAGTACCACCTAGACTTAAGCCAACACAATTAATAAAATGAGATTTATAAGATATAAAATTAATAAAAGTTACATTATAGGGTCCTATAAATGTTTGCTTCCTTATCTTGCTCTTCCTTAACCTTGATTTGAAGCAATTTGGCAATTTTGAATCTAGAGCCTACAAACTCAACACAAATACTTCCAAAGTATATTAATAGCACACTAATTGTTTATTATCATCAAAACATGGGTTAAGACACCTAGGTCCAATAGTAGTAGAGGGTAATCTATAATTTAATAAATAGGAAAAGAAATCATGCAATGAATGCATGGTTGTTGTTCTCTAAGTTCTTTCTCAGCTTCTTACTACCCAAGACTAGAGTATACTTGAGCAGAGAAAATGATAAGGGTAGTAAGTCAGTGGAGATAAGTCATAGAATACCAATAGATAGAAGAAGTGTAGAATGCCAGAGGAAGTGCTAGTCATAGTGGTTTGAGGACCAATTCTAAGTAGCTCAGAGGTGCAAATGATCTGGTAGAGACACAAAAAGGTACAATCCTTTAGTGTAATTGTTAGGTTAGGAAGAAGAATAGAGCAAAGGAATTAGAGTAATTAAAGTTTTGTTCTAGGTAAGATAAAAAGAGATAAATTAATGGGTAAGCAAGATTACAAAGCTAGAATAAGACCACATCAGTGAGCACAATTGTCAAGATATAGAACCTAAAAGTGCAAAACCTAGGGAAGGTCATAGTATGGGCAGTGATAGGAGTTAAAACAAGGAGCTTCAAGTTACAAGATTGGATCAGAATTTATCTATTCCTTATTCCTAAGGTGAAATGGGTAGTAATGGGATAATATTCTTTTAATTTGTGGATAATATGGGTGGAGTTAGGTGAGGAATGCAACTAGAATGCATAGTTGCTAAATAGTGTACAATGGTGTTCTAGACTATTTTATTAAACTAAGGAAAAAAACTAATAAATAGTAAGTTGATTGAGGTCGATGTAATAGTTCAAATAGGTATGATGATGAAAAAGAATATTTATGATGGTATAGAGACTTTAAGTTAGATGGTATAGATGGTGAAGTAGTAGTCAGGATTGTTATAAGGAATTAGGCAAATATATTCAGTGTGACCAATAGAGTCATTTGTGCAGAAGCGTCAATGACAAAGTAACAGTAAAGGAAAAGAAAATAAGAAGAGAATAGCATAGATAGTACTCATAAATTGCAAGAAAGTGCAAAAATCAAAGTAATGGCAGTAGGTATGATTAGAGTTAGTGTTTGGAAGAATCTTTAAGTGAGAGCTATCTTCCAGAAAATAATAAAAGATGGGACCCCAAAAGAATGATAATAGGCATAAAGGACAAATGGAGTATGAGAAGAGATAATAAATTATAAGATTATAAGTTCGATGAGACAGTTGTACAATAGAGGGTTGGTGTTCATCAGACAATGGTGTATTGTTAACTATAGGAGAAGATTTCTCCTTCTTATTAAGTTTAACTTGTGCTTTTAGTCCCACAAGATTGTATTAGGAGTGGAGATTATGTCGAGGTGACCCAATTATTTGAGAATTTGGTAGGCACCAATTTGTATATAATCTTTTGAGGCAAAAATCAAGGTAAATGCATACTTAATGTCAAGAATGAAGGAATGATCAAGGTAGTGACATGAGTTATAATTAGTTCACAATTTTAGCCATTAGGTGTTATCTTATGTTACTAGGTTATGAAATGTTTGGTACATGATAGTCCTTTTGAGTTATGGATGGATAGAGTTTAGTATTAGCGGAAGCGTGGTGGCTTTGGATTAGATTCTGTGGTTCCTTAAGTTTTGAAATTTCGAGGATGAAATTTTTTTTGGGGGGAGAGAATTGTAACACTCTAATTTTTTAAAGAAATAGTAAATATGGATGTTATTAAAGTAAACATATAATTTATAGAAGTTTTTGGGAGAAAGTTATATTTGAAAATTGGATTTATAAGTGAAGATTTAAAGTTTTGAGTGTAAAATGGACTTGTGGAAAGTTGAAGGACAAAAATAAAATTTGTTTAGAAAAAGGTGGATAAGTGGGACCAATCCCACATGATTCTTTAGCAGGTTCTATAAATTAAAAAAAAAAAAAAGAAAAGAAAGAGAATCAAGAAAGAGAAGAAAGGAAAGGAAAAGAAGGAAGAAAGAAAGAAGGAGAGGAAGAAGAAAGGAAGGAGGAGGGGAAATTGGCTAGATTTTTGGGGTTCCTCTAGCAAGGAATAACGCCGATAAGGGGAAGAGAGGGAGTGTAACCTGAAATATAAGAAATTAGATAGAAAAATGAAGAAGAAGATGAATAGGAGCAAAAACAAAATTTAGCTAGGGCAACAACTTTTTCATCTTTTTAAGTGATCCAAATCAATAATTTTCTTCTTCTCAATAGAACCAATAGGTGTTGGGTCACACTGTGAGTTAGATATTGGTTATTTTTGTAATTTCAATATTATTCATATAGATGGCATGATCATGCATTTTTATAAATATTTATTTATGCATATAATTAGTTAAAATATATTAGAAGTATTCATGTTGTTGCATATTTAGTTAATATTAATTACTTGTGTTTGTTGCCTTGAGGATAATTTGAAACTTTGTGTGTATGTGTGTGTGTGTGTATGTGTGTGTGTGTGTGTGTGTGTGGAGTATGTTATGGATATGGTTTGGACGGGGAGACAGGGTTTGAGCTTGTCTCGCTATGGTTGATTCTTATGAATATGAAAAGTCAGAGTGAGACACGGTTTTGAGTTGATCTCGCTAACCCTCACACATGGATTTAAGTAAAAGTTTGGCTTGACTTGGAATAAGAGAGCTAGATAGGGGATCAACTCCCATAATATGTATGGATATGCTATTTTGGGAGTGTGTATAGCTCCAAATTTTCTTCTTGTGTGAAATTGGGTGATTTGATTGATACAAATACTCATTGTGCATTTCATACTTAGGAATACATTAGCTTTAGATAGATATATAAATTATAATTATAATCAATATCTAAACTCTTTGAGTTGAACACTTACCCCTATTTAATTTTTTTTCCCAAGTGACAGGTGGATGTTATTTCTGAGTTAACCTACTTTCTTTCTCGCAAGGAACTTAAAATGGTTAATGTATAAATTGTTAATTGATTATTCAACTATAGAACTCCGCAGTGACTGTAGTGGCATTCCTGTCATATAAAACTAATGTATTTGACTTAAGGTTCTTGTGTGATGTGGTTTTAGGGTGAGCTTAGCTCCCCATTTTGATATTAGATGTACATGTGATTTGTAAGGGTGAACTGAGCTCTCCAATTGTGGTTTTGTTTATGCTACAAGTAGGGTGAGTTTTCTCCTTTTTGGATTATCCATTTTATAGCTAGACTCTGTCTGTTCATTTTCTTGATTTTGAGCCTTTCCTTTTTAGGCCTTGTTGTTAGGTTGTAGACCGCTTAGGCTTACTACGAGTTTCAAGGGTCTTATATTGACCCAAATCCTAGTGCCGGTCTAGTTCAGAAATCAGATCGTGACAAATTACGATATTTTGTTGATTGATTTGCAATTGATATTTGATTTCAATTTCTGGGAATTGAGAAGTTAAGATTAAGATTGGTGGTTTGGGATTTGAGAGAAAGAAGAAAAACTTAGTCACCTGAAATCAATCCCTTTGTCCTTCTATTCTCAAAATCGAAGTTTTAATCCAAGTTGAATTAATTCAGTTTGATTATTTAGTAAATCAGTTTTGGTTTGGTTTTGAGTTGAATAGACCAAATGCTCACCTCTAGATTTATGATTTATTAAATATTATCAATTACATTTTTAGAAAAATATTATATATTTTTTTTATATGAAGAAGTTTCTTCTTTTTTTTTTCGTTAAGTTGATAAATTTTTATAATTAATTATTCTATGAAAAAAAAAATTATAAAAATTTTATGAGATAAGTTACAAATTTATGTTAAATCACCAAAGTAATTTTACTTTTTATGAAATTAAATAATCATATAAAAAAGAAAATAATAAATAAAATCTAAATTTTATAGAAATATATAATCGCACTCTAAATTAAAAAATTGTCAATTAAATTCTAGGTTGTTGAGGATTGTGCATTACATCTTAAAGTCAAGTTGCCCATTATTAAAATAATGGAAGGGTGACATCAATCTTTCTTAACCCCAATTAAGCCATAACTAACCCTGATTAAGTGAAATTAAAATATAATAAAAATTAAGATGATTTTTAACTCATTGACACCATTGAATAATTATGCCAATTAACACACTAACTATTAAGACAATTTCAGTCAACACTAACATTGAACAAAAGCCTTTGAAATTCGAAGTGTTTTATAGCATGCATATTAGGGATGGTGGATTATGAATCATTTTAATTTATTTTTTTTTAATTATGTTAGTTGAATGCCATGCTATGCACAATAGTAGAATAATGATAAAAAATTTTTTATTAAATTAATTTTTATTCAAATTTTCTCTTAATTAATTTATTTTTAATAAATTTTCAATTGCTTTAATAGTACTTTTTTAAATTAATTTGTGATGTAAATATTTTAAAATATTTTATTTAATTATTTTTATATATAATTTCTTTATTTAAAATATAATTAAAAAAAAACTTAAACTTTACTGATCTTTTCATCAAGTAAAATCATTTCTGTACTGATAAAATCTCTATTGTTTATGATAAAAACATCCACATTTTTATACTCTAACTTTTATTCTCCAATTATCTTTCTTGATGTAATCATATTTTAATCTTTTTTGACATTCTTCAATTGCAAAAAAAAAAAAAAAAGTTAAAACAGGAAGATAATACAGTACCAAAAGGCAAATAAAAAGGAAATAGAGAAAAAGATAATAACTACATTATAGTGAAGACTTGAAATGTAATTTTTAATTTTTTAGGAAAAGATTTCATTGCCTATATTGATTATAATTTATATTTGGGTGACTTTGTATAGAGATGATAGGTTGTGTCATAGTATAAAATTTTCCACTAATAAATATAATGTGCAAATATTGAATTTATATGTAAGTTTTAACTTAATATTAAATATAATTAACATTTATTGAATTTTGAAATTAAATGTTTGAGTTGATAAATCATCAATAATTAAATATTAAATATAATTTTAATAAATATATTTAAAAATATTTTACTAAATGATTTTAATTTTTTATTAAACTAAACATGGGTTTTAATTTTCACTACCATTGATGTGTGATTCAGTGGATGATAAGTTTTATAATTAATTCTTTTTTAAAAAAATTATAAATTGGTCAATCCAATTTAATGTTGAAATTAATGGATAGTTAGCTATTAAATTAAAGACAATTAACTCTTTTAAATTGTCAAGGTTTTGATTTTTAACATTTTGGGTTGATGAATAATTAACATCAAATTAAAAAAAAAAAGGTAATTGTAATTCCCAATTAGCAATAGTTACTATTACCATATGATTCAAGAAGAAGGGAATTATATTTATAATTTTAATTGGCTAGTTATAATTGTTAGTAATTTTTTAAATTAGTATAAAGTCAATAAAATTAAAAGATTAATTAATTAAAATTGAAAATAAACATAAATATTTAAATTTTTAGTCATTATAATTGTAACATATAAATTTTTACAGCATATCTCTTTAAGAGATTGATCAAATTTTTATGAAAGTTTATAATCTTGATGTTGCATTACTTTTAATAATTAGACAATTTAAAAAAAATTCAATGATTAATTTTTCACAAAGATTCAAATATTCAATTTTCATGGATAAATAGTAAGATTATTTGATTTTGAAAGATCAAATTAATTAAAAAGTTATATATGACAACTATTTAGGAAATACAAGAAATATTTAATGTGGATATTTCTCTCTTTAAAATTTTTTTTTAAAATTGATTAACACAATTTAATGTCAAAATTGGTAAATAATTATTCAAATAAAAGATAATTAACTCTTTTAAACTGTCAAAGTTTTGATTTTCAACATAATTAATACGCACAAGGAGAATGTAAAGAGAAAGCAATTGGTTTCATTTGGGGATGAAGTCGTTTTATTTTGACTTGCCACTTTCCAAAGGCAAATCAGAAACATGTATTTCCCTATTGCGTCCAGAGGCTTGACCAGTGGCACCATTAGCATTAACAACAGTAGAGCTATCCAGAAAATCAAGTGACAGTCTATGAAAGTGGATTTTAATAGCTATTTTCGACTAACCTAAAATTCAACCAGTATACTATTGATTGTTTATTTATACACCATTAAATACATATTTCTTAGAAAAAAATAAATAAATTTATGGTATGCAATTAATAATTTTATATTCATTCATATTGGTGTATTAAATTTCTTTTCTTAATTTTAGTGTATTAAATTAAGATATTATGTACTATTCAATATTTATTTATTTTTTTGAATACATTAGTATTGGTATATTAAATTCTTTTTCTTAATTTTAGTTTGTTAAATTAATATATTATGCACTATTTAATATTTATTTATTTTTCTTTTTTAAAATGTGTCAAATTTATTATTATTTGGTTTTGAAAGGCAAAATTAATTAAAAGTCAATTTTGGATTATAATATTTTATAATAAAAAATTATATTAAAATTAAATAGTAATTACAACCATATAAAATATCATGAATAATTTATCATTTGAAAAGTCAAAATTGATTAAGGCATGAAAAATTAATATTCTATAAATGCTATATGAAATTTAATAAATATCAATAAATTTAATTTAGTTAGCTTTTTAAAAAATTATCACTGATAAATTTAATTAAAAATTACCACTTGACATAAATTAAATGTGATTCATTTAAAATTCTATGTGATAATGCTAAGAAAGACCTGCCTACTATATATATATATATATATATATATATATATATAAAAGTGGAAAAGTGAAATAATAGAATAATTAAAAATACCTTTAGTTCTTTGAATTATTCATAATTATATTTTCATTATTTATACGAATTTAAAATTTATTCAACTTCTCAATAAACTTAGTAAAATATTACTAACAGAAAAATTATAGTTTTTTTTAACATTAGATGCATAACCGAGTACTAAAATTTAATGTAACATGCAATTGAGTTGAATTATTTATAATTATATTTTTATTATTTAAATAAATTTCTTGTAGAGTTTATATAAATTCAAGTTTCAAGATTTTTAAAAATTAAATAAATTAATAAAAATGTTAGTTAACTCATTGAATTAAATTTATTCAATTTTTTTTTATTTTTTAAAAATAATTTTGAATTGTCTATATTATATTTTTTATAATTTAAAATAATATTAATTTGCATAATAAGATTACATATCTAGATTAATGTGAAAGAAAATTATTTATAAATTAGAAAATACAATCATTTTTAAAATATATTTTATAGTTTAGTGCATTATTATTATAAAAAAAATCATTTTCATTATATTGATATTTTCAAATTTATATTGTTATATAGTTTAATACAAATAATTTTAAAATTTATTTAATATATTATTTAATATATTTAATAAGTTTTTTTATTTTTTTAAATTATAGATTATATTATATATGTTATATTTAACTTCCTTGTATCAAGATAAAGCCTATCAATAAATGTAATAATATTTAAATAGAATTTATAATTTAAATTTTAATTAGAAAAATTCCAAACAATACAGTTAGAGAAAAACTGTATTCCAATAGATTTCTTAGTAATGAAATTAGATTTGAAAATTTTTCAGTCTGTAGCCTTAAAGTATTCAAAATGAGAAGTCCCAGCTTTTTCAGCTTGAAGAATAACAGGATTCATCATAAATAGGGGTAAGGAGGCTGTCAGTGTTATGCAAGCGATGATTTTTATGGGTTCTCCTTATCATCATCAGCTAAACCTCATTCATATAACCCTCTTAAAAATGTGTACGCTTTGATACCAAAGCTGGTCAAGATCCTCCTAACATGATTGAACAAAATAAGTTCAAATTCATGTTTTGCCTTCTAAGTATGAATGGTCTATTCCTGTCATTAGATTCATAGATATTGGTGCTCATAAAATTATGATGAATCTTATTGTTCTTTACTGACATAAAAGACATTGTTTGTTTTGCACCAATGAGTTGGACTTGCACCTTCAATACTGTAGGTAGATTAAGATCTTGCAACATGACCAATGGAACAGTTCAAAACAGGACACCAAGTCTGAAATTTGGAAATTTCACCTCAGAGACTTAAAATTTGAGGATGTAGGAGCGGAAGCATGAAAAACACAAGTTTATATCATTGAATTCAAAATTTTTCACCTACGGTTACATGCATCATGCAAGATTCATTTTTATCTATTTGATTTCAATGATAAACAACATATTATAGCTCTTTTAATATGTTTTTGGATCTACATCTGCCATTTAAGATTTTAGAATTAATCAGATTAATTATTAGAATCCTAGATTAAATCAAGAACAAGTACACTTACCTCTTAATGCACTGCAGTATATTTGACACCTTTGGGATACGTCTACGACACCAGATATTGTCTCTATAGCTTTTCCACACCAAAATCACCTATGACAGCCTTTGAATAACTTCTAAAGCTTTTTCTATGAATTAGAAAATCAAGTTTTTCCTTTTAAGAGATTACAGATGTAAACAAGATACTAGAAACAATTTCTAGTATTTCTAATTCAAGAGATTGTTGTCTAATCTATTTGAAATGATGAGAGATGAAGAAGAAAAGAAGGGGGAGGCTTCTTGGGCGGCGGCACCAAAGAGAGCAGCAGACTTGTTATAATTTTCTTTCATAACAACACATTATATAGCTAGGTCACCACTTAAAACCTTTGCCACATGTCACCCTCTGATTGGTTTAGGTTTAATTGACCCAATCACATTGTGCCAAGTGTCAAACCTATATTTAATCTTGACTTTGATCATCTTACATGATTAAAAGACATTTGGCAAGCTTATGTGTAGTGCCATGTGTCACCATCTCATGGTGCCACATGTCACCCTGTGAAATGACCAAAATGCCCCTGTGTCTTAATTTTGAGTTCTCAATCCAAAATAATTATTTCTCTTCTTCTAATCAATTTATATCAAATATAAATTAATTAACTAATCTTTATTAATTAATTTCACATTAATTAAATTCATATTTAAACACTTTAAATATAAATTTAAGTAATACTATACATCCAATAACCTAGATTTGTTTCAAGCCATGCTAGGGACTTTGTAATCTAATTGCAAACTAAACCTAATTAATTAATTAATTAAATCATATTTAATTTGATGATTACTTGTGTGTGTGTGTGACTTTCAAGGCTTATCACTAATTGGCAATGAGACATAATATCAACTCTTAATATCATCAGAATTCTTTCTTACCATAAATGATTTCTCTAAATCATTTTATGCACCTCATAGACCATGGTTAACACCTAGCATAGCATGCCATGGCCACCCAATTAGTAATAAGGTTTACCTTAAATGAATCTATAATCATATGTTACCATGCACTAGAATCTCTCTATTACAAAATCTCAATTCAAGCTGGAGTCATGGTTTATGTCAAACTCTATTTGCTAGGAATATTATGTTCTCATTTAATTCTAGTTCTTAATTAAAAAGATGTTCTCATCAGAAACTCTTTTCTAATTAAATATATCTGTCCTGGCCAGGAACTTGAAACATCAAGAACAATTAAATAAATATAGGATTTTATCCCTATTTACTTAGAATAACAGATTCCATCTTGATCAACACCTACCTCCATATATAACTAGTAGGAGCCAACACATGCCCATATACCCATACACAGTACAAGTATGAAAGCAGTATCAAACTCAAACCACCTATATACAAGATAACTGTGCTATCTCAGGTCTAAAGATTATATGTACTGATATGATTTATGATAATGCATTGACAAGAGTAAACTCCATGTGCTTGTCATAAGTGTCACTAGTTCGGCCTACTTATCATGTATAAGTGCCTATCATGTTTGTTATATGGCATGAGACTCACCATTCCATCTTATTTATATCTCATATAAATAACTTGGGAACAAATATAAATACAATCTTTCTGGATAAGTCATGTCCTTATTGTGAAGTATTCTTGATTGTGAACCCATTTATGATACTTTGTACTAGAAATACTGTCACTCATATTCTTAACAACTTAAGAATAGAATTTCTAACAAAATATCAATGCACCTTTTCTATTACACATAAATATATTATATAAACGGAAAAGTGAAAATGCCTTTTATTAATAAAAACATGTACAAGATACATACTAAATGATATGCTCTAGGGCATACTACTAACAATCGCCCACTAGCACTAGAGCCATTCATTACAATATCTTAGACTCATCTTCTCAAGATGTCAGTCTAGCTGAGTCTGTGACATAGGCTTGGTGAATGGATTAGCTAGATTTTCAGCTGATGCTATTTTCTGCATGGCTACATTGCCTTGCCCAACTATTTCTCTGATAATATGGTAGCGCCTTTCTATGTGTTTGGATTTCTAGTGAGACTAGGGTTCCTTATATCCAAACAGCTTCTTTTGCAGCATTTGATGCAGCAATATACTCAGCCTCTGTAGTGAAATCTGCAGTCGTACTCTGTTTGGAACTCTTCCAACTGACTGCACCTCCATTACAAATGAACACATACCCAGAGGTAGACTTTCTATCATCAATATCTAATTGGAAATCAGAATCAGTATAACCATCTAATTGCAAGTCTCCACCTCCATATATCAAGAATAAATCTTTAGTTCTTCTCAAATACTTAAAGATATTCTTGACAACTATCCAGTGTTTCAAACTTGGATTAGATTGATACCTGCTAGTCAAACTAACAGCATATGCGGTATTCAGCCTAGTACATAACATTGCATACATTAAACTTCCAATAGCCAAAGCATATGGAATCCTGGCCATTTTATCTCTTTCTTCAGGTGTCTTTGGAGACATCTCTTTAGAAAGGTGGATACCATGTCTCACTAGTAACAATCCTTTCTTGGAATCAAGCATGTTAAACCTCTTTAATACCTTTTCCAAGTATAGACTTTGGGATAAACTAATTATTCTTTTCACTCTATCTCTATAGATGCAAATCCAAAGAATATAGGTTGCCTCCCCTAAGTCTTTCATGGAGAATGTATTTGACAACCATACCTTTATAGTTGTCAACATACCTGTGTCATTACCTATCAATAGAATATTATCTACATATAAGACAAGAAAAGTGATAGCACTGTCACTAACCTTCTTATATACACATGGCTCATCCTCATTTTTGATAAAGCCAAATGACTTAATTACTTCATCAAAATGGATGTTCCAACTCCTCGAAGCTTGTTTTAACTGATAAATGGATCGCTTTAGCTTGTGCACTTTGGAACCATCTTGGGATTCATAAACCCCTAGGTTGTTCCATGAAAATGTTTTCTTCAATGTATCCATTGAGAAAAGCTGTTTTGACATCCATCTACCAAATCTCATAATCATAGTATGCAGCTATTACTAATAAAATTCTAATTGATTTAAGCATGGAAACAGGCGAGAAAGTCTCCTCATAGTCGATTCCTTGCCTTTGGCGAAACCCTTTCGCTACTAACATTGCCTTATAGGTCTCTATCTTTCCATCAGAACCAATTTTCTTCTTGAAAACCTATTTGTTCCCTATAGGTACAATACCTTCGTGTGAGTCAACAAGATCCCAAACTTGATTTTTATACATGGAATCAATCTCAAATTTCATAGCATCAATCCATTTTGAAGAGTCTATATCTGATATAGCTTCTTCATAGGTAAGTGGATCATCTCCATGATCTACTTCTTCATGAGTAGACAACTCTTGTTCTTCTTCATGATGGAATCCATATCTCACTGGTGGTTGAGATACCCTGGTTGTTCTACGAGGAACACCTGTAGATGTTTCATCAATAGGTGTAGGTTGACTAGATGGATCTATATCCATCTGATCTGTTAGTTGGTCAGAATTCTCCAATTCCAACTCTATTTGCCTTCCTTTGCCTCCTTCTTGAACAAACTATTGTTCAAAAATGTGGCATCTCTACTTTTCACAACCTTTTGTGATGTAAGCAAATAAAATAATATCCAAAACTATCTTTTGGATATCCAACAAATTGACCCTTTTTTGATATGGTTTCCATTTTATCAGTGTTCAACTTTTTTATATAAGCTGGACAACCCTAAATCTTAACATGCTCAAGACTTGGTTTTCTTTCATGCCATATCTCATAAGGTGTGGAAGATACTGATTTTGTTGGAATCCTATTCAAAATATACAAAACTGATTCTAATGCAAATCCCCAAAAGGAGATTGGCATATCAATATAGCTCATCATACTACGTACCATATCTAATAGGGTACGATTTCTCCTTTCAGATACACCATTCAAATATGGCGTTCCTAGAGGAGTTAGCTGGAAAACAATGCCATGCTCTTTCAAGTAATCATCAAATTCAGTACTTAAGTATTTACCTCCACGATCTGATCGAAGAGCTTTAATACTTTTTCCTGTTTGATTTTCTACTTCAGATTTAAGTTCTTTGAACTTTTCAAAGGATTCATGTTTGTATTTCATCAAATACAAATACCCAAACCTTGATTTATCATCAGTAAAGGTAATAAAATAATGAAAACTGCTTCTAGCAATTTCTTTAAATGGACCACATACATCACTATGTATTAGCTCCAAAATATTTTCAGCTCTTAGCCCTTGTCCAACAAAGGGTGATCTAGTCATTTTGCCTTGAAGGCAGGATTCACAAGTTAGAGTAGGTCCAAAACCTAATGAGGATAAAATCCTCATTTTCTCCAGCTTTGCAATCCTATCTTCTGCAACATGACCTAACCTTAAGTGCCAAATATATTTTGAACTTGAGTTGATTTTCATATGGCATTGCATTTTGTTAGATTGTTTGCATTAGATTTGTATTTAACATTATTATCTAGATAATAAAGTCCATCATGCATATAACCCGAACCAACATATTTATTTCCAAAATAAATATTGCAAACATCATTTATGAACTGAAATTCATAACCATCTCTAGTCAAACTACATATAGAAATGATGTTCTTAAAAGGCATCAGGTACATGCAAAACCTTATTTAAATACAAAACATGTCCACATATGTATAAAGATTTAGATCATATGGCTAAGGCTTTAACAGTTGAGCCATTGCCAACCTGGAGTCTAATATCTCGTTACTACAAGCTGGTACTACTTGCTACACTATGGGCAGTTCTTATTACTGTACCCATCCTTCTGGCAGTGGAAATACTTTTCTTTACCTCCATCAGCTTTAGTCTTCCCTTTTTGTTTAGCTATTTTCTTGGAAGGGCCAAGAATCTGAGGTTTCTTTTTCTTATTGCCCTTTTTCTTGTTGGACTTTCTTGTAGAAGAAGATGTAATCAAAGCTACCTCTTTTCCTTTATTGCTAGGCATATTCTTTTGGGCAATAACCAGCATGTTGAGTAAACCAGCTAAGGTGCATTCCTGTTTAGTCATATGGAAATTTGTTACAAATTTCTCAAAAGACTCAGGAAGAGACTGAAGGATCAAATCCGTCTGCAATTAGAAATCCATGTTAAAGTCAAGATGTTCTAACTGCTCAATAAGTCGAATCATCTTGTGGACATGATCCCCAACATTCTGTCCCTCAGACATCCTTATGCGGAACAACTGCCTAGATATCTCATACCTAGCATTCTTGCTGTGCTCACCATACAACTCTTGTAAGTGAAGGAGGATCTCACTCGCACTCTATGTAACATCCTCACTTTAGCAAGTCTGTACAGTCTACTGTTTCGGTGACCAGTGTCAGTCCGGACAGCTAGAACGTTCGGAAAAATATTTAAACTAAAGTGAACAACCATAATTAACTCAAATATTAATAAGAAAATTTAGAAAAAATTTTAGAAATAAAATACAACCAAGTTAAATGAGCCGGTGCCCTAGCGATGGGTAACCTAGCGAGAAGTTGCGGTTCTCGCAACTAGAAGCCCTAGACCAGGGGAAAAAATTATAAAATAATTTTTGGAACTCCAGAGAAGGGTTTTTGAGGTTCTTATGGCATTAGAATGCCAAGAAAATGCTTAAAAAATTTTTTCAATCGGTACAGACAATTTTGGCTCGTTAAGCCAAATGGAGGGCATTTTGGTCATTTTGTCTTCAGAGATGATTTTTGGCCAACTTGTCCAGTTAAATAAATAATTTATATAACATAAAATATGAATAAATATTGTTAAAACTTTAATTGCAATTAAATAGACAAGAAAAGATGAGAAAATGAAAGAAAATGGACTTATGACATCATAATGATGTCATTAAGATTCTCCCAACCAACCCAATGTGGACACATGGCATAAACTTATTTAAAAGAGACAAAATGGGCTGAAAATGAACAAAAAAATCAGATCTCTCTCTCCCTTTCTTCTTCCTTGCCGTGACCCTCCTCCATAACCACCATTTTCAAGCTTTTTCAAAGCTTAATTTCACTAACTTCTACCCAACAAAACCCTATACTCCCAACACAAAAAAGTATTCTTGCATCTTGGTGATTCTTTTGGGAGCAAAAAAAAGGGGAAAACAAGAACCCTAGCAAGTGGGGAAACTTCACTCCATAGAGGTTAGTGACCTAACCTTAGTTTTCACCTTAAATTCATGTTAAGGACTATGTATGAGTGCAATTTATTAAGAAAATTTGTTGAATACCATTTGTATGCCAACCCATAATTTTTGGCATCCATGGTTAGGGCAAGATTGTGATGATTTTAATGAAGTTAAAAGGGTAGTATGGCTGCCCATAATATGCATCTTGTAAGTGAAGTGATGAAATGCAATGATAATGCATGGTTTTGTAATGTTGAGTTAGGGTTTGGGGTGGAAAAATGAGACTTTGACCATGTGATGATGGAAGTAGGTTTTAGTGGTCAATTAGTGACCATTTGATTTGGTTTGAATAAAAAATGAAGTGAATTGTGCAGTGGGATTTGGGTTTGGTGTGGCTGCCCTTGGTGACCTACAGGATTGGACATGAGTCTAACAGGTTTGAGTAGCAATAACTTGAATTGTAGAGGTTCAATTGGTGCAAGGCCAATTGGACATAAAACTAGACACATAATGGCACAACTTTGGTGAAGAAACCATGCCCAGAAAACCAAACCAAGTGGACCAAAAGATTGCCCTAATTTGGGTGACCTGCATTCTACCTGGGCAAAATGACTAAATGAACAGTGTTTGGTCATTTGGCCATAACTCAGTGTAGAAAGGTCCAATTGACCTAAAATTTTACCAGCAACAAGATGAGATATATATCAACAACTTTCATAAGAAACCTAACCCAAATTATGACTAGAACATATTCAAAAAGTGAGTTGCAGTCACTGTTCCTAACACTGTAGATTTGGTCAGTCCAGAAATTTTGGAAAAATTTCAATCCGGCCAGTTGTGGTTTTTAGGCTATAACTTGAGTTACAAAACTCCAAATGGAGTGATTCAAAAAAGGAAATGCAACTAGACAAAATAAGAAACAACTTTCATGTTGATCATTTTACCAAATTCTCACTGCAAAAATAACTAATGGAACAGTAAAACAAGCATGAAAACTGAAAATTCTGTCCAATTAACATTAAGTTTAGAAATAGTATTAGCAACCAATACCAACAAATTTAGAATGCAAAATGTGATATATTGGGAGTATTAGAACCAATGTACCTATTGTCTATGCAAAAGTCAACATTTTAGTTGACTAATGAAATGAATAGTAACACTAAAACTTAAATTTCAAAAATTGTGAAACTTAAAAGTGTAAAATGCCCTAGTATACCTAGCAAGATTGGTTTGGATAGATTGGCATGCCAATAGGGTTCTGTTAGCAGTACTGCATATGGCTTTATGCCATTCTGTGTTTCATGGCTTTCCATGTCATTCTGTGACATAATAGCCTTTGGCTATGTTATTTGAGTTGATATACTTGGTTTTAACCCTGACATTTATTACAGCTTATTAGTTGTTTTGTTGCACACCGGGAGACACAATGTGACCGATGGTGTAATGTTCCGAGGTACTTAGTGCCCAGTACTAGTTTACCTGTTTATCTAGTCCAATCGACTAATATAGGTTACTCGGACAATGATAATAAACCTTACCAAATTTTAATTGAATAATACTGCAAATAATATTAGAAATTAAGTCTACTAAAAAATGTAAACATATATTCTGCATACTTATTTTTATTTTATTTTATTTTATTTTATTTTATATTGTCACCACTAAGTAGAATTGCTTAGCGCTTCGCTTTTGCCATGCGCAGGTACTGGAGACCTAGCTGGGGAGCCTAGCAGACATCAGACAGGGTGAGCCTTTAGAGCTGCATCCGGAGTCCAGAGTCACCTCACCTCTGCAGTGGATATGGTAGGACATTAGGATTTTGGGTAGTATTTTGTATTTTGTATTAGTTTTGGGATTGTAACTATAAACTCTTAAAATTATTGATGATGTAAATATATGAAATTTCATATTATTGAAATTTTCTGTATATTATGTTGAGAAATATTTATGAATGTGCTTCCAGTAATGAAGTGAAAAGAAAAATTTCTGAAAATAGTGTTGTGATTTGAGATTGAGAATTTGAGATTGATTTGAAATGTGTATAATGGAGTTTGGATTTAGAAATTATATTGGAAGTGTTTTTTTAAACAGGTTCAGAAGAACTGTTTTTCCAATTTACAGCCGGCACTCTGCCGGATTTTCTATAAAATTTGAGGAAAAATTCAGATTTATCAAAATTGAAAATAAATGAATTAAAAGTGATAAATTGTAATAGAAACATAAATTGGTGCTCTAGCACACTGAGTGGCATAACTTGCTCAGCTACACTGTAAACGGGTAAGGGGTGTCACACTCTGCATGTTCTCATGCTACTTCTGTAACTCATTACTCATAGAAGCAAGCATGTAACACTTGGCTCCCATATCATGCTCCTTCCACTTGTCCAAAGTTTCATGTTCCTCTTGAGTGGCCTCCGCAGGTAAGGGACCAGGAACATTTGAGTCTAGAACATATCCTATATGTTCAAGGTTTAGGACAAGTTTCAAATTTCTTAGCCAATCAGATAGATTAGGTCCTGTCAACCTATTGTGATCAAGTATGCTTGCATAGATATTAGATGGTGGTGGTTGATCTATGCTTATTATTATCAGAAAATTAACTGCAGAAAATAATCAAATTAATTAGTAAATATATCATGTAATTAACCAAAATGATTATGGTCTTTTAATCAAATTGGTCCTCCCACTAACTTAGCGAATCCTACACTTCCAAAGTAGAAAACAGAAATCCTAGTTGGATGGATTTCTAGGAGGTGATTGAATTCTTATAATTCTATTGATCATCCTCAGGTACATCCATTATTGGAATTACAATAAACTATTAGTGAGCAACTCCTTGCCCATCACATCTCATGTGAGGTTCAATCCTTTACCTAGCCTCTAATGCTCAAAATCTCAGGTATATCCATTATTGATTTATCTTGCATTAGTTAAGTTGATCCCATTGAGCCAATAATTATGCAAATAATTTTAATGTCCTCAGGTACATCCAATATTGGCCACCAAACTATTTACATATTTACAACATCTCATGCTTAACAATTATTCTTAAGAAAATCTCTCAAATTAATTGCATCTTATGCAAGTATTTAAAATTTCTTAAAATAATTACCTCAATGGAGGGTCCATGTTATAATTACTTTAATTATACCATTTCCTACTTAATAATTTGTTTGGAAGATTTTATGGTCATCCTAATTACTATTAAGGTCTCACTTTGCACATTATCCAATTAGCATGCATATATCATATACTTGCATACATTCCCATACATCTCATGCATTCATGGATAATAAATAAATATGGTATGATCATGGACTTTTCTAAGGGATTAAATTCTGAGCCACCAATAATTGAATCATGGCATTCCTAAGTGCATTTCATTCATTCATATTACAAGAGTTGCTGAAAGAGTACATAATCAATACTTGATCTTGAATTTCTCCCATTGGTCCCACCAATGCTCTTGACCTCCTTGATCTTATTGCAATCCAATTACATAGTAATCCTTGGCATACCAAGGCGAATTAACAAGAACTAAATAAATGAAATTACAATCCAAAATTGTTACAACCTTAATAATATATGCCCAAAAATAAATTAAAATTAATTAATTAATTTATAACACAAAGAAACATAAAAAAATAAATCCAATCACATTGGTCTTTTATAGTTCATGATCATCCATCATGCATATCACTATTTAACAATTAAATAAAACATACATACTTAAATTAAATTGAATATCTCATACTTAAATTCAACTTAAAAATCCAGATTTGAATATGATTCAAACAAATTTAAAAATTCAGATTTGGATCACATTCAAACAAATTTAAAAATTCAGATTTGAATCACATTCAAACAACTTTTAAAATTTAGATTTGAATCTCATTCAAACAATTTTAAAAAATTCAGATTTGAATCACATTCAAATAACTTTTAAAATTCAGATTTGAATCACATTCAAATAAATTTAAAAATTCATATTTGAATCACATTCAAACAAATTTAAAAATTCAGATTTGAATCACATTCAAACAACTTTTAAAATTCAGATTTGAATCACATTCAAACAATTTTAAAAAAAATTCAGATTTGAATCACATTCAAAAAACTTTTAAAATTCAGATTTGAATCACATTCAAATAATTTTAAAAATTCAGATTTGAATCACATTCAAATAACTTTTAAAATTCAGATTTGAATCACATTCAAACAATTTTAAAAATTCAGTTCTGAATCAAAATTTAATTGTGTGATTAAAACACCTAATTAAACATTTTAATTAGTCATAGGATGAACCTTAGATCATACAACAATTGTAGATTCAAAAACCCAAACCTTGCGCACACCATTGGAGACCACAAAGTGTGCGCACCATTGGTGTTCATGTCCCCACCTTTCCTTTGCAACCAGCAATGGATCTATCATCTCATGATTAAACCACACAATTAAATCATATAATCAACAATCTAAATGGCAAATATAGTGGCTCTGATACCAATTGTAGGAGCGGAAGCATGAAAAACACAAGTTTATATCATTGAATTCAAAATTTTTCACCTAGGGTCACATGCATCATGCAAGATTCATTTTTATCAATTTGATTTCAATGATAAATGGCATATTAAAACCTTTTTAATATGTTTTTGGATCTACATCTGTCATTTAAGATTTTAGAATTAATCAGATTAATTATTAGAACCCTAGATTAGATCAAGAACAAGTGCACTAATCTCTTGATGCACTGTAGTGTATTTGATACCTTTGGGAAGCGTCTAGGACACCAGATGTTGTCCCTCTAGCATGTCCACACCAAGATCACCTATGGCAGCCCTTGAACAGCTTCTAAAGCTTTTTCTATGAATTAGAAAATCAAGTTTTTCGTTTCGAGAGATTACAGATGTAAACAGAACACTAGAAACAATTTCTAGTATTTTTAATTCAAAAGATTATTGTCTAATCTCTTTGAAATGATGAGAGATGAAGAAGAAGAGAAGGGGGAGGCTTCTTGGGTGGCAGCACCAAAGAGAGCAGCAGCCTTGTTATAATTTTCTTTCATAACAACACATTATATAGTTAGGTCACCACTTAAAACCCTTGCCACATGTCACCCTCTGATTGGTTCTAGGTTTAATTGACCCAATCACATTGTGCCAAGTGTCAAACCTATATTTAATCTTGACTTTGATCATCTTACATGATTAAAAGATATTTGGCAAGCTTATGTGTAGTGCCATGTGTCACCATCTCTTGATGCGACATGTCACCCTATGAAATAACCAAAATACCCCTGTGTCTTAATTTTGAGTTCTTAACCCAAAATAATTATTTCTCTTCTTCTAATCAATTTATATCAAATATAAATTAATTAATTAATCTTTATTAATTAATTTCTCATTAATTAAATTCATATTTAAATACTTTAAATATAAATTTAACTTATACTATACATCCAATAACCTAGATTTGGTTTCAAGTCATGCTAGGGACTTTGCAATCTAATTGCAAACCAAACCTATTTAATTAATCAATTAAACTCTTTAATTAATTAATTAAATCATATTTAATTTGGTGATTACTTGTTTATGTGTGTGACTTACTAGGCTCATCACTAATTGATAATGAGATATGATATCAACTCTTAATATCATTAGAACTCTTTCTTACTATAAATGATTTCTCTAAATCATTTTATGCACCTCATAGACTATGGTTAACACCCAGCATAGCATGCCATGGCCACTCAATTAGTAATAAGGTTTACCTTAAATGAACCTATAATCATAAATTACCATGCACTAGAATCTCTCTATTACAAAATTCTAATTCGAGCTGGAGTCATGGTTTATGTCAGACCCCATTTGCTATGAATATTATGTTCTCATTTAATTCCAGTTCTTGATTAAAAAGATTTTCTCATCAAAAACTCTTTTCTGATTAAATATATCTGTCCTGGCCAGGAACTTGAAACATCAAGAACAATTAAATAAACATAGGATTTTATCCCTATTTACTTAGGGTAGCAGATTCTATCTTGATCAACACCTACCTCTATATATAACTAGTAGGAGCCAACACATGCCCATATACCCATACACAGTACAAGTATGAAAGCAGTATCAAACTCAAACCACCTATATACAAGATAACTGTGCTATCTCAGGTCAAAAGATTATATGCACTGATATGATTTATGATAATGCATTGACAAGAGTAAACTCCATGTGCTTGTCATAAGTGTCACTGGTTCGGCCTACTTATCATCTATAAGTGTCTATTATGTTTGTTATATGGCATGAGACTCACCATTCCATCTTATTTATATCTCATATAAATAACTTGAGAACAAACATGAATATAATTTTTCTGGATAAGTAATGTCCTTATTGTGAAGTATCCTCGATTGTGAACCTATTTATGATACTTTGTACTAGAAATACTGTCACTCATATTCTTAACAACTTAAGAATATAATTTCTAACAAAATATCAATGGACCTTTTCTATTACACATAAATATATTATGTAAACGGAAAAGTGAAAATGCCTTTTATTAATAAAAATATGTACAAGGTACATACTAAATGATATGCTCTAGGGCATACTACTAATAGAGGAAACAACTAAAACCAACAAGTTATGTAACCAAAATGTGGTATGTGGGTAAAATTAAAATTCCCATACCCACTAAGCATTAGAAAGTCAACAATTTAACTTGAATAGTGTTATAAATAGATTTGAAATTGTTTTTGGATTTATGATAAATTATGATACTGAAACACTGTGAAATTGTGTGTTTCAGTCAAAAAGAATACAGGGAAAGAACCCGAAGCATCGAGTCAAGGCCAAGAGGCGACTCTTATAAGGTTTGTGCACAACATAGAAATTTCTATAAATTTTCTTCTGCAAATTGTTTTGAATGAATTGTGATATTAAATTGTGACTTAATTGTATTGAAATGTTTATTATGCTTTTGACTTAAATTGTTGAAAGTTTACTTGTATGTGTTTGAAATGGTAATAAATATTTAGTAAATTGCTAAGAAAGTTTTGAAACCACAGTTTCATGACCATATATTTGAATGCCTCACTAGCATGACTAGTGAGGGGAATTAGTTTTGAATTTTGATTCCTTCTCTGGCTGAAGTGTTGAGGTGTGTGCCAGTAGAAGAATAAATTTGAATGGGTACCCATAGATTGAGCTAGCTAGCCTTGTGATTTATTATAAACCTCTGGCTATTGAGATGAATATTGTTTCGAATGGCATGATATAACTGTGTGTTTTTATGAAATTGTTTTGAGACTTCCTAAATGAAATTGTTTGGACTAAAAATTTACAAATCATGTTTTGTATATATTTTTCATGTTCAGTTCAATATTTGAATAAATGTGATTTGAATTACGTATAAATGTTGTTTTAGTATGTTGTTGAAGGAGCGAAAGCATGAAAAACATAAGTTTAAATCATTGAATTCAAAAATTTTTCATCTAGGGTCACATGCATCATGCAAGATTCATTTTTATGTATTTGATTTCAATGATAAATAGCATATTAAAACTCTTTTAATATGTTTTTTGGATCTACATTTGCCATTTAAGATTTTAGAATTAACAGATTAATTCAATAGAACCCTAGATTAGATCAAGAATAAGTGCACTAACCTTTTGATGCACTGCAGTGTGTTTGGCACCTTTGGGATGCGCCTAGGACACCAGATGTTGTCCCTCTAGCTTGTCCACACCAAGATCATCAATGGCAGCACCTTGAACAGCTTCTAAAGCCTTTCCAATTAATTAAAAAATCAGGTTTTTCCTTTTGAGAGATTATAGATGTAAACAGGACATTAGAAACGATTTCTAGTATTTTTAGTTCAAGAGATTGTTGTCAAATCTCTTTGAATTGATGAGAGATGAAGAAGATGAGAAGAAGAACACTCCAAGGGTGGCGGCACCAAGAGAATACAGCAGCTTGCATTTTTGTTCTTTCATCCTTACACATATATAGCTAGGTCATCACTTAAAACCCTTGCCACATGTCACCTTCTGATTGGTTCTAGGTTTAATTGACCCAATCACATTGTGCTAAGTGTCAAACCTATATTTAATCTTGACTTTGATCATCTTACATGATTAAAAGACATATGGCAAGCTTATGTGTAGTGCCATGTGTCACCATCTCATGGTGCCACATGTCACCTTGTGAAATGACCAAAATACGTCTGTGTCTTAATTTTGAGTTCTCAACCCAAAATAATTATTTCTCTTCTTCTAATCAATTTATATCAAATATAAATTAATTAATTAATCTATATTAGTTAATTTTTTCATTAATTAAATTCACATTTAAACACTTCAAATATAAATTTAACTTATACTATACATCCAATAACCTAGATTGGGTTTCAAGCCATGCTAGGGACTTTGCAATCTAATTGCAAACCAAATCTATTTAATTAATCAATTAAACTCTTTAATTAATTAATTAAATCATATTTAATTTGGTGATTACTTGTGTATGTGTGTGACTTACTAGGCTCATCACTAATTGGTAATGAGACATGATATTAACTCTTAATATCATCAGAACTCTTTCTTACCACAAATAATTTCTCTAAATCATTTTATGCACCTCATAGACCATGGTTAACACCTAGCATAGCATGTTATGGCCACCCAATTAGTAATAAGGTTTAACTTAAATGAACCTATAATCATATGTTACCATGCACTAGAATCTTTCTATTATAAAATCCCAATTCGAGCTAGAGTCATGGTTTATGTCAAACCCCATTTGCTATGAATATCATGTTCTCTTTTAATTTCAGTTCTTGATTAAAAATATTTTCTCATCAGAAACTTTTTTTGAATAAATCTATCTGTCCTGATCAGGAACTTGAAACATCAAGAACAATTAAATGAACATAGGATTTTATCCCTATTTACTTAGGGTAACAGATTCCATCTTGATCAACACCTACCTCCATTTATAACTAGTAGGAGCCAACACATGCCCATACACCCATGTACAGTACAAGTATGAAAGCAGTATCAAACTCAAACCACCTATATACAAGATAATTGTGCTATCTCAGGTCTAAAGATTACATGCACTTATATGATTTATGACAATATATCGACAAGAGTAAACTCCATGTGCTTGTCATAAATGTCATTGGTTTGACCTACTTATCATGTGTAAGTGCCTATCATGTTTGTTATATGGCATGAGACTCACCATTCCATCTTATTTACATCTCATATAAATAACTAGGGAACAAACATGATTACAATCTTTCTAGACAAGTCATGTCCTTATTGTGAAGTATCCTCGATTGTGAATCAATTTATGATACTTTGTGCTAGAAATACCGTCACTCATATTCTTAACAACTTAAGAATAATATTTCTAACAAAATATCAATGGACCTTTTCTATTATACATAAATATATTATGTAAACGGAAAAGTAAAAATGCCTTTTATTAATAAAATATGTACAAGATGCATACTATATGATATACTCTAGGGCATACTACTAACAATCTCCTACTAGCACTAGAGCCATTCATTACAATATCTTAGACCCATCTTCTCAAGATATCGGTCTAGCTGAGTATGTGACATAGGCTTAGTGAATGGATCAGCTGGATTTTCAGCTGATGCTATTTTCTGCATAGCTACATTGCCTCGTCCAACTATTTCTCTGATAATGTGATAGCGCCTTTCTATGTGTTTGGATTTCTGGTGAGACCGAGGTTCCTTAGCCTATATGACTACTCCATTGTTGTCATAGAGAAGTGGAACCGCTGAATCAATGGAAGGAATTACTGCAAGTTCTGTCACAAACTTCTTTATCCAAACAGCTTCCTTTACAGCATCTGATGCAGCGATATACTTAACCTCGGTAGTGGAATCTACAGTCGTGCTCTGTTTGAAACTCTTCTAACTGACTGCACCTCCATTACAAATGAACACATACTTAGAGGTAGAATTTCTATCATCGATATTTGATTGCAAATCAAAATCAGTATAACCATCCAATTGCAAGTCACCACCTCCATATATCAAGAATAAATCCTTAGTTCTTCTCAAGTTGTAACAACCCAAACCTCCGAGTTATGAATAGTACCATTTTTGGTCTGTGACTAGTACTATTCAAAGATACCTTGAGGATAAAAAATAAATAGAAAATTAATTGAGATAGACACAATAAAAATTCAAGTGACCCAAAAATATAAGGACTCACCGGGTATATTGTAAAAAAGGGATTATGACCCGATAAGGGGCATTTTGGTCAATTTACTTTAAGAGTTAATTTTTGACCAAAATGTCAATTTAATTAAATGAAAATAAAATATTGAATTATAAAGAAATATTGAGGAAAAAATTAGAGTAAAAGTGAAAAGAAAATAAAAGAGGCAAAAATCTAGAATTTTAAATTACATTTTTGACCTAATAAAAAAAATTAAGTGTAACACCCCTATTTGTATAGCCTGGTATATTTTACTATTCCGGTGACCGGTGTCGGTCTAGACAATTAAGGGGATTAGAACCATACTTAAGACAACTAAATAAGCCATAAACACAAATAATTAGTAATTGCCAATTAGTTAAGTATAAATAAGAAAAACAGAATATAAGAAGTTAAATGAGCCGAGAGTCACAGCGATGGGTGACCTTCTCGGGAATGACTGCGAAGTCATTTTCAACTCAAATTTCGAACCGTAAAATATGATGCCGTAGTCCTTAGGACCCTTATGAAGACAGTGGAAAAAAGAAAATCATGAAAAAGAACTGTTAAGTAAGTCAAATAATTAGGTTAGGGAGCCGGAAGAAATATTGAATTATTTGCAAATCCGGGATGAACCGGCGAGGGGCAATTTGGTCAATTGACTCCGAGAGCTGACTCCTGACCTAACTGTCAAATAAAATTAGAGAAAAGAAAATTTCAGAATTGAGAATTAAATTAAAGAACTAATATAAAAATAAATAGAAAAAAAAATGGAAAAGTCAAAAGGTGATGACATCATGCATGACCTCATGCATGATGCCATAAAAACAATACTTAATATATTTATTTAATTGGGATTTTTGGGTCTTCCATAAGGATAAAAACAAAACAAAAGGAAAGAAAAAAAAAAGAGATAAAGGTCTTCTTCAAAACGTCACTTTCCCTCTCCCTCTCATCTCCATGGAAATTCCTCCATTAAAGTTGTCTTTAAGCTTTGAAACTCTCACTAAACCTCAACTTCTCCCATACTTGCTTCACAAAAACTTATTCTAGTCACTTGGGAAGGAGCTTGACAACAAAAAGAAAAAGAAAGGAAGAAGTTTTGAAGAAAAGAAATTCTACATAAAAGGTTAGTAATCAAATTTGATAATTTGAGTTTGATTCTTATATTTCTAACTTATTGAGCTTGTAGAAAAACAGAAAATGGAAAGAAAATTTGTTGAGAGATTATATAAAATTTTGGATAGCTAGGGTTTGGTTGGACAAAGTATAAATTTGTTTGAGCTAAACATATTAGGAAGCTTAATTGAGTTAAGGGAGCATGGTTATAAGTGTTTAATTAGCTAAATGCAACAAATGACATGAATTAGGGTTTTGAACATTAGGATTTAGAGACCAAAAATGTGAAGAAGTGCTAAATGATGTCTTTGACATAGTTTAAGGGAAGAAATGGTCATTTGTGACCTAATTAAGTGTGTTAGAAGTGTTTAAATCAAAGCCAAATTCGGATTGGGTATGAAACATGACCAAAAGTCAACTTTGAGGGACCAAAAATGAAATTTTACAAGTCCAATTGGTATGGGACCAATTGGGACTGAAAATAGGAACTAAATGACACAATTTTCATTTAGGAAGCATGCCCAAAAAGTGACCAAAACTTAGTGAACAAACTGACCAAACTTGAAAATCTGCAGTATAAACAGTACACATAAACAGTAATTGTGTTTGGGTCATAACTTGAGCTAGGAAGGTCTAAATGACCTGAAATTTTACCAGTGGTTAGACGAGATATAGACCTAAAAATTTCATGAAGAGCACCAACCAAAATTATTCCATTAACCCAATCAAATTAGTGAGCAAAGTTGACTCACTGAATCTGCAAAACTGCAGATTTACCACATGAACAGTAAAGTTTCAATGGCTATAACTCTCTCTAGAAAACTCCGATTTGGTGATTCTTGAACTGATGGAAACCTAAGACATAGTAGAACATTTCATATGAAGAAAATTAGACCAAATTATGGACTTAACTTGATCAAATTGCTGAACAAAGTTGGATCAATAAATCTACCAGAAATAAATTCTGCAGCATGAACATTAACTGTATTTTGGCTATAACTTGAGCTACAAAACTCCAATTGGAGTGATTCAAAAAGGAGAATAAACTTAAGACAATAGGGAACATTTTCTATTAAGAAAGTTTTGCAAATTCCAACAGTAAAAGGACCAATGAAACAGTGCAACTTAGGACTCCAAAACTGAAAATTGGAAATTTTGCCTAAAAGACCTAAGTTTTGAGAAAATGACCAAAACCAACAAATTTAGTGACCAAAATATGGTACGTGGGTGAAGTTGGAGGTCCCATACCTATTAAGCCTTAGAAAGTCAACAATTTGACTATTAATAGTAACCCGAAACACAAAATTTCATGAACGTCGAGTTAAGCGTGTTAGAGCTAGGTAAAAGTGAAGCTAAATTTATTTTGGATTTATTTTAAGTTCTAGTACTGAAACACTGTAAAATTGTGTGTTTCAGTTGGAAAGAATACCGGGAAAGAACCCGAGGAACCGAGTCAAGGCCAAGAAGCGACTCGCTTGAGGTTTGTGCATAACTAACTCTTTTGTTATTTTTCAATTCCAAATTGATTTGAAATAAATTTATTGTATGATTTATGATTTTGTTATGTTGAGAATTTTAACTTATTGAATGAAATTATATAATTTGAATATAAATTTTCTTATGCATTTAAGGATTTATTGCATTGTTTTGAGGATTGTAAATTTTAAGTTTGATGTGTTGCCAACCTTGAGCATGAATTTATGATGATTAAATATGTTGATTTGTAAATACTTTGTAAATAGAAATTGTTTTGAATATGATTTGAAACCACAGTTGACATGACAAAATATGTTGTGAATTCTCATTAGCTTGTCTAGTGAGATAACTCCTCCACTTGATGGGGCGAGTTTCTTCCTCTCTGGCTTGCGAGTTAGGGAATGATGTGAATGAGTACTCATATATACTAGCTAGTCTTTGTTTCTCCCTTTTAGCCTCGGTTATTGGGAGAATGTGAAATGTCGTGGTGTACAACACGGCATCTATTTGAATTTTGGGTCATGGGTTCGACTGTGTGCATTGTTGGCAACGCCCTTTAAATTATACATGATTTGATAAATTGTGATTGAAATAAATAATTTGTCAGTGATTCAAAATTTTTTTGTATTGTTTCGGAATTTAAAAGAAATGTAACTAAATAATTACTATTTGATCAAAATGTTATTCAAATGAATAATTTGTATGAATGAAAATGTTGATTTCTGAAGGTCATGGTTTTTGAAGAATTTAGAAATTTTAAAATTCTATTTGTTATGAATTGTTAAGCATAATTTGTATTAAGTTTTAAATTATTAGTTTGTGCACCACTGAGTTCACCACTCAGAGATAGCTTTGTATGCTGTCGAAGATATATAGACTAGAGGAGCAGCAGATTGAGCTGCTGAGGACAGGGGAGGTACCTGCTAGAAGTTATCGGGTATAATTTATACCCTGACTGTAAATATTCATTTTGATATTTGTATTGCATGTAATTGTATGGACATGTAAAATCAGTCTTGAGCGGCTTGTACAAAGTTTGTATAAAGTTGTAATAAATTTTAGTTTGGATTTTCTTAATGTAAATTTATAGTATGATGAATATAAATTACTTTGTATCTAATGAAATATGAAAGGAACTATTTTATTTAATTTGAATGAAATGTATTGCTAGTATTTTGAGGATTATTGAATTTTGAACTTGAGAAATTGATTGAAATGATTGTGGAGTTGTTGAAATGGATTGGGTTTGATTGTGAAATTGAAGTAGTTATTGAAAAAAAAATTTTAGAAGTGCTTTTTACAGGTATTTGAAGAACTGGTTTCTCAAAATACAGACAGAACTCTGTCAAAATTTTTATAAAATTTGCAAAAAACTAAAATGGACCAAAAATATTAACTAGATTTACTTTTAATCAAATGTTTTAAATACCTATTAGAAAATGCTCACCACTTGTCAAAAGTAAATAAATTGTTTTAAAATCCCTTGTAGGGTACTAAATGAGTTATCGGTAGGTGAAGTTCGGTAGTTCATTAGGTATTCTATGAGATCATGTTATGCTTTATAGAGGAGTAAGGTGTGACATGTTTTAGTGGTATCAGAGCAAGTTTTTGAAGTACATTTTAAATTGTGAATTTATGTCTTTTCTTGTTAAGTACAATTGCTCAATGTCCATAATTGTTACATACCGTGCTAATATGTACTAACAGGGAGAAATCTCCTTGTGTTGGGTGTACAGAAAATAGAAAAAAATCCTGTGAATAGATATGGACAAGAGGGATAAAATTGTAGAGCAGTCTGATACAGCTAACATACAAAGAGAGGCCCCAGTTTCACAGAGCGTTAGGGGTCCAACTGCACCAATCCCTCCTATACAAATTACTGCACAAACGGCCCAGCAGATGGCCATGTTCTTTTAGCAAATGGCTGATAATCTGTTAGCCCAGGCCCAAGTACAAACCCAACCCCCTCAAGAACAGCATGAAAAAGAGAAAAGTGGGAAATCTATTGGTCAAAGTTCGAGTAGTAATTTGGGAAAGAGAAAAGATTTTGAGGGACCCCGAGCTCTCAAGTATGATAGAGGCAGATCTTCAAGGCGGAAGCAATCAAGAACCATTCGTCAAAGAACCAGAAGTTCCTACCCTACCCATCTCTGTGACGTTTGTGGGAAATTACACGGAGGTATATGCCATAGGATCACTGGAGCCTACTTCAATTGTGGTGGAATTGGACATTTCGCCCGAGATTGTACTAGCGCACATCGAGTTATGCCACATACTACACCAAAGGAATCAGTCCAAGGTTCTGATTTTAGAGGCTCATTAATAGTCAGTAGGGGCAGAGGCAGAAGTAGAGACAACACTTAGGGTAATCCTCGTACAATGGACCAATCCGAGCAGAGGAATACACTAGAAAGAGGGAATGCCATGCATCGAGGGGAAGAAGCAGAGACTTTAGATGTAGTTGCCGGTATGTCCTTAATTTGTGAAAGGAATAATTATGTACTATTTGATTCCGGCTCTACTTGTTTATATGCTAATGCTAAAATTATATGTTCTACTGTTATTCCCTTGCATGGAGATAAATTTTAATGTGTTAGTAATTAGTTTTTTAGGATAAGAATTGCGATAATAAGTATGATTGGAATTAATTTTGGAAAAGTTTCTAGTGAGAGACATCTCTTAGACTATGATAAATTATAAAATTAATTAGTAAGCCTAATTAGGTAAGGCAAGAGGACCTAAAAGTAAGTTGTAGTAATATATCTGCCCTAGATAGAAGTAAAGGTATTACTGTTGATAGATGTCAGTAAGTACCATAATCAAAATAAGTTTAAGATATTAGTGGATTTGAAAGAAATAAGACATAGGGAAGTTTGATCTATTGGGATGTATCATAGTAATTATGCAATATACTTGATGTTTGTGCTGTAAGCTGCAGATTACAGTATTGACTTGAGATTTATTGTGTAGAGCTACGTACTACCCAATAGTACATAAGGATAAGAATAGTTATAAATGATTTTCGCTCTGGTATAAATATACCAGAATAGAGTTTTATTACTAGAACTGAGTTTGAAAATCCTAATTCAGGATTTTTTAGGATTTAAAACTCTATGATTAGAATATCAAAATATCATGGTTGTAAGGTAGTGAGAGTTAAAGACTCCGTTAGCATGAATTACAGTACATCAGGAATTGTTATGGGACTAGAGATTTTAGCATGGTAAAAATTTAAAAATAACACCTATAGGGCTAAGTCATTCAGTCTCCGATATGGGTTTTATAGTTGTTCTGGTATTACAATGGATCTTTTGCTCAAAGTTTAGTAAGAAATAGTATTCTATTTGTGTAATGGTAAGACACAAAATATAATTTTATTTCCCTAGAAGAGATAGGATGCTATGGATGACAATTATAACTTATAAAATAGTTAAGAAATGATATTCTACTGATAACTGTAATTCGATAGGAACTAGTTGGCGAGGTATTCTTTAGGAAGAGCACAATTTTATTGTGCAGATCATAAGGATTAGATTAGAATTCAAGTGGAACTTTTGAATAGCATGGGAAATAGGAGAGTCCGGTAGACTCCCTTCTTAAGATTAAAGAATTGTTTATGGTTAAAAAAAAAAAAGGTAATGATCACAGACCAGCGGAAAATAAGCTATAGTATATTGATAGATAAAAGAGTTGTGGAAGTAAAAATTTGAATAGTTAGTGCAAATGTAATAAAGAAAAATTATGAATATTAGTTAAAGTGTTGACTAGAATGGTCAGAGGACCAAATCAAGTAATATTGAAGTATAGTGGATTTATTAGAGACGATAAGAGGTACTAAATTACGACTCGACAGCCAAGTTAAGGAAGAAGATAAGATTGAGGAATAAAATAATTAAAGTTAAGTTGTGGAATGAAAAGAAACCAATAGAACAGTAAGAAATGAGAAAAACACTAGATGAGAATTTGCCACCAAGGTAAACAACTTACTTAAGACGCTTAATGATATCCCGAACTATTTTATCAAGGAGGAAATAAGTTAAACAAAAGCAAACAAGATAGTGCAAAATGGCACATAGGCTTTGGTCATAAATGGAGATAGTAAGATAATGGTTATGGACCTATGGCCAAGAAAGAGATAAGCAGTTCATATATTACCAACAAGGTCATTTGAGAAAAAAGACTGTAAAGGAAAATAATTGTTAAAACAACAACAAGAAAAGACTAAAATATTCTAAACTAAACTGAAGGTTGCATCAAATGATCAAGAGATTTGATAAGAAAAGAGTAAAACTAAGTTCTCACCCATAGGATCATACAAGGTCCTAGAAAGAGTGGATCCACTAGCACACAGATTTGCTTACCTCTAAAATTGAAATGAAATTGAATCTAACTTATGACAGAAGCTCATAAGAAACTTGGCACACGAGGTAAGCAATTGATGAGTAAATAGTGTTGGTTAAAGTGCTACGGACCATTATTCCGATTATGAAGCTACGCAGAAATGTGAGAAAAACACGAGAAAACAATATTTATGACTATTTGAGGATAGATAGTGAACAAAATTTCCAGGATGAAATTATTTTAAGGGGGGGGGGGGGGAGAATTGTAACACCCCTATTTGTATAGCCTGATATATTTCACTATTCCGGTGACCGGTGTCGGTCCGGACAATTAAGGGGATTAGAACCATACTTAAGACAACTAAATAAGCCATAAACACAAATAATTAGTAATTGCCAATTAGTTAAGTATAAATAAGAAAAACAGAATATAAGAAGTTAAACGAGCTGAGAGTCACAGCGATGGGTGACCTTCTCGAGAACGACTGCGAAGTCATTTTAAACTCAAATTTCGAACCGTAAAATGTGACGCCGCGGTCTTTAGGACCCTTATGAACACAGTGGGAAAAAGAAAATCATGAAAAAGAACTGTTAAGTCAGTCAAATAATTAGGTCAGGGAGCCGAAAGAAATATTGAATTATTTGCAAACCGGGATGAACTGGCGAGGGGCAATTTGGTCAATTGGCCCTAAGAGCTGACTCCCGACCTAACTATCAAATAAAATCGGAGAAAAGAAAATTTCAGAATTGAGAATTAAATTAAAGAACTAATAGAAAAATAAATAGAAAAAAAAAGGAAAAGTCAAAAGGTGATGACATCATGCATGACCTCAAGCATGATGCCATAAAAACAATACTTAATATATTTATTTAATTAGGATTTTTGGGTCTTCCATAAGGATAAAAACAAAACAAAAGGAAAGAAAAAAAAAAGAGATAAAGGTCTTCTTCAAAACGTCACTTTCCCTCTCCCTCTCATCTCCATGGAAATTCCTCCATTAAAGTTGTCTTTAAGCTTTGAAACTCTCACTAAGCCTCAACTTCTCCCATACTTGCTTCACAAAAACTTATTCTAGTCATTTGGGAAGGAGCTTGACAATAAAAAGAAAAATAAAGGAAGAAGTTTTGAAGAAAAAGAAATTCTACATAAAAGGTTAGTAATCAAGTTTGATAATTTGAGTTTGATTCTTACATTTCTAACTTATTGAGCTTGTAAATAAACTTAAAATGGAAAGAAAATTTGTTGAGAGATTATATAAAATTTTGGACAGCTAGGGTTTGGTTGGAAAAAGTATAAATTTGTTTGAGCTAAACATATTAGGAAGCTTAATTGAGTTAAGGGAGTATGGTTATAAGTGTTTAATTAGCTAAATGCAACAAATGACATGAATTAGGGTTTTGAACATTAGGATTTAGAGACAAAAAATGTGAAGAAGTGCTAAATGATGTCTTTGACATAGTTTAAGGGAAGAAATAGTCATTTGTGACATAATTAAGTGTGTTAGAAGTGTTTAAATCAAAGCCAAATTCAGATTGGGTATGAAGCATGACCAAAAGTCAACTTTGAGGGACTAAAAATGAAAATTTACAAGTCCAATTGGTATGGGACCAATTGGGACTGAAAATAGGAACTAAATGACACAATTTTCATTTAGGAAGCATGCCCAAAAAGTGACCAAAACCAAGTGAACAAACTGACCAAACTTGAAAATCTGCAGTATAAATAGTACACATGCACAGTAATCGTGTTTGGGTCATAACTTGAGCTAGGAAGGTCTAAATGACCTGAAATTTTATCAGTGGTTAGATGAGATATAGACCTAAAACTTTTATGAAGAACACCAACCCAAATTATGCCATTAACCCAATCAAATTAGTGAGCAAATTTGACTCACTGAATCTGTAAAACTGCAGATTTACCACATGAACAGTAAAGTTTCAATGGCTATAACTCTCTCTAGAAAACTTCGATTTGGTGATTCTTGAACTGATAGAAACGTAAGACATAGTAGAACATTTAATATGAAGAAAATTAGACCAAATTATGGACTTAACTTGATCAAATTGCTGAACAAAGTTGGATCAATAAATATGCTAGAAATAAATTCTGCAGCATGAACAGTAACTATATTTTGGCTATAACTTGAGCTACAAAACTCCAATTGGAGTGATTCAAAAAGGAGAATAAACTTAAGACAATAGGGAACATTTTATATGAAGAAAGTTTTGCCAAATTCCAATAGTAAAAGGACCAATGAAACAGTGCAATTTACGACTCCAAAACTGAAAATTGGCAAATTTGCCTAAAAGACCTAAGTTTTGAGAAAATGACCAAAACCAACAAATTTAGTGATCAAAATGTGGTATGTGGGTGAAGTTGGAGGTCCCATACCTATTAAGCCTTAGAAAGTCAACAATTTGACTTAAAGAGTGTGGTGAATAGTAACTCGAAACACAAAATTTCATGAATGTCGAGTTAAGCACATTAGAGCTAGGTAAAAGTGAAGCTAAATTTATTTTGGATTTATTTTAAGTTCTAGTACTGAAACACTATAAAATTATGTGTTTCAGTTGGAAAGAATACCGAGAAAGAACCCGAGGAACTGAGTCAAGGCCAACAAGCGACTCGCTTGAGGTTTGTGCACAACTAACTCTTTTGTTATTTTTCAATTCCAAATTGATTTGAAATAAATTTATTGTATGATTTATGATTTTGTTGTGTTGAGAATTTTAACTTATTGAATGAAATTGCATAATTTGAATATACATTTTCTTATGCATTTAAGGATTTATTGCATTGTTTTGAGGATTGTAAATTTTAAGTTTGATGTGTTGCCAACCTTGAGCATGAATTTATGATGATTAAATATGTTGATTTGTAAATGCTTTATAAACAGAAATTGTTTTGAATATGATTTGAAACCACAGTTGACATGAAAAAATATGTTGTGAATTCTCATTAGCTTGTCTAGTGAGATAACTCCTCCACTTGATGGGGTGAGTTTCTTCCTCTTTGGCTTGCCAGTTAGGGAATGATGTGAATGAGTACTCATATATACTAGCTAGTCTTTGTTTCTCCCTTTTAGCCTCGGTTATTGGGAGAATGTGAAATGTCATGGTGTACAACATGGTGTCGACACCATATTTTGGCTGATCCCCGAAATCAATAGACCTTGAAATCGACCCCCAGCACCGAGCCTCCTTGTCATTCAATTCATTTTCGATCTCTCTTCCTTGGGATCAAACCAAAGTCAAGTCTCTTTGCCTACTAATCGCATTTTCGATCTCTCCTTATAAAAAGAATCAAACTAGTACTAAGTCTCCATGTCATTTAAATCCTTACCGATCTCTCAAATCAATTACCAAGTTTCCTGGCCAGTCAATCACACATCCGATCCCTTGTCAAATGAAATTGAACCAACATTAGGTCTTCATGCCATCCGATCCACCTTTCATAAATATTGTAGATAGTTGTTCAATAAAGTTAAGGTTTTAACCTGGCTTAATGGTGCTTCCGATCTTAAGTGTTCAGATCAGGTTTCCAATTTTAATAATCTAAAGTTCCGTTCAGTGTTTGTTCTCAGTTTAGGCCGATCTCATTTTTACAATGTTTTACCGATCTCCCATACATAGATTAATAATTGCATTCAAGTTATTCTAATATGTTCAGGCAATTAGGCGCTTATGCAACTTAGATACTTTCCGATCTCATCCAGCCATCGAACAAAAAAAGGAACTTCATTTCATTTCAAATTAAAATATATACAATTCATTCGGCTGGATGATCACCCCCAGCCTGTTTTACATTTTGTTCACCCCCTCTATCACCTTCAGCCTCCTCCTCACTATCCTTTTCGTCTTGGGGAGCCAGGTCCACCATCTAGGAAAAGTCCTCCTCGGGATAACGCTTCCAGAGCTCGGCCAAGAGATCCCCATGGGCGTTCACAAAAGCGCCGGCCTCCCTTGTCACTGCCTCTTCTTCTTTTGCTTTGAGTTCCTCAGTGAGGCGAGCGATATCAGCGGCTCGGAGTGCCCGAACCTCTTCAAGAACATGAGCTTGCTTGGCCAGTTTATCCTCGTAGAATTTCATCCTCCCCTCAATTTCAGCTATGTAGTTTTAAGTGGATGAAATTTGGGATCGGAGGGAAGCGGCTTCCTGACCCACCTTCTCGATCTCCTGCCTCAAGCGGTGAGCCTTCTCCTGGATAATATGTTGGTTCAACAAACTCTCCACACTCAGGCTCATAGTCTGGGTCAGGATATCATTAAGACTGTTCGGGGTTAGCCTATCCCGATCCTCCCAAAGGTAGATGGAGGCCCCCAAAACCTTAGCCAAACCCAGATTCTCCCAAACAGTTCGGTTCTTCTCTAGGGAATGGATCAGTACTTGAGCGTCGCGGGAGAGGGTCCTCGAGGTAGGTTGGGAAGGACCCCCTTCCGCACTCGAAGCAATTGGAGGGGGTGGTGGTGGCTCTTCTTGACGAAGAGGAGACCGAATCACTTCGGGACGAGCCTCCCTGCATCTCTACTGAGTCATGCCTGGGCGTCTGAGAAGCCTCAACGCGTTTCATCTCCCACAACTTTCTAGAGACCTCTCTCTTCTACTTTCGGCTTTCTTTGGAAGCCTCGCTACCCGCCATGCCTGCACAAAGAATAAGTCAGTGAGTTCGCTAAGGCCCAAAGGTCAGAGATATAGAAAGTACCGAGGCCGAGGTCAGAGAGCTGAAGCCCGCGTTCTTCACCGGTAATCAGCTGCATTGTCCAATGATGCAGTTTGGCCATCACCGCGTCTAAACAGGAGAATTTCTGAGTGGCCGCCTGATCTTTCAACTCCATCACCATTATGCCCTCTTCCCTATTTAGGGTGATGCGCTTTGGAAGTAATGGGCCCTGATGCAGCCAGCTACGGGAGAAACCCTCGAAACCGCTAGGAACCTTGCTCCTCATAATAAAAAAGCGGTTCTTCCAATTCTTCAATGAGGAAGGCAGGTCGATAAAAAGCCCGCAATGCGGCTTCGCCTGAAAGAACCAGTATTCTTCGTCCTTTCGACGAGTCAGCCCATGTAGCTCGGCAAACACCTTCGCTGTAGGACTGAGTCCCTTAGCTCGGCAGAGACTTCTGAAGGCTACCAGGATCTGCCATGAGTTTGGGTGAACTTGGGCTATGCAGACTTGGTGGAATTTTAGAACTTCCTTGAAGAAGTCATCAAGAGGGAACCGCAGCCCGGCCTTTAATTGCTCTTCGTATACCATGATCATATCATTTTCTTTGAAGAAGTGATCAGCTCGGAGATCACCATGGCATCTGATAAGTTCGTATGAATCAGGCCAAAGGTTATATTCTTGGCTAAACGACTGCAAATCGGTTTCTTAAAGGATTGACGGCAGCTCGTCCACAGGAAGGCTTTCTCTCCTTGAAGAATGCGTTTGCCTCGAGGGTCCCACTTAACCACGGGATGGAACGGAGGATGTTGGAGGTTCAGATCGCCCGCTTGGTCTGACCACCTCCACTTCATCAGATGACCATGAAACGTGAATGGAAGGGGGGCTCATCGCTCTCTGACCCTATGCACCGCTCATTTTCAAAGAAAAGAGAGAAATTTAACTAAAGAAAAGATCAAAACCCTTATCGGAGTGTGATCGGTGTCGGAACAACTTGAAGAAACGAGAGAATTTTGGAATCGCTCGCGAGGTGCTGAAAATGACATAAGGGAGCAACTGGCTATCCCTTCCCCTATTTATACCCGTCTGAGCATTCAATGCTCACAGTATCCCAAGCAATGCATCGGTCAGCGAAATTCGCCAGCTTTTCTGACACGTCGCAAGAACATTCCAGAAACTCATTAAATAAATAGGGGGAGATCGGCTAGTTAAAGATCGGCGAATTAAAGTAGATGTTCAGAATTATAGAGCGGTTAAGGGATGTTCAGTTAGGAATCGGATCGGATATGCACATTAGAGATCGGAAAGTAATTAATGCAATAATAATAAAATGATAATTATAAGATCTCATTTTCGAAAGGTCGGATTACATCATTTAGGCGATCTCAAGAGATCGGATTACATTAAAGGTCAGATTACATCATTTGGGCGATCTCTGGAGATCGGCAGTACATCCTATCTAGTAAAGGCCTATGTCAAAGCCTAGTCTCATGGCTGAATCAAAAGATGTGTTTGATCAGGAGATCGGCCATCGACATCGGATAGATGTACAGCTCAGATGGGGGGACTATGACTCTCATGAGGATAAGAGAGGTCATCGTCAATGTTATCGCTCCAAACAGAGCCGCTGTCGGGACACCCAATGTGGTGAGAAGCCAAATGAACTTCGAAGGGCAGTCACCAATAATAGGAGGGAAATTAGCAATCTTCTCGGCCGAAATTAGTTCGCCGATTATATCGGTCGACCGACTCGAGATTGACACGATCGATATTCTCGATCTGGATCGGTAAATTAGTCCGGTTCTCTCACTGTCATCAAATATGGCCATAGTGATTTTCTGATCACCGGGGTCGAAAATTTTCAGTTGGTGAACAACCGGAAAAAGACCAAGAGCAGCTATCATGGTCGGGATTGTTGCTGGAGCAGCTAGAACAGGAAAGTAAGAAGCGGGAGGAGAAAATGAAATGTAGAAGAATGTCTCGTTGAAGGTATATATATAGAGAAGGTATGAGCATTTATTGCTAGTAGAAAACGAAGCGATGCCTTGGAAACCAAAGAAATAAATGCTTTGACTGAACTGGCCCAGACAAAGGAGAAGACTATGGAGCAGGAAAGATCAGGAGAGGTGGGCCCGGCATGAGAGATCAGAAAAGAATCATATTAGAAGGATCGGAAGGGAGGAGAGATCGGAAAACAAAGGGAATAAAACAACTTCCAATAACTGTCGTCATAATCGAAGCCAAGGTAGTTAAAGCATTGCAGACGAGATCAAATCTCCACCGCACGCCTCATTTGCAGAATCGCCCACATTACTAACAAGTGCCAGAGTATGTCGTGACAGTCCTGTACATCTCAATCTCCACAGTTGATCTTACTTGTAAGGACAAGCCCAGAGCCCTTGGATCAAAGAAGAAGGCGACAAGACCAGCGCTTTTTATTCCCAGTGTAACACCCCTCACCCGTCTACAGTATAGCCGAGCAAGGCGTGCTACACGGCGTGCCAGAACACCTAGTCTGTGATTATTTCATTTCTTCAACTCCATTTGATTTTAAGAAGTCTTTTATGTAATATTCATATTATGCTGATACTATTGTCATACTTTGATAAAATCAGTGTTTCAAGATTGGTAATAAAAATTTGGCAAGGTGCCGTCTATATTTAGGACAAACTGTCCTTCCAAAACTGTTGAAAAAAGTTTAATATGATGATATCAAAATCTCAAATATTTCAGAGTCTCTATTTCTTAGTAAAGTCAATAGACTTTTATAGTCATTAACCAGTTCCATAATACAGTCCATAATAATTTAAATATATACAGAAAATCTCCATGTTATTTAATATGTACAAAATATTACAAACTTTAGAGCTTTCATAACATTACAAAATACAGGGCCGAATTTCAAATATACAACAAAAGTACAAAATACAAGATATCCTAAGTCCTACCATTTATGCAATGCAGTGCAGATGACTATGGACTCCTGTGCAGATCTGATGTCTCACCCGGTCGTAGGTCTGCTGGGCTCCCCAGCTGTATCTCCAATACCTATGCGTTACAAAAGCAACGCGCTAAGCAATATTGCTTAGTGGTGCCAAATATAAAGAAATATACACTAAAATAAAGTAAATAAAGTGTTTACAAATTTTTTTGGTGGTGCTGTATGTCAGTAGACTGGATTTAGGTATTTGAATTTAATAGTACTTGAATTACTGCCCGTATAGCCTATATACTGACCAGACTGGATAAACGGATATACTGGCACTGGGTACCTAGTACCTCGGGCCGTCACACCGTCAGTCACAAAGTGTCTCCCAGTGTACAAATAGCGTGGCTAAAAAGCCATATAGTCAATCTGGCGATAAGCCAAAAATAAATACACAATATGTATAGCCGCAGGCTATTAAAGTCACAGTGCGGCATAATAAGCCATAAAAACATAGTATGGCATAAAGCCATTTACAGAATAGCTGTCAGAATCCTATTGGCATGCCAACCTATCCATACTAGTCAACTAGGCAAACTAGGGCACATTATTAATTAATTGTTTAATTCTTCAATTTTTTGGAGTTTACTAACTATTATACAATTCACAAGTCAATGCATATGTTGACCTTTTTAGTTAATATGGATAAGTTATTTCTAGCATCAATATGTCACAATTTATATCTCAATATGCTGCCAATATAGTGCAATTTACCATTTTTACAAGTTGGCATTCATTGCCAAAATGCTTCAAGCATCATTGTATGCAAAATGTCAAATTCTCAATTTTTGTGTGCTAGATTGGTCTAGCTTAAAGTCATATTTCCCTTGGTTTTTAGCTTCTGGTCAAAGAAGCAAAATTGTAGCTCTATGTCTTATTGCACGCAGGAAAAAATTTCAGGTCATTCTGAGTTGTATAGACCAAGGTATGGTCAATTTACTAAAGCTGGACAGATTGCACCTTTAGTGCAAAATTTGGTCAATTTTAGGTCAGTTTTGGTTCGGCAGTTTATGTACCCGAACTTGTGCAAGCCATTTGACTTGGTTCTGGCCATTTCTGGGCTTTGGTGTCTTCATAAGACTTGTAGATATAGGTCTTAACTATTCATGGTCAAAATTTCAGGTCAATTAGACCTGTTTTGAGTGAGTTATGGCCTAAGAACTAACTGCTGCCCAAATGGTCAGTTTTCAGGCCTTAAATGCACTAATCCGGATTTGGTCACTTTTTAAGGTCAGTTTCTAGGCAGAATTTTGGCAACATTTCTACATGAAAGTTGGCATATTTGGTGTCTAGTTTCACCCCATATTGGCCTCATACCAATTGGGTTCACAGTTTGGCACTCATAGCCTAAATTAGGTGCTGCCTCCAATACACAACCTGCACATACACTTCCAATTTGATGTTCCTTCTCCTCCTCATTACTACAATATTCAATCAACAACACTTCCATACATATATTGTACACAATTCCAGCTAAAATTCTGGGCAGAATACTCAAGTCCACAAGGCACACAATACACCATTAAACTTCAATATTTACATCCACCCAAATTCAACATACTTCAATGTTAATATTACACATATACTTCAACATATTCATACTTCAATATCACTTACACTTGCTGCCCACAATTTAACATTAACATATATCATTAATAATCACATGTTCACACACAATTTCATGCTATTAGGGGCTGCCAAACATGGCAGTTTGCTCAAGGCATCAAGGTTCCATTTCACACCTTTAATCTAAACACTACATGCACAAACTTACTACAACTTTCATTTGAATTAATCAACCTTCATTTTCATTCATTAGAAGTAAAAATAAATTAAGCTCAACAAGGGTTCATGGCTGCCGAAAATGGACAAGTCCATTTCTCACTATTTCTTTCATTTCTCTTCACCAAAACACTCACCTCAACCTAAACACAAGCTTTACTAAAGCAAGGGAGAGGTTTTGGACACTTACCACTTGAAAGCTTCCCTCAAACTTCACCAAATCTTGTTTTTCTTGCTGCCAATATCTTCCCCAAGGTGAGCATGCAAGCTTTAATGAAGGAAGGAAGTGGAAAGGATGGCTAGAACATGCTTGCATGGAGGTAGAGCAAGGTGCGACAATGGAGTCCTCCCATGGTGGATATTCGGCTGGTTTGTGTTTTGGTGAAGAAGAAGTGGTTTCTGCCCACTAATGGCTTAGATAATGTTCCAAGGATTGAGTTAGTGGAGCACTAACTCTAAACTAATTGTTTAATTAGTTAAACTTTCATTATTTGCACCTTTAGCTCAATTATTTCACTATTTACATAATGTATCACCATTTAATTTTTCATGACATTTCTAAAGTGTAATATCATTTATTTTTAATGGACATTGAGGTCAAAAGGCAACACTATGTGTCAAATGACCAAAATATCCCACTTCGGGTTACATTCCCGATTTGTCGGTAACACCGATTTTTTTTCTGTTTCTCGATTTTTCATTTTTCTTTGTACTAATCTATTAATTTTTTCTTTGATATTTCTAGTGTCAATTACATTTCAATAAACCTTTATTTATGTCTCAAAATTAAATTCAGAGGGTTCCTCGCGGTCCTGGGGTCGGCAATGGCCTTCCCGGTGCGGTCACCCATCGTTGTGGTGCCAGCTCATTTAACTTAGCATCATTTTCTCTCTTTCATTTATGTTTGATTTTTCTTGTATTTTCTTTTTATTTATTTCATCATTATATGTCTGTTTACTATCACCGAAGTGTAGTTCCAAACATACTGACTTGCCTGGACTGTTATTTGACTACTGGAGCAATAGAACGTACAAAATATGTACAGTGGGGATGTTACAACTCTTCCCCTCTAAATAAAAATTTCATCCTCGAAATTTACCTGATGTGAAGAGCTGAGGGAACTATTGTCTCATTGTCTCCTCGCTCTCCCATGTTGCCTCTTCCGTGTTGTGGTGTCTCCATAGGATTTTCACTAGTGGAATTGTCTTATTTCTGAGCTCTTTTACCTCTCGTGCCAAGATTTTAATTGGTTCTTCTTCATATGTCAGGTCAGGTTGTACCACAATTTCTTCTGCTGAGATGACATGTGAAGGATCTAATATGTATCTTCTGAGCATCTAGACATGGAACACATTATGTATCTTATCCAGCTCAGGTGGTAAGGCTAATCGGTAGGCTACTGGTCCCACATGTTCAATAACTTCATATGGGCCAATAAACCTAGGGCTTAGTTTTCCCTTTTTCCAGAATCTCAACACTTTCTTCCACGGTGATACTTTGAGAAATACCTTCTCGCTAACTTCATACCCAATGTCTTTTCTCCTCAAGTCAGCATAAGATTTCTGTCGGTCTGAGGCAACTTTCAAATTGGCCTTTATCAGTTTCACCTTTTCCTCTGTCTGTTTTATCAGGTCTGGCCCCACTAGCTTATCTTCACCCAATTCAGTCCAACATACAGGTGTTCTGCATTTTCTCCCATATAGTGCTTCATAGGGTTCCATCTGTATGCTAGCTTGATAGCTATTATTATATGCAAATTCTGCCAGTGGAAGGTATCTATCCCAACTTCCCTCAAACTCAATAACACAACTTCTCAGCATTTCCTCGAGGACCTATCACATATATTCGGTTATTATTATCATTATCAGTTCAATTATTGTTTACAATAACTCAATGAGTTTCAAAATTTACCTGGATTATTCTTTCTGACTGTCCATCCGTCTGAGGATGAAAAGCCGTACAAAAATGGAGTTGTGTGCCCAAGGATTCTTATAATTTCTTCCAAAATCTAGATGTAAACCTCGGGTCTCTATCAGATATAATGGAAAGTGGAATTCCATGTAGTCTAACTATCTCACTGATGTACAATTCTGCTAGCTTTTCCAGTGAGTAGTCGATTCGATCGCGAGAAAATGTGCTGATTTGGTTAACCTATCCACAATCATCCATACTGCATCATGCTTCTTCTGAGTGAGAGGTAGACCACTAACAAAGTCCATAGTGACTTGGTCCCATTTCCATTCAGGTATGTTTATGGGCTGCAATAAACCTGATAGAACTTGATGTTCTGCTTTGACTTGTTGACAGGTCAATCATCTAGTTACATAGTCAACTATGTCCTTCTTCACACCTGGCCACCAGTATCGGAGTTTCAGGTCATGGTACATTTTTGTGCTTCTTGGGTGCATAGCATACACACTGTTATGTGCTTCTTTTAGAATACTGGTTTTCAATTCTTTATCATCTGGAACACACACTCTTTCTTTATAGTACAGGCACCCATTTTCTTTCACTTCATATTCAGTTTCCTCCCCCTCAGTGATTTTGCCCATAACAGCCATTAATTAACCATCTGTCTTCTGCCCATCCTGTATCTGTTGTAACAGATTCGGCTTCACTTGCAACTCAGCCAAAATAACTCCATCATGAGTTAAGGATAGTTGGGCATTCAGAGATCTTAATGCTACAATAGATTTTCTGCTTAAAGCATCAGCGACTACATTTGCCTTCCCAGGGTGGTAGTCAATCACACAATCATTATCTTTCAGGAATTCAATCCATCGCCTCTGTCTCAAATTAAGTTCCTTAGGTTGGCGGATACTTGGACTCTTATGGTCCGTGTATATGTAGCATTTTTCTCCATACAAGTAATGCCTCTATATCTTCAATGCGAAGATAATTGCCGCTGCTAACTCCAAATCATGAGTAGGGTAATTCTTTTCATGTGGCCTTAATCACTGGAAGCATATGCGACCACTTTCCCTTCTTGCATGAGTACACACCTAACCCATTGTGTGAGGCATCATCAGTAAACTACAAAGTCTTTTCGGACATTGGCTGTGTTAACACGGTTCCTCTGTCAACATAGCCTTGACCTCTCAAAGCGGCTTGACACTTGTCATTCCAGTCAAATTTCATATTCTTGTGTAGTAATTTGGTCATTGGAGCAGCTATCAGGGAAAATCCCTTTACAAATCTTCTATAATATCCAGCTAACCCCAAGAAACTTCTGATCTCAGTTGTATTTCTGGGAGGCTTCCATTCCATCACTGCTTCAATCTTCTTGGGATGCACTCTAATCCCTTCAGCTGATACTACATGTCCAAGGAATGCAATCTCATTCAACCAGAACTCACACTTGGACAATTTAGCATACAATTTCTTCTCTTTTAGAGTCTGCAGAACAATTCTCAAATGCTCATCATGTTCTGCTTTATCCTTGGAATACACCAGGATGTCATCAATGAAGACCACTACGAACCGATCTAAGTATGGATGGAAGATACGGTTCATAAGGTCCATGAATGCTGCTGGAGCATTTGTTAACCCAAATGGCATCACCAGGAATTTATAATGCCCATACCGAGTTCTAAATGCAGTCTTAGGCACATCTGCATCCTTAACCCTTAGCTGATGATACCCTGATCTGAGATCAATCTTAGAAAACACACCAGCTCCCTTCAACTGATCAAACAGATCGTCAATTCTAGGAAATGGATACTTGTTCTTCACTGTTACTCTGTTTAACTGCCGATAGTCAACACATAACCTCAGTGTCCCATCTTTCTTCTTTATAAATAGTACCGGAGCTCCCCAAGGTGACACACTGGGGCTTATGAACCCCTTGTCTAGTAATTCTTGCAGCTGGATTTTTAACTCTTTCAATTCAGCAGGTGCCATCCTATAAGGAGCAATTGAAATGGGAGCTGTACCCGGCATAATCTCAATAGCAAATTCAACTTCCCTTTCTGGTGGTAAACTAGGCAATTCCTTAGGAAATACCTCAGAGAAATCCCTTACTGTGGGTATGTCAGACAAGTTAAGTTTACCCTGCCTAGTGTCAACCACGTGTGCCAGATAGGCTTCACACCCTTTTCTCAACCATCTCCTTGCAACTGTAGCTGAGATGACATTGGACAAGAAATCTGTCCTTTCACCCACTACTATTATTTCTTCGTTCTCAGCAGTTTTCAGAATGATTCTCTTCAATTTACAATCTACTATTGCCTGATGATGGGATAACCAATCCATTCCCAAAATCACATCAAACTCATGGAAAGGCAATTCGATTAAGTCTGCTGAGAACTCTTTCCCTTGAATCTTCAATGGATAACCCTTATACACCTTGTTTACTACCACACTATTGCCTAGCGGATTTGTGACCAGGATGTCCTGGTCACTTTCCTCCACTAGTATTCCCTTTTCTACGGGCAGCTTGATACAAATATATGAATGAGTAGATCCAAGATCCACTAATGCATGCACAGAAGTATTATAAAGGAGGAACGTACCCTTGATGACATCTGAAGCATCCTGTTCCTCCTGTGCCCTTATAGCATAGGCTCTGGCTGGTTTTCTGCCTTCTACTCTCTCCACAGTTACGTCGAGTTTTACGTGAAGTAATCGATCGCCTGCCTTACTCGGCCTTCTACCCCTTGGAGCTGGAGGTGCAGGCCTATCAGTTGATACTAAAGTGGATGTAGTAGTTCTGCGAGGACAATCTCGGACTAGGTGGTCTGTAGATCCACACCGTAAACAAGCACCTATCATCCTCCAACATTCACCCTTATGCCATTTTTGGCAATGTGGGCAAGCAACAGAATCTTGTTGGGTCCCTGACTGCCCGATCTGGAGAGCTAGCCATTGAAGGGGTGGACTGGCCTCTCCTTAGTGCAAACTGAGATTTGGGCCTCTGTGACTGACCCTGACTTGGTGCTCTACTAAAACTCCGAGTAGGCGAACCTCTGAATTTCTTACTAGGGGCAGAAGATGTACCGGTCTGACCCTGACCTCTTTTTTACTGTCTGTCCCTTCTATTCTGCTCATTCATTCTAGCTTTTTCAACCTTCAGTGTAGCTTCCAATAACTTGGCAAAATCTGTAATCCCCAAGGCTGTAATCATTACTTTAATGTTATCATTGAGTCCTTCCTCAAATCTCTTGCATCTCTCTGCCTCATTAGGGACTATTTCCCGCCCATAGCAGCTCAGTCTGACAAACTCTCTTTCATATTTAGCCACTGTCAGCTGTCTCTGGCGTAGGGTAATAAACTCCCTTCTCTTCTCTTCCAAGTATACACTGCCCACATACTTCTTTCTAAACTCAGTGAGAAAGAAATCCCAAGTTATCTATTCTGGTGGCACCTCACTAGTTACTGTATCCCACCACTGGTATGCATCATCCTGCAGAGTGATAATCTGACTTCCAAATTCTGCTCTGGAGTACAATGAAGTTGTTTCAAGACTCTTCCAGTTCTGTCCAACCAGTTTTCAGCTGTGACAGAATCATCTTCTCTTTTGCCCAGAAAGTCCATTGCTCCAAACTTCCTGAGTCTCTCCATATAAGATTTTTGATGTGGAGGTGGTGGTGGTGGCATAACTCCTGCCATCTGTCTAAAGAACTCAGCCATTTACTGAAATGTGGCTGGTGCATTTGGTACTGGTGGAGCAGGTTCCCTCCTGTCTCCTGGTTCAGTCATAGATGGAGCATGACTTTCCACTTCCTCATCGACCGCTCTCTGCGATGTGGAGTCCATATTCTGATCAAAATAACAAAACAAATCAAAAAATCTGCATTAGAGTCATCTTAACACTTACAATGCAATGCATGATGTGCAATCTATCTAGGTCCAGAAACGCCTAAACCGTGCTCTGATACCACTAAATGTAACACCCCTCACCCGTCTACGGTATAGCCGAGCAAGGCGTGCTACACGGCGTGCTACACGGCGTGCCGGAACACCTAGTCTGTGATTATTTCATTTCTTAAACTCAATTTGATTTTAAGAAGTCTTTTATGTAATATTCATATCATGCTGATACTATTGTCATACTTTGATAAAATCAGTGTTTCAAGATTGGTAATAAAAATTTGGCAAGGTGTCGTCTATATTTAGGACAAACTGTCCTTCCAAACCTGTTGAAAACAGTTTAATATGATGATATCAAAATCTCAAATATTTCACAGTCTCTATTTCTCAGTAAAGTCAATAGACTTTTATAGTCATTAAACAGTTCCATAATACAGTCCATAATAATTTAAATATATACAGAAAATCTCCATGTTATTTAATATGTATAAAATATTACAAACTTTAGAGCTTTCATAACATTACAAAATACAGGGCTGAATTTCAAATATACAACAAAAGTACAAAATACAAGATATCCTAAGTCCTACCATTTATGCAATGCAGTGCAGATGACTCTGGACTCCTGTGCAGATCTGATGTCTCACTCGGTCATAGGTCTGCTGGGCTCCCCAGCTGTATTTCCAATACCTACGCATTACAAAAGCAACGCGCTAAGCAATTTTGCTTAGTGGTGCTAAATATAAAGAAATATACACTAAAATAAAGTAAATAAAGTGTTTACAAATTTTTTTGGTGGTGCTGTATGTCAGTAGACTGGATTTAGGTATTTGAATTTAATAGTACTTGAATTACTGCCCGTGTAGCCTATATCTTGACGGTGGATAAAGGGATATCGCCTTTGGGTACCTAGTACCTCGGGCCGTCACACCATCGGTCACAAAGTGTCTCCCGGTGTGCAAATAGCGTGGCTAAAAGGCCATATAGTCAATCTGGCGATAAGCCAAAAATAAATACACAATATGTATAGCCGTAGGCTATTAAAGTCACCGTGCAGCATAATAAGCCGTAAAAACACAGTACGGCATAAAGCCATTTACAGAACAGCTGTCAGAATCCTATTGGCATGCCAACCTATCCATACTAGTCAACTAGGCAAACTATGGACATTATTAATTAATTGTTTAATTCTTCAATTTTTTGGAGTTTACTAACTATTATATAATTCAAAAGTCAATGCATATGTTGACCTTTTTAGGTAATATGGATAAGTTGTTTCTAGCATCAATATATCACAATTTATATCTCAATATGCTGCCAATATAGTGCAATTTACTATTTTTACAAGTTGGCATTCATTGCCAAAATGCTTCAAGCATCATTGTATGCAAAATGTCAAATTCTCAATTTTTGTGTGCTAGATTAGTCTACTTAAAGTCATATTTCCCTTGGTTTTTAGCTTCTGGTCAAAGAAGCAAAATTGTAGCTCTATGTCTGATTGCAAGCGGGGCAAAATTTCAGGTCATTCTGAGTTGTATAGACCAAGATATGGTCAATTTACTAAAGCTGGACAGATTGCACCTTTAGTGCAAAATTTGGTCAATTTTAGGTAAGTTTTGGTTCGGTAGTTTATGTACCCGAACTTGTGCAAGCCATTTGACTTGGTTATGGCAATTTATGGGCTTTGGTGTCTTCATAAGACTTGTAGATATAGGTCTTAACTATTCATGCTCAAAATTTCAGGTCAATTGGACCTGTTTTGAGTGAGTTATGGCCTAAACACTAATTGCTGCCCAAATGGTTAGTTTTCAGGCCTTAAATGCACTAATCCGGATTTTGGTCACTTTTTAAGGTCAGTTTCTAGGCAGAATTTTGGCAACATTTCTACATGAAAGTTGGCATATTTAGTGTCTAGTTTCACCCCATATTGGCCTCATACCAATTGGGTTCACAATTTGGCACTCATGGCCTAAATTAGGTGCTGCCTCCAATACACAACCTGCACAAAGCACGTACACTCCAAATTTGATGTTCCTTCTCCTCCTCATTACTACAATATTCAATCAACAACACTTCCATACATATATTGTACACAATTCCAGCTAAAATTCTGGGCAGAATACTCAAGTCCACAAGGCACACAATACACCATTAAACTTCAATATTTACATCCACCCAAATTCAACATACTTCAATGTTAATATTACACATATAGTTCAACATATTCATACTTCAATATCACTTACACTTGCTGCCCACAATTTAACATTAACATATATCATTAATAATCACATGTTCACACACAATTTCATGCTATTAGGGGCTGCCAAACATGGCAGTTTGCTCAAGGCATCAAGGTTCCATTTCACACCTTTAATCTAAACACTACATGCACATACTTACGCACAAACTTACTACAACTTTCATTTGAATTAATCAACCTTCATTTTCATTCATTAGAAGTAAAAATAACTAAAGCTCAGCAAGGGTTCATGGCTGTCGAAAATGGACAAGTCCATTTCTCACTATTTCTTTCATTTCTCTTCACCAAAACACTCACCTCAACGTAAACACAAGCTTTACTAAAGCAAGGGAGAGGTTTTGGACACTTACCACTTGAAAGCTTCCTTCAAACTTCACCAAATCTTGTTTTTCTCGCTGCCAATATCTTCCCCAAGGTGAGCATGCAAGCTTTAATGAAGGAAGGATGTGGAAAGGATGGCTAGAACATGCTTGCATGGAGGTAGAGCAAGGTGCGACAATGGAGTCCTCCCATGGTGGAAATTCGGCTGGTTTGTGTTTTAGTGAAGAAGAAGTGGTTTCTGCCCACTAATGGCTTAGATAATGTTCCAAGGATTGAGTTAGTGGAGCACTAACTCTAAACTAATTGTTTAATTAGTTAAACTTTCATTATTTGCACCTTTAGCTCAATTATTTCACTATTTACATAATGTATCACTATTTAATTTTTCATGACATGTATAAAGTGTAATATCATTTATTTTTAATGGACATTGAGGTCAAAAGGCAACACTATGTGTCAAATGACCAAAATACCCCACTTCGGGTTACATTTCCGATTTTTTGGTAATACCGATTTTTGTCTGTTTCTCGATTTTTCATTTTTCTTTGTACTAATCCATTAATTTTTTCTTTGATATTTCTAGTGTCAATTACATTTCAATAAACCTTTATTTATGTCTCAAAATTAAATTCAGAGGGTTCCCCGCGGTCTTGGGGTCGGCAACGGCCTTCCCGGTGCGGTCACCCTTCGCTGTGGTGCCGGCTCGTTTAACTTAGCATCATTTTCTCTCTTTCATTTTTGTTTGATTTTTCTTGTATTTTCTTTTTATTTATTTCATCATTATATGTCTGTTTACTATCACCGAAGTGTAGTTCCAGACATACTGACTTGCCTGGACTGTTATTTGACTACTGAGCAATAGAACGTACAAAATATGTACAGTGGGGATGTTACACCCAGCCCTCGGATCGCCCTTGACAAGAGAATTTTGAGCCGTCAGATTAGAAAAAGAGAAAGGACAAATATGCTGAAAAGGATCTCAACCGTTCATTCTGATTCTCTTTAATTCCCAAGCATCAGATCATGTCCTTTAAAATCCAAACCTTCCATCTCCCTCAAAGAAAATCCTGACCCTTCATTAGGAGCACCCAGTCCTTATAAATACCTGCATGAAAACTGTTAAAAAAAGGAGGGAGGAAAAAACGAAGAAAAGGGTGGTGACTATAGTGGAAAGGCTCTGAAACTTAATTCAGTTTTGCTACTCTGCTATTTTTTTTTTAACTCTCAAAAATAGGAAAAAACTTCAGAAACCAGTTTTCTAAAGTATTTTCTTTGAAGAAGTATTGAATACTGAAACCCTCCATTTTCAGTTCGTTCATTACTTTGTGATACGTTCTCTTAGTTTCAGTTTTGCCTTCATTTCCACTTTCATTTTCCAAGCTCAACCTCATTCAAACTCGGTTGTTGTCATTTCGGTTTAACTGCATTTTAACTTGGTACTCTTCATTCCAAGGCGAACATTAGTCCCCAGGCTAGCAGCGCATGGTTCTACTATATTTTGTGACTCCATAGTTAGTTCTATAGAATCAATTCCCTGCAGGTAAGTGTCTATACCGCTGCTTTATCAAGTTTTCGTTTTTATTTTATGTATTTTCTTTGTTTTCATGCTCGTAATTTTCGTTAAATTTATGTTATGTTAAAAACCCCACGAAGGTGGTTATCTTCCAGAGTTTCCTTTTTTTCATCCGTACATGTCATTTACCTTTTTCTTAGCCTCTATTACCTTCAAATGAGGGTATTTTGGTTCCAAGTAACGTATAGGTAGTTTGGTGAAATGTTGGTAGCTGTACCCTAACACAAAAGTTTCTTCAAAATAAAAGTTTGGATAATAAATCATAGGAGAATTATGAAGTTGAACCACTAGACTAGCTCAGAAGATAACTGGGCATAGAGGGGGATCGAAGTAAGGTCGGGTCCCTGACTAGTGAACGGAAGAGATCAGATGTTGCCTGTTAAAAGGTGTTGGAAAGGTAATCACATAGGAGATCGAAAAAGAAATTTAGTTTGTATCCCCTATATAGTCGTGAGATACTAACGGGTCAAGAGAAGCCCTGTTCGGGCTCTCAGCGTCTTCGGATGTCAGAGCCTCTAGTCTAAGGTCTTTACGATATATGATCACAACTAAATTTCAGGAGGTCGGGAAAGATTTCTTACCCGATCCCCACTTAAACAAAAGAGATCGGAGGAGAGTTCTTATCTGATTCTCAACCAAAATTTTTAATAAGTATTAAAAGAGATCGGAGGAGAGTTCTTATCCGATTCTCAATTAAAAGTTTTAATAAATATTTAAAAAGATCGGAGGAGAGTTCTTATCCGATCTTCAATAAAAAAACTTTAATAATCATTTAAAGAGATCAAAGGAGAGTTCTTATCCGATTCTCAACCAAAAGTTTTAATAATCATTTAAATAGGTCGGAGGAGAGTTCTTATTCGATTTTCAACCAAAAACTTTAATAATCATTTAAAGAAGTCAGAGGAGAGTTCTTATCCGATTCTCAACCAAAAGCTTTAATAATCATTTAAAGAGGTCGGAGGAGAGTTCTTATCCGATTCTCAACCAAGATTTTAATAAATATATGGAGATTGGAGGAGAGTTCTTATCCGAGATCCATCATTCAAACTTTAAATAGAATATCCCCAGAGATCGGAAAAGCTTTTACCCGGATTTTCTCGAATCCAAACTAAAATAGCACAATACATAAAGTAACCCCCTAAACAAAACTGATACGCAACACCAACTCACTAAGGGTCGTCTCATTTATTTATGTATCTGGGTAACCCGAATTAGTGAAAAATCAAATATTCCCTTTTATCAAAAGGATTAACATTTCCATTCGAACTCCCCTAACTATCGATTTTAATTTATAAAGAGCGTAAAGTTAAATCTGCTCACCCTCATTAAGGGATGAGGTGGGGTGCCTAACACCTTCCCCACCCGTTTACGGACCTCGAACCTAGAATCTCTATTTTTGAAGTGATTTCATTTTAATTTATTTTCACAAATGGTTTTCTTTAATTTCCCTCAAAATTAAAGTGGCGGCTCCTCACTCTTTCCCACTTCGGTGAGTGTTCGTCTAGGCGACCGCAAAACACCTTGCGACAGCTTGGCGACTCCACTGGGGAAATAAAACCTTCACCTTAACCCCGGTTCAGAGGTCCAAAAGTAGATTTAATTTTATGCTCAAACCATAGTTAGGTGGGCTTAATTTACAAAATTCCATATGTTAATTATCGTTATTTTTGCTAACTGTTTTGCTTGTCTTGATTGTCTTATCCCCTGTAGCACTCTTCGTCTAAAAAGAAAAAAAAGAAAAACTCCCCCATATTGAGAAGAGGTAAAGGTGTCCCTTCACATACTGAACACTCACACAAAGTCCTCACACACTTCAGCCCTATGCCCAGGCTTTCTCATCCTCTAGGAAAATAGGAGGGAGTCATGTAGCGGTACCCGTGGGTTTTATCCCGTTAGTATCCGTGAAGGCTTCTGCTCAGATTGAAACTCATTCTATTTACTGTGATACCCGTGGAACTCTCCCGTTAGCATCATGGTGATAGAATGGGGCTCTACTGTTTACAGTGGGGGTAATTTGGGAACCTGTGGCTTTTTAGAAATTTAGACCCTGAGCTAAACTATCACAATAGTTAGAAGCCGTAGCAAACTATCTCATAAGATAAAACTATCCAATTAGGTAGCACCTATCCGGTAACAAGACTCTCCTTATTTTAGGACAAAAGGGACATGCTTGCTCTCACCCTGTTTTGTTTGTGTTTTCTTATGTTATTATTTTTAAGGGTAATCTTGGATCATACTGTTAGGAGGACCTACACACTTTCCTACTTTGATAAATGTGTAGGTGTTACCCTGTCAATAGTATAATTTAAAATTACCTAAATTCGTCCTGCTAACAAATTTTCTTACAGGCATCATTGAATTAAGGTCTGTAAAAGAATAAGCATCATTTTAACATGGCATCCTCGAGTCAGTCGGCAGAAGAATTTCCTAAACCGGAACAGCATGCTAAACCGTGGTCCGAATCGCTTCAGGGTTCAGTACCTCCACAAAGTGATGTCATTAGGGCAGATGCCAACTTGTTACCCCCGTTGGATCTGAGCAAAGTTGAAGTCAAAAGCACCTGCCTCGAAGGTTTATCCAGTAGTTGGAGGTCGCTTCCCAATCAGGTCAAGGCACAATTTGAGGAAAAATATGGAAGGATTGCGACCTTGATATGAGTCAAAGTTCAAGTCCCGGTATTAAAGGCCATGCTATTGGTTTGGAATCCCAAGTATGGGGTATTCTCCTTCAATGATATCGACACTACCCCCACTATGGAAGAATATTAGGCATTGCTAGAAATTCCTTATGCAGTGCAGAATCGGATCTACCTACACCTTGAACATAGGCAGACCTGGAAACGGTTCGCACACATGTTGGGGATTCCCCCAGAAGAAGCAAAGGCAAGGGAAATTGTCAAAGGAAACACGCATGGATGGTATTGGACTTACCTCAAGAAGTGGTTAGATCAATACATCCATAATGAACAATGGGAGCAAGCTTCATTGGCACTTGCTTTGGGAATCTATGGCTTGATATTGTTCCCTGGGCCTCCGGGAATTATAACCTGCAGCGTTGTGGAGATATCCTGGGCAGTAGAAAAGCAGAAGGTCAACCCAATATCGTTAATTCTTGCAGAGACTTTATTAACCCTTACTTACTGTCGACAACAAGGCAAGGGGTCCATCAAGTGTTGTTCTCAATTGTTGCACCTCTAGATCATCAGTCACATATGCCCTATAGAGACAAAGGGGTTAACTTGGTATCTTGACCAACCTCTTATCAAAAAGATGACCAGATTAGCAATCAGCCCAAAGGATGAGCTGCAGTGGCAAGAACAGATTCTGAGTTTCAACAGCCATGACTACTGTTGGAAGAAATTGTGGACGTCGGGTCAACCCATTTTGTTCAGCACAGGGAGTAATTGTCCAGTGTCTCTAATTGGAGTGACCGGACACACAAATTACATCCCAGCCTTAGTAATGAGATAGTTCGGTTCAACCCAGTCTGCAATCAGTATTGAAGAATACCACCGAGGTCATTTCTATCACCGATAATGAAGAAGAATTGAAAGTAGCTTGCAAATCCTGGGAAAACATCACTATGATAGAAAGGTTGCCTAAAGGTCCGAGTGTCACGTGCAATTATCTTAAATGGAGGGCTGGCAGGGATCAAGGACACTCAACTGTAGATCCAACCAAATTCGAAGACAGCGACCCCCGTTAAAACATCCTTTCAGAAGAAGCTAGCGCTCGTTTATCCGACTCTCTACAAAAGGCAAATACCGAAAACTCGCAACTACAAGAACAAATAAAACAGTTAGAAGACCAACAGCAGATCCTCAAAAGAAAAGTAAAAAGGCTCAGGGAAGACGCAAGGACCGAAAAGATAGGGTTTGAAGAGCAAGAAACACGATGGGAAAGGGAAAAGAGCTCTCTCCAAGCTACAATAAAAGAAGCAGAAGTACAAAATGGCAAGCTTCAAGAGAAAATGAAATACCAAGAGATACACATGGAGGAGTATAAACAAGAAAGCAAAAAGAAGAAGCTTGAACTAAAGGGGCAAGCACAGCTTATCGATGATATCCTGAGAGAATGTGCTAAAGAAAGGAAAGAAAAAGAAAGACAAGCCACTCTCTATCAAGAGCTAAAAGAAAATGTTGACCAGCTAGAGAGAATGATAGCACAAGAGAAATAAGAACTATTGCCTGAATTCGAGTATGCCCTAAGGATATTCAACTCCGCCAGACAAGAAGAAAGGCTGTATAAATATCTCAGGAAATGTCATTACATTATTAAGAACCTCCCTGAGCCTAGGCCGATGTAAAGAATGCCATGTACGAATTATTCAATTAATGGAATAACTTTTGGGCCATTGTTTAGCAAAATTGTGAATGAATAGTATGACTCCCGTAGGAACCCCCTCGCTAGGGTTATTCGAAAAATTGGATGCACCATATGGACAGATACAGTAAATGCACATTCAATCTAGTCATTCACCGTTGGACTATCGAACGATGCCATGATAAAATTGATGCAATTATTCTTCTGCAGATTTCATCTTGGCTCTCAGATGCCACCGTATCCTTTGTCCACACTAGGACCCTTTTAATTTTTAATTCAAAATTCACTAAAAATATTCTTTTTTATTCCCTACAGAAAATCAACATTGCTTCAAACAAAGCAAGCCTGACTAGACACACAGTTCAACCCAGGCGAGTGTACTTAACAAGGTCACGAACAAGAAGGCTAATGGAAGACTAGGAACAAGTCCAGAACCTACAAGGACAAGTGTCCGAACTGAAAGACCAGGTCTCAGAGCTCATGAGACTAATGAGAGAGATGTCCCATAATAAGCCTGCTTCAGAGCCTAACTTACCACTACCTCCCCCACCTCCTACAACGGTTGATTCTCATCATGCTTCAACCTCTTTCACTTTTCAGCCACCTATCCCGGATCTGACAATCACCGTCAATCTGACTCCCCTGAATAATGATCCACCTTTCTCCCATTACCCGACTGTCCCAAATGCAGAGCCATACCCTTCAATCCCGATCCCTCCGGTCCATTCTGCCCCTCATTTCCCAGCTGGGGGAGTATTTCAAGCAGTAGGGGGGGAAAATAAGACGAGAGAAAATGAGAAGCTGTCTACTCTAGAAGAGAGATTAAGAGCGATAGAGAGACTGAACATGTATGGTTCAATTGATGTGGCGTCACTGAGATTGGTGCTTGATGTGGAGGTGCCGCTTAAGTTCAAGATCCCGGACTTCGACAAATACACTGGGAACTCAGACCCCCACATTCACTTGGCCACTTATATTGCCAAAATGTCCGCCCTGACGGAAGACGATAGACTCCTGGTTCACTTCTTTTACGAGAGTCTCTCCGGGGCAGCCCTGAGATGGTGTATTTAGTAGGACAGGAGCAAATTATGCTCCTGGAAGGATTTGGCTGATGCTTTCTTGAAACAATACAAGTTCAACTATGACGTGGCCCCCACAAGGAGAGACCTCCAAAACCTGATACAGAGGGAAAGAGAAAGCTTCAAAGAATATGCCCAGAGGTGGAGAGAGAAAGTGGTAGAAGTATATCCTCTGGTTACTGATAATGAGCTATGCTCCTTGTTCATTGAGACATTGAAGGCTCCATACTTCAATCTGATGATTGGAAACACTTCCAATAGCTTCTCGAACATCATCCAAGCTGGTGAGAGGATAGAAGCTAACTTAAGGATGGGACGACTGCAGGAGTTGACTGAGAATCCTGTAAAGAAAACTGCCAGTTTTGGCAAGAAGAAAGAACGTGATGTAAATTCCATCACCCGACAGAACACCCAATCTTCATTACCTCCAAATAACTACTGGCCATATCCTCCCCCTCATGGCCAAACCATTGCAAACATTCCACCCCCTTTTCCAAATTATCACCCTCCTCGTCCACAGTATCCACCACCAACAAACTACCAGCCCAGACCACCTCCTCAACCTACTCAACCCAGACCACCTCAAAATAACCTGAGACCACCAAGAAATTCTGATCCACCTCTTCCCCTGCCACTTAGCGAAATATACCGATACCTCGTCGGTATAAATCAAATAGTGCCAATTCCCCTTGACCCAATTCAGCCACCATACCCCAGGTGGTATGATGCCAGTGCACGGTGTGAGTATCATGGAGGGGCACAGGGGCATTCAACTGATAATTATGGGGCACTCAGAGGGAGAGTGCATGCCCTAATCAGAAACAGATGGTTAAAAATCGAAGGGAATGGCTCCCTTCCCAATGTCACCTCAAACCCATTGCCCAATCACGGTACGGGCAGTGGCGTGAATATGATAGATTCAGAAGGAGAAAGGTCAACTTTGGAGATAGATCAACTGATTCCTCACTTTGAGGAAATTTTTACAATGGCAGTAAGGGAAGGTTATCTCTACCCTCAAACACCAAAGCCTGAAAATAGTGCAGGATGCCCCTATCATGGAGGAGCAGCTGACCACAAGCTGCAAAATTGTGAGGAGTTCAAACAAGAGGTCCAGAACCTACTGTCCCTCAAGGTCTTAAGATGCCAAGCAAGGTCGAAAATGGAGGGTGGAATAAATGCAGCCCGATTCGGCCAAAATGCCTCTAATCACAGAATGACCTTCTCTGCCCCAGCATCATCACCACCAGTAACAATCATCAGAACCCCGCCTCAACTCCCTATCACAAACACCCATGCCATACCTTGGAACTATAATTTCCAAGTCTTCACCCAAGGAGCATCAAGCAGTACACCGGCTCCTAGCCTTGCCTCACCTTCAGTACCTCCTAAACCGTGCTTCGCTCCTCACGAGCACTTTAAGATGACTTACGCTGGACCTTTTGGTAATGCTACTCCCCAATCAAACCCCCAGCCCGTCGTTACCACAAAATCCTCCCCACTTGAGCAAGAGGTTGAATTTATAACCCGAAGTGGGAGATGTTATGGGGGTGAAGAGAAAGAAAAGTAGAGAGGGAAAGTAAAAATGGGAGAGCACCAAGAGAATATAGAAGAGGAGGTTGAAAAAGTAGAGAGAGGAGAACCTGCCAGATCAAACGAAGAGGAGGAGCTATTGCTTTAAATAATGAAGCAAAGTGAGTACGACGTTGTTGAACAGTTAAGAAAGACACCTGCTCGAATTTCACTATTATCCTTGATTTTGAGCTCAGAGGTACATCGCCAAGCCTTGCAGAAGATCCTGGAAAAGGCCTTCATTAACCCCGACGTCACATCAGGCCAATTTGAGAAAATAGTGGGGCAAATTCAGGCATCCAGTTTTGTCACTTTTTCAGAAGAAGAGATAGACCGGCAGGCCTAAAGCACACTAAGGCTCTGCATGTGACAGTAAAGTGTAAAGGTTGCATAGTTGCCAAGGTCCTCATTGACAATGGATCCGCACTTAACGTCTTGCCTAATGCCACTTTGGCTAGGCTACTGGTCGACTGGTCAAGCATACGTCAAAGTGCTATGGTGGTAAGAGCTTTTGATGGCACAAGGAGGGAGGTACTGGGAGACATTGACTTGCCACTCCAAATCTGCGCATGCACCTTCAACGTCATGTTCCAAGTGATGAACACTGAACCTGCATACACTATGTTGCTGGGGAGGCCCTGGATCCATTCAGCAAATGCCGTTCCTTCGACTTTGCACCAGAAGATCAAATACATTATGGACGGCAAAATCATCATGGTAAAAGGGGAGAAAGCCATGCTGGTCACCAAACCGCAATCACTTCCTTATGTGGAAGCAGCCGAGGAATCATTGGAGAGCTCTTTTCAAGCTCTAGAGTTGTAAGAAACTATCCTGAGGGATGAAGGGGCTACGGCTATGGTAGCAAAGGTGATGCTAAAGAGTGGTTACGAAAAGGGCAAGGGGTTAGGCGCTACTTTGCGAGGGATTGTCGAACCTATACCAGCCATCCAGAAGGTTGGCCGTTACGGCTTGGGTTATGAGGAGGATGCTCTCATAGATGGACGATTCTGGATGAGAAGTATGCTTAGGGATTAGAGGTTTGATCAGAAAGTCGGGAAAGTGAAGGTAGTCCCAAGAATCACAGATGTCTTCACCAAGCCGGTTATTGAGAATCCAGTGGAAGCTGAAGAATCACCCGACGAACCATCCGTTAATGTCATCCATCTCGATTCCTTGTATGAAGCCCTAATCTCGCCAATAACTGAAGAGCAAGAACTAGACAACTGGACAGCAGAGGACATCCCTGTACTCAATTTTGAGACCATTCATCCATTAACACCTAATAACTCAATAGACTCAGAAATTTCTCCGGTTAATTTTGAAATCCCCATAACTGCCATTACTTCAAGTAATTCTGAGGGGGAACTCGTAGAAGAAAGGGATGAAAGAGATGAACCTTCCCTAGTTCCTTGTGGGGATGAAACACACACCGTGAATTTAGGCATAGAAGAAATAAAAAGGGAACTTAAGGTTGTGGAGAGTGGAGAATTTGAAGATATGGTTAGCTTGCTCAAAGAATTCCTGGACGTATTTTCATGGAGCTATGACGATATGACTAGCTTAGACCCTCACATAGTGACACACAAAATTCCCCTAATTCCAGGGACGATCGCAGTAAAGCAGAAACTAAGAAGAATGAACCCTAACACGCTGCTCAAAGTTAGGGATGAAGTCAAAAAGCAATATGATGCTGGTTTTCTGGAAGTAGTCAAATATCCCTAATGGATAGCTAACGTTGTCCCAGTAATGAAGAAGGACGGGAGAGTCAGGGTGTGCGTTGATTACAGGGATCTTAATAAAGCAAGCTTGAAAGATGATTTCCCTCTCCCACACATAGACATACTAGTAGACAATGCCGCAGGATTAGGTAGATGTTCATGTATCGATGGAGCGTCCGGGTACAATCAAATCCTCATGGATGAACAGGATAAGGAGAAAACCGCTTTTGTCACTCAGTGGGGGGTATTCTCTTATCGGGTCATGCCATTTGGCTTAAAGAATGCAGGCGCTACCTACCAACGTGCTATGGTCACATTATTCCATGATATGATGCACAAAGAAGTGGAGGTGTACGTGGATGATATGATCATCAAATCCAGGGAAGGAAAAAGCCATGTGCAGGTGCTAAGAAAAGTATTCGAGAGACTCAGGAAGTATCAGCTAAAATTGAACCCTGCCAAACATGTGTTCGGAGCTAAATCTGGGAAGTTGTTAGGATTCATAGTGAGTGAGAAGGGAATAGAAGTCGATCCAGACAAAGTTCGAGCTATTCAAGAGATGCCATCCCCAAAGACAGAAAGGGAGGTTCGCAGTTTCCTAGGAAAGCTGAACTACATTTCAAGATTTATTTCCAACCTCACTGCTAAGGCTGAGCCTATCTTTAGATTACTCCAAAAAAACAACACCGCTCAATGGGATTCAGTTTGCCAAGAGGCTTGCGAGAGGATTAAGCAATACCTATCAAACCCACCAGTATTGGTTCCTTCGGTGGCGGGAAGACCATTGATTCTATACATGGCTGTCCAACAAAATTCAATGGGATGTGTTTTGGGGCAGCATGATGACACTGGTCAAAAGGAAAGAGCCATCTACTATTTGAGTAAGAAGTTCAATGATTGTGAGTCAAGGTACTCTTTCCTAGAGAAAACTTATTGCGCATTAGCCTGGACAGCAAATCGACTTAAACACTACATGTTGAATCATAAGACATGGCTCATCTTTAGGATGGATCCTATTAAGTATGTGTTCGAAAGCCCATTTGTGCCAGGAAGGATAGCCAAGTGGCAAGTCATATTCTCTCAATATGACATTGTCTATATGACCCGGAAAGCTATGAAAGGCAGCGTAATCGCTGATCTCCTAGCAGAAAACCCAATCCAAGATTATGAAGCCTTGGATTTTGAATTCCCTGATGAGCATGTTAATGAAGTCGACAGTGAAGAAAAAGAGCCAGCTGATGTGTGGGAAATGTATTTCGACGGAGCTGCTAATTTGTCTGGTAATGGAATTGGGGCAGTACTGGTATCACCCGATGGGAAACACTTCCCAATAGCCATCAAATTAAGGTTTGAATGTACCAACAATGTCGCAGAATATGAAGCCTGTGTGCTGGGTTTACAAGCTGCCATTGAAATGAAAGTCGAGAAGTTGGAAGTATATGGGGATTTAGCCTTGATCATCTATCAAGTCAAGGGTGAATGGCAAACCAAGGATCCGAAGTTAATCCCATATCAGAAATACCTACTAGAGTTGATCAAGAAATTTGAAGAAATTTCTTTCACTCACCTCAGTCGGGACAAAAACCAATTCGCAGATGCCTTAGCCACCCTAGCTGTCATGGCTCAGATAGAAGAAGGGCAGACGACTCAAGAATTGCAGATCAAAATAAGGAGTGAGTCGGCATACTGTCTTATGATTGAAGAAGAAAAAGATGGTAAACCTTGGTATCATGACATCCAGGTCTACATCAAAACCAGAGAATTTCCTCCAGGGGCAAGCAGAAAAGAAAGAAGAATGATCCAGAGATTAGCTTTGGGATATTTCCCCAGTGGAGAAATCCTATACAAAAGGAGCTGAAACGGCGAATTGTTGAGATGCGTGGATGCAAAAGAAGCAAAGAATATCCTTTTCAAAACTCATGAGGGGAACTGTGCTACCCATGCTAATGGGCATATGATGGCTAAGAAAATCTTGCAACGACGATACTTCTAGACTACTATGGAGAAAGATTGCATTGAATACTTTCAGAAGTGTCACAAATGTCAGATCTATGCAGATCCGATAAACATCCCGCCTCACCAATTGTTTAACCTTGTCTCACCATGGCCTTTCGCAATATGGGGCATCGACGTGATTGGTCCCATCAACCCCAAGGCATCCAATGGACATAGATTTATCTTGGTAGCTATTGACTATTTTTCTAAATGGGTCGAAGCGACATCATATGCCCACATCACGCAGAACACATTTCTCAAGTTTCTCAGAAATAGTATCATTTGCCGACATGGCCTCCCCAGTGAAATCGTTACTGACAATGCCAAGAATTTGAATGGTCTAAAGATCTAGAGGTTATGTGATTAATACAAGATCCGGCATCTCAACTTCTCACCATACCGTCCCCAGATGAATGGAGCAGTGGAAGCTGCAAATAAAAATCTGAAGATGATAATCCGGAAAATGACAGTCACCTATAGGGATTGGCATGATATGCTTCCCTACGCCCTCACGCATATCGGACTTCCATAAGGACATCAACTGGGGCAACCCCATACTCGCTGGTTTACGAGATGGAAGCTGTACTGCCTATCAAAGTCAAAATTCCTTCCCTAAGGATTCTGAAGGAATCAGGGATTGATTAGTCGGAGTAGATCCAGTCAAGGTTTGACCAATTAAATTTGCTAGACGAGAAGAGGCTAGCGGCAGTATGTCATGGGCAGTTCTACCAGAGCAGAATGGCCAGGGCATTTAACAAAAGCGTTCGCCCATGTAAATTTCAACCCGGGGATCTAGTCCTAAAAAAGGTGCTTCCAAATCAAAATGATGCCTGGGGTAAATGGACACCAACATATGAAGGACCCTATGTGGTTAAAAAGGCGTTTTCTGGTGGGGCCCTAATCTTGTCCAGCATGGATGGTGAAGAATTCCCAAGACCTGTGAATGCCGACACTGTCCGGAGATATTATGCCTAGCAAAAAAAAAAAAAAAAAGGAGGGGGTAGGGGTGAAAACCCGAAAGGGCGCCTCTAGTAAAATGTGCAAAAAAGGCGAAAACCCGAAAGGGTGCCTCTAGCAAAATGTGCGAAAAGAAGGCGAAAACCCAAAAGGGCACTTTTTGTAAAATGAGTGAAGGGTGAAAACCTGAAAGGGCACCCTGAAAGAGCGAGCAAAAAAAAAAAAAAATTGAAGGGTGAAAACTCGAAAGGGTGCCTTTAGAACCAGAAAATGGAGAAATAAGGAAGAAGATATGGGATCGAGGAAGGAAAAATAAACCATCACGGCATGAATCTTCGTCAGTAGAGGACTTGAAATATTGGCAGTTAAGAGACTTCAAAGTTAACTTCAAGAAATTTATGAGATCTATCCTTGTATCCTGTTTTTCTTTGAAAATGTGCCTTTTATTCCTTAGCCATAATAAAGCCATAATAAAGTCATCTTTTCACTTCGATCTATCTTCTTCACATTTTAATTTATCTTTTTGCTTTATCTTTCTCACACACTCACACTCTAATGCTGTTTTCTATGCGCTATTAATTTGTTAAAATTTTATTATAAGATTAGGATTTGGATGTTGACAACCTCACATACTTTGCTAAGAAACTTGCAGGGAATGGGTAAAAAAAAAAACTAGGGGTGAAAACCCGGAAGGGCACTTCTAGTTGAATGGGGGGAAGGGAAAGTGAAAACCTGTAAGGGCGCTTTCCACAAAACAAGAAGAAAGTCGAGAACAGAAAAAGGGCATCCGGGGAAGTTTTAGGTCAAGTCTTGTAACTCATCATCTATTAGTCGTTGACCTTCGGGACCCTGTTAAGTACACTTCGTCACGGAAGAACTTCTTGTGTCAGGTTAGACTTGCTAAGTTGATTTTTAATTTTCCAGCATTTAAATTTCTATTATCAACCTCTGGTTCCTTGATCTAAGTTGATTTTTAATTTTCTAGCATTTAAATTTCTGTTATCAACCTCTGGTTCCTTGATCTAAGTTAATTTTTAATTTTCCAGCATTTAAATTTCTGTTATCAACCTCTAGTTCCTTGATCTAAGTTGATTTTAATTTTTTCAGCATTTAAATTTCTGTTATCAACCTCTGGTTCCTTGATCTAAGTTGATTTTTAATTTTCTAGCATTTAAATTTCTGTTATCAACCTCTGGTTCCTTGATCTAAGTTGATTTTAATTTTTCAGCATTTAAATTTCCGTTATCAACCTCTGGTTCCTTGATCTAAGTTGATTTTAATTTTTCAGCATTTAAATTTCTGTTATCCACCTCTGGTTCCTTGATCTAAGTTGATTTTTAATTTTTCAACATTTAAATTTCTGTTATCAACCTCTGGATCCTTGATCTAAGTTGATTTTAATTTCCAGCATTTAAATTTCTGTTATCAACCTCTGGTTCCTTAATCCAAGTTGATTTCAATTTTTAAATTTCTGGTTCTTGGATCTGGGTTGATTTTAGTTTTTCAGCATTTGAATTCCTGTTACCAACCCTGGGGTCGCTGACCTAAGTCCGTTTTAGTTTCCTAACCTTGATTTTGAGTCTCAACATTTCAATACCCAATCACCCAAAATATGGGTCTGAATCTTTACATAATACCTACACGGGAAAATTTTCCCTTTAATAGAAATTATGTAAAGAGGGGCAACTGTCGACACCATATTTTGGCCGATCCCCGAAATCAATAGACCTTGAAATCGACCCCCAGCACCGAGCCTCCTTGTCATTCAATTCATTTTCGATCTCTCTTCCTTGGGATCAAACCAAAGTCAAGTCTCTTTGCCAACTAATCGCATTTTCGATCTCTCCTTATAAAAAGAATCGAACCAGTACTAAGTCTCCATGTCATTTAAATCCTTACCGATCTCTCAAATCAATTACCAAGTTTCCTGGCCAGTCAATCACACATCCGATCCCTTGTCAAATGAAATTGAACAAACATTAGGTCTTCATGCCATCCGATCCTCCTTTCATAAATATTGTAGATAGTTGTTCAATAAAGTTAAGGTTTTAACCCGGCTTAATGGTGCTTCCGATCTTAAGTGTTCAGATCAGGTTTCCAATTTTAATAATCTAAAGTTCCGTTCAGTGTTTGTTCTCAGTTTAGGCTGATCTCATGTTTACAATGTTTTACCGATCTCTCATACATAGATTAATAATTGCATTCAAGTTATTCTAATATGTTCAGGCAATCAGGCGCTTATGCAACTTAGATATTTTCCGATCTCATCCAGTCATCGAACAAAAAAAGGAACTTCATTTCATTTCAAATTAAAATATATACAAGTCATTCGGCTGGAGGATCACCCCCAGCCTGTTCTACATTTTGTTCACCCCCTCTATCACCTTCAGCCTCCTCCTCGCTATCCTCTTTGTCTTGGGGAGCCAGGTCCACCATCCAGGAAAACTCCCCCTCGGGATAACGCTTCCTGAGCTAGGCCAAGAGATCCCCATGGGCGTTCACATAAGCGCTGGCCTCCCTTGTCACTGCTTCTTCTTCTTTTGCTTTGAGTTCCTCAGTGAGGCGAGTGACATCAGCGGCTCGGAGCGCCCGAACCTCTTCAAGAACATGAGCTTGCTCGGCCAGTTTATCCTCGTAGAATTTCATCCGCCCCTCAATTTCAGCTATGTAGTTTTGGGCGGATGAAAGTTGGGATCGGAGGGAAGTGGCTTCCTGACCCACCTTCTCGATCTTCTGCCTCAAGCGGTGAGCCTTCTCCTGGACAATGTGTTGGTTCACCAAACTCTCCACACTCAGGCTCATAGTCTGGGTTAGGATATCATCGAGACTGTTCAGGGTTAGCCTATCCCGATCCTCTCGAAGGCAGATAGAGGCCCCCAAAACCTTAGCCAAACCTGGATTCTCCCGAACAGTTTGGTTCTTCTCCAGGGAATGGATCAATACTTGAGCACCGCGGGAGAGGGTTTTCGAGGTAGGTTGGGAAGGACCCCCTTCCGCACTCGAAGCAACTGGAGGGGGTGGTGGCGGCTCTTCTTGACGAGGAGAAGACCGGATCACTTCTACTTCAGGGATCGGCGGTTCCGAGGGTCAGGACGAGCCTCCCTGCATCTCAACTGAGTCATGCCTGGGCGTCTGAGAAGCCTCGGCGTGTTTCATCTCTCACACCTTTCTGGAGACCTCTCTCTTCTGCTTTCGACTCTCTTTGGAAGCCTCGCTACCCGCCATGCCTGCACAAAGAATAAGTCAGTGAGTTCGCTAAGGCCCAAAGGTCAGAGATATAGAAAGTACCGAGGCTGAGGTCAGAGAGCTGAAGCCCGCGTTCTTCGCCGGTAATCAGCTGCATTGTCCAATGATGCAGTTCGGCCATCACCACGTCTAAACAGGAGAATTTCTGAGTGGCCGCCTGATCTTTCAACTCCACCACCATTATGCCCTCTTCCCTATTCAGGGTGATGCACTTCGGAAGTAATGGGCCCTGATGCAGCCAGCTGCACGGGAAACCCTCGAAACCGCTCAGAACCTTGCTTCTCAAAATAAAAAAGCGGTTCTTCCAATTCTTCAATGAGGAAGGTAGGTCGGTAAAAAGCCCGCAATGCGGCTTTGCCTGAAAGAACCAGTATTCATCATCCTTTCGACGAGTCAGCCTATGTAGCTCGGTGAACACCTTCGCTGTAGGACTGAGTCCCTTAGCTCGGCAGAGACCTCTGAAGGCTACCAGGATTCTCCATGAGTTCGGGTGAACTTGGGCTATGCAGACTTGGTGGAATTTCAGAACTTCCTTGAAGAAGTCATCAAGAGGGAACCGCAGCCTGGCCTTTAATTACTCTTCGTATACCATGATCATATCATTTTTTTCGAAGAAGTGATCAGCTCGGAGATCGCCATGGCATCTGATAAGTTCTTATGAATCAGGCTGAAGGTTATATTCTTGGCTAAACGACTGCAGATCGGTTTCTTGAAGGATTGACAGCAGCTAATCCACAGGAAGGCTTTCTCTCCCTGAAGAATGCGTTTGCCTCGAGGGTCCCACTTGACCACGAGATGGAATAGAGGATGTTGGAGGTTCAGATCGCCTGCTTGGTCCGATCACCTCAACTTCATCAGACGACCATGAAACATGAACGGAAGGGGGGCTCATCGCTCTCTGAGCCTCGGCACCGCTCATTTTCAAAGAAAGAGAGAAATTTAACTAAAGAAAATATCAAAACCCTTTCCGGAGTGTGATCGGTGTCGGAATAACTTGAGGAAACGAGAGAATTTTGGAATCGCTCGCGAGGTGCTGAAAATGACATAAGGGAGCAACTGGCTATCCCTTCCCCTATTTATACCCGTTTGAGCATTCAATGCTTACGGTATCCCAAGCGACGCATCGATCAGCGAAATTCACCAGCTTTTCTGACACGTCGGAAGAACATTCTAGAAAATCATTAAATAAATAGGGGGAGATCGGCTAGTTAAAAATCGGCGAATTAAAGTAGATGTTCAGAATTATAGAGCGATTAAGGGATGTTCAGTTAGGAATCAGATTGGATATGCACATTAGAGATCGAAAAGTAATTAATGCAATAATAATAAAATGATAATTATAAGATCTCATTTTCAAAAGGTCGGATTGCATCATTTGGGCGATCTCAAGAGATCGGATTACATTAAAGGTCAGATTACATCATTTGGGCGATCTCTGGAGATCGGCAGTACATCCTATCTAGTAAATGCCTATGTCAAAGCCTAGTCTCGTGGCTGAATCAAAAGATGTGTTTGATCAGGAGATCGGCCATCGACATCGGATAGATGTATAACTTAGATGGGGGGACTATGACTCTCATGAGGATAAGAGAGGTCATCGTCAATGTTATTGCTCCAAACTGAGCCGCTGTCGGGACACCCAATGTGGTAAGAAGCCAAATGAACTTCGAAGGGCAGTCACCAATAATAGGAGGGAAATTAGCAGTCTTTTCGCCCGAAATCAGTTCGCCGATTATATCGGTCGACCGACTCGAGATTGACATGATCGATATTCTCGATCTGGATCTGTAAATTAGTCCGGTTCTCTCACTATCATCAAATATGGCCATAGTGATTTTTTGATCACCGGGGTCAAAAATTTTCAGTCGGTGAACAAGGTGAACAACCGAAAAAAGATCAAGAGCAGCTATCATGGCCGGGATTGTTGCCGAAGCAGCTAGAACAGGAAAGTAAGAAGCGGGAGGAGAAACTGAAATGTAGAAGAATGTCTCGTTGAAGGTATATATATAGAGAAGGTATGAGCATTTATTGCTAGCAGAAAACAAAGCAGATTCCTTGGAAACCGAAGGAATAAATGCTTTGACTGAACCGGCCCAGACAAAGGAGAAAACTATGGAGCAGGAAAGATCGGGATAGGTGGGCTCGGCATGAGAGATCGGAAAAGAATCATATTAGAAGGATCGGAAGGGAGGAGAGATCAGAAAACAAAGGGAATAAAACAACTTCCAATAACTGTCGTCATAATCAGAGCCGAGGTAGTTAAAGCGTTGCAGATGAGATCAAATCTCCACCGCACGCCTCATTTGCAGAATTGCCCACATTACTGACAGGTGCCAAAGTATGTCATGACAGTCCTGTACATCTCAATCTCCACCGTTGATCTTAATTGTAAGGACAAGCCCAGAGCCCTTGGATCAAAGAAGAAGGTGACAAGACCGGCGCTTTTTATTCCCAGCCCTCGGATCGCCCTTGACAAGAAAATTTTGAGCCGTCAGATTAGAAAAAGAGAAAGGACAAATATGCTAAAAAGGATCTCAGCCGTTCATTCTGATTCTCTTTAATTCCCAATCATCAGATCATGTCCTTTAAAATCCAAACCTTCCATCTCCCTCAAAGAAAATCCTGACCCTTCATTGGGAGCACCCGGTCTCTATAAATACCTGCATGAAAACTATTAAAAAAAGGAGAAGGGAGGAAAAAACGAAGAAAAGGGTGGTGATTATAGTGGAAAGGCTTTGAAATTTAATTCAGTTTTGCTACTCTGCTATTTTTTTTTAAACTCTCAAAAATTGGAAAAAATTTCAGAAACCAGTTTTCTAAAGTATTTTCTTTGAAGAAATATTAAATACTGAAACCCTCCATTTTTAGTTCGTTCATTACTTTTTAATACCCTTTCTTAGTTTCAGTTCTGCCTTCATTTCTAGTTTCATTTTCCAAGCTCAACCTCATTCAAACTCAGTTGTTGTCATTTCAGTTTGACTGCATTTTAACTTGGTACTCTTCATTCCAAGGCGAACATTAATCCCCAGGCTAGCAACGCACGGTTCTACTATATTTTGTGACTCCATAGTTAGTTCTATAGAATCGATTCCCTGTAGGTAAGTGTCTATACCGCTGCTTTATCAAGTGTTCGTTTTTATTTTATGTATTTTATTTGTTTTCATGCTTGCAATTTTCGTTAAATTTATGTTATGTTAAAAACCCCACGAAGGTGGTTATCTTCCGGAGTTTCCTTTTTTTCATCCGTACATGTCATTTACCTTTTTCTTAGCCTCTATTACCTTCAAACGAGGGTATTTTGGTTCTGAGTAACGTATAGGTAGTTTGGTGAAATGTTGGTAGCTGTACCCTAACACGAAAGTTTCTTCAAAATAAAAGTTTGGATAATAAATCATAGGAGAATTATGAAGTTGAACCACTAAACTAGCTCAGAAGATAACTGGGCATAGAGGGGGATCGAAGTAAGGTCGGGTCCCTGACTAGTGAACGGAAGAGATTGGATGTTGCTTGTTAAAAGGTGTTGGAAAGGTAATCACATAGGAGATCGAAAAAGAAATTTAGTTTGTATCCCCTACATAGTCGTGAGATACTAACGGTTCAAGAGAAGCCCTGTTCGGGCTCTCAGCGTCTTCGGATGTCAGAGCCTCTAGTCTAAGGTCTTTACAATATATGATCGCAACTAAATTTCAGGAGGTCGGGAAAGATTTCTTACCCGATCCCCACTTAAACAAAAGAGATCGGAGGAGAGTTCTTATCCGATTCTCAACCAAAATTTTTAATAAATATTAAAAGAGATCGGAGGAGAGTTCTTATCTGATTCTCAATTAAAAGTTTTAATAAATATTTAAAAAGACCGGAGGAGAGTTCTTATCCGATCTTCAATCAAAAAACTTTAATAATCATTTAAAGAGATCGGCGGAGAGTTCTTATCCGATTCTCAACCAAAAGTTTTAATAATCATTTAAAGAGGTCGGAGGAGAGTTCTTATCCGATTCTAAACCAAAAACTTTAATAATCATTTAAAGAAGTTGGAGGAAAGTTCTTATCCGATTCTCAACCAATAGCTTTAATAATCAATTAAAGAGGTCGGAGGAGAGTTCTTATCCGATTCTCAACCAAGATTTTAATAAATATGTGGAGATCGGAGGAGAGTTCTTATCCGAGATCCATCATTCAAACTTTAAATAGAATATCCCCAGAGATCGGAAAAGCTTTTACTCGGATTTTCTCGAATCCAAACTAAAATAGCAGAATACACAAAGTAACCCCCTAAACAAAACTGATACGCAACACCAACTCAATAAGGGTCGTCTCATTTATTTATGTATCTGGGTAACCCGAATTAGTGAAAAATCAAATATTCCCTTTTATCAAAAGGATTAACATCTCCATTCGAACCCCCCTAACTATATATTTTAATTTATAAATAGCGTAAAGTTAAATCTGCTCACCCTCATTATGGGACAAGGTGGGGTGCCTAACACCTTCTCCACCCGTTTATGGACCCCGAACCTAGAATCTCTGTTTTTGAAGTGGTTTCATTTTAATTTATTTCCACAAATAGTTTTCTTTAATTTCCCTCAAAATTAAAGTGGTGATTCGTCACTCTTTCCCACTTCGGTGAGTGTTCGTCTAGGTGACCGCAAAACACCTTGCGACACACGGCATCTATTTGAATTTTGGGTCATGGGTTCGACTGTGTGTATTATTGGCAACGCCCTTTAAATTATGCATGATTTGATAAATTGTGATTGAAATAAATAATTTGTCAGTGATTCAAAATTTTTTTGTATTGTTTCGGAATTTAAAAGAAATGTAACTAAATAATTACTATTTGATCAAAATGTTATTCAAATGAATAATTTGCATGAATGAAAATGTTGATTTCTGAAGGTCATGGTTTTTGAAGAATTTAGAAATTTTAAAATTCTATTTGTTATGAATTGTTAAGCATAATTTGTATTAAGTTTTAAATTATTAGTTTGTGCACCACTGAGTTCACCACTCAGCGATAGCTTTGTATGTTGTCGCACATATATAGACTAGAGGAGCTGCAGATTGAGTTGCTGAGGACAAGGGAGCTACCTGCTAGAAGTTATCGGGTATAATTTATACCCTGACTGTAAATATTCATTTTGACATATGTATTGCACGTAATTGTATTGACATGTAAAATCAGTCTTGAGCAGCTTGTACAAAGTTTGTATAAAGTTGTAATAAATTTTAGTTTGGATTTTCTTAATGTAAATTTCTAGTATGATGAATATAAATTACTTTGTCTCTAATGAAATATGAGTGTAACTATTTTATTTAATTTAAATGAAATATATTGCTAGTATTTTGAGGATTATTGAATTTTGAACTTGAGAAATTGATTGAAATGAATGTGGAGTTGTTGAAATGGATTGGGTTTGATTGTGAAATTGACGTAGTTGTTGAAAAAAAAATTTTAGAAGTGCTTTTTACAGGTATTTGAAGAACTGATTTCTCAAAATACAGACAAAACTCTGTCAAAATTTTTATAAAATTTGCGAAAAACTAAAATAGACCAAAAATATTAACTAGATTTACTTTTAATCAAATGTTTTAAATACCTATTAGAAAATGCTCACCACTTGTCAAAAGTAAATAAATTGTTTTAAAATCCCTTGTAGGGTGCTAAATGAGTTATCGGTAGGTGAAGTTCGGTAGTTCATTAGGTATTCTACGGGATCATGTTATGCCTTATAGAGGAGTAAGGTGTGACATTTTTTAGTGGTGTCAGAGCAAGTTTTTAAAGTACGTTTTAAATTGTGAATTTGTGTCTTTCCTTGTTAAGTACAACTGCTCAATGTCCATAATTGTTACATACCGTGCATTACATCATGAATATGAACTAACGGGGAGAAATCTCCTTGTGTTGGGTGTACAGGAAATAGAAAAAAATCCTGTGAATAGATATGGACAAGAGGAATAAAATTGTAGAGCAGTCTGATACAGCTAACATACAAAGAGAGGCCCCAGTTTTACAGAGCGTTAGGGGTCCAACTGTACCAATCCCTCCTATACAAATTACTGCACAAACGGCCTAGCAGATGGCCATGTTCTTTCAGCAAATGGCTGATAATCTGTCAGCCCAGGCCCAAGTACAAACCCAACCCCCTCAAGAACAGCATGAAAAAGAGAAAAGTGGGAAGTCTATTGGTCAAAGTTTGAGTAGTAATTTGGGAAAGAGAAAAGATTTTGAGGGACCCCGAGCTCTCAAGTATGATAGATGCAGATCTTCAGGGCGGAAGCAATCAAGAACCATTCGTCAAAGAACCAGAAGTTCCTACCCTACCCGTCTCTGTGACATTTGTGAGAAATTACATGGAGGTATATGCCATAGGACCACTAGAGCCTGCTTCAATTGTGGTGGAATTGGACATTTCGCCCGAGATTGTACTAGCGCACGTCAAGTTATGCCACATACTACACCAAAGGAATCAGTCCAAGGTTCTGATTTTAGAGGCTCATTAATAGTCAGTAGGGGCAGAGGTAGAAGTAGAGACAACACTTCGGGTTATCCTCGTACAATGGACCAACCCGAGCAGAGGAATACACTAGAAAGAGGGAATGCCGTGCATCGAGGGGAATAAGCAGAGACTTCAGATGTAGTTATCGGTATGTCCTTAACTTGTGAAAGGAATAATTATGTACTATTTGATTCCGGCTCTACTTGTTTATATGCTAATGCTAAAATTATATGTTCTACTGCTATTCCCTTGCATGGAGATAAATTTTAATGTGTTAGTAATTAGTCTTTTAGGATAAGAATTGCGATAATAAGCATGATTGGAATTAATTTTGGAAGAGTTTCTAGTGAGAGACATCTCTTAGACTATAATAAATTATAAAGTTAATTAGTAAGCCTAATTAGGTAAGGCAAGAGGACCTAAAAGTAAGTTGTAGTAATATATCTGCCCTAGATGGAAGTAAAAGTATTACTGTTGATAGATGTCAGTAAGTACCATAATCAAAATAAGTTTAAGATATTAGTGGATTTGAAAGAAATAAGACATAGGAAAGTTTGATCTATTGGGATGTATCATAGTAACTATGCAATATACTTGATGTTTGTGCTGTAAGCTGCAGATTACAGTATTGACTTGAGATTTATTGTATAGAGCTACGTACTACCCATTAGTACATAAGGATAAGAATAGTTATAAATGATTTTCGCTCTGGTATAAATATACCAGAATAGAGTTTTATTACTAGAACTGAGTTTGAAAATCCTAATTCAGGATTTTTTAGGATTTAAAACTCTATGATTAGAATATCAAAATATCATGGTTGTAAGGTAGTGAGAGTTAAAGACTCCGTTATCCTAGCATGAATTACAGTACATTAGGAATTGTTATGGGACTAGAAATTTTAGCATGGTAAAAATTTAAAAATAACACCTATAGGGCTAAGTCATTCAGTCTCCGATATGGGTTTTATAGTTGTTCTGGCATTACAATGGATCTTTTGCTCAAAGTTTAGTAAGAAACAGTATTCTATTTGTGTAATGGTAAGAAACAAAATATAATTTTATTTCCCTAAAAGAGACAGGATGCTATGGATGACAATTATAACTTATAAAACAGTTAAGAAATGATATTCTACTGATAACAGTAATTCGATGGGAATTAGTTGGCCAGGTATTCTTTAGGAAGAGCACAATTTTATTGTGCAGATCATAAGAATTAGATTAGAATTCAAGCGAAACTTTTGAATAGCATGGGAAACAGGAGAGTCCGGTAGATTCCCTTCTTAAGATTAAAGAATTGTTTATGGTTAAAAAAAAAAAAGGTAATGATCACAGACCAGCGAAAAATAAGCTATAGTATATTGATAGATAAAAGAGTTGTGGAAGTAAAAATTTGAATAGTTAGTGCGAATGTAATAAAGAAACATTATGAATATTAGTTAAAGTGTTGACTAGAATGGTTAGAGGACAAAATCAAGTAATATTGAAGTATAGTGGCTTTATTAGAGACGATAAGAGGTACTAAATTACGACTCGACAGCCAAGTTAAGGAAGAAGATAAGATTGAGCAATAAAATAATTAAAGTTAAGTTGTGGAATGAAAAGAAGCAAATAGAACAGTAAGAAATGAGAAAAACACTAGATGAGAATTTGCCACTAGGGTAAACAACTTACTTAAGACGCTTAATGATATCCCAAACTATTTTATCAAGGAGGAAATAAGTTAAACAAAAGCAAACAAGATAGTGCAAAATGGCACATAGGCTTTAGTCATAAATGGAGATAGTAAGATAATGGTTATGGACCTATGGCCAAGAAAGAGATAAGCAGTTCATATACGACCAACAAGGTCATTTAAGAAAAAAGACTGTAAAGGAAAATAATTGTTAAAATAACAATAAGAAAAGACTAAAATATTCTAAACTAAACTGAAGGTTGCATCAAATGATCAAGAGATTTGATAAGAAAAGAGTAAAACTAAGTTCTCACCCATAAGATCATACAAGGTCCTAGAAAGAGTGGATCCACTAGCACACAGATTTGCTTACCTCTAAAATTGAAATGAAATTGAATCTAACTTATGACAGAAGCTCATAAGAAACTTGGCACACGAGATAAGCAATTGATGAGTAAATAGTGTTGGTTAAAGTGCTACGGACCATTATTCCGATTATGAAGCTACACAGAAATGTGAGAAAAGCACGAGAAAACAATATTTATGACTATTTGAGGATAGATAGTAAACACAATTTCGAGGACGAAATTATTTTAAGGGGGGGAGAATTGTAACATCCCTATTTGTATAGCCTGATATATTTCACTATTCCGGTGACCGGTGTCGGTCCGGACAATTAAGGGGATTATAACATACTTAAGACAACTAAATAAGCCATACACACAAATAATTAGTAATTGCCAATTAGTTAAGTATAGATAAGAAAGACAGAATATAAGAAGTTAAACGAGCCGAGAGTCATAGCGATGGGTGACCTTCTGGGGAATGACTGCGAAGTCTTTTTAAACTCAAATTTCGAACAGTAAAATGTGACGCCGCAGTCCTTAGGACCCTTATGAACACAATGGAAAAAAGAAAATCACGAAAAAGAACTATTAAGTCAGTCAAATAATTAGGTCATGGAGCCGAAAGAAATATTGAATTATTTACAAACCGGGATGAACCGACGAGGGGCAATTTGGTCAATTGACCCCGAGAGCTGACTCCTGACCTAACTGTCAAATAAAATTGGAGAAAAGAAAATTTTGGAATTGAAAATTAAATTAAAGAACTAATAGAAAAATAAATAAAAAAAAAGAAAATGGAAAAGTCAAAAGGTGATGACATCATGCATGACCTCATGCATGATGCCATAAAAACAATACTTAATATATTTATTTAATTGGGATTTTTGGGTCTTCCATGAGGATAAAAACAAAACAAAAGGAAAGAAAAAAAAAAGAGATAAAGGTCTTCTTCAAAACGTCACTTTCCCTCTCCCTCTCATCTCCATGGAAATTCCTCCATTAAAGTTGTCTTTAAGCTTTGAAACTCTCACTAAACCTCAACTTCTCCCATACTTGCTTCACAAAAACTTGTTCTAGTCACTTGGGAAGGAGCTTGACAACAAAAAGAAAAAGAAAGGAAGAAGTTTTGAAGAAAAAGAAATTCTACATAAAAGGTTAGTAATCAAATTTGATAATTTGAGTTTGATTCTTACATTTCTAGCTTATTGAGCTTGTAAATAAACTTAAAATGGAAAGAAAATTTGTTGGGAGATTATATACAATTTTGGACAGCTAGGGTTTGGTTGTACAAAGTATAAATTTGTTTGAGCTAAACATATTAGGAAGCTTAATTGAGTTAAGGGAGCATGGTTATAAGTGTTTAATTAGCTAAATGCAACAAATGACATGAATTAGGGTTTTGAACATTAGGGTTTAGAGACCAAAAATGTGAAGAAGTGCTAAATGATGTCTTTGACATAGTTTAAGGGAATAAATGGTCATTTGTGACCTAATTAAGTGTGTTAGAAGTGTTTAAATCAAAGCTAAATTCAGATTGGGTATGAAACATGACCAAAAGTCAACTTTGAGGGACCAAAAATGAATTTTTACAAGTCCAATTGGTATGGGACTAATTGGGACTGAAAATAGGCACTAAATGACACAATTTTCATTTAGGAAGCATGCCCAAAAAGTGACCAAAACCTAGTGAACAAACTAACCAAACTCAAAAATCTGCAGTATAAACAGTACACATGAACAGTAATCGTGTTTGGGTCATAACTTGAGCTAGGAAGGTCTAAATGACCTGAAATTTTACCAGTGGTTATATGAGATATATAACTAAAACTTTCATGGAGAATACTAACCCAAATTATGTCATTAACCCAATCAAATTAGTGAGCAAATTTGACTCACTGAATCTGCAAAACTGCAGATTTACCACATGAACAGTAAAGTTTCAATGGCTATAACTCTCTCTAGAAAACTCCGATTTAGGTGATTCTTGAACCGACGGAAACCTAAGACATAGTAGAACATTTCGTATGAAGAAAATTAGACCAAATTATGGACTTAACTTGATCAAATTGCTGAACAAAGTTGGATCAATAAATCTGCCAGAAATAAATTCTGCAGCATGAATAGTAACTGTATTTTGGCTATAACTTGAGCTACAAAACTCTAATTGGAGTGATTCAAAAAGGAGAATAAACTTAAGACAATAGGGAACATTTTCTATGAAGAAAGTTTTGCCAAATTCCAACAGTGAAAGGACCAATGAAACAGTGCAACTTAGAACTCTAAAACTGAAAATTGGCAATTTTGCCTAAAAGACCTAAGTTTTGAGAAAATAACCAAAACCAACAAATTTAGTGATCAAAATGTGGTATGTGGGTGAAGTTGGAGTTTTAATACCTATTAAGCCTTAGAAAGTCAACAATTTGACTTGAATAGTGTAGTGAATAGTAATCCGAAACACAAAATTTCAAAAACGTAGAGTTAAGCGCGTTAGAGCTAGGTAAAAGTGAAGCTAAATTTATTTTGGATTTATTTTAAGTTCTAGTGTTGAAACACTGTAAATTTATGTGTTTCAATTGGAAAGAATACTGGGAAAGAACCCGAGGAACCGAGTCAAGGCCAAGAGGCGACTCGCTTGAGGTTTGTGCACAACTAACTCTTTTGTTATTTTTAAATTCCAAATTGATTTGAAATAAATTTATTGTATGATTTATGATTTTGTTATGTTGAGAATTTTAACTTATTGAATGAAATTGTATAATTTGAATATAAATTTTCTTATGCATTTAAGGATTTATTGCATTGTTTTGAGGATTGTAAATTTTAAGTTTGATGTGTTGCCAACCTTGACCATGAATTTATGATGATTAAATATGTTGATTTGTAAATACTTTGTAAATAGAAATTGTTTTGAATATGATTTGAAACCATAGTTGACATGAAAAAATATGTTATGAATTCTCATTAGCTTGTCTAGTGAGATAACTCCTCCACTTGATGGGGTGAGTTTCTTCCTCTCTGGCTTGCCAGTTGGGGAATGATGTGAATGAGTACTCATATATACTAGCTAGTCTTTGTTTCTCCCTTTTAGCCTCGGTTATTGGGAGAATGTGAAATGTCGTGGTGTATAACACGACATCTATTTGAATTTTAGGTCATGGTTTCGATTGTGTGTATTGTTGGCAACGCCCTTTAAATTATACATGATTTAATAAATTGTGATTGAAATCAATAATTTGTCAGTGATTCAAAATTTTTTTGTATTGTTTCAGAATTTAAAAGAAATGTAACTAAATAATTACTATTTGATCAAAATGTTATTCAAATGAATAATTTGCATGAATGAAAATGTTGATTTCTGAAGGTCATGGTTTTTGAAGAATTTAGAAATTTTAAAATTCTATTTGTTATGAATTGTTAAGCATAATTTGTATTAAGTTTTAAATTATTAGTTTGTGCACCACTGAGTTCACCACTCAGTGATAGCTTTGTATGCTGTCGCAGATATATAGACTAGAGGAGCAGCAGATTGAGCTGCGGAGGACAGGGGAGCTACCTTCTAGAAGTTATCGGGTATAATTTATACCCTGACTGTAAATATTCATTTTGATATATGTATTGCACGTAATTGTATGGACATGTAAAATCAGTCTTGAGCAGCTTGTACAAAGTTTCTATAAAGTTGTAATAAATTTTAGTTTGGATTTTCTTAATGTAAATTCTAGTATGATGAATATAAATTACTTTGTCTCTAATGAAATATGAGTGGAACTATTTTATTTAATTTGAATGAAATGTATTGCTAGTATTTTGAGGATTATTGAATTTTGAACTTGAGAAATTAATTGAAATGATTGTGGAGTTATTGAAATGGATTGGGTTTGATTGTGAAATTGAAGTAGTTGTTGAAAAAAAAAATTTAGAAGTGCTTTTTATAGGTATTTGAAGAACTGGTTTCTCAAAATACAGATAGAATTCTGTCAAAATTTTTATAAAATTTGAGAAAAACTAAAATGGACCAAAAATATTAACTAGATTTACTTTTAATCAAATGTTTTAAATACCTATTAGAAAATGCGCACCACTTGTCAAAAGTAAATAAATTGTTTTAAAATCCCTTGTAGGGTACTAAATGAGTTATCGGTAGGTGAAGTTCGATAGTTCATTAGGTATTCTACGGGATCATGTTATGCCTTATAGAGGAGTAAGGTGTGACATTAAGTGTCCAATGGGCTTTTAACAATTAAACTTAATTAACTAATTAAAAGAAATAAAATGGGTATGAAAGAAGACAAACGCTCCCTTTTATTCTCTATGTGCCTCCACCCATCTTCCCTTTCCCTCTCTTTTCTTTTCTCTTCTTCTCCAATCTTCTTCCACCATTGTTTTCCCTTCCAAGTCTTGATTCACTTCAATTCCCTTCATAAATTCCATAGCCCACTAAAAGAAAACATCAAAGAGATCTTTGATTGAGAGATTAAAAATAAGAAGAGCAAGATTTGGAAGAGATTGAAAGTGGGAAAAATCATCAAGTGAGGTAAGCTCTCTCTCTTTCATGCTTGATTAACCAAATATGCTTTGAATCAAGTTTGGGTGTGATGAATTTACATGAGAAAGCATGAAATTTCATAAGAAAATGAAAGAAAACATGTATGGAATCTAAACTAGGGTTTTGGCCAAAATTAGAGAAAAGTTAGGGTTTGATGTCTTTGAATAAAATTTATAATAAGATTAAACTTAGTTGAAGTAGTATACATGATTGGGGCAAAGAAATTGCATGAAATGTGTATAAATTTAATTAAGGGAGATTAGGGTTCATAGGAAAATTGGAGTTTTGATGCTAGAGAGTGAAATTGGTTTGTGTAGTGTTAAATTATGGTCATTTGAGGTATATTTAGTTTGAATTGACAATGGGTTGATGAATGGAGGTAATGAAATGGTAGGATTAGGGAAAATTGCAAACTTTGGTGTTTGAAAATTGTGGGTTTTATGCTAGGAAGTGCCATTGATGTGTCAATGCTAAATTATAGTCATTTTAGGTAAATTAAATGTAAATTGAGGTTGGTTAGTGGGAATAATTAAAGAAATAAAAAATTTGAACCTAGGGAAGAATTTGCACACTGAGTTCAGTGTGTTTGACAGCCCATAAATTGAGCTACACAACTCCAATTGGTGTGAAACCAATTGAAAATGAAACTTAAGACATAGGGCTAGAATTTTTGTGGAGATACCCTACCCCGAAAATGACCTTAAGCTATCCTAACTAAGCCTTGAACTTAGAGACAAAATTCTGGAACCTATAGAATTTAACCATATGAACAGTAAACTTTGCATGGCCATAACTCTCTCTAGAAAACTCCGATTTAGGTGATTCTTAAACCGATGGAAATCTAAGACATAGTAGAACATTTTATATGAAGAACTTAAGGCCAAATTATGGACTTAATCCAATCAAATTGCTGAGAAAATTGAATCACTGAATCTGCAGAATTGCAGATTTACCATATGAACAGTAAACTTTGCATGACCATAACTCTCTCTAGAAAACTCCAATTTAGGCGATTCTTGAACCGATGGAAACCTAAGTCATAGTAGAATATTTTGTATGAAGAACATTAGACAAAATTATGGACTTAATTTGATCAAATTGCTAAACGAAGTTGGATCGATAAATCTGCCAGAACTAAATCTGTAGCATGAACAGTGACGTGAACAGTAATCATGTTTTGGGCATAACTTGAGCTACACAGCTCTGAATTAGGCGATTCAAAAAGGAAAATAAAGTTAAGACCTAGATGAACAATTTTCATGCAGAACACCTCATCAAATTATGATCGAAACTAGGTAAAATTTGGGTTCAAAAATTGGGGCACCAAGTTGTCCAAAACCAAAATTTTCTAAAATTTGCAAAGCTAACTTGGGATGCATTAGACATGCATGTAATGAGTTTTTGGCAGCAATTGAGATTGGTATTGAGGTATTTTATTTGTGTATTTTCAGTAGAAAAAAAAGTTGGAATGGAAAAGGAATAGTAAGCAAAGAGAAAGGAGAGCATTGAAGGTTTGTGCACAACTAACCTTTTCTTTGTTTTTAAACCGTAAATTGCTTGGAATGTGTTTATTTGAATGAGTTTGCTTTAAACAAGTTTACTTTGACTGAAATATGGTTTTTCTATTGTATTTAAGAAATTTGGGTGTTACCACATTTATATGGATATTATGATAAATTTAAATGTGTTTATTGGTTTATAAATGTGATTGTTACATGGGAAATTTTTGGAAACTGTTTTGAAACCACAATTAGCATGACAGTCCCTTTCGGAACTCCCCAGTAGTAACGGCTACTTGGGGTTAATAATTGATATTGATTATGTCTCCCATTAATAACGGTTAGTGGGGTAAGACTACAGGAGTACTCATTAGCTAGCTAGCCCTTCCCTCATTAATAACGGTTAGTGAGGTTGAGATTGCTTCGTCGTGGTGTACAACACGACACTGATCGTGAAATTTTGTGTCATGGCCTAAACTGTGTGTTGATGTTGGCAACACTAATGCTTTGTGAAATGTGATTTATGAAGTGTGATTTCTCATTTGAAATGTTATTCCAATAAATGGCTCTTATGGACTCAGAACTATTGTGAAGTTTTCATATTTAAGAAAAATGTGATTTATTATGCTTTGACAAATTGTATTTTACCTTAAATTTTAAAGTTATTAGTTGTGCACCACTGAGTGATATACTCAGCGATAGCTTTTTTATGCTGTCGCAGGTAAGGGAAAGGAGAAGGCTACCGAGTGAGAGACTTGGAAGCAGCATTTAGTATTGATTGTGGGTATATATCGTAGGTATACTCCTGTAATTTCCTTTTGATGTATTTTGTACCTATATATATGGATGTATGGACATTGAGCAGTTTGTATTTAAAAGCACGACATTGCTATCACATTTTGAGTTTGTAACTATTTTGTATTTCACTTTGAGACTTATGAAAATTTAACTTTTGCAATATTTATTCTATCATTATTTCTAATGAATGTTTACATAGAATTTTAACTATTCTCATGCAGTTTTCCACAAAAGAATTGATAAGATAAAAAGCTATGATTTGTTTTAAAATTCTTTGTAGCATAACTAATGGGTTATCGGTAGGTGGAGTTTGGTAATTCATTAGGTATGCTACGGGAACATGTCATGCCTTACCAAGGATAAGGTGTGACACAAGTACTTAAGGATATTCTTAACAGCTATCCAGTGTTCCAAACCTGGATTAGATTGATACCTGCTAGTCAAACTAACAGCATATGCGATATCTGACCTAGTACACAATATTGCATACATCAAACTTCCAATAGCCGAAGCATATAGAATCCTGGCTATTTTGTCTCTTTCTTCAGTTGTCTTTGGAGACATCTATTTAGAAAGGTGGATACCATGTCTCACTGGTAACAATCCTCTCTTGGAATCAAGCATGTTAAACCTCTTTAACACCTTTTCTAAGTATAGACTTTGGGATAAACCAATTATTCTTTTCACTCTATTTCTATAGATGCGAATTCCAAGAATATAGGTTGCCTCCTCTAAGTCTTTCATGGAGAATGTATTTGACAACCATACTTTTATAGTTGTCAACATACTTGTGTCATTACCCATCAATAGAATATCATCCACATATAAGACAAGGAAAGTGATAGCACTGTCACTAACCTTCTTATATACACATGGCTCATCCTCATTTTTGATAAAACCAAATGATTTAATGGCTTTATCAAAACGGATGTTCCAACTCCTCAAAGCTTGCTTTAATCCATAAATGGATCGCTTTAGCTTGCATACTTTGGAACCATCTTGGGATTCAAAACCCCTAGGTTGTTCCATGAAAATGTTTTCTTCAATGTATCCATTGAGAAAAGCTGTTTTGACATCCATCTGCCAAATCTCATAATCATAGTATGCAGCTATTGCTAATAGAATCCTAATTGATTTAAGCATGGCAACAGGCGAGAAAGTCTCCTCATAGTCGATTCCTTGCCTTTGGCGAAACCCTTTCGCTACTAGCCTTGCCTTATAGGTCTCCACCTTTCCATCAGAACCAATTTTCTTCTTGAAAACCATTTGTTCCCTATAGGTACAATACCTTCAGGTGGGTTAATAAGATCCCAAACTTGATTCTTATACATGGAATCAATCTCAGATTTCATAGCATCAATCCATTTTGAAGAGTCTATATCTGATATAGCTTCTTTATTGGTAAGTGGATCATCTCCATGATCTACTTCTTCATGAGTAGACAACTCTTGTTCTTCTTCATGAAGGAAACCATATCTCACTGGTGGGTGAGATACCCTGGTTATTCTATGAGGAACAGCTGTAGATGTTTCATCAATAGGTGTAGGTTGACTAGATGGATCTATATCCATCTGATCTGTTGGTTGGTTAGAATTCTCCAATTCTAACTCTATTTGCCTTCCTTTGCCTCCTTCTTGAACAAACTGTTGTTCAAGAAATGTGGCATCTCTACTTACCATAACCTTTTGTGATGTAAGCAAATAAAAATAATATCCAAAACTATCTTTTGGATATACAACAAATCGACCCTTGTCTGATATGGTTTCCAATTTATCAGTGTTCAGCTTTTTGATATAAGTTGGACAACCCCAAATCTTAACATGCTTAAGACTTGGTTTTCTTCCATGCCATATCTCATAAGGTGTGGAAGATACTGATTTTGATGGAATCCTATTCAGAATATACAAAGCTGATTCTAATGCAAATCCCCAAAAGGAGAATGGCATATCAATATAGCTCATCATACTACGTACCATATCCAATAGGGTACGATTTCTCCTTTCAGATACACCATTCAGCTGTGGAGTTCTTGGAGGAGTCATCTAGAAAACAATGCCATGCTCTCTTAAGTATTCATCAAATTCAGTACTCAAGTATTCACCTCCACGATCTGATCGAAGAGCTTTAATACTTTTTCCTGTTTGATTTTCTATTTCAGATTTAAATTCTTTGAACTTTTCAAAGGATTCATGTTTGTATTTCATCAAATACAAATACCCAAACCTTGATTTATCATCAGTAAAGGTAATAAAATAATGAAAACCACCTCTAGCCATTTCTTTAAATGGACCACATACATCATTATGTATTAGCTCCAAAATATTTTTAGCTCTTAGCCTTTGTCCAATAAAGAGTGATCTGGTCATTTTGCCTTGAAGGTAGGATTCACAAGTTGGAGTAGGTTCAGAACCTAATGAGGATAAAATCCCCATTTTCTCCAGTTTTGCAATCCTATCTTTTGCAACATGAACTAACCTTAAGTGCCAAATATATTTTGAACTTGAGTTAATTTTCACCATGGCATTGCATTCATTTAGATCACTTGCATTCATTTTGTGTTTATCATTATTATCCAAATAATAAAGACCATCATTCATATAACCCGAACCAACATATTTATTTCCAAAATAAATAATGCAAACATCATCTGTGAACTGAAATTCATAGCCATTTCTAATCAAACTAGATATAGAAATGATGTTTTTAAAAGCATCAGGTACATATAAAATATTATACAAACACAAAACATGTCCAAACATGTAAAAAGACTTAGATCCTATGGCTAAAGCTTCAACAGTTGAGCCATCGCCAATTCGGAGTCTAACATCTCGATAACGCAAGCTGCTACTATTTGTTAGTTTCTGCATATCATAAGAAATGTGAGAACTAGCACCAGTATCTAAAACCCAAGCTGTAGATGAACTATGAGTATCATCAGAATCTAAATAATAAGATATAGATATACCTTCCAAAGGTGTATCCTTCTTGTTCTTCAGAGAAGCAAGATACTTTAGGTAGTTCCTTTTCCAATGCCCATCCTGCTGGCGGTGGAAACACTTTCCTTTGCCTCCATCAGCTTTAGTCTTCCCTTTCTGTTTAGCTATTTTCTTGGAAGGACCAGGAATTTGAGATTTCTTTTTCTTATTGTCCTTCTTCTTGTTGGACTTTCCAGCAGAAGAAGATGCAATCAAAGCTACCTCAGACATCCTCATACGGAACAGCTATCTAGTTATCTCATACCTAGCATTCTTGCTGTGCTCACCTTACAACTCTTGTAGGTGAAGGAGGATCTCACTCGCACTCTGCATGTTCCCATGCTGCTTCTGTAACTCATTACTCATAGAAGCAAGCATATAACACTTGGCTCTCATGTCATGCACCTTCCACTTGTCTAAAGTTTTATATTCCTCTTGTGTGGTCTCTAGAGGTAAGGGACCAGGAACATTTGAGTTTAGAACATATCCAATATGTTCAACGTTTAGGACAAGTTTCAAATTTCCTAGCCAATCAGAGAGATTAGGTCCTGTCAACCTATTGCGATCAAGTATGCTTGTAAGAATATTGGATGGTGGTGGTTATTTTGTGCTCATTATTATTAGAAAATTAACTGTAGAAAATAACCAGATTAATTAGTAAATGTATCATGTAATTAACCAAAATAATTATGGTCTTTTAATCAAATTGGTCCTCCTACTAACTTAGCGAATCCTACACTTCTAAAGTAGAAAACAGAAATCCTAGTTGGATGGATTTTTAGTGGGTGATTGAATTCTTATAATCTTATTAATCATCCTCAAGTACATCCATTATTGGAATTACATTAAAATATAAGTGAGTAACTCCTTGCCCATCACATCTCATGTGAGGTTCAATCCTTTACCTAGCCCCTAATGCTCAAAATCTCAAGTACATCCATTATTGACTTATCTTGCATTAGTCAAGTTGATCCCATTAAGCCAGTAATTATGCAAATAATTTTCATGTCCTCAGGTACATCCAATATTGGCCACCAAACCATTTACATATTTATAATATCTCATGCTTAACAATTATTCTTAAGAAAATCTCTTAAATTAATTGCATCTTATGCAAGTATTTAAAATTTCTTAAAATAATTGCCTCAATGGAAGGCTTATGTTATAATTACTTTAATTATATCATTTCCAACTTAATTATTTGTTTGGAAGATTTTATGGTCATCCTCATTACTATTAAGGTCTCACTTTACACATTATCCAATTAGCATGCATATATCATATACTTGCATACATTCCCATACATCTCATGCATTAATGGATAATAAATATGGTATGATCATGGACTTTCTAAGGGATTCAATTCTAAGCCACTAAGAATTGAATCAAGGCATTCCTAGGTGCATTTCATTCATTCATATTACAAGAGTTGCTGAAGGAGTACATAATCAACACTTGATCTTGAATTCCTCCCACTGGTCCCACCAATGCTCTTGACCTCCTTGATCTTCTTGCAATCCAATGACATAGTAATACTTGGCATACCAAGGCAAATTTACAAGAACTAAATAAATGAAATTACAATCCAAAAATATTACAACCTTTATAATACATGCCCAAAATAAATTAAAATAAATTAATTAATTTACAACCCAAAGAAACATAAAAGAAATAAATCCAATCACATTAGTCTTTTATAGTCCATGATCATCCATCATGCATATCACTATTTAACAATTAAATAAAACATACATAATTAAATTAAAATGAATATCTCATATTCAACTTAAAAATCCATATTTGAATATGATTTAAACAAATTTAAAAATTCATATTTGAATCACATTTAAACAAATTTTAAAATTCAGATTTGAATCAAAATTTAATTGTATGATTAAAACTCCTAATTAAACACTTTAATTAGTCATGGGCCTCATTATGGGCCTTGGAACAAAGCCCACAAACAAACCCAAACAGCCATGCGCATGGTTGAATGAATCAAACCATGCGCATGGTGGTGTAGTTCATCAAGCCGCCACCTTTATCATTGCAACCAGTAATGATTTAATCATCTCATGATCAAATCACACAATTAAATCATATAATCAACAATCTAAATGGCAAATATAGTGGCTCTGATACTAATTGAAGGAGTGGAAGCATGAAAAACATAAGTTTAGATCATTGAATTCAAAAATTTTTCATCTAGGGTCACATGCATCATGCAAGATTCATTTTTATCTATTTGATTTCAATGATAAATAGCATATTAAAACTCTTTTAATATGTTTTTTGGATCTACATTTTCCATTTAAGATTTTAGAATTAATAAATTAATTCATTAGAACCCTAGATTAGATCAAGAACAACTGCACTAACTTTTTGATGCACTGCAATGTGTTTGGCACCTTTGAGATGCGCCTAGGACACCAGATGTTATCCCTCTAGCTTTTCCACACCAAGATCACCACCTTGAATAGCTTCTAAAGTCTTTTCAATTAATTAGAAAATCAAGTTTTACCTTTTGAGAGATTACAAATGTAAACAGGACAATAGAAATGATTTCTAGTATTTTTAATTCAACAGATTATTGTCAAATCTCTTTGAATTGATGAGAGATCAAGAAGATGAGAAAAATAACACTCCAAGGGTGGCAGCACCAAGAGAATACATCAGCTTGTATTTTTGTTCTTTCATCCTTACACATATATAGCTAGGTTATTACTTAAAACCCTTGCCACATATCACCTTCTGATTGGTTATAGGTTTAATTAACCCAATCACATTATGCCAAGTGTCAAACCTATATTTAATCTTAACTTTGATCATCTTACATGATTAAAAGACATATGGCAAGCTTATGTGTAGTGCCATGTGTCACCATCTCATGGTGCCACATATCACCCTGTGAAATGACCAAAATACCCCTGTGTCTTAATTTTGAGTTCTCAACCCAAAATAATTATTTCTCTTTTTCTAATCAATTTATATCAAATATAAATTAATTAATTAATCTCTATTAATTAATTTCTCATTAATTAAATTCATATTTAAACACTTTAAATATAAATTTAACTTATACTATACATCCAATAACAAAGATTTGGTTTCAAGCCATGCTAGGGACTTTGCAATCTAATTGCAAACCAAACCTATTTAATTAATCAATTAAACTCTTTAATTAATTAATTAAATCATATTTAATTTGGTGATTACTTGTGTATGTGTGTGACTTACTAGGCTCATCACTAATTGGCAATTGGACATGATATCAACTCTTAATATCATCAGAACTCTTTCTTACCACAAACGATCTCTAAATCATTTTATGCACCTCATAGACCATGGTTAACACCTAGCATAGCATACAATGGCCACCCAATTAGTAATAAGGTTTAACTTAAATGAACCTATAATCATATGTTACCATGCACTAGAATCTCTCTATTACAAAATCTCAATTCCAGCTAGAGTCATGGTTTATGTCAAACCCCATTTGCTATGAATATTATGTTCTCTTTTAATTTCAGTTCTTGATTAAAAGGATTTTCTCACCAGAAACTCTTTTCTGAATAAATATGTCTGTCCTGGCCAGGAACTTGAAACATCAAGAACAATTATATGAACATAGGATTTTATCCCTATCTACTTAGGGTAACAAATTCCATCTTGATCAACACCTACCTCCATATATAACTAGTAGGAGCCAACACATGCCCATATACCTATACACAGTACAAGTATGAAAGCAATATCAAACTCAAACTACCTATATATAAGATAACTGTGCTATCTCAGGTCTAAAGATTATATGCACTGATATGATTTATGACAATACATTGACAAGAGTAAACTCCATGTGCTTATCATAAATGTCACTGGTTCGACCTACTTATCATGTATAAGTGCCTATCATGTTTGTTATATGGTATGAGACTCACCATTCCCTCTTATCTACATCTCATATAAATAACTAGAGAACAAATATGATTACAATCTTTCTGGATAAGTCATGTCCATATTGTGAAGTATCCTCGATTGTGAACCAATTTATGATACTTTGTGCTAAAAATACTGTCACTCATATTCTTAACAACTTAAGAATAATATTTCTAATAAAATATCAATGGACCTTTTCTATTACACATAAATATATTATGTAAACGGAAAAGTGAAAATGCCTTTTATTAATAAAACATGTACAAGATACATACTTTATGATATGCTCTAAGGCATACTACTAATAATTGTGCACCACTGAGTCATAGTACTCAGCGATGGCTGTTATTGCTGTCGCAGATATAGAGACTAGAGGAGCAGCAGAGTGAGCTGCTGAGGATCTTGGAGCCACATCCCTGAAGTTTTGTTGGGTATATTTTATACCCTGATTGTAATATTTAGTTTGATGTATGTAAATATATGTACATGTATAAACTGGTCATGAGTAGTTGTATAGAGTTGTAATAATATTATTTTGGTTTTGCTAATGTAAGGTTTGGTTGATGAATGTAAATTGTTTTTACTTTAATGAAAAATGAATGAAATTATTGAGTATTATTTTTTATGACAATTGAATTGAGAAATGATGTTGAATTGTGTTGAGGTAGTAGTGAGTTTGATGAAAAAGAATTATTGGAAGTGTTTTTACAGGTTTTTTAAGAACTATTTTCTTAAAATGTAGACGACACTTTGCCGAATTTTTTTCAAAATTTGTGGATAAAATAAAATGGACAAAAATTTTAACTAACTTTTAAACTTCTATTAAATGTAAGAAAATGCTCACCACTTTCAAAAAGTAAGAAAATGGTTTTAAAATCCCTTGTAGGGTACTTAATGAGTTATCAGTAGGTGAAGTTCGATAGTTCATTAGGTATTCTACAGGATCATGTTATGCCTTATAGAGGGGTAAGGTGTGACAACCATGCCTCCAAAAAAAAGAAGTGTGCTTGGCAAAGAAATCATTAGGTCTCAAGACATAGAGGGGAGTCCTACAGTAGTTGGCCTAAACCTTTAAGTTCCTCTCATGGTGGAATGATTTAAGAAGGGAATAGCTACTCATGAAGAAGAAACCTTTAAGTTCCTCTCATGGTGGAATGATTTGAGAAGGGAATAGCTACTCATGAAGAAGAAATGCAGAATCCAAATGTTTTAGAAACTTTACATACCTTGACTGATGCTTCAAACTTAGAGCAAGGTGGTTTAGTTTCTATTATTGTTAATGAAAGAAACCTCATAGTAACCATCATTGATGTTTTGGAGAATGGCATAAGAAGGCAGATGGATATAGCTTTCAATAAAATTGATGCAAATTTGGAGAAGATTGTCTTACTGATTTAGTCGTTAGCTAAAAAACTTAATTTGCCTATTCTTGTACCTTTTAATGGCCAAGTCTCTAGGCTAGAGGAATTTGATGCAGCACCCAAAGGTGTTAAAGATCTTGGGAAGCAAGTTCAATATCAAACTCCTCAGGACAATGTTGAGGGAAGTCATGCTAGCAGTAGGAAAGATACTAGACACCCCATAGGAGAGAAGAATAGGTGGATAGTCAACCAAGAACACCAGTTCAGCTCAGTAGCCCCAGCAGCAAAATTATTGTTCTCACCTAAGTTGTCAGTAACACTAACTCAGTCACTTATTCTAGTGTTTATGATGCAGATGTCTATGCAGGTCCTTATGATGCAGACGTATATGTAGGTCTTTAGGTTATACCAGCTCCTCAGTAAGTGCATACACCTCAGGTGACCTTTGGCTTCTTTGGCTAGGGGGGTAACAACTTTAAAGGAACTATATTGTATAATGTGTAGATACCTCAACCAGTACCTTTGCCACAGGTACCAGCACTTGTAGTCCAGGTACTTATCATTCCAACTGCGCCTCAGGTGACCATAGATGCTATTAAAGATGCTGTGCAAGAGCTGTATGGGCGTAGGCTTAGATAGATTGGCTAACCAAAGTTCCATAAATCATATCCAGACATTATTAATAGGAAGAAACCAAATTCAAGAGGGTATCACATTCCTGACTTCAATGTCTTTTCAGGAGAAGATGGACAATTGACTCTAGGACACATAGCAAGGTTCACAATTCAGTGCAATGAATTGGTAAACTATGAGAACTTTTTTAGTTATAAACTGAGGCTGTTTCAAAACTCTCTTACTCGTATCGCATTTACTTGGTACTCTACCCTTCCTAGAATTATGTGTATTCCTAGTAGGAAATGGAGAGGCTATTTCACACTCAGTTCTTTAGAGCTGAGCCAAGAGGGTGTGCTACTAAACTCTCAAGGATGGCACAGAGGGGTGGAGAATCAACTGATGCATTCATTACCTAGTCTAAGAAGATGAGGAATAGGTGCAAAGTGTTCTTATCATAGACCAAATATGTGAAGTTGGCTCAACAAGGGCTAGATATCAAGTTAAGGAAGAAATTTCAAGGGATGGAGATTAGGGACTTCTATGAACTTGCTGCCAAGGTAGCTGAGTATAAGGAGCTATTGATGAAAGAGTTACATCAGAAGAGAACATCTATGGTAACCTACGACTAAGAGGTAAATAACCATGAACCTACTGTAGCTGACCTGGTAACTACTGGTACTTGTGTGTGTCCTGCTATAGGTGTCCCAAACAAGCCAACTCCATAGAGGAAGACATAGCCTACTTTAAACGTACCCCTTCAATATGCATTTGATACTAGCAAAACAGAGAAAATATTCGACTTTTTGCTAAAGGCAAAATTCATCAACTTTTCTTTTGACCACAATCTTCCAACTAAAGAGAAGATAAAGGGAAGAGATTACTGTAAGTACCATGATTCTTAGAACCATAACACTAACAACTACTGGGCTCTTAAGGGAGTGATTTAAGACTACATCAATAAGGGTGTCTTAAAGTTCCTTAAGAAGAAAGAAGCAATGCCAAGTGATGACCCATTTCCTCTTATGGCTTCTATTAATATAGCCACTATGGACCTTAGGAGTGTCATCAATGAATTAAGAAGATTTTAGGTCCAAACTAAGGAAATAAAAAAATCCAGAGGTCTCCCTCACATATAATCACCTTATGGAATCTTCTAAGGTTTGCTAAGAGCTCAATTAGGAGACATCTTTAGTTTGACTCACCATCCAAGAAGTGGTTAGGTAATAGTACTAGAGAGACAGGTACTTAGGTGATGGGTACTAGAGCTCTAATAGATACCAAGGTACTAGGGGAGTTAATAAGAGAACTGGTTACTACCCAGGCCGGTTTACTCAAAAGGTCAAAAATCCCACACTTGTTGCACCTATTACACCTATAGTGACATTCCAAAAGAACCAACTTAGGTTAATGGCACAACCTCCAGTTCAACCAAGCAAAAAATTATAAGTGGTGCGACATTCCAAATTCCCACAGCCACTAAGCTGTACAAGGAAAAAAAAAAGGCTTTAGAGGCAGAGGGCTGTAGAAAGAAGGCAAGAAAAAGTTAAAGAACAAAACCTTTACCAAAAAGCAAATTCAACAGAAAAGCCATAAAAGACTTAGAATCTCCATAAAAGACTCAGAATCAGTAAAAAGTTTAAAAGAGGTACCAAACCAAGAAAAGAGAGGTAGGAAAATGCCTATTGATTGTGATGTTACTTATTTACTGCTACTTGTTGCTTTTAAAAAAATGGTGGTAGAGGTACCTGGAGAGGATCCTGAGAAACTAGCTGACCCCTTGGAAGTTGAAGTTTTTAATGGAGGTACAATACAATGTACTAAGCTAGGGGAGCTAAAGAAGGTCGTAATTAATAAACCATCTAAAAGGATGACCAGGCACCTGTGTCCTTCATATATCATGACTCATCTCCTACCTTTAAGGTGTTGATTGATAATGGGTCAGTAATTAACATAATGCCACTCAAGATGCTACTAGCCTTGGGGAAAACAGAGAAGGACCTGATCATAAATAATGTGTCAGTATTAGCTTTTACTGCAGCTATGTCCAAAACACTTTGTGTTATGCCGGTGGAGGCAACTGTAAGAAGTAAGTCTTCTACTACTGTATTTTTTATTGTATGCTTTACTACAACTTACAAGGCTCTCTTGGGAAGGGATTGGATACATGCAAACTAGTGCATCCCTTCCTCTCTTCATTAATTTTTGCTATTTTGGAAAGGAAACAATGTTGATGTAGTATGGGCAAATGCAAAGCCATTTGTGGCTAATTCAAATGTAGTAAAGGCTTACTACTATGATGCAAATATGAGTCCTATCAAGTTTCTATAAAAGAAAGCTTGAGGGCTGTCGACACCATATTTTGGCCGATCAATAAATTTCGAAACTGATCCCCAGCACTAAGTCTCCCTTTGCCAGCCAATTACATTTCTGATCTCTCTTTGCCGAACAACCACATTTCCGATCTCTCCTCAAAAGGAATCAAATCAATACTAAGTCCCCATGTTATTTAAAGCCTTGCCGATCTCTCAAACCAATTGTCAAATCTCCTGAATAGTCAATTACATTCCCGATCTCTCTTGTCAGACGAAACTGAACCAGCACTAGATCTTCATTTTAAAAGTTTAGGAATAATAAAGTTAAGGTTCCAATCCGGTTTAATGGCGATCCCGATCTTAAGTGCTCAAGCCAAATTTCCAATTTTAATCAAGTCCCGTTTAGCGTTGGTTCCTTGCCGATCTCATGTTTATTGTGTTTTCTGACCTCTTACACTTAGATTAATAATCACCTTTAGTTGTTTTAATATGCTCAGACAATCAAGTGCATAAGTAATTTAGAGATTTTCCGATCACAATCATTCACTGAACAAAAAGGGAATTTCATTTCATATTAAAGTTTGTACAAGTCATTTGGCTGGAGGATCACCCCCAGCCTGATCTACATTTTGCTCATTTCCTCTCTCACCCTCAGCCTCCTCCTCGCTATCCTCACCCTCGTCCTGGGGAGCCAGATCTACCATCCAAGATAAGTCCTCGGGGTACCGCTTCTTGAGCTCGGCCAAGAGATCCCTGTGAGCATTTACATAAGCGTCGGCCTCCCTTGTCACTATCTCTTCTTCTTTCGCTTTGAGCTCCTCAGTGAGGTGAGCAACTTCATCGGCCCGGAGCACCCGAACTTCTTCAAGGACACGAGTTCGCTCGGCAAGAACATGAGCTTGCTCGGCTAGCTTATCTTCGTAGAATTTCATCTGCCCCTCAATTTCAGATATGTAGTTCTGAGCGGATGAGAGTTGGGATCGGAGGGAAGCCACTTCATGACCCATCTTCTCGACCTCCTTACCCAGGCGGTGAGCCTTCTCTCGGGATTTTACTCCTCAAGATAAAGAAGCGGTTCTTCTAATTCTTCAGGGAGGATGGCAGATCGATAAAGAGCCCACAATGTGGCTTCGCCTGGAAGAACCAATACTCGTCATCCTTTCGACGAGTCAGCCAATGCAGTTCGGCGAATACCTTAGCTGTAGGACGAAGTCCCTTAGCTCGACAGAGGCCCCGGAAGGCTACTAGGATCCGCCACGAGTTCGGGTGAACTTGGGCGATGCACACTTGGTGATATTTTAAAACTTCCTTGAAGAAGTCGTCCAAAGGGAACCATAGACTAGCCTTTAATTGCTCTTCATAGACCATGATCATGTCATTCTCCTCAAAGAAGTGACCGGCACGAAGATCGCAGTGACACTTAATCAACTCGTAGGAATAGGGCCGAATGTTATACTCTTGGCGGAATGACTGCAGGTCGATTTCTTGAAGGACTGATGGCAGCTCGTCCATGGGAAGATTCTCTCTCCCTGAAGAAGGTACATGCCTTGATGGTGCTGCTTGCCCCTGAGCTGGAATAGAAACCCTAGAAGGTTCAGGTCGCACGCTTGGTCCGACCACCTCCACTTCATCAAATGACCACGAGATCTGAACGGAAGGGGGGCTTGCCGCTCTTTGACCCTTGGCGCCGTTCATTTCCAAAGGAAACAAGGATTTTAAACTAAAAGAAGGATCAAAACCCTTACCAGAGTCTGATCGGTGTCGGAAGAACTTGAGAAAACGAGAGAATTCTGGATTTGCTCGTGGGATGCTGAAAATGACATAAGAGAGCAACTGGCTGACCCATCCCCTATTTATTCCCGTCTGAGCATTTAATGCTCACAGTGTTCCAGGAGGTGCATCGGTTAGCGGGAATCACCAGCTTTTCTGACACGTCTCACGAATATTCCAGAAATTCCATAAAAGAGATTGGCTAGTTAGGGATCGGCTAATTAAGGCGAATGTTTGGAAGTGCAAATCAGTTAAGGGTTGTTCAGTTAGGAACTAGATCGGATAAACACATCAGAGATCGGAAAATAATCAATGCAATAATAATAAAATGACAGTTGTCAAAATAAAATTTTATTTCTGAAAAGGTCGGATTGCATCATTTGGGCGATCTCTAGAGATTGGATTACATAAAAAGTCAAATTACATCATTTGGGCAATCTCTAGAGTTCGGATTACATTAAAGGTTTGATTACATCATAAGGACGATCTTTAGAAATCGGTGGAACATCCTATCTAAAAGGCCTATGTCAAAGCCTAGTCTCGTGGCTGAGTTAAAAGATGTGTTTGACCAGGAGACCGGCTATTGACATCAGATAGATGTACAGCTTAGATTGGGGGACTATGACTCTCATGAGAATGAGAGAGGTCGTCATCAAAATTACCACTCGAAACCGAGCCGCTGTCGGAACACCTAGTGTGGTGAGAAGCCAGATGAACGCCAAGGAGTAGTCACCGGTGTCAAGGGGAATATTAGCAGTCTTCTCGCCCGAAATCAGTTCACCGATTATGTCGGACGAATGATTCGAGATCAGTACGATCGAGGTCCTCGATCCAAATTGGTTAATTAGTCCAGTTCTCTCACTGTCATCAGATAGGGTTATCATGATTCTCCAATAACTGGGATCGTAAATTTTCAGACAAGAGACAAAGAGGATAATTGGGAAAGGATCAAAAGTGGCCACCATGGCCGGAATTATTGCCGGAGCAGCTAGAACAAGAAAAGTGAGAAGGAAAGAGAAAAAAATCAAATGAGGAAGGGTTTCCTGCTGAAGGTATATATATAGGGGATGGTCTGAGCATTTATTACTAAGCAGAAAACGAAGCAGATACCTCAGAAATTGGGGGAATAAATGCTTTGACTGGACCAGACCTGATAAAGAAAAGACCAGAGTAGGAGAGGTCGGAAGAAGGGAGGCCGGCATGAAAGACCGGAAAAGGAGCGTGTTAGGAAGATCAGAAAGGAGAGGAAGTTGGATAGCAAAGAGAATAAGACAAATTCCGCTAACCGTCATCATAATCAGGGCCGAGGTAGTTAAAGCGTCGCAGACGAAATCTCCACCGCACGCCCTAGAATCGCCCGCATTACTGACATGCGCCAGAGTATGTCATGACAGCGCTGTACATCCTAATCTCCACCGTTGATCTTACTTGTAAGGATGAGCTCGGAGCCCTCGGATCGAAGAAGAAGATGACAAGATCAGCGCTTTTCACTCCTAGCCCTCGGATCGCTCTTGACAAGGAAATTTTGGGCCGTCAGATTAGAAGAGAGAAAAGGACAAATATTCCGGAAGGGATCTCAGCCGTCCGTTCTGATTCTCTTTAATTCCCGATCCTCAGATCATGTCCTTCAAAATCTTAACCCTCCATCTCCCTCAAAACAAATCCTGACCCTTCATAGGGAGCACCCGGTTCCTATAAATACCTGCATGAAAACTGTTCAAAAAAAAGGACGAATAGTAAATATAGCAGAAGGACTCTGAAACTTAATTCAGCTCGTTACTTTGCTATTTTTGAGCTTTCATAAGAAAAACTTTTGAAACCAGTTTTTTGAAGTATTTTCTTACAAAGGGATTTCTAAATACTGAAACTCTCCATTTTTAGTTCGCTCATTATCCTGTGACACTCTCACTTTCTGTCTTTGTTATCTTTATTTCCATTCCCGTTGTCCAAGCTCAACTTCATCCATATTTGGTTATAATTTTGATCGGACTGCATTTAAGCAAGGTATTCTTCATTTCAAGGCAAACCTTAGTCTTCAGGTTACTAGCCCGCGGCCCCATTACGTTCTGTGATCTCGTAGTTAGTTCAATAGATTCGACTCCCTACAGGTGAGTGCTCATATTGCCGTTTTATTAAGTGCTCATTCTTATTTTACGTATTTCCTTTGTCCTTTATATATATATATATATATATATATATATATATATATATATATATATATATATATATATATATATATATATATATATATATAATTTTCTCCAAGTTTATATTGCGCTAAAGAACACGAAGAAGGTTATTCTCGAGTTTACTTCCTTGTTGACCAGTCCATTCTTTTTTTGTTAATCTTTGTTATTCCTGAATGTAAGTCTTCTAGTCCCAAGTAGTGTATAAGTGGTTGGATAAAATGTAGGTAACTGTATCTTAAGGGTCTCTTTAAAATAATGAAAGGTCTGAATAATAAGTCGGGAAAATAGTAAGGCCGAATCAATAGAATAACACAAAAGACAATTGGGTAAGACGTCACAAGGCAGAGTAAAACCGAACCTTAAGATAAATAAATGGGATAGATCGGGTATTAAAAGGTACTGGTAAGGCAACCAAATAGGAAGGTCGGAAAATTTAGTTTGGTATCCCCTAACTAGTCACAATGTACCAATGAGTTAAAAGAAGCCCTATTCCGAGCCCTTGCATCTTTGAATGCCAGAACCCTTAGTTCTAGGCTTTTATGACGGGTAGCTGTAATCAATTTTCATGAGATCGGAAAAGTCCTTATCCGACTTCTATTAAAATAAAAGAGATCGGAGGAGAGTTCTTATCTGATTCTCAATCTAAATTTTAATAAATATTTAAAAGGAGATTGGAGGAGAGTTCTTATCCGGTTCTCAATCTAAATTTTAATAAATGTTTAAAAGAGATCGGAGGAGAGTTCTTATCCGGTTCTCCATCTAAAATCTTAAAAAACGTTTAAAAGAGATCGGAAGAGAGTTCTTATCCGATTCTTAATCAAGACCTTTAATGAATATATGAAAGAGGTCGGAGGAGAGTTCTTATCCGATTCTCAAATCGAATTATTTATACGCATAATAATCCCTAAAATGAAACCAATACGCAACAGCCACTCACTAAGGTTGTCTCATTTACTTATGTATCTGGGTAATCCGGATTAGTGAAAGATCAAATATTCCTTTTGTCAAAAGGATTAACATTTCCATTCAAACCCTCCTAACTATCAATTCTAATTTATAAAGGACATGAAGTTAAATCTGCTTGCCCTCATTGAGGGACGAGGTGGGGTGCCTAACACCTTCCCCACCCGTTTACGGACCCCGAACCTAGAATCTCTATTTTTGAAGTGGTTTCATTTTAATTTACTTTCACAAATGGTTTTCTTTAATTTCCCTTAAAATTAAAGTGGCGACTCCTCACTTTTCCCACTTCAGTGAGTGTTCGTCCAGGCGACCGCAAAACCCTTGCAACAGCTTGGCGACTCCACTGGGGACATTTGAACCTAACCCCAGTCTAGAGGTCCAAAAGTAGATTTAATTTTGCGATCAAATCATAGTTAGGTGGGCTCACTCCGCAAAATTTTATATGTTAATTATTGTTATTCTTGCTAACTATTTTGCTTGTCCTGCTTGTTTTACTCCCTACAACGCTCTTCGTCTAAAAAAAAAAGGAGAAAATTTCCCCCTGTATTGGGAAGAGGTAAAGATGTCTCTTCACACACTGAACACTCACATGATGTCCTCACACACTTCAGCCCTATACCCGGGCTTTCTTACCCTTTTAGGAAAATAGGAGGGGGTCATGTAGCTGTACCCGTGGGTTTTTACCCCGTTAGTATCCGTGAAGGCTTCTGCTCAAATTGAAACTCGTTCTATTCACTGTGATACCCGTGGAACTTTCCCGATAGTATCATGAGGGATAGAATGGGGCTCTACTGTTTACAGTAGGGGCAATTTGGGAACCTGTGGCTTTTAGAAAATTAGACCTTGAGCTAAAATATCACGATAGCTGGAAGCCGTAGCAAGCTACCTTATAAGATAGAACTATCCAATTAGGTAGCACCTAGTCGGTACTAGGACTCTCCTTTATTTTAGGACAAAAGGAGCATACTTACTCTTACCCTATTCTGTTTATTTTATTTTGTTCTTATTTTTAAAGGTAATCTTGAATCATACTGTTAAGAAAACCTACACATTTTCCTACTTTGATAAATGTGTAGGTGTCACTCTGCCAACAGTATAATTCAAGATTACCTGAATTTATCCCGCTAACAAGTTTTTCCTGCAGGCATGACCAAAATAAGGTCTGTAAAAGGATAAGCATCATTTTTAACATGGCATCCTCGAGTCAGTCGGCAGAAAAAGTTCTTAAGTCAGAACAGAATGCTAAACCATGGCCCAAAAATAGTTCAGTGCCCCTACAAAGTGATACCAGCTCATTTCCTCCATTGGACCTAAGCAGGATTGAGGTCAGAATGAACAGTCTCGAGGGTTTGGCCGATGGTTGGAAGTCATTTCCTGATCAGGTCAAAGCACAATTTGAGAAGAAATATGGGAGGATTGCAACCTTGATACGAGTTAAAGTTCAAGTCCCGGCACTAAAGGCCATGTTGCCAGTTTGGAACCCTAAGTTTGGAGTGTTCTCTTTCAACGACATCGATACTGCTCCCACTATGGAAGAATATCAAGCATTGCTAGAAATCCCTTATGTGGCACAGAATCGAATTTACCTACACCTCGAGCATAGGCAGACCTGGAAACAATTCGCCCATATGTTGGGTATTCCACCAGAAGAAGCAAAGGCTAGGGAAACTGTCAAAGGAAACACGCATGGATGGTATTGGACTTATCTCAAGAAGGGGTTGGATCAACGCATCCAAGATGAACAGTGGGATCGAGCTTCATTGATGCTCGCTTTAGCAATTTACGGCTTGATCTTGTTCCCTGGACCTCCCGGAATCATAACCTGCGGCGTTGTGGAAATGTTCTGGGCAGTAGAAAAATAGAAGGTCAATCCAGTACCGGCAATTCTTGCAGACAACAAGGCAAGGGATCCATTAAATGTTGTTCTCAGTTGTTGCACCTCTGGATCATTAGTCATATGTGTCTTGTGGAGACGAAGGGATTAACTTGGTATCTTGACCAGCCTCTCATTGAGAAAATGACCCAATTGGTAATCAGCCCAAAGGATGAGCCGCAGTGGCAAGAACGAATCTTGAGCTTCAATAGCCATAACTATTGTTGGAAGAAATTGTGGATGTCAAGTCAATCCATTCTGATCAGCATGGGGAACAATCAATCAGTATCCCTAATCGGAGTGACTGGATACACAAGTTACACTCCGGCCTTAGTAATGAGACAATTCGGCTCAACACAGTTCAGAATCAATACAGAAGAATACCACCAAGGTCATTTCTACCACGAGCTCAAGGAAGAGGAAGGGTTGAAAATAGCTTGCAAATCTTGGGAAAACATCACTCTGATGGAGAGGTCGCCCAAAGGCCCGAGTGCGACAGGCGATTATCTTAAATGGAGGGCTGACAGGGATCAAGGACACTTGGCTGGAGATCCAACAAAATTCAAAGACAGCGACCCTCGCCGAAACGTCCTATCAGAAGAAGCTAATAATCATTTGGCTGACTCACTACAGAAGGCAAACACCGAGAACTCGCAACTGCAAGAACAAATAAAACAGTTAGAGGATCAATAGCAAAACCTTAAAAGAAAAGTAAGAAGACTCAGGGAAGAGGCAAGAACCGAAAAGATGGGGTTCGAAGAGCAAGAGGCATGGTGGGAAAAGGAAAAAAGCTCTCTCCAAGCTCTGGTAAAAGAAGTAGAAGTACAAAATAGTAAGCTTCAGGAAAAAATGAAATGCCAAGAGATACTCGTAAAAGAGTATAAACAAGAAAACAAAAAGAAGAAGCTCGAATTGAAGGAACAGGCACTACTCATCAACGATATTCTGAAAGAATGTGCTAAGGAAAGAAAGGAAAAAGAAAGACAAGCCGCTCTTTATCAAGAGCTGAAAGAGAATGTTGACTAGCTGGAAAGAACGATTGCACAGGGAAAACAAGAACTCCTACCTGAATCCGAGTATGCTCTGAAAGCGTTCGACCCTGCCAAACAAGAAGAAAGGTTACATGAGTATCTTAGAAAATGTCATCTCATTATAAAAAACCTCCTTGAGCTTAGGCCAATGTAAAGAATGTTGTGTACAAATTATTCAGTTAATAGAATGAATGAATAGTATAACTCCCGTAGGAACCCCCTCGCTAGGGTTATGCGAAAAATTGGATGTGCCATATGGACAGGTATTATAGACACGCATTCAATCCAGTCATTCACAGTCAGACTATCGAATGATGCCATGATAAAATTGATATAATCATCCTTCTGCAGATTTCATTTCGGCTCCCAAACGCCACTGTATCCTTTGTCCGAACCAGGACCTTTAGTTTTTTTTACGAAATTCAAAATTCACTAAAAGCTTTTTTTATTTATCTCCCTACAGAAAATCAACATTGCTTCAAACAAAGCAAGTCTGACCAAGCACACGGTTCAACCCAAGCGAGTATACTTAACAAGATCCCGAACAAAGAAGATAATGGAAGATCAGGAACAAGTACAGAACTTACAAGGACAAGTATCCGAGTTGAAAGACCAGGTCTCAGAACTCATGAGACTAATGAGGGAGATGTCCCAAAATAAACCAGCTTCAGAACCTAACCTACCACTACCTCCTCCACCACCTACAATAATGGATCCTCATCAGGCTTCAACCTCCTTCACCTTTCAGTCACCTATCCCAGATCCGACAATCACTGTCAACCCGGCTACCATAAATAATGACCTACCTTTCTCCCATTACCCAGTCGTCTCAAATGCTGACCCATACCCTTCAATACTAATTCCTCCAGTTCACTCCGCCCCTAATCTCCCAACTAGGGAAGCATTTCATGCAGTCGGAGGAGAAAGTACGACCAGGGAAAATGAGAAGCTGTTTGCTCTGGACGAAAGATTGAGAGCAATAGAAGGGATTGAGAGCAATAGAAGGGTTGAACATGTATGGTTCAGTCGATATGGCGTCACTTAGATTGGTGCCAGATATGGTGGTGCCACCCAAATTCAAAGTCCCGGATTTCGACAAGTACACCGGGAACTCAGATCCCCGCATTCATTTGGCAACCTACATTGCCAAAATGTCTACCTTGACAGAAGATGACAGACTTCTCATCCACTTCTTTCACGAGAGCCTCTCCGGAGCAGCCCTGAGATGGTGCATACAGTTGGATAGGAGCAAACTGCGCTCCTGGAAGGATTTTGCTGATGCCTTCTTGAAGCAGTATAAATTTAACTGCGATGTAGCCCCCACAAGGAGAGACCTCCAAAACCTGGTGCAGAGAGACAGGGAAAGCTTCAAGGAATATGCCCAAAGATGGAGGGAAAAGGCTGCAGAAGTATATCCTCCAGTGACCGACAATGAACTATGCTCCCTGTTCATCGAAACATTAAAAGCTCCTTACTTCAATTTGATGATTGGATATCCTCCAGTGACCGACAATGAACTATGCTCCCTGTTCATCGAAACATTAAAAGCTCCTTACTTCAATTTGATGATTGGAAACACTTCCAATAGCTTCTCGGATATTATCCAAGCGGGCGAGAGAATTGAGGCCAACTTAAGGATGGGACAACTGCAGGAGTTGACTGAGAATCCTGCGAAGAAAGCTGCCAGTTTTGGCAAAAAGAAGGAGGGTGATGTGCATTCCATCACCCGGTAGAACAATTATTCCCCACTTCCCCAAAACAACTATCGGTCATATCCTCCCCCTCATGGCCAAACCATTGCAAAAATCCCACCTCCTTTCCCAAATTATCCACACCCGCGCCCACAGTACCCACCACCTACAAATTACCAACCCAGAACACCTCCTCCTCCTGCTCAACCTAGACCACGCCCAAATAACCCGAGACCACCAAGAAATCCTGATCCACCCCTTCCCCTCCCACTCAGCGAAATATACTGATACCTTGTCAGTATAAATCAGATAGTACCAGTCCCCCTTGACCCAATTCAGCCCCCGTACCCCAGGTAGCATGATGCCACTGCCCGTTGTGAATATCATGGAGGGGCACAAGGGCATTCAACAGATAACTGCGGGGCACTCAGGGGGAGAGTGCATGCCTTAATCAGAAATGGATGGTTGAAGATTGAGGGAAACGGTTCCCTCCCCAATGCTACCTCAAACCCGTTGCCTAATCATAATACGAGCAATGGTGTAAACATGATAGAATCAGACGGAGAGAGGTCGACACCAGAGGTACACGAGCTGATTCCTCACTTTGAGGAAATTTTTGCCATGGCGATAAGGGAAGGTTACCTTTGCCCTCAGGTATCAGGGTCAGAAAAGGGTACGGGGTGTCCTTACCATGGAGGGGCAGCTGATCATGAGCTGCGAAACTGTGAGGGATTCCGGCAAGAGGTCCAGAACTTGCTGTCCTTCAAAATTTTAAGATGCCTAAGGAGATCGAAAGTGGAAGGCGAAGTAAATACCGCCAGGTTTGGCCAGAATACCTCAACCCCCAATCTTAGATTAACCTTCTCTGCCCCCAATGCCCCAACGCCACCACTGCCAGTAATAGTCATCTGAACCCCGCCTCAGCTCCCAGTCACAAATACTCATGCTGTTCCTTAGAACTACAATTTTCCAAGTCTTCACTCAAGAAGCATCCAGCAGTACATCAACTCCTAACCTCGCCTATACTCCACCCTCGACACCACCTAAACTGTGCTTTGCCCCCCACGAACATTTCAAAATGACTTATGCCGGACCTAATAGCGATACAATTCCCCAAGCTAATCCTCAGCCCGATGCTGCCACAAAATCTTCCCTACCCGAACAAGAAGTCGAGTTTATAACTAGAGGTGGGAGGTGCTACGGGAATGAGGAAAAAGAAAAGAAGAAGGGGAAAGTAAAAATGGGAGAACCGCGAGAAAATACAAAAGTGGAGGTTGAGAAGGCAGAGGGAGAAGAACTTACCAAACCTAAAGAAGAGGAGGAGTTGTTGCTTCAAATAATGAAGCAAAGTGAGTATGATGTGGTGGAACAGTTGAGGAAGACACCTGCTCGAATTTCACTGTTATCGCTGATTCTGAACTCTGAAGTGCACTGTCAAGCCCTGCAGAAAATTCTGGATCATGCCTTTGTGAACCCCGACATTACACCGGGGCAGTTTGAGAAGATAGTGGGACAATCCAGGCATCCAGTTTTGTCACCTTTTCTGAAGAAGAGATAGACCCTGCAGGCTTAATACACATTAAAGCCCTACATGTGACAGTGAAATGCAAAGGTTGTATAGTGGCCAAGGTCCTTATTGATAATGGATCAGCCCTCAATGTACTGCCCAGTGCCACCTTGGCTAGGCTTCCAGTTGACCAATCAAATATACGTCAGAGTGCTATGGTGGTAAGAGCCTTTGACGGTATAAGAAGAGAAGTGCTGGGAGACATTGACTTGCCACTCCAAATTGGCGCATGCACCTTTAATGTCACATTCCAAGTGATGAACATTGAACCGGCCTACACTATGTTGCTGGGGAGGCCGTGGATCCATTCAGCAAATGCCGTTCCTTCAACTTTGCATCAGAAGATAAAGTACATCATGGACGGCAAAATCATCACGGTGAGAGGGGAAGAAGCTGTTAGTAGTATGCCCTAGAGCATATCATTTAGTATGTATCTTGTACATATTTTTATTAATAAAAGGCATTTCCACTTTTCCGTTTACATAATATATTTATGTGTAATAGAAAAGGTCCATTGATATTTTGTTAGAAATATTATTCTTAAGTTGTTAAGAATATGAGTGACAATATTTCTAACACAAAGTATCATAAATAGGTTCACAATCGAGGATACTTCATAATAAGGGCATGACTTATCCAGAAAGATTGTATTCATGTTTGTTCCCAAGTTATTTATATGAGATATAAATAAGATGGAAAGGTGAGTCTCATGCCATATAACAAACATGATAGGCACTTATAAATGATAAGTAGGTCGAACCAGTGACACTTATGACAAGCACATGGAGTTTACTCTTGTCAATGTTTTGTCATAAATCATATCAGTGCATATAATCTTTAGACCTGAGATAGCACAGTTATCTTGTATATAGGTAGTTTGAGTTTGATACTGCTTTCATACTTGTACTGTGTATGGGTATATGGGGCATGTGTTGGCTCCTACTAGTTATATATGGAGGTAGGTGTTGATCAAGATGGAATCTGTTCCTCTAAGTAAATAGAGCTAAAATCCTATGTTCATTTAATTGTTCTTGATGTTTCAAGTTCCTGGCCAGGACAGATAGATTTATTCAGAAAAGAGTTTCTGATGAGAAAATCTTTTTAATCAAGAACTAGAATTAAAATAGAACATAATATTCATAGCAAATGGAGTTTGACATAAACCATGACTCCAGCTTGAGTTGGGATTTTGTAACAGAGAGATTCTAGTGCATGGTAACATATGATTATAGGTTCATTTAAGGTAAACCTTATTACTAATTGGGTGGCCATGGCATGCTATGCTAGGTGTTAACCATGGTCTATGAGGTTCATAAAATGATTTAGAGAAATCATTTATGGTAAGAAAGAGTTCTGATGATATTAAGAGTTGATATCATGTCTCATTGCCAATTATTGATGAGCCTAGTAAGTCACACACATACACAAGTTATCACCTAATTAAATATGATTTAATTAATTAATTAAAGAGTTTAAATTGATTAATTAAATAGGTTTGGTTTGCAATTAGATTGCAAAGTCCCTAGCATGACTTGAAACCAAATCTAGATTATTGGATGTATAATATAAGTTAAATTTATATTTAAAGTGTTTAAATATGAATTTAATTAATGAGAAATTAATTAATAGAGATTAATTAATTAATTTATATTTGATATAAATTAATTAGAAGAAGAAAATAATTATTTTGGGTTAAGAACTCAAAATTAAGACACAGGGGCATTTTGGTCATTTTACAGTGTGACACGTGGCACCATGAGATGGTGACACATGGCATAACACATAAGCTTGCCAAATGATTTTAATCATGTAAGATGATTAAAATCAAGATTAAATATAGGTTTGACACTTGGCACAATGTGATTGGGTCACTTAAACCTAGAGCTAATCAAAGGGTGACATGTGGCAAGGGTTTAATGTGTTATCCTAGCTATTTAAGTGTTGTTATGAGAAAATAAAATACAACCAGCAGCCACACTCCTTTGTCACGCCACTTTGAGGGTTTTTATCTCTTCTTCTTCATCTCTTATCAATTCAAAGAGATTAGCCATCAATCTCTTGAATTAAGAACACTAGAAATTGTTTCTAGTGTCCTGTTTACATCTCTAATCTCTTAAAAGGCAGAACTTGAATTTCTAATTAATAGAAAAGGCTTTAGAAGCTGTTCAAGGGCTTCCATAGGTGTTCTTGGTGTGGACAAGCTAGAGGGACAACATCTGGTGTCCTGAAGACGAATCTCAAAGGCGCAGACACGCTGCAGTGCATCAAGAGGTTAGTGTAATCGTTCTTGATTTAATCTAGGGTTCTAAAATTAATCTGATTAATTTTAAAATCTTAAATGGAAAATACAGATCCAAAAAACATATTAAAAGAGTTTTAATATGTTGTTTATCATTGAAATCAAATAGATAAAAATAAATCTTGCATGATGCATGTGACCCTAGGTGAAAATTTTTGAATTCAATAGTATAAACTTGTGTTTTTCATGCTTCCGTTCCTTCAATTGGTATCAGAGCCACTATATTTTCCATTTAGATTGTTGATTATATGATTTAATTGTGTGTTTGATCATGAGATCAAAAGTTCATTGCTGGTTGCAAAGCAAGTTGGCGGCATGCTTGAAAAAACACCATCAATGGTGCGCATGGTTTGGCTTCCATGGGTGGCTTAAGGTTTGGCTTTTAATTCTGCAATTGTTTTATGATCTAAGGCCTATTCTTTGACTAATTAAAGTGTTTAATTAGTGGTTTTTATCACACAATTAAATTATGATTCAAATCAGAATTTTAAAAAATTGTTTGAATGTGATTCAAATCTGAATTTTTAAAGTTGTTTGAATCATATTTAAATCTGATTTTTTAAAATTGATTGAATAAAATTCAGATCTGATTTTTTAAAAAATGTTTGAATGTGATTAAAATCTGATTTTTTAAAAAATGTTTGAATGTGATTCAAATCTGAATTTTTGAAGTTGTTTGAATGTGATTCAAATCTGAATTTTTAAATTTGTTTGAATGAGATTCAAATCTGAATTTTTAAATTTATTTGAATCATATTCAAATCTTGATTTTTAAGTTGAATATGAGATATTCAATTTAATTTAAGTATGTATGTTTTATTTAATTGTTAAATAGTGATATGCATGATGGATGATCATGGACTATAAAAGACCAATGTGATTGGATTTATTTCTTTTATGTTTCTTTGGGATTGTAAATTAATTAATTTATTTTAATTTATTTTGGGCATGTATTATTAAGTTTGTAATAATTTTTGGATTGTAATTTCATTTATTTAAGTTCTTGTAAATTCGCCTTGGTATGCCAAAGATTACTATGTAATATTGGATTGCAAGAAGTTCAAGGAGGTCAAGAGCATTGGTGGGACCAGTGGGAGGAATTCAAGATCAAGTGTTGATTATGTACTCGTTCAGCAACTCTTGTAAAATGAATGAATGAAATGCACCTAGGAATGCCCTGATTCAATTCTTGGTGGCTCAGAATTGAATCCCTTAGAAAGTCCATGATCATACCATATTTACTGCTTATCCATGAATGCATGAGATGTATGGAAATGTATGCAATTATATGATATATGCATGCTAAATGGATAATGTGCAAAGTGAGACCTTAATAGTAAATAGAATGACCATAAAATCTTCCAAACAAATGATTAAGTTGGAAATGCTATAATTAAAGTAATTATAACATAGGCCCTCCATTGGGGCAATTATTTTAAGAAATTTTAAATAGTTGCATAAGATGCAATTTAATTAAGAGATATTCTTAAGAATAATAGATAAGCATGATATGTTGTAAATATGTAAATGGTTTAGTGGCCAATATTGGATGTAACTGAGGCCATTAAAATTAGATGCATAATTCTTGGCTCAATGGGATCAACTTAACTAATGCAAGATAAGTCAATAATGGATGTAACTGAGATTTTGATCATAAGGGGCTAGCTAAAGGATTGAACCTAAAATGAGATGTGATGGGCAAAGAGTTGCTCACTTATAGTTTATTGTAATTCCAATAATGGATGTACCTGAGGATGATCAATAGAATTATAAGAATTCAATCACCCACTAGAAATCCATCCAACTAGGATTTCCATTTTCTACTTTGGAAGTGTAGGATTCGCTAAGTTAGTGGGAGGACCAATTTGATTAAAAGACCATAATCATTTTGGTTAATTACATGATACATTTACTAATTAATCTGGTTATTTTCTGCAGTTAATTTTCTGATAAAAATGAGCACAAAACAACCACCACCATCCAATATCCTTGCAAGCATACTTGATCACAATAGGTTGACAGGACCTAATCTGTTTGATTGGCTAAGAAATTTGAAACTTGTCCTGAACCTTGAACATATAGGATATGTTCTAGATTCAAATGTTTCTGGTCCCTTACCTCCAGAGGCCACACAAGAGGAACATGAAACTTTGGACAAGTGGAAGGAGCATGATATGAGAGCTAAGTGTTACATGCTTGCTTCCATGAGTAATGAGTTACAGAAGCAACATGAGAACATGCAGAGTGCGAGTGAGATCCTCCTTCACCTACAAGAGTTGTATGGTGAGCACAGCAGGAATGCTAGGTATGAGATATCTAGACAGCTATTCCGTATGAGGATGTCTGAGGGACAGAATGTTGGGGATCATGTCCACAAGAAGATTTGGATGATTGAGCAGTTGGAACATCTTGACTTCAACATGGATTTCCAACTACAGACGGATTTGATCCTTCAGTCCCTTCCTGAGTCTTTTGGAAATTTTGTAACAAATTTCCATATGACTAAACAGGAATGCACCTTAGCTGGTTTACTCAACATGCTGGTTATTGCCCAAAAGAATATGCCAGGCAATAAAGGAAAAGAGGTAGCTTTGGTTGCATCTTCTTCTGCTGGAAAGTCCAACTAGAAGAAGGGCAATAAGAAAAAGAAACTTCAGATTCCTGGTCCTTCTAAGAAAATAGCTAAACAAAAAGGGAAGACCAAAGCTGACAAAGGCAAAGGAAAGTGTTTCCACTGCCAATAGGAAAGTGTTTCCATTGCTAGTAAGAAAGTGTTTCCACTGGCTAGAGTATAGCAATCTAAAAGAATGCAATGCCATGGTGAACAACTCAAGTTCAAAATATATTTGGCACTTAAGGTTATGTCATGTTGCAGAAGATAGGATTGCAAAACTGGAGAAAATGGGGATTCTATCCTCATTGGGCTCTGAGCCTACTCCAACTTGTGAATCTTGCCTTCAGGGCAAAATGACTAGATCACCCTTTGTTGGACAGGGGCTAAGAGCTGAAAATATTTTAGAGCTAATACATAGTGATGTATGTGGTCCATTTAAAGAAATGGCTAGAGGGGGTTTTCATTATTTTATTACCTTTACTGATGATAAATCAAGGTTTGGGTATTTGTATTTGATGAAATACAAACATGAATCTTTTGAAAAGTTCAAAGAATTTAAATCTGAAGTAGAAAATCAAACAGGAAAGAATATTAAAGCTCTTCGATCAGATCGTGGAGGTGAATATTTGAGTACTGAATTTGATGAATACTTGAGAGAGCATGGCATTGTTTCTCAGCTGACTCCTCCAGGAACGCCACAGCTGAATGGTGTATCTGAAAGGAGAAATCGTACCCTATTGGATATGGTACGTAGTATGATGAGCTATACTGATATGTCAATCTTCTTTTGGGGATTTGCATTAGAATCAGCTTTGTATATTCTGAATAGGATTCCATCAAAATCAATTTCTTCCACACCTTATGAGATATGGCATGGAAGAAAACCAAGTCTTAAGCATGTTAAGATTTGGGGTTGTCCAGCTTATATCAAAAGCTGAACACTGATAAATTGGAGACCAGATCAGAAAAAGGTCGATTTGTTGGATATCCAAAAGATAGTTTTGGATATTATTTTATTTGCCTACTTCACAAAAGGTTGTTATAAGTAGAGATGCCACATTTCTTGAACAACAGTTTGTTCAAGAAGGAGGCAAAGGAAGGCAAATAGAGTTAGAATTGGAGAATTCTGACTAACCAACAGATCAGATGGATATAGATCCATCTAGTCAACCAATACCCGTTGATGAAACATCTACAGCTGTTCCTCGTAGAACAACCAGGGTATCTCACCCACCAGTGAGATATGGTTTTCTTCATGAAGAAGAACAAGAGTTGTCTACTCATGAAGAAGTAGATCATGGAGATGATCCACTTACCTATGAAGAAGCTATATCAGATATAGACTCTTCAAAATGGATTGATGCTATGAAATCCGAGATTGATTCCATGTATAAGAATCAAGTTTGGGATCTTGTTGACCCACCTGAAGGTATTATACCTATAGGGAACAAATGGGTTTTAAAGAAGAAAATTGGTTCTGATGGAAAGGTAGAGACCTATAAGGCAAGGCTAGTAGCGAAAGGGTTTCGCCAAAGGCAAGGAATCCACTATGAGGAGACTTTCTCGCCTGTTGCCATGCTTAAATCAATTAGGATTTTATTAGTAATAGCTGCGTACTATGATTATGAGATTTGGCAGATGGATGTCAAAACAGCTTTTCTCAATGGATACATTGAAGAAAACATTTTCATGGAACAACCTAAGGGATTTGAATCCCAAGTTCCAAGGTATGCAAGCTAAAGCGATCCATTTATGGGTTGAAACAAGCTTCGAGGAGTTGGAACATCCGTTTTGATGAAGCCATTAAGTCTTTTGGTTTTATCAAAAATGAGGATGAGCCATGTGTATATAAGAAGGTTAGTGACAGTGCTATCACTTTCCTTGTCTTATATATGGATGACATACTGTTGATGGGTAATGACACAGGTATGTTGAAAGGTATGGTTGTCAAATACATTCTCCATGAAAGACTTAGGGGAGGCAACCTATATTTTTGGGATTCGCATCTATAGAGATAGAGCGAAAAGAATAATTGGTTTATCCCAAAGTCTATACTTTGAAAAGGTGTTAAAGAGGTTTAACATGCTTGACTCCAAGAGAGGATTGTTACCAGTGAGACATGGTATCCATCTTTCTGAAGAGATGTCTCCAAAGACACCTGAAGAAAGAGATAAGATGGCCAGGATTCCATATGCTTCGGCTATTGGAAGTTTAACGTATGCAATGTTGTGTACTAGGCCGGATATCGCATATGCTGTTAGTTTGACTAGCAGGTATCAATCCAATCCAGGTTTGGAACACTGGATAGCTGTCAAGAATATCCTTAAGTACTTGAGAAGAACTAAGGATTTATTCTTGATTTATGGAGGTGGAGACTTGCAACTAGATGGTTATACTGATTCTGATTTCCAATTCAGATATCGATGATAGAAAGTCTACCTCTGGATATGTGTTCATTTGTAATGGAGGTGCAGTCAGTTGGAAGAGTTCCAAACAGAGCACGACTGCAGATTCCACTACGTAAGCCGAGTATATTCTCGCATCGATGTCAGAAAGGAAGTCGTTTGGATAAAGAAGTTCGTGATGAACTTACATGAGTTCCTTCCATTGAGTCGCCAGTTCCACTAATCGTGACAACAATGGAGCAAATACAAAGCTAAGGAACTAAGGTCTCACCCAAAATCCAAACACATAGAAAGGCACTACCACATTATCAGTGAGATATAGTTGGGCAAGGCGATATAGCCATGCAGAAAATAACATCACTGAAAAATCTAGCTGATCCATTCACTAAGCCTATGTCACACACTCAGTTAGACCGACATCTTGAGAAGATAGGTCTAAGATATTGTAATGAATGGCTCTAGTGCTAGTGGGAGATTGTTAGTAGTATGCCCTAGAGCATATCATTTAGTATGTATCTTGTACATATTTTTATTAATAAAAGGCATTTCCACTTTTCCGTTTACAAAATATATTTATGTGTAATAGAAAAGGTCCATTGATATTTTGTTAGAAATATTATTCTTAAGTTGTTAAGAATATGAGTGACAATATTTCTAGCACAAAGTATCATAAATAGGTTCACAATCGAGGATACTTCATAATAAGGACATGACTTATCCAGAAAGATTGTATTCATGTTTGTTCCCAAGTTATTTATATGAGATATAAATAAGATGGAATGGTGAGTCTCATGCCATATAACAAACATGATAGGCACTTATAAATGATAAGTAGGTCGAACCAGTGACACTTATGACAACCACATGGAGTTTACTCTTGTCATTGTTTTGTCATAAATCATATAAGTGCATATAATCTTTAGACCTGAGATAGCACAGTTATCTTGTATATAGGTAGTTTGAGTTTATACTGCTTTCATACTTGTACTGTGTATGGGTATATGGGCATGTGTTGGCTCCTACTAGTTATATATGGAGGTAGGTGTTGATCAAGATGGAATCTGTTCCTCTAAGTAAATAGAGATAAAATCCTATGTTTATTTAATTGTTCTTGATGTTTCAAGTTGCTGGCAGACAGATATAGATTTATTCGTAAAAGAGTTTCGATGAGAAAATCTTTTTAATCAAGAACTGAATTAAAAGAGAACATAATATTCATAGCAAATGGAGTTTGACATAAACCATGACTCAAATTTGAGTTGGGATTTTGTAACAGAGAGATTCTAGTGCATGGTAACATATGATTATAGGTTCATTTAATGTAAACCTTATTACTAATTGGGTGGCCATGGCATGCTATGCTAGGTGTTAACCATGGTCTATGAGGTTCATAAAATGATTTAGAGAAATCATTTATGGTAAGAAAGAGTTCTGATGATATTAAGAGTTGATATCATGTCTCATTGCCAATTAGTGATGAGCCTAGTAAGTCACACACATACACAAGTTATCACCTAATTAAATATGATTTAATTAATTAATTAAAGAGTTTAAATTGATTAATTAAATAGGTTTGGTTTGTAATTAGATTGCAAAGTCCCTAGCATGACTTGAAACCAAATCTAGATTATTGGATGTATAATATAAGTTAAATTTATATTTAAAGTGTTTAAATATGAATTTAATTAATGAGAAATTAATTAATAGAGATTAATTAATTAATTTATATTTGATATAAATTAATTAGAAGAAGAAAATAATTATTTTGGGTTAAGAACTCAAAATTAAGACACAGGGGCATTTTGGTCATTTTGCAGTGTGACACGTGGCACCATGAGATGGTGACACATGGCATAACACATAAGCTTGCCAAATGTTTTTTAATCATGTAAGATGATTAAAATCAAGATTAAATATAGGTTTGACACTTGGCACAATGTGATTGGGTCACTTAAACCTAGAGCTAATCAAAGGGTGACATGTGGCAAGGGTTTAATGTGTTAACCTAGCTATTTAAGTGTTGTTATGAGAAAATAAAATACAACCAGTAGCCACACTCCTTTGTCACGCCACTTTGAGGGTTTTTATCTCTTCTTCTTCATCTCTTATCAATTCAAAGAGATTAGCCATCAATCTCTTGAATTAAGAACACTAGAAATTGTTTCTAGTGTCCTGTTTACATCTCTAATCTCTTAAAAGGCAGAACTTGAATTTCTAATTAATAGAAAAGGCTTTAGAAGCTGTTTAAGGGCTGCCATAGGTGTTCTTGGTGTGGACAAGCTAGAGGGACAACATCTGGTGTCCTGAAGACGAATCTCAAAGGCGCAGACACGCTGCAGTGCATCAAGAGGTTAGTGTAATCGTTCTTGATTTAATCTAGGGTTCTAAAATTAATCTGATTAATTTTAAAATCTTAAATGGCAAATACAGATCCAAAAATATATATTAAAAGAGTTTTAATATGTTGTTTATCATTGAAATCAAATAGATAAAAATAAATCTTGCATGATGCATGTGACCCTAGGTGAAAATTTTTGAATTTAATGGTATAAACTTGTGTTTTTCACGCTTCCGTTCCTTCAGAAGCCATATTGGTCACCAAGCCACAATCACTTCCTTATGTGGAAGCGGCTGAGGAGTCGTTGGAAAGCTCCTTCCAGGCCCTCGAACTACAAGAAAACGTTTCAAGAAATGAAGGGGCTATGGCTATGGTAGCCAAAGTGATGTCGAGGAATGGGTATGAAGAGGGCAAAGGCCTAGGCGCTGCGTTACAAGGGATTGTTGAACCTATACCGGCTATCCAGAAGGTGGGCCATTGTGGTTTGGGTTACGAGGAAGATGCCCTCATGGATGGGCGATTTTGGTTGTGGAACAGACTGCGGGATCAGAGATTCGATCAGAAAATCGGGAGAATGAAGGAAGTCCCGAGGATTACTGAAGTCTTCACTAAACCGATCATTGAAAATCCAGCAGATATGGAAGAATCACCTGATGAACCATCCATCGATGTCATCCACCTGGATTCCTTATATGAGGCTCTGGTCTCGCCAATGGCTGAGGGGCAAGAACTGGACAACTGGACAGCAGAGGACATCCCTGTACTTAATTTCGAATAAAGTACCTTTGGTTATCTACACTTGATCATTTTGTCCATGATGGCAAGTGTAACATTGTAAATGGACCCTTTTCTTATGTCATAAATCTTAATGAATTAATAGCGCATTTTATATCCGATTCTCTTTTTCTTTCCATTTGAATTCCATACTTATAATATATTCTATTTTCGTTCATTCAGGACCATTCATCAATTAACACCTAATAATTCAATAGACTCAGAAATTCCTCTGGTTAATTTTGAAATCCCCATAACTGCCATTACTTCAAGTGATTCTGAGGTGGAGCTCATTGAAGAAAGGGATGAAAGGGATGAACCTTCCCTAGTGCCTTGTGGAGACGAAACGCGCACCATAAACTTAGGCACGGAAGAAGTGAAAAGGGAACTTAAGGTTATGGAGAGTGAAGAATTGGGAGATATGATCAGTTTGCTCAAAGAATTCCTGGACGTGTTTTCCTGGAGCTATGATGACATGATTGGTTTAGACCCCCAGATAGCGACACACAAAATTCCCCTAATTCCGGGGACAATCCCGGTAAAGCAGAAGTTAAGAAGAATGAATCCTGACACACTGCTCAAAGTTAGGGATGAGGTTAAGAAACAGTATGATGCTGGGTTCCTGTAAGTAGTCAAATATCCCCAATGGATAGCTAACGTTGTCCCGGTAACGAAGAAGGATGGAAGAGTCAGGGTACACGTTGACTACAGGGATCTTAATAAAGTGAGCTTGAAAGATGATTTCCCACTCCCTAACATTGATGTGTTAGTAAACAATGCTGCTGGATTGGGCAGGTGTTCGTGTATCGATAGGGCGTCGGGATACAACCAAATCCCAATGGACGAGGGAGACAAGGAGAAAACTGCCTTTATCACCCAATGGGGGGTATTTTGCTATTGGGTCATGCCTTTCAGGTTAAAGAATGCTAGAGCCACCTACTAACGTGCTATGGTCACATTATTCCACGATATGATGCATAAAGAAGTGGAGGTGTACGTGGATGATATGATCATCAAATCCAGGGGAGAAGAGAGCCATGTGCAGGTGATGAGGAAAGTATTCGAGAGACTCAGGAAATATCAGTTGAAACTAAACCCTGCCAAATGCATATTCGAAACTAGATCTGGGAAATTGTTGGGATTCATAGTAAGCGAGAAAGGAATAGAAGTTGATCCAGACAAAGTCCGAGCCATTCAAGAGATGCCATCCCTAAGAACAGAAAGGGAGGTTCGCAGTTTCCTGGGGAAGTTGAATTACATATCAAGATTTATTTCCAATCTCATAGCTAAAGCTGAGCCTATTTTTAGACTACTCCGAAAGAACAACACCACTCAATGGGATTCGGTTTGTCAAGAGGCTTTTAAGAAAATCAAGCAGTATCTATCTAACCCACCAGTATTGGTTCCGCCGGTGGCAGGAAGGCCTCTGATTCTGTATATGGCAGTCCAACAAAACTCAATGGGATGTGTTTTGGGGCAACATGATGATACTGGCCGGAGGGAGAGGGCTATTTATTACCTGAGCAAAAAGTTCAATGAGTGTGAGTCAAGGTATTCTTTCTTAGAGAAAACTTACTGCGCGTTAGCCTGGACAGCGAATCGCCTCAAGCACTACATGTTGAATCACAAGACATGGCTCATTTCCAGAATGGATCCTATTAAGTATGTATTCGACAGCCCATTCGTGCCAGGAAGAATAGCTAAATGGCAGGTCATACTATCCCAATATGACATTGTCTATATGACCCAGAAAGCGGTGAAAGGTAGCGTGATCGCTGATCTCCTAGCAGAAAACCCTATCCAGGATTATGAAGCTCTGGATTTTGAGTTCCCTGATGAGCATATTAATGAAGTAGACTGCGGAGAAGAAGAGCCAGTTGATGTATGGGAAATGTATTTCGACGGAGCTGTCAATTTGTCCGGTAATGGAATCGGAGCTGTATTGGTATCCCCGGATGGGAAACATTTTTCGATAGCTATCAAGTTGAGGTTTGACTGCACCAACAATGTCGCAGAATATGAAGCTTTTTGTGATGGGTCTACAAGCTGTTGTCGAAATGAAGGTTAAGAAATTGGAGGTATATGGAGACTCAGCCCTGATCATTTATCAAGTCAAGGGAGAATGGCAAACTAAGGATCCGAAGCTAATCCCATATCAGAAGTACTTGCTGGAACTGACTAAGAAATTTGAGGAAATCTCTTTCACTCACCTTAGTCGAGACAAGAATCAATTTGCAGATGCCTTAGCCACCTTGGCTATTATGGCTCAAATGGAAGAAGGGCAGACGACTCAGATATTAAAGATTAAAGCAAGGGATGAGCCGGCTTACTGATTCGTGATTGAAGAAGAACCTGATGGTAAACCTTGGTACCATGACATCTTGCTTTACATCAGAACCAGAGAATTCCCCTCAAGGGCAAGCAAAAACGAAAAGAGGATGATTCGGAGATTAGCATTGGGATACTTCCCCAGTGGGGAAATTCTATACAAAAGGAGCTCCAACGGTGAATTGTTGAGATGTGTGGATGCGAAGGAGGCAAAGAGAATCCTTTTCGAGACTCATGAGGGAAACTGTGCAACCCATGCCAATGGGCATATGATGGCTAAGCAAATCATGCGACGGAGATATTTTTGGACTACCATGGAAAAGGATTGCGTCGAATATTTTCGAAAGTGCCATAAGTGTCAAATCTACGCGGATCCGATAAATGTTCCACCTCACCAATTGTTCAATCTCGTTTCACCATGGCCTTTCACAATGTGGGGCATCGATGTGATTGGTCCCATCAACCCTAAGGCATCCAATGGGCACAGGTTTATCCTAGTAGTGATCGACTATTTTTCTAAATGGGTCGAAGCGATGTCATATGCCCATATTACACAGAACACATTTCTCAAATTCCTCAGAAATAATATCATCTGCCGACATGGCCTCCCCAATGAAATCGTCACTGACAATGCCAAGAATTTGAATGGTCCAAAGATCCAAAGGCTGTGTGATCAATACAGGATTCGACATCTTAATTCCTCCCCATACCGTCCTCAGATTAATGGAGCGGTGAAGCCGCAAACAAAAATCTCAAAAGAATAATCCGGAAAACGACGATCACTTATAGGGATTGGCATGATATGCTCCCCTACGCTCTTCACGCATACCGGACTTCTGTAAGAACATCAACTAGGGCAACTTCTTATTCGCTGGTTTATGGGATGGAGGCTGTATTACCTATCGAAGTTGAAATTCCTTCCCTAAGGATTCTGAAGGAATCAGGGATTGATGAGTCGAAATGGATCCAGTCAAGGTTGGACAAATTAAACTTGCTGGATGAGAAGAGATTAGCAGTAGCATGTCATGGGCAATTATACCAGAGAAGAATGGCTAGGGCATTTGACAAAAGTGTTCGCCCTCCCGAATTTCAACCCGGGGACCTAGTTCTGAAGAATGTTCTCCCGAATCAAAATGATCCCCGAGGTAAATGGTCACCAACCTACGAGGGACCCTATGTGGTTAAAAAGGCATTTTCTGGTGGGGCCTTGATCTTAACCCACATGGACGGCAAAGAATTTCCAAGACCTGTGAATGTCGACACCGTCAAGAGATACTATGCCTAAAAAAAAAAAAAAAAAAAGTAGGGGTGAAAACCCGAAGGGGCGCTCCTAGCAAAATGTGTGAAAGAAGGCGAAAACCCTCGAAGGGCACTTTCTATAAAATGAGTGAAGGATGAAAACCCGAAAGGGCATCATGAAAAAAAAAAAAAAAAGAGAGCTAGGGGTGAAAACCCGAAAGGGCATCCCAAGAACCGAAAGGGAGAAATAAGGAACGGGGCATGAAACCGAGGATGGAAATAAACCGTCATGGCATGAGGCTTCAGAGTACTTGAAATAATGGCAGTTAAGAGACTTCAAAGCTAACTATAAGGAATATGTGAGATCTATCCCTGTACCCTTTTTCTTTGAAACTGTACCTTTTATTTCTTAAAACCATAATAAAGTCATACTTTATTTGTGTTTATCTCTTTGCTTTTAACTTCCCTATACTCACTCTTTAATATTATCCTTCCTCAATCTCTTTATCTAATGCGCTATTAATCATTTAAAATTTTGCCATAAGATTAGGATTTGAAATTGATAATCTCACGTACTTTACTATGAGATTTGCAGGGAATGGCCTAAAAAAAAAAAAAAATTAGAGGTGAAAACCTGGAAGGGCGCTTCTAGTCAAATGGACAAAAGGAAAGTGAAAACCCGCAAGGGTACTTTTCCCAAAATAAGAAGAAAGTCAAGAGCAAAAAAGGGGCATTCGAAGGAAGGAGGTCGTAGGTCAAGTCTTGTAACTCGTCCTCCATCAATCATTGGCCTTTGGGATCCTGTTAAGTACACTTCATCGGGGAAGAACTTCTCGTGTCGAGATTACACTTGCTTTGTAAGTTGATTTTAATTTTCCAGCACTTTAAATTTCCTGTTATCAACCTCTGGTTCCTTGATCTAAGTTGATTTTATTTTCCAGCACTTTAAATTTCCTGTTATCAACCTCTGGTTCCTTGATCTAAGTTGATTTTAATTTCCAGCACTTTAAATTTCCTGTTATCAACCTCTGGTTCCTTGATCTAAGTTGATTTTAATTTTCAGCATTTAAATTTCCTGTTATCAACCTCTGGTTCCTTGATCTAAGTTGATTTTAATTTTCAGCACTTTAAATTTCCTGTTATCAACCTCTGGTTCCTTGATCTAAGTTGATTTTAATTTTCAGCATTTAAATTTCCTGTTATCAACCTCTGGTTCCTTGATCTAAGTTGATTTTAATTTTCCAGCACTTTAAATTTCCTGTTATCAACCTCTGGTTCCTTGATCTAAGTTGATTTTAATTTTTAGCATTTAAATTTCCTGTTATCAACCTCTGGTTCCTTGATCTAAGTTGATTTTAATTTTCAGCATTTAAATTTCCTGTTATCAACCTTTGGATCCTTGATCTAAGTTAATTTTAATTTTCCTGCATTTTAAATTTCCTGTTATCAACCTCTGGTTCCTTGATCCAAGTTGATTTTAATTTTCTAGCATTTTAACTCTTGTTACCAATCTCTAGGTCACTAACTTAAGTAGGCTCTAGTTTCCTAACCTTGCACACCTAATCGCCCAAAATATGGGTCTAAATCTTTACATAATCCCTACACGAAAATTTTTCCAGTAGGAATTATGTAAAGAGGGGCAGTTGTCGACACCATATTTTGGCCGATCAATAAATATCGAAACTGATCCCCAGCACTAAGTCTCCCTTTGCTAGCCAATTATATTTCCGATCTCTCTTTGCCGAACAACCACATTTCCGATCTCTCCTCAAAAGGAATCAAATCAATACTAAGTCCCCATGTCATTTAAAGCCTTGTCGATCTCTCAAACCAATTGTCAAATCTCCTGAATAGTCAATTACATTCCCGATCTCTCTTGTCGAATCAACCAAAGACTAGATCTTCATTTTAAAAGTTTAGGAATAATCAAGTTAAGGTTCCAATCCGATTTAATGGCGATCCTGATCTTAAGTGCTCAAGCCAAATTTCCAATTTTAATCAAGTCCCGTTTAGCGTTGGTTCCCTGCCGATCTCATGTTTATTGTGTTTTCTGACCTCTTACACTTAGATTAATAATCACCTTTAGTTGTTTTAATATGCTCAGACAATCAAGTGCATAAGTAATTTAGAGATTTTCCGATCACATCCATTCACTGAACAAAAAGGGAATTTCATTTCATATTAAAGTTTGTACAAGTCATTCGGCTGGAGGATCACCCCCAGCCTGATCTACATTTTGCTCGTTTCCTCTCTCACCCTCAGCCTCCTCCTCGCTATCCTCACCCTCGTCCTGGGGAGCCAGATTTACCATCCAAGAGAAGTCCTCCTTGGGGTACCGCTTCTTGAGCTCGGCTAGGAGATCCCTGTGAGCATTTACATAAGTGCTGGCCTCCCTTGTCACTATCTCTTCTTCTTTTGCTTTGAGCTCCTCAGTGAGGTGAGCAACTTCATCAGCCCGGAACACCTGAACTTCTTCAAGGACACGAGTTCGCTCGGCTAGAACATGAGCTTGCTCGGCTAGCTTATCTTTTGTAGAACTTCATCCGCCCCTCAATTTCAGATATGTAGTTCTGAGCGGATGAGAGTTGGGATCGGAGGGAAGCCACTTCATGACCCATCTTTTCGACCTCCTTACCCAGGCGGTGAGCCTTCTCTCGGATGATGTGCTGATTCACCAAGCACTGCACGTTCAGGCTCATGGATCGAGTCAGGATGTCATCAAGATTGTCCGAGAATAGCCTGTCCCGATCCTCTCAAAGGCAGATAGAAGCCCCCAGAACCTTAGCCAAACCCAGATTCTCCCAAACAGTTCGGTTATTCTCCAGGGAATGGATCAGCACCTGAGCACCGCTGGAGAGGGTCCTTGGGGTAGGTTGGGAAGGACCCCCTTCCATACTCGAAGCGACTGGAGGAGGTGGAGGTGGCTCTTCTTAGCAAGGAGGAGATCGGATCACTTCTACCTCGGGGATCAGCTGCCCCGAAGGTTGAGATGAGCCCCCTTGTATTTCCCCGGGCTCATGGCTGGGTGTCTGCATGGCTTCAGCTCGCTTCATCTCCCGTACCTTCCGGGAGATCTCTCTCTTTCGCTTTCGGCTCTCCTTGGAGGCTTCATCGCTTGCCATACCTGCACAAAGAAGAGGTTAGTGAGATCGCTAAGGTCCAAAGATCTGAGATATAGAAAAATACCGATGCTGAGGTCAAAGAGCTGAAGCCCGCGATCTTTGCCAGTGATCAATTCCATTGTCCAGTGATGCAGTTCGGCAGTCACTGCGTCCAAACAAGAAAACTTCTCTCTGCTCGCCTGATCTTTTAGCTCCATCACCATCAGGCCTTCTTCCCTATTTAAGGTGATGCGCTTTGGAAGTACGGGGCCCTGGTGCAGCCAGCTGCAAGGGAAACCCTTAAAGCCGTTCGGGATTTTACTCCTCAAGATAAAGAAGTGGTTCTTCCAATTCTTCAAGAAGGAGGGTAGATCGGTAAAGAGCCCACAATGTGGCTTCGCCTGGAAGAACCAATACTCGTCATCCTTTCGACGAGTCAGCCTATGCAGTTCGGCGAATACCTTAGCTGTAGGACAGAGTCCCTTAGCACGGCAGAGGCCCAGGAAGGCTACTAGGATCCGCCACGAGTTCGGGTGAACTTGGGCGATGCACACTTGGTGATATGTTAAAACTTCCTTGAAGAAGTCGTCTAAAGGGAACCGTAGACCGGCCTTTAATTGCTCTTCGTAGACCATGATCATGTCGTTCTCCTCGAAGAAGTGATCGGCACGAAGATCACCGTGACACTTAATCAACTCGTAGGAATCGGGCCGAATGTTATACTCTTGGCTGAACGACTGCAGGTCGGTTTCTTGAAGGACTGATGGCAACTCGTCCATGGGAAGATTCTCTCTCCCTGAAGAAGGTACATGCCTTGATGGTGCTGCTTGCCCCTGAGCTGGAATAGAAACCCTAGAAGGTTCAGGTCGCACGTTTGGTCCGACCACCTCCACTTCATCAGATGACCACGAGATCTGAACGGAAGGGGGGCTTGCCGCTCTCTGACCCTCAGCGCCGCTCATTTTCAAAGGAAACAAGGATTTTAAACTAAAAGAAGGATCAAAACCCTTACCGGAGTCTGATCGATGTCGGAAGAACTTGAGAAAACGAGAGAATTATGGATTTGCTCGCGGGATGCTGAAAATGACATAAGAGAGCAACTGGCTGACCCATCCCCTATTTATACCCGTCTGAGCATTTAATGCTCACAGTGTTCCAGGTGGTGCATCGGTTAGCGAGAATCGCCAGCTTTTCTGACACGCCTCACGAATATTCCAGAAATTCCATAAAAGAGATCGGCTAGTTAGGGATCGGCTAATTAAGGCGAATGTTTGGAAGTGCGGATCAGTTAAGGGTTGTTCAGTTAGGAACTAGATCGGATAAACACATCAGAGATCAGAAAATAATCAATGCAATAATAATAAAATGACAGTTGTTAAAATAAAATTTTATTTCTGAAAAGGTCGGATTACATCATTTGGGCTATCTCTAGAGATCAGATTACATAAAAAGTCAAATTACATCATTTGGGCAATCTCTAGAGATCGGATTACATAAAAGGTCTGATTACATCATAAGGACGATCTTTAGAAATCGGTGGAACATCCTATCTAAAAGGCCTATGTCAAAGCCTAGTCTCGTGGCTGAGTCAAAAGATGTGTTTGACCAGGAGACCGGCTGTTGACATTGGATAGATGTACAGCTTAGATGGGGGGACTATGACTCTCATGAGAATGAGAGAGGTCATCATCAAAATTACCGCTCAAAACCGAGCCGCTGTCGGAATACCCAGTGTGGTGAGAAGCCAGATGAACGCCAAGGAGTAGTCACCGGTGTCAAGGGGAATATTAGCAGTCTTTTCGCCCGAAATCGGTTCGCCGATTATGTCGGACGAACGATTCGAGATCGGTACGATCGAGGTCCTCGATCCAGATCGGTTAATTAGTCCGGTTCTCTCACTGTCATCAGATAGGGTTATCATGATTCTCTGATCACCGGGATCATAAATTTTCAGACAAGAGACAAAGAGGATAATCGGGAAAGGATCAAAAGTGGCCACCATGGCCGGAATTATTGCCGGAGCAGCTAGAACAAGAAAAGTGAGAAGGAAGAGAAAAAAATCAAATGAGGAAGGGTTTCCTGCTGAAGGTATATATATAGGGGATGGTCTAAGCATTTATTACTAAGCAGAAAACGAAGCGGATGCCTCGGAAATTGGGGGAATAAATGCTGTGACTGGACCGGACCTGATAAAGAAAAGACCAGAGTAGGAGAGGTCGGAAGAAGGGAGGCCGGCATGAAAGACCGGAAAAGGAGCGTGTTAGGAAGATCGGAAAGGAGAGGAAGTCGGATAGCAAAGAGAATAAGACAACTTCCACTAACCGTCGTCATAATCAGGGCCGAGGTAGTTAAAGCGTCGCAGACAAAATCTCCACCGCACGCCCTAAAATCGCCCGCATTACTGACATGCGCCAGAGTACGTCATGACAGTGCTGTACATCCTAATCTCCACCATTGATCTTACTTGTAAGGATGAGCTCAGAGCCCTCGGATCAAAGAAGAAGACGACAAGATCTGCGCCTTTCACTCCTAGCCCTCGGATCGCTCTTGACAAGGAAATTTTGGGCCGTCAGATTAGAAGAGAGAAAGGACAAATATTTCGGAAGGGATCTCAGCCGTCCGTTCTGATTCTCTTTAATTCCTGAGTCTCAGATCATGTCCTTCAAAATCTTAACCCTCCATCTCCCTCAAAACAAATCCTGACCCTTCATAGGGAGCACCCGGTTCCTATAAATACCTGCATGAAAACTGTTCAAAAAAAAGGACGAATAGTGAATATAGCGGAAGGACTCTGAAACTTAATTCAGCTCGTTACTCTTCTATTTTTGAGCTTTCATAAGAAAAACTTTTGAAACCAGTTTTCTGAAGTATTTTCTTGCGAAGGGATTTCTGAATACTGAAACTCTCCATTTTCAGTTCGTTCATTATCCTGTGACACTCTCACTTTCTGTCTTTGTTATCTTTATTTCCATTCCCGTTGTCCAAGCTCAACTTCATCCATACTCGGTTATAATTTTGATCAGACTGCATTTAAGCAAGGTATTCTTCATTTCAAGGCAAACCTTAGTCTTCAGGTTACCAGCCCGCGGCCCCATTATGTTTTGTGATCCCGTAATTAGTTCAATAGATTTGACTCCCTATAGGTGAGTGCTCATAATGTCGTTTTATTAAGTGCTCACTCTTATTTTACATATTTCCTTTGTCCTTTATATATATATAATTTTCTCCAAGTTTATATTGCGCTAAAGAACACGAAGAAGGTTATTCTCGAGTTTACTTCCTTGTTGACCAGTCCATTCTTTTTTTGTTAATCTTTGTTATTCCTGAATATAAGTCTTCTAGTCCCGAGTAGCGTACAAGTGGTTGGATAAAATGTAGGTAACTGTATCTTAAGGGTCTCTTTAAAATAATGAAAGGTCTGAATAGTAAGCCGGGGAAATAGTAAGGCCGAATCAATAGAATAACACAAAAGACAATTGGGTAAGACATCACAAGGCAGAGTAAAACCGAACCTTAAGATAAATAAATGGGATAGATCGGATATCAAAAGGTACTGGTAAGGCAACCAAATAGGAAGGTCGGAAAAATCAGTTTGGTATCCCCTGACTAGTCACAAGGTACCAATGAGTTAAAAGAAGCCCTATTCCGAGCCCCGACATCTTTGAATACCAGAACCCTTAGTTCTAGGTTTTTATGATGGGTAGCTGTAATCAAATTTCATGAGATCGGAAAAGTCCTTATCCGACTCCTATTAAAATAAAAGAGATCGGAGGAGAGTTCTTATCCGATTCTCAATCTAAATTTTAATAAATATTTAAAAGGAGATCGGAGGAGATTTCTTATCCGATTCTCAATCTAAATTTTAATAAATGTTTAAAAGAGATCGGAGGAGAGTTCTTATCCAATTCTCAATCTAAAATTTTAATAAATATTTAAAAGGAGATCGGAGGAGAGTTCTTATTCGGTTCTCAATCTAAGTTTTAATAAATATTTAAAAGGAGATCGGAGGAGAGTTCTTATCCGGTTCTCAATCTAAATTTTAATAAATATTTAAAAGGAGATCGGAGGAGAGTTCTTATCCGGTTCTCCACCTAAAATCTTAAAAAACGTTTAAAAGAGATCGGAAGAGAGTTCTTATCCGATTCTCAATCAAGACCTTTAATGAATATATGAAAGAGGTCGGAGGAGAGATCTTATCCGATTCTCAAATCGAATTATTTATACGCACAATAATCCCTAAAATGAAACCAATATGCAACAGCCACTCACTAAGGTTGTCTCATTTACTTATGTATCTGGGTAATTCGGATTAGTGAAAGATCAAATATTCCTTTTGTCAAAAGGATTAACATTTCCATTCAAACCCTCCTAACTATCAATTGTAATTTATAAAGGACGTGAAGTTAAATCTGCTTACCCTCATTGAGGGACGAGGTGGGGTGCCTAACACCTTCCCCACCCATTTACGGACCCCAAACCTAGAATCTCTGTTTTTGAAGTGGTTTCATTTTAATTTACTTTCACAAATGGTTTTCTTTAATTTCCCTCAAAATTAAAGTGGTGACTTCTCACTTTTCCCACTTCGGTGAGTGTTCGTCCAGGCGATCGCAAAACCCTTGCAACAAGGGTCATCAGCCCATAACTCCCTTAAAGAAAGTCATATGGTGACGCTAAGGCCATAACAAATTCCTTACTTAAAGAAGAGAAGCAGGGTGAGGAGTCAGAAGAGCTAACAAAGAAAAATCAAAAGTCACTTGTAATCGCACCTTACCAGTGGTCGATGAAGGAGCCTTTAATTAAAGAACTCCATGATGAGTTACTCAGGAGGAGTTGGCAGTTGTTGTTGCTGCCATATCCAGAGCACAGGTGTAGCAGCTTTTTAATAGAATAAAGATAAAAGGGACCCTGGAGGCTAACGGAGCTGAAGTTATATATAATGAAGGACTAAAGTGGGAGGGATCAAGAGAATTGCAACTTCAGGACCTAGACCCAACACCAGCAAAGCTTGATGATATGCTAACTGGTGTGCAGGATCCACTAGAAGAAGTAAATCTCGACTCATTTGAGGAAGCACAAGTAATTTATATTAGCTCTCTATTAAGGAAAGACTTAAAACAAAAAATAATATGTTTGATTCGTGAATACAAGGATTGCTTTGCTTGAGATTACCATGAGATGCTAGGTCTTCAAAGAGGTTTGGTGGAGCATAGGTTACTAATCAAACCTAAGTATAAGCCTCACCACCAGGCACCTAAGAGAATGTCAAAGGGGGTAATCTTGTTTGCTGGTTTTACAACCCCGCAAGTGCACGGATCGCTAACAAGTAATAAAGTGATAAGTAGAGTATCGTTCCCATGAGGACCTTTGTTTAGCAAGTACCAATCTACATAGTAATTTTGACTGTCTAGGCTTTCGAATATTTAGGGAATGAAGTTTGTTAACTTTAAAAACTAGAATAGTAAGCTTAAAATGAAGTAATATATTTTTGGAACAATTCTGGAGTTAAGATTTCACACTTGAATCTTATTAAGGATGTTATCTCATTTATTTACTGAATTGAGGATCATTTTCCTTGATAGAAATTAGTCCTAAGTTATCCTAAATCCTCTCTCAAGGCATCTAGGGTGTATTTTAATTAACTTAAATCCTACTTTCGTGGTGATCAAATTAATTAAAATCCTTTAAGACCTTTGACCAATTTTTAGGTTCTATAAAGGTATCAGCCTATGTCTAGGTCAGATTTCCTAGGTTCAAGATCTTTGATTTTCTAATGTTAATCTTCACCTTTCAGTCTTTCAATCAACATCTACAATCATGTCTAAGTGGGTACCATCACATAGCATGCATTAGGATCATAAGAAATTAAATCAAGAAATGAATCTCAAATCCAGTGAATAAAACTTAATGTTCATCCATAATAATAATTACAAGCATTACTCTCTCAAATCTAGAATAAGGAAACTACTCACTCATGGTGAGTTCAACAAACATCATGATAAAAGGTAAAAAATAGTAAAAAGAAAATCATGTAAAAGAAATAAAGCAATAGAATTCTATCTAGGGAGATGAAACGAAGGAACCGAAGATAGTTTGCAGCTTTGATCTTTTGGAGCTTAATTGAAAACTTCTTTTAGTGCGATGCGAGCTCGACAAGATGTGACCTTCAGCAACACTCCCTACGAACCCCCTTCTTCTGATGTTTTCTTTTCTATTTATATTGGTTGCTCTAGGGTTAGGTCACTTTGAGTCCAAAATGCTTTAGGAGTCTTGTTTAAATCAAAAAACAGGACGGGAATTCGAGTTACAAAACTAGCTGCAACATAATACATGGCCCATGTGTCACTACACGGGTCCTGTAATGCAGGGCCATGTAACTTGCTGGAGGAGAATTGCAAAATCTTATTTTGGCACAAAAAGTTACACGGGTCTGTGCCAACTACACGGGCCTGGTTACATGGGTCGTGTACTGTTGTTCCCATAAGGTTCTTCAAGTTGTTTGCCGGCAGAGACTTGCATGGGTCCTCGCAGATTACATGGGTCTACTTACACGACCCGTGTACATGTGTTTCTCATCGATTCTCTTGGCTTTCTTCTGGCAGAGAGTTACACGGGTCTAGGGCTTGGTTTACACGACCCGTGTACTTTGTATTAGCAGCAATTCTCTGTCTTTTTATCTCTCCAAGATTTCCTTTGCACTCCCATTCTTTGGGGCTTCACCCAAACACCTAAAATAATGCAAAAAACATGGAATTAAGGGCTTGGCAACAAAATTTACAAAAACTCATGAAATCAACTATCATGCATGAAAGTACTTGCCTAAATGCTATGAAATAGTATGCAAATGTGTACATCTATACAATTCAAGTGTATCAAATACCCCCAAACTCAAACTTTTGCTTGTCCTCAAGCAAAACAAAACTCTGTTTTAAAACACATTTCAGGGGATACTTAGGAATACAACCATCAATTTAATAAGCATAGAACTGAACTCCTCCAATCCATCATTCCAATTTCCTTCTTTCAACGCATAAGGGTTCTACTAGTTGCCCGTTTAGAACTTCACCTCATTTCATGGTGTTTCGACTAATTATTCCTCTATACAAGACCATTACTAAGCCACAAACAAACCTGTTTTATCGGGATAGAATTGAGAAACACTAACTCTCCCAAATTTACCTCTTTTGTGAGTAATTATGGAGGTATTTCAATTCTAACTCCATAGGCATATCTCAATATTCTATCTCTACTAATATAGCATGCACTTTTCAAAAGATCAAAAGGTCTTTAAAAAGGGTTGTAATGGGGCTAAGAGATAATGACTTAGTTGCCAAGGAAAGGTTTTTAGAGAATGCAAATATGAGGATAGCATGTATGCATAAAGCACTGAATTTGTATGGAGAGGAAGGGCCTTTGGCTTTTTACAATGCTAAGCATGCTTGCATGATACTTATTTTGGGACTTCTTTTCTCCTTTTTTTTTTTTTTTTGTGTCATCTCCCCCAAACTCATTGCTTTTGCTGGGTTGGAAAGGCAAATTTTTTTCTTTGAATTTCAATTGCACACTTGCGTTCCTTCTTGAGTTCCTCATCCCCTCTTAATTTTCTTTATGCATTTTGCTTCCTCAAAAGGGTATGGTAGGTGTTTAGGCTAGGGGCTAGGTAAATAACATGGGTAAGCAATAAATTCTAAGGGATAAACATAGGCTTCAAGTTGGCTACAAGGGATATACATTTTAATTAGGGGTGGCTAAGGCTTAGTAAATATCAAAGAATGCCTTAATCATTTCTTTATCAAGCACATGCTAGGATTTCACCTTGATAGATCATAGAGATATGTTTTAGAGCTAGTGAGGCATTTTTAGGTTTGCTTGTATTTCAAAAATTGTTCTCCTAATTTTACAAGTTCAATATGATGAATTGATAGTTATGAAGAGGTTTAACTAGTCTGGTTCCATTAAAGAGGTTAGTTTCTTCACAAACAACATGTTAGAATCCCTTTTTGCCTATCTAGATACGTTCATTCCTCTATCCTGTGGAGTCCAATTATTAGCTTACTAGAATTTGGTTATAGTGCTAAGTTTCACTATTGAAAGTCCAAAAATTTTCAAAAATTCTTGAAAATTTTGGTAAACAAGAATAATGTAGCTGAATTTGAACAATGCAATGATGTGTATGTAATGGTATGCAAATGCAATTGTATCCCCCCTAAACTTAAACATGGCATTGTCCTCAATGTTAGCATAATGTGCGAAATCAAAGCAAACATATAAAAATTTTAAGGAAGCATATTATTTATTAAGCATGGAAAATATTTTGAACATAAATCAAATAAAAGAGACCTATGGTTTCAAGTTAGGACTAAGGCATGTAAGATATTACAATAAAATCCTATCCTATAGTCCTAACTCTAAAAGGCCTCTAATGATGCTGATGGTGATGCTGGTGATCCTGGCTCCTCTTCTTCCTCATCTTCCTCATCTAACTTGTCCATTAGCATGTCCAGCTTGTTGTGTGCTTCTTGGAGGCTATCCTCGATAGCTCGCATCTTACCATATATTGTGGTCTCTATGCATTGCAGGTATGCGAGGACCGGATCTGTCGGTGGTGGTGTGTATGGAGGCACTCGGACAGGGGACTCTTCGAACATTTGCCCTTGCTCTTCTTCTTGAGGTTATGAAGTTTCGCCAGGCCCCTCTCTTGCCTCGTCTCTCCAAGGGATGGTATTTCCTTCGGTATCCACCAAGTAGCATGTGTTGCCCACCTTCTTACATATTCCCATGGATATGCAGATAGTTTGATCAATTCTTGACGTTCCAATAACAAAACGTAGTCTGTAATCTCCTGGAATGAAGCTGAAGTGGAGGGCAATGGTGGTGACAAGGCCACTAAGTACAATGTGCCTAGTGGACTGATGGCAAAAGCGTTGGAGATGGTTGCATAAGAAGAAGCCGATGCTACACTGCTATCTAGTTACCATGCACCACAAAAAGAAGAGCTCGTTGGTGTTGACAATGCTAAGGCTATCGCCACGGCCCATGATGGTGTGGGCGGCGAACCAATGCATATATCGCAATGCTGGACTAGTGATGCCTGTAGATTTGGATTTACTGGAGTTATACGGTTCTGAATTCGGTGTAATGGAATCCTAGAAGTTGATGTTGTTATACAGCATGCGGTTCCTTAGGATCTCTTGGTGGCCAGCGCTGTCAAAGCTAAAGATGGCATTGAACTCGTCCATGTTTATTATCCGATCGACACTAAGGAGGTAAAACTCGATCCTACCCCTGTCCTCTCTGTCGGTAGGCCATAAGGTGGCCTTGAAGCTGCCAAAAAATTCTAGCGTGGTGTCTTTGTAGGCCAAAAATTGGAGTTGGGCAAACCTTGTCCACCCAATGCTATCAAGTAACCCATTGATTTCATCTTGCAAACCGATTTGTTCCAAAAGTAGAAAATATATGTATTTGGTAGAGGATATTTTTTGGGCATGAAGTCGAGTGCACATTGCTTTGTGGGCATCATCTCAAAATCCCCAAGGAATAGAGATTTCAGGTTGTGGAGCCGGTTGTGGCTGTGGTTGCGGTGGAGGAGGGGCTTGTTGAGATGGTTGGGGAGTGGCTAGCCTTGTTCTTGGGCATTGGGTTGGAGGTTGGGGTGGAGAAGGTGAAGATTCTCCTCTTTGCTTTGAAGAAGAGTTGATCCTTCTTGCAGATCTCTTCGCAGGAGCCATAGATGGGTTTTTGGGAAGGAGAAGAGTAGGATTTTGGTGAAAGGAGATGAGATTTGAGAGGTTTTTATGGGCTAGGAAGGGAGGAGATGAAGGGTTTTGTGTTTATGAAAGGTTTTAATGCTAGGGTGCATTTAAAGAGCCATTAGGACTCTTAATTTCACGCCCCAGGAGTCATCTCTGCGACAAAATACACTAGTCATGTATCACCACACGGGTCTCGATATGTAGGGCCGTGTAAATTTCTACCCGAAATTTTCAAAATCTGTCGTAGTACACAGCCCATGTAGATGAGCTCTGGGACCCGTGTAACTTTTTATTTCTCAAATTTGTTTGCTGGATATGTTACACGACCCGTGTAAATTACAAGGAGCCCCGTGTAAATTTCTGTCTCTAAGTTATTCTGCTAGAGGCATTACACGGTCCGTGTAACTTGGACTATGGATCCATGTAACTTTCTGTTTCCCGAAGAGTTGAAATTGCATGAAATTTATGGACTTCCAAAAAGTTACATTGGGCGTGTAAAACCAATACACAACCCATGTAATTTTCTAATTTTTCAAATCTTTGGTAAATGAAAAATTTCATCATCACAACACATGAAATGGATGTAAAGTTGAGTAATAAAGCTACTTCCCTGGTTTTCTTCAAATTCCCTTTTGTGGTTTTGACTTGGTGATTCCTTTCCTCTCTTAATCTCTACTCCCCTTTCCAAAAATTCCTACAAAGTGAAATGCTAATAAGTATGAAATAAAAATCAATACAAAAAAAAAAAAAGAAAAAAAAAAGAAAATTTTAGAAAAAATTTGGGTTGCCTCCCAAAAAGTGCTTATTTATAGTCTTTAGCTGGACTTTGCTTGTTTATGGTTTGCCAGTAGGATGGTCGAGAGTGCAATTGACTCCCATTTTTATGGGTTCTCCTTGAAAGTAAGGCTTAAGCCTCCGCCCATTGACCTTGAATGCACCTGAGGTTTCGCTCCATACCTCTACTGCTCCATGTGGGAAGACTTGGGTGACCTTGAAAGGTCCAAACCATCTTGATTTTAGCTTCCCCAAAAAGAGTTTCAATCTAGCGTTAAATAAGAGTACAAGATCTCCTTCTTTTATCTCTTTCCTTGCTATGCGCCTGTCATGCCATCTTTTGGTTTTATCTTTGAAGATTTTGGTATTTTTGTATGCGTCCTATCGGATTTCTTCCAACTCATTCAGTTGTAAGAGCCTTTTCTCACCAGCAGCTTTTAAGTTGAAGTTTAAGATCTGAATTGCCCAGTAAGCTTTATGCTCAAGTTCAACAGGGAGATGACATGATTTTCAATAAACCAGTCAAAAGGGTGTTGTGCCAATTGGGGTTTTGTATGCAGTACGGTATGCCCATACTGCATAATCTAACTGAAGGAATGGAAGCGTGAAAAACACAAGTTTATACCATTGAATTCAAAAATTTTCACCTAGGGTCACATGCATCATGCAAGATTTATTTTTATCTATTTGATTTCAATAATAAACAACATATTAAAACTCTTTTAATATGTTTTTGGATCTGTATTTGCCATTTAAGATTTTAAAATTAATCAGATTAATTTTAGAATCCTAGATTAAATCAAGAACGATTACAATAACCTCTTGATGCACTGCAGCGTGTCTGCGCCTTTGAGATTCGTCTTCAGAACACCAGATGTTATCCCTCTAGCTTATCCACACCAAGAACACCTATGGCAGCTCTTGAACAGCTTCTAAAGCTTTTTCTATTAATTAGAAATTCAAGTTCTGCCTTTTAAGAGATTAGAGATGTAAACAGGACACTAGAAACAATTTCTAATGTTCTTAATTTAAGAGATTGATGGCTAATCTCTTTGAATTGATGAGAGATGAAGAAGAATAGATGAAAAGCCTCAAAGTGGCATGACAAAGGAGAGGAGTGGCTACTGGTTGCTTTTCTTTTTCATAACAACACTTAAATAGCTAGGTTAACACATTAAACCCTTGTCACATGTCACCCTTTGATTAGCTCTAGGTTTAAGTGACCCAATCACATTGTGCCAAGTGTCAAACCTATATTTAATCTTGATTTTAATCATCTTACAAGATTAAAAAAAATTTGGCAAGCTTATGTGTAATCCCATGTGTCACCATCTCATGGTGCCACGTGTCACAATGTGAAATGACCAAAATGCCCCTGTGTCTTAATTTTGAGTTCTTAACCCAAAATAATTATTTTTCTTCTTCTAATTAATTTATATCAAATATAAATTAATTAATTAATCTCTATTAATTAATTTCTTATTAATGAAATTCATATTTAAACACTTTAAATATAAATTTAATTTATACTACACATCCAATAATCTAGATTTGGTTTCAAGTAATGCTAGGGACTTTGCAATTTAATTGCAAACCAAACCTATTTAATTAATCAATTAAACTCTTTAATTAATTAATTAAATCATATTTAAAAAGGTGATAACTTGTGTATGTGTGTGACTTACTAGGCTCATCACTAATTGGCAATGAGACATGATATCAACTCTTAATATCATCAGAACTCTTTCTTACCATAAATGATTTCTCTAAATCATTTTATGAACCTCATAGAGCATGGTTAACATCTAGCATAGCATGCCATCGCCACCCAATTAGTAATAAGGTTTACCTTAAATGAACCTGTAATCATATGTTACCATGCACTAGAATCTCTCTATTACAAAATCCCAACTCAAGCTGGAGTCATGGTTTATGTCAAACTCCATTTGCTATGAATATTATGTTCTCTTTTAATTCCAGTTCTTGGTTAAAAGATTTTCTCATCAGAAACTCTTTTCTGAATAAATCTATCTGTCCTGGCCAGGAACTTGAAACATTAAGAACAATTAAATGAACATAGGATTTTATCTCTATTTACTTAGAGGAACAGATTCCATCTTGATCAACACCTACCTCCATATATAACTAGTAGGAGCCAACACATGCCCATATACCCATACATAGTATAAGTATGAAAGCAGTATCAAACTCAAACTACTTATATACAAGATAATTGTACTATCTCAGGTCTAAAGATTATATGCACTGATATGATTTATGACAAAACATTGACAAGAGTAAACTCCATGTGCTTGTCATAAGTGTCACTGGTTCGGCCTACTTATCATTTATAAGTGCCTATCATGTTTGTTACATGGCATGAGACTCACCATTCCATCTTATTTATATCTCATATAAATAACTTGGGAATAAACATGAATACAATCTTTCTGGATAAGTCATGTCCTTATTATGAAGTATCCTCGATTGTGAACCTATTTATGATACTTTGTGCTAGAAATATTATCACTCATATTCTTAACAACTTAAGAATAATATTTCTAACAAAATATCAATGGACCTTTTCTATTACACATAAATATATTATGTAAACGGAAAAGTGGAAATGCCTTTTATTAATAAAATTATGTACAAGATACATACTAAATGATATGCTCTAGGGCATACTACTAACAATCTCCCACTAGCACTAGAGCCATTCATTACAATATCTTAGACCTATCTTCTCAAGATGTCACTAATCGAGTGCGTGACATAGGCTTAGTGAATGGGTCACCGGATTTTCACCGATGCTATTTTCTGTATGGCTACATCGCCTCGCCCAACTATTTCTCTGATAATGTGGTAGCGCCTTTCTATGTGTTTGGATTTCTAGTGAGACCTTGGTTCCTTAGCCTGTATGACTGCTCCATTATTGTCACAGTGTAGTGGAACTGCTGACTCAATGGAAGGAACTACTGTAAGTTTTGTCATGAACTTCTTTATCCAAACAGCTTCCTTTGCAAAGATTCGATGCAAAGAATATACTCGACCTCGTAGTGGAATCTGCAATCGTGCTCGCTTAGAACTCTTCCAACCGATCGCACCCCATTACAAATGAACACATATCCAGAGGTAGACTTTCTATCATCGATATCGATTGGAAATCGAATCGTGATAACCATCCAATTGCAAGTCTCCACCTCCATAAATCAAGAATAAATCCTTAGTTCTTCTCAAGTACTTAAGGATATTCTTGACAGCTATCTAGTGTTCCAAACCTGGATTGGATTGATACCTGCTAGTCAAACTAACAGCATATGCGATATCCGGCCTAGTACACAACATTGCATACATTAAACTTCCAATAGCCGAAGCATATGGAATCCTGGCCATCTTATCTCTTTCTTCAGGTGTCTTTGGAGACATCTCTTTAGAAAGGTGGATACCATGTCTCACTGGTAACAATCCTCTCTTGGAATCAAGCATGTTAAACCTCTTTAACACCTTTTCCAAGTATAGACTTTAAGATAAACCAATTATTTTTTCCGCTCTATCTCTATAGATGCGAATCCCAAGAATACAGGTTGCCTCCCCTAAGTCTTTCATGGAGAATGTATTTGACAACCATACCTTTATAGTCGTCAACATACCTGTGTCATTACCCATCAACAGTATGTCATCCACATATAAGACAAGGAAAGTGATTGCACTGTCACTAACCTTCTTATATACACATGGCTCATCCTCATTTTTGATAAAACCAAAGGATTTAATGGCTTCATCAAAACGGATGTTCTAACTCCTCGAAGCTTGTTTCAACCCACAAATGGATCGCTTTAGCTTGCATACCTTGGAACCATCTTGGGATTCAAATCCCCTAGGTTGTTCCATGAAAACATTTTCTTCAATATATCCATTGAGAAAAGCTGTTTTGACATCCATCTGCCAAATCTCATAATCATAGTATGCAGCTATTGCTAATAAAATCCTAATTGATTTAAGCATGGCAACAGGCGAGAAAGTCTCCTCATAGTCGATTCCTTGCCTTTGGCGAAACCCTTTCGCTACTAGCCTTGCCTTATAGGTCTCTACCTTTCCATCAGAACCAATTTTCTTCTTGAAAACCCATTTGTTCCCTATAGGTACAATACCTTTAGGTGGGTCAACAAGATCCCAAACTTAATTCTTATACATGGAATCAATCTCGGATTTCATAGCATCAATCCATTTTGAAGAGTCTATATCTGATATAGCTTCTTCATAAGTAAGTGGATCATCTCCATGATCTACTTCTTCATGAGTAGACAACTCTTGTTCTTCTTCATAAAGAAAACCATATCTCACTGGTGGGTGAGATACCCTGGTTATTCTACGAGGAACAGCTGTAGATGTTTCATCAACGGGTATAGGTTGACTAGATGGATCTATATCCATCTGATCTGTTGGTTGGTCAGAATTCTCCAATTCTAACTCTATTTGCCTTCCTTTGCCTCCTTCTTGAACAAACTGTTGTTCAAGAAATGCGGCATCTCTACTTATCACAACCTTTTGTGAAGTAGGCAAATAAAAATAATATCCAAAACTATCTTTTGGATATCCAACAAATCGACCTTTTTTTTATCTGGTCTCCAATTTATCAGTGTTCGGCTTTTTGATATAAGCTGGACAACCCCAAATCTTAACATGCTTAAGACTTGGTTTTCTTCCATGCCATATCTCATAAGGTGTGGAAGAAACTGGTTTTGATGGAATCCTATTCAGAATATACAAAGCTGATTCTAATGCAAATCCCCAAAAGAAGATTGGCATATCAGTATAGCTCATCATACTACGTACCATATCCAATAGGGTACGATTTCTCCTTTCAGATACACCATTCAGCTGTGGCGTTCCTGGAGGAGTCAGCTGAGAAACAATGCCATGCTCTCTCAAGTATTCATCAAATTCAGTACTCAAATATTCACCTCCACGATCTGATCATAGAGCTTTAATACTCTTTCCTGTTTGATTTTCTACTTCAGATTTAAATTCCTTAAACTTTTCAAAGGATTCATGTTTGTATTTCATTAAATACAAATACCCAAACCTTGATTTATCATCAGTAAAGGTAATAAAATAATGAAAACCCCCTCTAGCCATCTCTTTAAATGGACCACATACATCACTATGTATTAGCTCCAAAATATTTTCAGCTCTTAGCCCTTGTCCAACAAAGGGTGATCTAGTCATTTTGCCCTGAAGGCAAGATTCACAAGTTGGAGTAGGCTCAGAGCCAATGAGGATAGAATCCCCATTTTCTCCAGTTTTGCAATCCTATCTTTTGCAACATGACATAACCTTAAGTGCCAAATATATTTTGAACTTGAGTTGGTTTTCACCATGGCATTGCATTCTTTTAGATCACTTGCATTCAATTTGTGTTTGTCATTATTATCCAAATAATAAAGACCATCATTCATATAACCCGAACCAACATATTTATTTCCAAAATAAATATTGCAAACATAATTTGTGAACTGAAATTCATAGCCATTTCTAGTCAAACTAGATATAGAAATGATGTTCTTAAAAGCATCAGGTACATATAAAATATTATCCAAACACAGAACATGTCCAAACATGTAAAAAGATTTAGATTCTATGGCTAAAGCTTCAACAGTTAAACCATTGCCAATCCGGACTCTAATATCTTGAGCACGCAAGCTGCTACTGTTTGCTAGTTCCTGCATATTATTAGAAATGTGAGAACTGGCACCAATATCTAAAACCCAAGCTGTAGATGAACTATGAGTATCATCAGAATCTAAATAACAAGATATGGACATACCTTCCGAAGGTGTATCCTTCTTGTCCTTCAAAGAAGCAAGATACTCTGGGCAGTTCCTTTTCCAATGCCCATCCTTTTGGTAGTGGAAACACTTTCCTTTGCCTCCATTAGCTTTAGTCTTCCTTTTCTATTTAGTTATTTTCTTGGAAGGACCAAGAATCTGAGGTTTCTTTTTCTTATTGCCCTTCTTCTTGTTGGACTTTCCAGCAGAAGAAGATGCAACCAAAGCTACCTCTTTTCCTTTATTGCCTGGCATATTCTTTTGGGCAATAACCAGCATGTTGAGTAAACCAGCTAAGGTGCATTCCTGTTTAGTCATATGGAAATTTATCACAAAATTCCCAAAAGACTCAGGAAGGGACTGAAGAATCAAATCCGTTTGTAGTTGGAAATCCATGTTGAAGTCAAGATGTTCCAACTGCTCAATCAGCCGAATCATCTTGTGGACATGATCCCCAACATTCTGTCCCTCAGACATCCTCATACGGAATAGCTGTTTAGATATCTCATACCTAGCATTCCTGCTGTGCTCACCATACAACTCTTATAGGTGAAGGAGGATCTCACTCGCACTCTGCATGTTCTCATGTTGCTTCTGTAACTCATTACTCATGGAAGCAAGCATGTAACACTTAGCTCTCATATCATGCTCCTTCCACTTGTCCAAAGTTTCATGTTCCTCTTGTGTGGCCTCTGGAGGTAAGGGACCAGGAACATTTGAATCTAGAACATATCCTATATGTTCAAGATTCAGGACAAGTTTCAAATTTCTTAGCCAATCAGACAGATTAGGTCCTGTCAACCTATTGTGATCAAGTATGCTTGCAAAGATATTGGATGGTGGTGGTTGTTTTGTGCTCATTTTTATCAGAAAATTAACTGCAGAAAATAACCAGATTAAATAGTAAATGTATCATATAATTAACCAAAATGATTATGGTCTTTTAATCAAAATAGTCCTCCCACTAACTTAGCGAATCCTACACTTCCAAAGTAGAAAACGGAAATCCTAGTTGGATAGATTTCTAGTGGATGATTGAATTCATATAATTCTATTGATCATCCTCAGGTACATCCATTATTGGAATTACAATAAACTATAAGTGAGCAACTCCTTGCCCATCACATCTTATGTGAGGTTCAATCCTTTACCTAGCCCCTAATGCTCAAAATCTCAGGTACATCCATTTTTTACTTATCTTGCATTAGTTAAGTTGATCCCATTGAGCCAGTAATTATGCAAATAATTTTAATGCCCTCAGGTACATCCAATATTGGCCAATAAACCATTTACATATTTATAACATCTCATGCTTAACAATTATTCTTAAGAAAATCTCTTAAATTAATTGCATCTCATGCAACTATTTAAAATTTCTTAAAATAATTGCCCCAATGGAGGGCCTATGTTATAATTACTTTAATTATAGCATTTCCAACTTAATTATTTGTTTGGAAGATTTTATGGTCATTCTAATTACTATTAAGGTCTCACTTTGCACATTATCCAATTAGCATGCATATATCATATAATAGCATACATTCCCATACATCTCATGCATTCATGGATAAGCAATGAATATAGTATGATCATGGACTTTCTAAGGGATTCAATTCTGAGCCACCAAGAATTGAATCAGGGCATTCCTAGGTGCATTTTATTCATTCATTCATTTTACAAGAGTTGCTGAAGGAGTACATAATCAACACTTGATCTTGAATTCCTCCCACTGGTCCCACCAATGCTCTTGACCTCCTTGAACTTCTTGCAATCCAATATTACATGGTAATCCTTGGCATACCAAGTCGAATTTACAAGAACTTAAATAAATGAAATTACAACCCAAAAATTATTACAAACTTAATAATACATGCCCAAAATAAATTAAAATAAATTAATTAATTTACAATCCCAAAGAAACATAAAAGAAATAAATCCAATCACATTGGTCTTTTATAGTCCATGATCATCCATCATACATATCACTATTTAACAATTAAATAAAACATACATACTTAAATTAAATTGAATATCTCATATTCAACTTAAAAATCCAGATTTGAATATGATTCAAATAAATTTAAAAATTCAGATTTGAATCTCATTCAAACAAATTTAAAAATTCATATTTGAATCACATTCAAACATTTTTTTAAAAAATCAGATTTGAATCACATTCAAACATTTTTTAAAAAATCAGATCTGAATTTTATTCAATCAATTTTTAAAAATCAGATTTAAATATGATTCAAACAACTTTAAAAATTCAGATTTGAATCACATTCAAACAACTTTTAAAATTCAGATTTGAATCACATTCAAACAATTTTTAAAATTCTGATTTGAATCATAATTTAATTGTGTGATTAAAATTACTAATTAAACACTTTAATTAGTCAAAGAATAGGCCTTTGATCATACAACAATTGCAGAATTAAAAGCCAAACCTTAAACCACCCATGGTAGCCAAACCATGCGCACCATTGATGGTGTTTTTTTTAAATATGCTGCCACCTTGCTTTGCAACCAGCAATGATCTTTTGATCTCATGATCAAACACACAATTAAATCATATAATCAACAATCTAAATGGCAAATATAGTGGCTCTGATACCAATTGAAGGAATGGAAGCATGAAAAACACAAGTTTATACCATTGAATTCAAAAATTTTCACCTAGGGTCACATGCATCATGCAAGATTTATTTTTATCTATTTGATATCAATGATAAACAACATATTAAAACTCTTTTAATATGTTTTTGGTTCTGTATTTGCCATTTAAGATTTTAAAATTAATCAGATTAATTTTAGAACCCTAGATTAAATCAAGAATGATTACACTAACCTCTTGATGCACTGCAGTGTGTCTGCGCCTTTGAGATTCATCTTCAGGACAACATCTCATGCTTAACAATTATTCTGAAGAAAATCTCTTAAATTAATTGCATCTCATGCAACTATTTAAAATTTCTTAAAATAATTGCCCCAATGGAGGGCCTATGTTATAATTACTTTAATTATAGCATTTACAACTTAATTATTTGTTTGGAAGATTTTATGGTCATTCTAATTTCTATTAAGGTCTCACTTTGCACATTATCCAATTAGCATGCATATATCATATAATAGCATACATTCCCATACATCTCATGCATTCATGGATAAGCAATGAATATAGTATGATCATGGACTTTCTAAGGGATTCAATTCTGAGCCACCAAGAATTGAATCAGGGCATTCCTAGGTGCATTTTATTCATTCATTCATTTTACAAGAGTTGCTGAAGGAGTACATAATCAACACTTGATCTTGAATTCCTCCCACTGGTCCCACCAATGCTCTTGACCTCCTTGAACTTCTTGCAATCCAATATTACATGGTAATCCTTGGCATACCAAGGCGAATTTACAAGAACTTAAATAAATGAAATTACAACCCAAAAATTATTACAAACTTAATAATACATGCCCAAAATAAATTAAAATAAATTAATTAATTTACAATCCCAAAGAAACGTAAAAGAAACAAATCCAATCACATTGGTCTTTTATAGTCCATGATCATCCATCATGCATATCACTATTTAATAATTAAATAAAACATACATACTTAAATTAAATTGAATATCTCATATTCAACTTAAAAATCCAGATTTGAATATGATTCAAATAAATTTAAAAATTCAGATTTGAATCTCATTCAAACAAATTTAAAAATTCATATTTAAATCACATTCAAACATTTTTTTAAAAAATCAGATTTGAATCACATTCAAACATTTTTTAAAAAATCAGATCTGAATTTTATTCAATCAATTTTAAAAAATCAGATTTAAATATGATTCAAACAACTTTAAAAATTCAGATTTGAATCACATTCAAACAACTTTTAAAATTCAGATTTGAATCACATTCAAACAATTTTTAAAATTCTGATTTGAATCATAATTTAATTGTGTGATTAAAATTACTAATTAAACACTTTAATTAGTCAAAGAATAGGCCTTTGATCATACAACAATTGCAGAATTAAAAGCCAAACCTTGAACCACCCATGGTAGCCAAACCATGCGCACCATTGATGGTGTTTTTTTTAAATATGCTGCCATCTTGCTTTGCAACCAGCAATGATCTTTTGATCTCATGATCAAACACACAATTAAATCATATAATCAACAATCTAAATGGCAAATATAGTGGCTCTGATACCAATTGAAGGAATGGAAGCATGAAAAACACAAGTTTATACCATTGAATTCAAAAATTTTCACCTAGGGTCACATGCATCATGCAAGATTTATTTTTATCTATTTGATTTCAATGATAAACAACATATTAAAACTCTTTTAATATGTTTTTGGTTCTGTATTTGCCATTTAAGATTTTAAAATTAATCAGATTAATTTTAGAACCCTAGATTAAATCAAGAACGATTACACTAACCTTTTGATGCACTGCAGTGTGTCTGCGCCTTTGAGATTCATCTTCAGGACACCAGATGCTGTCCCTCCAGCTTGTCCACACCAAGAACACCTATGGCAGCTCTTGAAAAGCTTCTAAAGCTTTTTCTATTAATTAGAAATTCAAGTTCTGCCTTTTAAAAGATTAGAGATGTAAACAGGACACTAGAAACAATTTCTAGTGTTTTTAATTCAAGAGATTTATTGCTAATCTCTTTTAATTGATGAGAGATGAAGAAGAATAGATAAAAAGCCTCAAAGTGGCGTGACAAAGGAGAGGAGTGGCTGCTGGTTGCTTTTCTTTTTCATAACAACACTTAAATAGCTAGGTTAACACATTAAACCCTTGCCACATGTCACTCTTTGATTAGCTCTAGGTTTAAGTGACCCAATCACATTGTGCCAAGTGTCAAACCTATATTTAATCTCGATTTTAATAATCTTACATGATTAAAAAACATTTGGCAAGCTTTTGTGTAATCCCATGTGTCACCATCTCATGGTGCCACGTGTCACACTGTGAAATGACCAAAATACCCTTGTGTCTTAATTTTGAGTTCTTAATTCAAAATAATTATTTTTCTTCTTCTAATTAATTTATATCAAATATAAATTAATTAATTAATCTCTACTAATTAATTTCTCATTTATTAAATTCATATTTAAATACTTTAAATATAAATTTAATTTATACTACACATCCAATAATCTAGATTTGGTTTCAAGTCATGCTAGGGACTTTGCAATTTAATTGCAAACCAAACCTATTTAATTAATCAATTAAACTCTTTAATTAATTAATTAAATCATATTTACATAGGTGATAACTTGTGTATGTGTGTGACTTACTAGGCTCATCACTAATTGGCAATGAGACATGATATCAACTCTTAATATTATCAGAACTCTTTCTTACCATAAATGATTTCTCTAAATCATTTTATAAACCTCATAGACCATGGTTAACACCTAGCATAGCATGCCATCGCCACCCAATTAGTAATAAGGTTTACCTTAAATGAACCTGTAATCATATGTTACCATGCACTAGAATCTCTCTGTTACAAAATCCCAACTCAAGCTGGAGTCATGGTTTATGTCAAACTCCATTTGCTATGAATATTATGTTCTCTTTTAATTCCAGTTCTTGATTAAAAGATTTTCTCATCAGAAACTCTTTTCTGAATAAATCTATCTGTCCTGGCCAAGAACTTGAAACATCAAGAACAATTAAATGAACATAGGATTTTATCTCTATTTATTTAGAGGAACAGATTTCATCTTGATCAACACCTACCTCTATATATAACTAGTAGGAGCCAACACATGCCCATATACCCATACATAGTACAAGTATGAAAGAAGTGTCAAACTCAAACTACCTATATGCAAGATAACTGTGCTATCTCAGGTCTAAATATTATATGCACTGATATGATTTATGACAAAATATTGACAAGAGTAAACTCCATGTGCTTGTCATAAGTGTCACTGGTTCGGCCTACTTATCATTTATAAGTGCCTATCATGTTTGTTATATGGCATGAGACTCACCATTCCATCTTATTTATATCTCATATAAATAACTTGGGAACAAACATGAATACAATCTTTCTGGATAAGTCAAGTCCTTATTATGAAGTATCCTCGATTGTGAACCTATTTATGATACTTTGTGCTAGAAATATTGTCACTGATATTCTTAACAACTTAAGAATAATATTTCTAACAAAATATCAATGGACCTTTTCTATTACACATAAATATATTAATAAAATTATGTACAGGATACATACTAAATGGTATGCTCTAGGGCATACTACTAACACTAACTTCATACACCAGTCCTTCCTGGACCTGTTTATAGTTTTCTCTAGAATCTACTTCAGTTTCCTGTTTGAGATTTCTACTTGACCGCTGGTTTGAGGATGATAAGGTGTGGCCACCTTGTGAGTCACTCCATACTTTTTCACTAGTGTTTTGAATTGTTGGTTGCAGAAGTGACTTCCTCCATCACTGATTATTGCTCGTGGTGTGCCAAATCTTATGAAAATGTTTTTATTAAGTAACCTTATGACCACTCTAGCATCGTTGGTTGGTGTCGCAATTGCTTCTACCCATTCTGATACATAATCAACTCCAACCAGAATATACTTGTTTCCACGGGAGGAGAGGAATGGTCCCATGAAATTTATTCCCAATACATCAAACAATTATATCTCAAGTATACCATGTAGTGGCATTTTATCCCTCCTTGAACAGGTAACTGTTACCTGTTCTTTGGCATTGATCACAACCTAGCACAAAGGATCTTACATCCTTAAACAAATGTGGCCAGTAAAACCCTGCTTGTAAACTTTTTACTACAGTTTTTGAGGTGCCAAAATATCCTCCATATAGTGATGAATGGCAATGATAAATGAGACTTTCCATATCTTCCTCTGATATGCATCTTCTTATCAGCCCATCATTACATCTCTTGTACAGTAGAGGTTCCTCCCATATAGTAATATCTTACATCATGTAAGATTTCTTCCTTTGCTGATAAGTCATGTTTGGAGGCAGTATCCTGCATATAAGAAAATTAACAAAATCAGCATACCATGGAGCCTTGGAGAATGCAAGTAATTGCTCATCAGGAAATGAATCATCAATTGGCAAATCTTTGAAGTCCTCTATGTACTCCAATTTTAGTCTGGAAAGATGGTCAGCTACTATATTTTCAGATCCCTTTTTGTCCTTTATTTCAAGGTCAAATTCTTACAGGAGTAGGATCCATCGAATCAGCCTTGGTTTTGCTTCCTTCTTGTTCCAAAGGTATCGGATTGTAGCATGATCTGTGAATACAATGACTTTCAACCAATGAGGTAAGATCTAAACTTGTCCATTGCAAACACCACTGTTAGGAATTCCTTCTCTGTGGTGGCATAATTGATTTGTGCATCATTTAATATCTTGCTAGCATAATAAATAGCATGGAGTTTTTTATCTTTTCTTTGCCCGAGCACTGCTCCAACTGCAAAGTCACTCGCGTCGCACATCACCTCAAATGGTAGCTCCCAATTTGGTGGCTACATTATTGGTGCTAATATCAGGGCTTCTTTGATCCTGTTAAAGGAAACAAGGCAATTTTCATCAAAATCAAAGGGAACATCTTGATTTAACAAGTTAGTAAGTGGCTTAGCTATTTTGGAAAAGTCCTTGATAAATCTTCTGTAGAATCCTACATGTCCCAAAAAGCTTCGCACTCCCTTGACTGATGTTGGTGGTGGCATGTTTTCAATAATCTTAATTTTTGCCTTATCTACTTCAATTCCTCTTTCTGATATCAAATGTCCTAGAACTATGCCTTCCCTTACCATGAAGTGGCACTTTTCCTAATTTAGGACTAGGTTTGATTCTTCACATCTTTACAACACCTTAGATAAATTAACTAGAAAATCATCAAAAGTAGTTCCATAGACGGAAAAATCATCCATAAAAACTTTCATGATACTTCAATATAATAAAAAAAGATAGCCATCATGCATCTTTGAAAGGTAGCAGGGGCATTACAAAGACCAAAAGGCATTCTCCTATATGCAAATGTTCCATAAGGGCAAGTGAATGTTGTCTTTTCTTGGTCTTCTAGGTGAATAGGAATTTGAAAGAATCTCGAATATCCATCTAGGTAACAGAAATAAAAGTGTTTCGCTAATCTTTCTAACATTTAGCCAATGAAGGGGAGAGGGAAATAGTCTTTTTTGGTAGCACCATTTAATTTCCTATAGTCTATACACATTTGCCAACCAGTGACCACTCTAGCAGGGATTAGTTCATTGATTGCATTTTGGATAACAGTTGTTCCACCTTTCTTAGGAACTACATGTACTAGACTAACCCATTTATTATCGGAGATTGGGTATATGCTACCTGCATCTAATAGTTTTAAAATTTCTTTCTTGACTACTTCTTTCATGTTTGGGTTAAGTCTTCTTTGGTGTTCGATTGTGGGTTTACTGTTTTCTTCCATGGGTATCCTATGCATGCAAATTGAAGGGTTGATTCCCTTCAGGTCTTCTATCTTATACCCTATGGCTTTGCTATGGATCCTAAGTTCTCTTAGCAATTTTTCCTCTTCTAATTTAGAAAGGCTAGCATTGATTATAACAGGATATTTAGAATTTGAGTCCAGAAATGCATACCTTAGTGAGGAGGGGAGAGGTTGAAGCTCTACCTGTTTGGCATTTTTCTGGAGCTTACCTTCAGTTTGTTCCTCCTTCAACTCCTCCATCTTGGAAGCTTTAGGTAATGGTAGGGGTGGATGAGCTGCTAACTGTTATGCACAGGCTACTATTTTTGTATTTTTATCATCCACTATGTAGCTGTGCACAATACATGCTTCAAGAGGATCTTTAGGATGTGTCTCATGAAATTCCTTTTCAACATGTTCATCAATTGTGTCAACTTTGAAGCATTCATCAGGTTTAAATTTGTGTTTCATCATGTCGAACAAGTTGAACTCTACTTCTTCTTCTCCTACTTTGAGAGTTAGTCGCCCGTTTTTTACGTCTATGATAGCTCCGGTGGTTGCCAAGAATGATCTCCCTGAGATGATGGGAGTTTTAGCATCTTCTTCCATCTCAAGGACAACAAAGTCCACTGGAATGAAGAATTTGCCCACTTTGATTAGAATGTTCTTCAGTATTCCTATAGGCTATTTAACAGATCAATCAGCCAATTGCAATGAGATTGTTGTTGGTTTCAGTTCCCCGATGTCTAGCTTTTTGCATATTGATAGAGGCATCAAACTGACATTTGCCCCAAGATTGCAGAGGGCCTTATCTATTTTCTTGTCACCAATGAGACAAGGTATGGAGAAGCTTCCTGGATCCTTCAACTTTGGAGGCAGTTTGTTCTGCAGTATGGCACTGCATTCTTCTGTTAGAGCTACTGTTCCATAGTTTTCTAGCTTCCTTTTCTTTAACAGAATTTCCTTAAGAAATTTGGCATACAATGGAGTCTGAGAAAGTGCTTCAGTGAAGGGGATGTTGATGTAAAGCTTCTGTAAAACTTCCAAAAACTTTTCAAACTACTTGTCCAATTTGGCTTTCTGAAATCTCTGAGGAAAAGGTAGGGGGGCTGGTATGGTTCTGGTAATTTCTTTATCTTCCTTGCTTCCTCTTCCTAATCTTTCTTAGCTTCTTCCTCCTTTTTCTCTGCTTGGTCTTTAGATTTTTCTATGGTTCCCTCTGTTGGTTCTACCTCTAGTTGTACTAGAGTTCTCCCACTCCTCAGTGTAACTACCTTACAATGCTCCCTTGGGTTCATTTCTGGTTGGCTAGGTAGTTTGCCAGCAGCCTTACTTGAAGAGCTTGCTTGCTGAGCGATCTGATTCTCTAGCATTTTGTTGTGAGTAGCAAGTTGGTCCACTCTGGAAGTCAGCTGTTTAATTAATTCAGCTTGTTGTTGTTGAGCTGCTAGGAATCCTTCCATCATGGTTTCCATAGTCATTTTCGATTTAGGTTATTGAGGTTGGAGAGGTAGTGATGACTGTGCAAAGTTTTGTCCTCTATTCTGAAATCCAGGGGTACTGGTGGTTTGTACCCTTTTTGCTTGTTTATTGGCTGGTTCTGCTGATTGGACCATGAGAAATTTGGGTGATTCCTCCATCCAGGGTTGTAAGTATTTGAATATGGATTGTTGGGCTTCCTCTGGTTGAAGTTTCGTCCATTATTCACATAGTTCATCTGTTCTAAGGAGGGTTCATTGAAATTGCTGTATTCTGAACTCAAGTATGCTCCTCCATAGTTATCTTCAGGTTGACTGTTTGTACCGACTGCGTTGGCTTGCATCTTTTTTAGTTTCCTTGTGAGCTAATCAGATTGAGCATTTATCATGCTTAGGGTGTCTACTTTTAGTACCCCTGCAGTTTTCCTTGCATTTCCTCTTTCATTTGACCACTCATAGTTATGGTATGCAACCCTTTCTAGCAGTTTAAGTGCTTATGGCATTGTTTTCTCCATTAGATCACCTTCTGTAGCTGAATCAACTGTGCTCCTTGTAGAGGGTAGTAATCCATTATAGAAATTTTTCACTAATAGCCAATCTTCTATACCATGGTGTAGACATTCCCTCTGCAGGTCTTTGTATCTTTCCCATGCGTCATAGAGTGATTCTCCTTCCTTTTGTCTGAAGGTGTTGAGCTTAAGCCTTAGTTTTACAGTCTTTGTAGGTGGAAAATATCTTGCTAGAAAAGCTTGAGAGAGGTCTCCCAAGTAGTGAACGTTCCAGCTGGTTGAGAAAGTAACCACTTCCTTACTCTGTCCCGAAGGGAGAATGGGAATGCTCTGAGTCTTATTACTTGATCAGATACTCCATTAATCTTGAATGTATCACATAGGGCAAGAAAGCAATAGAGGTGATAGTGTGGGTCTTCTGTAGGCGAACTTACAAACTAGGTTTGTTAAATCATTTGGAGCCATGCTGGTTTTAATTCAAAGTTGTTGGCTTCCATTGTGGGTCTAGTGACACTGGGCTGAAATCCTTGAGCAAATGGAGCTCTGTAATCTCTCAAGAGTCTTGGTCTGTCATTATTATTGCCCATGGTTGGAATTTCAAGATCTCCTTGACCGTGCTTTTGATGTTTCCTTTCCCTCCTGATGGCTTTCAAAGTTCTGTCTATCTCCAGATCACAGTCCAAAATTTCTTCTAGATTTATTCTGGTCATATACCAAATTGAGCACCTGAGAGAAAAGAAGAAAAATATAACCAGTACAATAAAATTATATAATAAATATAACTGCCTAAATTAGCTAAATTGCCTATCGCTTGATATCACTATAGCTAAAGAATCCCCGGCAATGGCGCTAAAAACTTATTTGCTAGTTTTTCAACCACCGCAAGTGCACGGATCGCTAACAAGTAATAAAGTGATTAGTAGAGTATCGTTCCCACGAGGATCGTGTTGAGTACCAAACTATAGTGATTTTAATTATCTAGATGATCGAATTGTTGAGAAATAATGATTATATCTAAATTGAAAGAAATAAAATCTAAATAATTAACTACAATAAAATACTAATGGACAAAGGCACTCTAGAGCTAGGGGTTCACATTTCAATCAATTATAGAATCAATCTGATTCATTCAATAAATGGGAGATTGTTACTTTGATGGAAATTAATCCTAAGTTATCTAAAGTCCTCTATCAAGGTACTCAAGGTGTATTTTAATTAATATAAACCCTACTTTCGTGGTGATTAAATTAATTAAAACTCTTTCAGATCTTTGATTAATTTTAGAACTCTACAAAGGTCATTAGCCTATCTCTAGGTCAGATTTCCTAGGTTCAAAATCTCGATTTTCTAATATTAATCTTCACCTTTCAGTCCTTCAATTAATATCTATAATCAATACTAAGTGGGTGCCAACACATAGCATGCATTAAAATTACAAGAGATTGAATCAATGAATAAAATACCCAATGTATTAAATAAAATCAAACCAAATCCATAATGAAATTAAGTGCTACACCCTAACCCTAGAATAAAGAACCTACTCACCCATGGTGAGTTTTACAATCAAGATTATAAAAAGATAAAGAGAAGACATGAGAAGAAAATAGAGTGAAAGAACCCAGAAAAAGAGTTGCAGCCTTGGACTGTTGGAACTTCAGCTTAAAATCCCTTCTAGCAATCTTATAGATCATGTTTCTCCCTTATCTCTCTTGACGTTGATGTGCATCCTTGAATGTAAATTGACTCTCTTGGATGTAAATTCTCTCTTTGCCTCAATTCCTGACTTGTTCTATTTATATCTGGTGTAAAAACCCTAATTTTAGAGTCCTAGAAGCATTCGGAGTCCATCCGGGTCGGGTTGGAGCAAAGAAAAGTCGCATTAGAATTGCTGTCAAGGGACTTTACACGACCTGTGTAGTGTTACATGGCCCTGCCCCATGTAACTTTCTACTACTTTATTTTTCACGTTTTCTTCAGTCCAGAGAGTTACACGGGGTCCAGGAAGTTACACGGCCTGTGTACTTTTGTTTCTCCATTAGCTATCCGGCTTTCTTCTAGTAGAAAGTTACACGGGTCTGGGGCTTGGGTTACACGACCCGTGTACTATGTATCAGCAACAATACTTAGTCCCTTGACCTCTTCAAGCTTACTTTTGCACTCCTATACTGTGGGGCTTTACCCAAACACCTATTTTGAAGGAAACGATACTCTTATCAAGACCAATGAATCCGTTGGCCCCACCCTCTTGAGGCCAAATTCGATTGTTTTCTAGGGTTTTAAGGCATTTTTCTATATTCTTTACATTTTGACCTCCAAATCTCTTCCAAACTCATCTTTAATTCTAGAACCACATAAAAACACCCGATAAAATATAAAAATCAATGAATTGAGTTGGATTAATATGTTTTCTAAAATAATAATGAAGACACATAAAAATAAACATAAAAGGATGCTAAATGCTAACAAAATGCAATGCATGTTAACCTTAAATATCTATACAATTGTCCTCAAGCAAATTAAAACTTTATAAAAAACTCATTGGGGTACTTAAAAACATAACAGAAAACTTAACTTGCACATAATTAGACACTCTTCAACCTTCATGCCAATTCCCACTTTCAAGGCATAGGGACCTCAATAGTTACCCGCTAGAACCTCACCCCCTTTATGGTACTTTAACTAACTATTCCTCTATACAAGGCCATTAATATGTCATAAATAACCTGTTTTATCAGGATAGACTTTAGAAACACTTACTCTCCCAAATTTGCCTCTATTGCGAATAATTGTGATGAAGTGACTCAATTCCAACTCCATAGGCATTTCTCAATTTTAATCTTTGCATATTTTTATTTATTTCTTTTGTTTATCACCCTCCCAAACTTAATTTCGATATTTGTTCACTTTGTAGGTTTAAGAAGCACTTAAAAGGAGCAATGGAGATCAAACTCACAAATATTCAAGGGAAGGCACGCTTCAAGGGGGAGTATTCTATATCCATTAGATTTTCCCTTTTATTACATTTATGATGTTGCTCTTGACCTGTTTATGATATCTTGATAACATTGAGGACAATGTCAAATTTGAGTTTGGGGGTGCATTTCATGCATTGCATTTATATATTGCATTTTATCACCTTATTATGTCTATATTATATTTGTGTGTCAAAAATCCAGAAAATTTTTGCAAATTTTGAAAATTCTAGACTTTTTCAAAAGGTTTTTAACTTAGAATTGTAACTAAAACCTTGATGAGCTAATGATTGGACTCTCTGGGAAAGAGAAATGAATGTAACTGGATAGGCAAAAAGGCTTCAATATATTGTTTGTGAAAAGCTAGATCACCTAAGTGGAGTTAAACTAGTTAAACCCCTTCATAGCCATTAATCTGTCACATTGAACTTGCAAAATTAGGAGAAAATTTTTGAAATACAAGCAAACATAAAAATGCCCCACCAACTCTAAAACATGTCTCTTGGACCTATCAAGGTGAAATCGTAGTATATGCTTGATGAATAGATGATTAAGGCATTCTTTGATATAACCTCACTAAGCCTTAGCCACCCCTAATTAAAATATATATGTCCCTTGTAGTCAATTTGAAACCTATATCTATCCCTTAAAATTTATGGCTTACCCATATTATTTACGTGGCCCCTAGCCTAAACACCTATCCTACCCTTTTGAGGAAGATAAATGCATAAGTAAAAAGTATATTAAGTGAAAAAAAAAATTGTGGAGAGAGGATGTAGAACTCAAGAAAGAGTGCAAGTGTGCAATTGAAATCAAAGAAAAATTTATCTTTCCTACCTAACAAAACCAATGAGTTTGGGGGAGAGGACAAAAGGGACATAAATAAATAAATAAATAAAAAAGAAGAAGAAGTCCTAGGATAAGTATTGTGGAAGCATGCTTGGCACTATAAAAAAACTAAAAGCCCTTCCTATCCATACAAAATCAATAGAATAAACTTAGTAAACTTGGTATTTTATGCATACATGCTACATTAGTAGAGATAGAAAATTGAGATATGCCTATGGAGTTGGAATTGAGTCACTTCATCACAATTATTCGCAATAGAGGCAAATTTGGGAGAGTAAGTGTTTCTAAAGTCTATCCTGATAAAACAGGTTATTTATGACTTATTAATGGCCTTACATAGAGGAATAGTTAGTTGAAGCACCATAAAGGGGGTGAGGTTCTAGCGGGTAACTATTGAGGTCCTTGTGCCTTGAAAGTGGGAATTGGCATGAAGGTTGAAGAATGTCTAATTATGTGCAAGTTAAGTTTTTTGTTATGTTTCTAAGCACCCAAATGAGTTTTTTTATAAAGTTTTAATTTGCTTGAGGACAAGCAAAGGTTTGAGTTCGGGGGTATTTCGTTGCATCAAATTATATAGATATTTAAGGTTAATATGCATTGCATTTTGTTAGCATTTAGCATCCTTTTATGTTTATTTTTATGTGTCTTCATTATTATTTTAGAAAACATCTTAATCCAACTCAATTCATTGATTTTTATATTTTATTAGGTGTTTTATGTGGTTCTAGAATCAAAGATGAGTTTGGAAGAGATTTAGAGGTCAAAACGTGAAGAATACAGAAAAATGCCTCAAAACCTTAAAAAACAATCAAATTTGGCCTCAAGAAAGTGGGGCTAATGGATTCATTGGTCTTGATCAGAGCATCGTTTCCTTCAAAATAGGTGTTTGGGTAAAGCCCCACAGTATAGGAGTGCAAAAGTAAGCTTGAAGAGGTCAAGGGACTGAGTATTGTTGCTGATACAAAGTACACGGGTCGTGTAAGCCAAGACCCAGACCCATGTAACTTTCTGCCAAAAGAAAGCCGGATAGCCAATGGAGAAACAAAAGTACACGGGCCATGTAACTTGCCCTGTGTAACTTCCTGGACCCTGTGTAACTCTCTGGACTGAAGAAAATGTGAAAAATAAAGTGGCAGAAAGTTACACAGGGTAGGGCCGTGTAACACTACACGAGCTATGTAAAGTCCCCTGACAGCAATTCTGATGTGACTTTTTTTCACTCCAACCCGACCCGGATGGACTTCGAATGCTTCTAGGACTCTAAAATTAAGGTTTTTACACCAGATATAAATAGAACAAGTCAGGAATTGAGGCAGAGAGAGAATTTACATCCAAGAACAGAATTTTACATCCAAGAGAGCCGATTTACATTCAAGGATGCACATCAAGATCAAGGGAGGTAAGGGAGAAACATGATCTACAAGATTGTTAGAAGGGATTTTCAGCTGAAGCTCCAAAAGTCTAAGGCTGCAACTCTTTTTTTGTGTTCTTTCATTCTATTTTCTTCTCATGTATTCTCTTTATCTTTTTATAATCTTGATTGTAAAACTCACTATGGGTGACTAGGATCTTTATTCTAGGGTTAGGGTGTAGCACTCAATTTCATTATGGATCTGATTTGATTTTATTTAATACATTGGGTATTTTATTCTTTGATTCAATCTCTTGTGATCTTAATACATGCTATGTGTTGGCGCCCACTTAGTATTGATTACAGATATTAATTGAAGGACTGAAAAATGAAGATTAATATTAGAAAATCGGGATTTTGAACCTAGAAAATCTGACCTAGAGATAGGCTGATGACCTTTGTGGAGTTTCAAAATTAATCAAAGATCGTAAAGGGTTTTAATTAATTTAATCACCACGAAAGTAGGGTTTTTGTTAATTAAAATACACCTTGAGTACCTTGAGAGAGGACTTTAGATAACTTAGGATTAATTTCCATCAAAGTAATAATCTCCCATTTATTGAATGAATCAGATTGATTCTATAATTGATTGAAGTGTGAACCCCTATCTATAGAGTGCCTTTGTCCATTAGTATTTTATTTTAGTTAATTATTTAGATTTTATTTCTTTCAATTTATATATAATCATTATTTCTCAACAATTCGATCGTCTAGATAATTAAAATCACTATAGTTTGGAACTTAAAACAGTCCTCGTGAGAACGATACTCTACTCATCACTTTATTACTGGTTAGCGATCTGTGCACTTGCGATGGTTAAAAAACCAGCAAACAACCAACCAAGTATAGTCAATGGCTATCAAACATTGTACATGTAGTTAAGAAAAATGGAAAGCTACGAGTCTGTGTGGATTTCAGCGACCTAAATGTTGTAATGCAAAGGACATGTATGTGATGCCGATTACATATATGCTCATTACAGCTAAGAATGAACTATTATCCTTTCTTGATGGCTTCTTAGGTTACAATCAAATATTCATTACTCCAAAAGATGTGTCAAAGACCTCCTTCAGGTGTCTAGGTTCCATTAGAACATTTGAAAGGATGGTCATGCCTTTTGGCTTGAAGAACGCAAGTGTAACTTACCAGGGGGCCATGAATGCAATTTTTTATGATATGCTAAGGCATTTCATAGAGGTCTATACTGATGATATAGTTGTGAAGTACAAAAAGGCTAATGAACATGTGAAGCATTTGAGGAAGAACTTTCAGAGAATGAGGCAACATCAATTGTGTCACACCTTACCCCTCTGTAAGATGTAGTATGATCCCGTAGTATAGCTAATATATTACTGTACTTCATCTACCAATAATCTACTAAATATACTATAAGAGATTTTGACAAAATAATTTCATTTTAGAGTTTGGCGTGGTGATAAAAATTTAATTTAAGTGTGTTCAATTCAAGTATGTGTCATAAAACTTATTTGAAAAAAAATTTGGCATTTTTAGAATTCTGCGAAAAATCCGCATGGTTATGGCTAAAACTATATCAAAACAGTTTTTCAAACCTATTGAAAAATAATTTACAAAAATACATCATACCCAATTTGAACTCAATCAACTCAAATCGTCTCATTTCATTTTCAATCAATCTCATTAATAAGAAAATAATTCATCATTTACGGGATTTAGAAAGAAATTTAAATATTCACATTCATTAAATAACAAAATTAATATTATAAAAATTTACATGTAGATAAAATCTCAAAATAATATTACAATAATTACAATCCCAAAATTTTATTACAAATTTTTCGGTACAACTGCTAGAACATAATCACATACAAATAGTTACATGATTATATCAAAATCTAATGTACAAGAGTATACTTATGATATATCTGAAAATAATTCCGACACAATGTTAAGTCGCAGCTTTAAGAATCTCATTCAGCAGCTCTATCATTTCTTTCACTTGCGACGGCATACAAAGCTATCGCTGAGTGGTGAACTCAGTGGTGCACAACCAATAATTTAAAATTCAATGCAAAGCGTGATTTATCAAAACATATCAAATCACATTTCTATGATCCATAAAAGTAATCCAATATTTATCAATAAAAACAAATCATTTATTTTTAATCACAATTTATTTAAATCATCCTATTACCATGAAATCATCATAAAAGTTACAATTATTGACAAAAATTGATCAAATAATCATGGTTTAAGGGTGTTGCCAACAATTCACACAGTTGGACCCATGACACAAAATTTCTGATAATTACCGTATTGTACACCATGACAAAGTAAAGCAAACTCCCCCCAATAACCGAAGTTAAAGAGAGGCACCAAAAACTAGCTAGTATATATGAGTACTCATTCGAACTCTACCTCAACTGGCAAACCAAAGAGGGAGGAACTCAACCCCAACAAGTGGAGAAGATATCTCACTAGACAAGCTAATGAGAAACACAAAGCACATTGCCATGTCAATTGTAGTTTCAAAACATATTTAAAGAAATTTCATTCATAAAATACATTTATAAAATCAATAAACACATTCAATTATAGTAAACTCATGCACAAGGTTGGCAACACATCAAGTTCACAAAATACTTCTAAAGACATTCAAATACTAGCCCAACCCCTTGCTACATTGAAATTAAGGGCCAATAACTTCCTTTCCATAATATGATTTTACTTCATAATTCACAATTTTCAAAACAATATAAATAATTCTTTAGATGCATAGGAAAAATCATATTTGATTCATACAATTTTATTGAACAATTTAAAGTTCTCAATACAATAAAAATCATAATTCATTCATATAGGCTTATTCAAATCAATTTCAAAGTGAAAAACAAATAAAAAGGGTTAGTTGTGCACAAACCTTATTTGACTTCTCTTTTCTTGACTTAATCCTTCCCTTCCTTGGGAGGCGCCTTTTTTCCCACTGAAATTACATAATTACCAAATCTTAATACTCATTCTAATTATCTCCAATAGATAATCAAATAAATGCTTAATGCATCCCTAAGTAGACATTGAAATTTCAATGTATTCTAGGTCCAGGGCAATTCTGGACCCTGATATTGCAACCCCATTTTAACCTAGTTCCAGTCATAATTTGGTGAAGTGTTCTCCATGAAAATTGTTCCTCTATGTCTTGGATTTATTTCCCAGTTTGAATCATTCAATTTAGAGTTCAGGATCTCAAGTTATGGCCAAATTACTAAACACTATTCCAAGTACCATATCCTAAAATTCTAGGTTTCCAGATTTGTATCTTAACTTTTCATTTTATATCCGGACATCTTAAGCTCATAATTTGGTCATGGTCCCTAAAACAATGTTTTAGTTATTTGTCTTAGGTTTCTAAATCATTTTGAATCATTTCAATTGGAGTTATGTAGAGGAATTTATGGCCTGATAACCATTCAAAGGTCATAAGGCCAATTAGCTAAGGAGCAGGAATTCCAGATTTAGGATTTCTAACTTATCCCAACAATTCCGCTATTTTACCCTTTGAACTGGGTTTTGGTCAAAACATAAAGTTTATAGTCCTATGTCTTATGAACATTTTGGTTTTGGAATCACCTAATTTGCATTTTTTTTTAGCTTAAGTTATGGCAATTTTTCCAAAATTGGTCGGATGGCTCATTGTCCAAAATTTTCAGGTTAGTTCAGAATCAGGGTAGATTTGCAGGACCAAATTTTTCTAGCAATTTGATCAACTTAGGGTCATAATTTGACTCTATGTTCTTCATAAGAGTTGTTCTCCTATATCTCATGTTTCCATTAGTTCAAGAATCACCTAATTTGGACTATTCTAGAGTGAGTTATGCCTAATTGAAAATGTACTGTTCATTTAGTCATTTCTAGTCAAGTCCAGAACACTAATTCCGGATTCAAGCAAATTTTAGGCCAATTTGTGGTCAGTTTTTGGGTAAGGTTTCTTCATGAAAATTGTGAAATTATGTCTTAAGTTTAATCTCTAATTGACTTCACACCAATTGGAGATATCTAGCTCTACTTATAGCCATATAGGCACACTGGACTCAGAGGTCAAGAATTCCAGCACACAAGCAACACTTCCAATTGCTCAATTCAATCCAATGACCGACTTCAAAACTCAACCAATTCACATCAAATGGTCAATATTTGACCTCAAAAATCTCAATTGAGCATCAAGGCACAAAACCCCCAATTTCTTCCAAAACCCTATTTTCCATAATCACAATTCATGCATGACACATGCAAATCAACATACTACTCATGTATACTTGTTAGGCAACACTAGCAAAAAAATTTATTTTCATCAATTCATTAAAACCTCCACCTTCCCTATGGTAGTTGAAATTCATGTTCAGCCAACCATGCATATTTTTCATCATTTTCTTTATAATTTATATGCATCTCAACTTAAATTCAAGTAATATTCAAGAATTTAAAACTAATTTGCACATACCTCAATTATAAGATTTCCAAGCTAGCCTATTCTTCCTTTTCTCCTTTTCTTTTTGCTACCAATCTCTTAAACAAAGTAAAATAATAAGTTTTTGTGTTTGGGGTATTGGAAAATATGGAAAGGATGTGAGGGAATTAAGGCTTGAAGACTTAACAATGGAGGAAAAGGAAATTGAAGAGGGATTCAGCCATGGCTAGGAAAAAAGGAAGAAGAGAGCTTTTTAACATTTAGTTATTTTGTCTCTATATATGGATGTGTCTTAATTTCATTTGATTTTAATTAGGTCACCTATGAGTCATGCTTGTGTCATTATTAATAATTAAAATTTCATTTTCTTTCTTTTCTTCTTTCCATTATATATTTCTATTTAAATCTTCATTAAAAATTTGTTCATAATTTGTTATATTAATTTCATATAATTTAATTAACATTTTGGTAAAAAGTCAACTCTCCAAGTGAAATGACCAAAATGCCCTTCATTGAGTTCATTAAGTTATACTTGTCTTTACATATTGGCATTAAATTTTCTTGCATTTCCCTTGACATTTTCATTGTCATTAATCCTTCAATCTAGTCCCAAATAAATGTCTCACTGAGTTCCTCATGAATTTGGGGTTGGTAACTGAACTTTCAGTTACATCCCAGTAAGGTTACCCATTACCGGGACATTCGGCTCATATAACCAATTTGTGCTTTATTTTTCTTATTTTTATCCAACTTCTTTTGATCTTTATCCATTTTATTTATGGCTCTTCTATGTGAATTAAGTATCGTCCTAAACATTCTAGCCGTCTGGATAGGCACTAGTCATCGAAACAGTATAATATACGGACTACTCAATTTGAGGGTATTACAAACTGAAGATTAATCCTCTTAAATGCGCCTTTGGTGTCAAAGCCAAAAACTTCTTAGGTTTCCTAGTATATCAAAGAGGAATAGAAGTGGATTAGAACAAAACCAAAGCCATACAGGAGGTAAAGTTATGCTAGAATAAGAAACAACTATAGAGGTTCCTAGGGCAGATAAATTACTTAAGAAGATTCATATCTAATCTTGTAGGTAAAGCAAAATAATTTTTTGACTTGTTAAGACTTAGGCAGGAGAATGAATTCAGATGGGAAGACAAGCACCAACAGGCCTTTGATAGAATTAAAGAGTACCTCACCAGGCTGTCGATACTTATTCCTCTAAGGTATAATGATCCATTGAAGTTTTATTTGTCTGCTGCTTTTAATTCTATTGGCTGTCTACTGGCACAAGATAACCAAATAAGACATGAGTAAGCAACAGACTACCTAAGTTGGAACTTGATAGAAACAGAGACTAGGTATTCTCTAATTGAGAAACTTTGCTTGGCTTTGTATTTTTCCTATATGAAGTTAAGGCATTACTTGATAGGTTCTAGGGTATATGTAGTCTCTCAGATAGATTTAATGAAATAAATGTTGTCTGGATCGTTGATTATTGGGAGAACTGGGAAATGGTTATTAGCTTTATTAGAATTTACCTTGATTTATTTCCCTCAAAAAGTTATGATGGGACAAATGCTTGCAGTTTCCTGGCTGATCACCCGTGTTTGGAGATAAGCGACTCAGTGGAACAAGGGCTAAATGTCTACAATACCGAGAAGGTACCCTCATCCCTATGGTTTAATGGTTCTAGTATAGAGACCTCAGTAGGTGTGGGGATCATTGTTGTGTCACTTGCTAGTACTAAGATAACTCTTTCTTTTAGTCTAGAGTTTTAGTGTACTAATAACCAAACCAAATATGAAACATTGATCATTGGCCTAGAGATTCTTAAAGAATTAGGAGCAGAAGAAGTAAACATCATGGGTGACTCACAGCTGGTCATTAAACAACTTATTGGAGAATATAAGTGTGGTAGCTTTGCCTTGCTCCTTATTTTACTACTACTGTACAAATTCTAGACTGCTTCAAGGAAGTCTCTTTCACACGTGTGCTAAGGGAAGCTAACTGGGAAGTTGATGACTGATACACTTGTAACATATAGATATTTTAAGGCACTATTGCACTGCATTTTATAGGATGTAGGTAGTTAATTGCATGTATTTTACTTAGTTTCATTAGTTTTTGTTAATTTGGTTAATCACTATTTAATTTCATGTTTTTTTGTATCTTTTTAGGTGTTTTAAAGGAAGTCTAAGGCATGGGAGTCAATTAAACAAGTTTGGAAAGCAGAAGAAGCAAGAAAAGCTACTGCACAACATTACATGAGTTGTTTTAGCGTAGAGCCTAACTTGTGTAAACTTTTGGCCAAGGAGATGAAGGAAATTTACACCAAAGTTGGAACAATTTCACTAATAGGTGCAAGATTAGCAATTTGAAAATTTTCAAAACCCTAAGTTTTATTTAACACATATAAACATTTTATACTATTGCAAAACACTTAGTTTTGGTCCCAACCAATTGCTAACATGCCTAATTAGCCATTCAGAAACAAAATTTCTAAACTTACAAAGTTAGTGTTTTGGACAAAAACTCACCCAATAGGCACAGAATCACATTCTAAGCACCTAATTCGGGTAGTGAAGCCACCAAATATTGGCTCTCTAGCTTGTCCACACAAGCCCTTTGATCAAAGCTCTTTGATCCGAGCAAAACTCCTTGATATTCCTTCCGGGGGGGCAGCCAAGATGAGGAAGAATTATCCTACAATTTTCTTTGGTTTTCTTTCTTTGGAAGTGAAGAGAAACAATTTCTCTATGATCAATTCAATTATATTAACATTTAATACCCTTGAATCATGCAAGGAAGGAGATGAAAAACTTGGTTATGGAGGAAGGAGTTGTATTTGACCAAGAGAAGAAATAAAGAAGATGAATTCTTTTGTCTTCTTCTCTTTTTCTTTTATTTAATTTCCTTAATTAAAATTAAGCTTCCAAGTGTCATATGCTCATTTAATAATTAAATGAGTTTTCAATCTCTCATTGGTCCATATGTCACTTTCTTAATCTTAATTAAGAAATTAATCTTGATTAATTAGTATACTAAATACTAATTAAACTAATTAATTAACTATTAATTAATTAGATTTTTTCTTCCATTTTTGACTAAGTTAAAATAGTCAAATTGTCAAAATTTGACAAGTCATACTTGTGTAAAATTTTGACCAAGTTCATAATATTTTTCTTCCTTTAAACTTAATCCTTCCAAGTCTATATTTAACACTTTAAATATTAACTTGAATACTTCCATAGGTAAATTTAGTTTCAAGTCATGTTAGGGACTTTATAATCTAATTACAAACTAAATTTATTAATTTAATTTATTAATTAAATCATTTAATTAATTATTTAAACTAAACTTGCTTTGATCAAGTTGCTCTTATGTGTGTGACTTACTAGGTTCATTACTAATTGCCAATGAGAATAGTATTAACTCTTTAATATTATTGGAACCATTCCAGACTCAAATGAAATTCCCTTTTTATTTAAGTTCTCATAAGTCATAGTTGACATCTAGCATAATGTGCTTTGACTACTTAATTAGTTTTGAATTAATTCCTCAATTCATGAACATTAATCATACGTACCATGCACTAAAATCTCTTAGTTACAAAATCCCAATTTTAGCTAGAGTCATGGTTTATGTCAAACTCTTATGCTTGAAATCTTATGTCATTCTTTTAATTCTAATTCTTGATTAATAAGACTTTCCTGTTAGAAACTCTTTTCTGACTAAGTTTATCTGTCCTGGCTAGAAACTTGAATTCATCAAGAACAATTAAATGGACATAGGATTTTATCTCTATTTACTTAGAGTAACGGATCCCATCTTAACCAACACTTTTCTCTATATATAACTAGTCGAAGCCAACACATGCTTATATACCCATACATAGTACAAGTTTGAAAGTAATATCAAATTCAACCATCTATATACAAGATAACTGTGTTATCTCAGGCCAAGGGATTATATGCACTATTATGATCTAGATGACTTTGTATTGATAAGAGTAAACTCCATGTATAAGTCATCTTGTGTCACTGGTTTGGCCTATTTATCTTATAAGTGCCCACCATGTTTGTTATATGGCATGAGACTCACCATTCCATCTCATTAGTATCTTATACTAATCATGAAAACAAACATAAGTGACAATCTTTCTAGATAAATCATGCCCAATGAAGTATCCTAGACTGTGAGCCCAATTTATAATGCTTGTACTAGAATATTCCATTACTCATATTCTTAACAACTTAAGAATAGAACATTTAACAAGTCATTAAAGGACATTTCTCTGTAACATCCAAACCATTCAAATATAAGAGAAATTAATAATTGCCATAAAATGGGGATAAATATTTACAATACATAACATAAAGGCATAACTCTAGGGCATACCACTAACAGGAGAATTGAAGAAAGCATGAGAAGCCACAGTATATAGGTCATGTAACTTACCTCGTGTACCTCACATTTCCCTATGTAAGTCTCTAGAAACCAAAACATGGAAAGCTAAAGAGAGGTTACAGTACACGGGCAGCGTAATTTACTGTCTCCACCTGAACGAAGCCCAATTTCATCCAAAAGCTTACACAGCCTAAGGCCATGTAGTACCACACAGGCCATGTACTTTGTAATAGACAGATTTATAATGCGACTCCATCTCCATTTCAAACAGACTTCTAAGGCTCTTGGGACTCTAAAATATAACTCTGAGATGCCTAATATAAATACAAGAAGATCAAAACGAGGAGAGGGACCTTCGCAAGAAGTCTTTCAAGTTATAATTAGTTTTAGTTTTAGCAAACCCTAGTTTTCCAAGTCGTTTGAAGAGAATTTGCATCAGCAATCAAGGAGAAGTGCTTTTAGCTAAAGTTCCAAAAGTTCAAGGCTGCAGAATCTTTGTTCTAGGTTTTTTGGTTTTATTTCTTTAAATCGCTTTATGTTCTTTTATTTCAATTACAATATATTTGTTAAACTCACCATGAGTGAGTAGTTTGTTTAATTTTAGAATTAGAAGAGTAGCACTTTTACTTTCTGTTATGGATGCATACTAAGTTTATTTGATGGATTTGAGTTTTGTTCTTTAGTTCAATCTTCTGTGTTCTTAATGCATGCTATATGTTAGTACCCACTCAGGTATGATATATACTAGTTGAAGAACTAAAAAGTGAAAATTAGTATTGGAAATCATAATTTTGAGCCTAAGAAATCTGACCTAGAGATAGACTGACATCCTCGGTGGAGTCTCATAAATTAATCAAAGAATTTAAAGGATTTTAATTAAGATTGATCACCATGAAAGCAAGGTTCAGGTTAATTAAAATACACTTTAAGTGCGTTGAAACAGGACTTAGGATACCTTAGGATTAATTTCTATCAAAATAATAATTCTTAATCTATTAAATAAGTGAAGTTAGATTGATAATAAGGTTAAGGTGTGAAATCTTAATTCTAGAATTGTTTAGTTAATTGATTTCTAATTTATAGCTTCACCTTCTTATAATTCTCAGCATCTGTAGTGGTAGTTTAGAATTAATCTCTCAACATATTCAGTAGTTTAAATAGTCAAAATTGCTGTCTAGCTTAGTACTTACACTTATAAATTCCTCGTAGGAATAACACTTTACTTATTACTATATTACTTATTCACGATCTGGGCACTTACAGGATTGTAAACTAGTAAATAAGTTTTTAGCACCGTTGCCAGAGAATTTTAGTAATATTAAGCAATAGGTAATTTAAATGATTTAGGGGTTGTAAATCAGTTTACTTTTTGTTTCTTTTTTCAGGTTCTTTGTTCAGTTTATGAATAGAACCAAGCTTGAAGATGAATTGCTTGAATTAGATCCTAAAATAGAAAAGACTTTAAGAGCCATTAAACTAGAAAGGAGATATCAAGAACCAAAACCTACAGTTTTTGAGACTCCAGTCATGGCCAACAATAATAATAGGTTAAGACCCTCGAGGGATTATGGAGCCTTGACTATCCAAGGTTTCAAATCCAGTGTTACCAGGCCTATAGTGGAAGCCAATAATTTTAAACTCAAACTGGCATGGCTCCAGGTGATTCAATAGACTCAATTTGGAGGTTCACATACGGAAGATCCACATTATCATCTTTAGCGCTTTCTTGCTTTGTCTGACACCTTTAAGATGAATGGGGTCTTTGATCAAGCTATTAGACTTAGAGCATTCCCATTCTCTCTCAGAGATAAGGTAAGAAAGTGGCTACTTTCTCAATTAACTGGAACATTCACCACCTGGGAGGATCTTTCACAAGCCTTTTCAGCAAGGTACTTTCCACCTACAAATACTGCAAAACTGAGAATAGAATTGAATACTTTTAGGCAAAAGGAAGGAGAATCACTCTGTGATGCATAGGAGAGGTATAAAAACCTACAAAGGGAATGTCCACACCATGGAATAGAAGACTAGCTACTAGTTTAAAGCTTCTATAATGGACTACTACTGTCCATAAAGAGTACAATTGATTCAGTAGTAGGAGGAGACCTCATGGAAAAGACAATCATTGAAGCTTTGGAACTCTTAGAGAAGGTTGCTAATCATAATTTTGAATGGTCAAACGAGAGGGGAGATATGAGAAAGATAACAAGGATCCTAAAGTTGGATGCCCTAAGCATGATTAATGCTTAGTTTGACCAGCTTACAAGAAGACTTGATAAGATGCAAGCCAATGTAGTAGGTTCAAGCAACCAACACTGTGATAACTGTGGAGGAGGCCACATAAAATCAGAATGCAGTAATTATGGTGAACCTTCCATAGGATAAATGAACTATGTGAATAATGGGGGAAACTTTAACCAGAGGTAGATTAATAATCCATACTCAAACACTTACAACCCTAGATGGAGTAACCACTCTAACTTCACATGGTCTAATTTGTAGAATTAGTAGAACCAACCCATTAACAAGCAGCAAGGATATAGACCACCACCACCACCTGGTTTTCAGAACAGAGGACAAAACTTAGTATAGCCACCACCCCCTCCTTAACCTTAACAGCTGGAATCTAAGTTAACCATGAAATCCATGATGGAAAGCTTCCTGATAGCGCAATAGCAACATAATGAAATGATAAAGCAATTAGCTTATAGAATGGACCAGTTGGCTACCCATAACAAAATGCTTGAAAACTAAATTGCCCAGCAAACTAGTTCTTCAAGTAAAGTCTTAGGTAAACTACTAAGTCAACTAGAGATGAACCCTAAAGAGGTAGTTACTTTGAGAAGTGGCAGAATCTTGCAAGAACAAACACCATAAAAAAAATAAATAAAAAAACAAAAAACAAAAAAAAAAACAAATCAAAAATCAATGGAGGAAACTTCTGGTAATTTTGATAACCAATAAAAGAGGAAGGAAAGGAAATTAAAAAGGATAAAGAAGAGGATGATAATATGAAAAAGAAGCTAGCTAAACCATACCAACCCCCTCTACCTTTTCCTCAAAGATTCTAGAAAGCCAAGTTAGACAAGTAGCTTAGGAAGTTTTTGGAAGTTTTACAGAAACTTTATATTTACATTCCCTTTATAGAAGCATTATCTCAAATGCCATCCTATGCAAAGTTCTTAAAGGAAATCCTTTCCAAGAAGAGAAAGCTGAATGATTTTGAAACTGTTGCTCTAATAGAGGAATGCATCACCATCTTGCAAAACAAGTTACCTCCAAAACTCAAGGATATTGGAAGCTTCTCTATACCTTGTCTCATTGGCAATATGAACATAGACAAGGCCCTCTGTGATCTTAGTGCTAGTGTGAGTCTGATGCCCCTGTTAATATACCAAAAGCTAAATGTTGGAGAGGTTAGACTAATAATAATTTCATTATAATTGGCAGACAAGTTTGTCAAGTACCCAATTGGCATTTTGGAGAACATGCCCATTAAAGTAGGCAAGTTCTTTATTCCTGTTGACTTCATTGTCCTAGAGATGGAAGAATATGTTTAGATTCCCATTATATTGGGAAGGTTGATACACTAGTATTATATAGATCTTTTTAAGTACAATTGTACAATATTTCATGGCATTTAGATAGGTAATTTCATGCATAATCATCAAATTCATTAACTTTTGTAAATTTCATCACTCTGCACTAAATTCTATGTTTTCTACATATTTTCAGGTGTTTTGAGGAAGTTCCAAAGCATAGGAGTAAAAAAGAAAGCTTGGAAAAACTCAAGAAGAAGAGCATTATTGCTGATACCCTTTACACGAGTCGTGTAAATATACCACAGACACATGTAACTTGCTGCCAGGAGAAAACCAAAGAAGTTAAAGAAGAAACAAAGTACATGGGCCATGTAACACGACCTGTGTAACCTGTGGAGACCTATATAAGATTCTGCCAGGCAAAGCTTGAAGAATTCCCAGAAGAACAGAAGAATACGGGCTATGTAATTGGACCAGTGTAACTAGCCAAGACCCATGTAATCTTCTGTCCAAACATGAGATGCAGCTTTTAAGTTCCAGTAAGTTACACGCCCCTGGGCTGTGTAGTGACACACGAGCCGTGTATCGGCTGATAACCAGTTTCCTGAATAGATTCTAGCTCCAGTTTTTACACTCAGAATAGACTTCTAATGCCTTTGGGACTCTAAAAACCTAACCCTAAAGCATTTAATGTAAATATCTGGTGTTCAATGGTGGGTTTACTGTTCTCTTCCATAGGTATTCTATGCATACAATGGAAGAATTGATTCCCTTGAGGTCTTCTATGGCGTACCCTATATACTTGCTATAGGTTCTAAGTACCCCTAAGAGTTTTTCCTTTTCTATAGAATTCAAACTAGCATTTATAATGGCAGGATGTTTAGAATCAGAGTTAAAAAATGCATACCTTTAGTGTAGAAGGAAGAGGTTTTAATTATACTTGTTTTGTTTCTTCATGAAGGTCATTGTTGGGTTGCTCTTTTTTGCAAATTTTCCACTAGAAGTGCTTGGGCCATATGTAGGGTTGGATTAGCTTCAAGAATTTCTATATATGCTGCAATTTCCTTATTCTCATTATCCACTATGTGGCCATGCACTATACAAGCTTCAAGAGGATCTTCAGGATATCTCTTTTGAAATTCTTTCTCCACTAACTTGTCTATGATGTCAACCCTCAAACATTCGTCAGGTTCAGATTTTTACTTTAGTGCTTGAAATAGATTAAATTCTACCCCTTCATCCCCCACTTTGAGAGTTAGACTCCCATTTTTAACGTCTATGATTGCTCTGGCAGTTGCCAAGAAAGGTCTTCCTAATATAATGGGAAATTAGACATCTTCTTCCATCTCCAGGACAACAAAATCTATTGGAATAAAGAATTTTTCCACTTTAATGGGGATGTTTACTAGGATGCCAACAAGGTACTTGACAGACCTATCTTCTAATTGCAAGGAGATGGTAATGGGTCTCAACTCGCCCACATTTAGCTTCTAACGTATAGATAAGGGCATTAGGTTCATGCTGGCTCTAAGGTCATAGAGGGCTTTGTCAATGTTCATATTGCCTATCAAGCATGGTATGGAGAAGCTTCCAAGATCTTTCAATTTTAGAGGTAACTTGTTCTGTAGGATAGCACTGCATTCTTTTGTTAGAGTAACCATCTCATAGTCCTCCAATCACATTTTCTTGGAAAGGATTTCCATTAGAAATTTTGTATAGGAGGGTATCTGAGATAATGCTTCTGTAAAGGGAATGTTAATGTAGAGCTTCTGCAAAACTTTCAAAAACTTGCCAAATTGCCTATCCAATTTAGCTTTCTAGAATATATAAGGAAAAGGTAAAGGGGCCTGGTAAGGTTCTGGCAGTTTTTTTTTTTCCTCTTTTCCTCCTTTTCCTTACTTTCCTCAGCTTGCTTCTCTTCTTCCTCTTCTTGATTTTTTGGATTTCCAAGAGTTTCTCCCTTCTGTTTTTGTTTTTCTTTTGGATCTTGTAGTGTTCTGCCGCTCCTCAATGTGACAGCTTTTGCAATGTTCCTTGGGATTTATTTCAGGTTGACTTGATAATTTGCCACCTTGTTTGCTTGAAGAATTAGCCTGCTGAGCGATCTGATTTTCAAGCATTTTTTTATGAGTGGCTAGTTGATCCACTTTGGAAGCTAGCTATTTGATCATCTCATTTTACTATTATTGTGCTACTAAAAAGCATTTTATTATGGACTCCATAATCAACTTTGATTCTGCCTGTTCAGGTTGAGGGAGTGATGGTTGTTGCTGCATCAAGTTTTGTCCTTTGTTTTAAAAACCTAGTGTTGTCAGCCTATATCTTTGTTGTTTGTTTATGGGTTAGTTCTGAGGATTCTGCGAATTAGACTATGAGAAATTTGGATAGTTCCTCCATCCAGGGTTGTATATATTGGAATATGGGTTATTCACCTGCCTCTAGTTGAAGTTCCCTCCATTGTTCACATAGTTCAGTTGCTCTGTGGAAGGCTCCCTATTAAGACTACATTTTGAAATTGTATGACCTCCTCCACAGCTATTGCATAATTGATTATTTGCTCTTATTACATTGGCTTGCATTTTGTTAAGGCTTTTGGTGAGTTGGTTAAACTGGGCGTTAATCATACCAAGAGCATCCAATTCTAGGACCCCTGCTATTCTTCTTACATCTCCCCTTTCATTTGACCACTAAAAATTATGGTATGCGACCCTTTCTAGTAATTCCAAAGCTTTGGCTACTGTTTTCTCTATAAGGTCTCCTCCTGTAGCTGAATCAATTGAACTTCTTGTGGATGGTAGCAAACCATTGTAGAAATTCTGCACAAGAAGCCAATGCTCTATGCCATGGTGGGGACATTCCCTTTGAAGGTCTTTGCATCTCTCTTATGAGTTATAGAGTGATTCTCCTTCCCTTTGTTTGAAGGTGTTCAATTCTAACCTCAATTGTAACACCCCTATGTTCGGTAGTGTGTTCTACTGTTCTGTTGACCAGTGTGGTCCGGACAGCTAGGATGACTAGAACTACACTTAAATATTAGTGAGGAGACATAAATTAATGAAATACAAGAAAAGAAAATACAAGAAAAACAAAGAAAAAAATAATAGCAATGAAATGTAACCAAGTTAAACGAGCCAAAAACCATAGCAATGGGTGACCGCACCAGGAAGTTACGGCATGGACCGTTGACTAGCTCTGGACCGCGGGGAACCCTGGAAAATATTTTTAAGACTTAAATAAACATCTATTGAAGTAAAAAGGTCATTAGAAATATCAAAGAAAAATTAATTAATTAGTTTAAAGAAAAATGAGAAATCGAGAAAACGATAAAACTCGGTGTTACTGAAAAATCGGGAATGCAACCTCGAGTTGTCTTTTGACCTAAATGTCCATTAAAAATAAACGATATTAAACTTTGAAAATATCATAAAAAAATTAAAAGGTGGTACATAATCTAAATAGTAAAAGATATGAGAAAAATGTGGGAAATTGGAAACTTTGGATTAATTAATACTTTAACCATACTTAGTGCTCCACTAAGTGAAGTTCATGGACATATAATATAGTATATTGGGATAGAAAATCTGTCATCTTCAACCTCCCAAACAAACCAGCCGAAAATCCTCCCAAGCTTTCATCCATGGCCACCCTATTCCCAAGTTCAAATCTCTATGATCAAGCTATGCTTTCCACAACTTGTCTTCATTAAAGTTTATCCCCACCTTGCAAGCAAGAATTTAATAGTAATTTCAAAAGGAATAGGTGAAGTTTGGTCAAGCTCACAAGGGATAAGTATCCATTTCTTCAACTTTTCTTTGTTAAAGTTTGTGTGGGTATTGAGATAAGTTGATATATGGAAGAAAAGTTGAAGTTTGGTAAGTTAGGGTGCTGTGCCATTTCGGCAGCCATGGAAGTTTAATATGCAACTTGTTTTCTTCATGTAATTGGTGATTTGGGGTGTTGATTTAAATGTTTAATTGTATTGAAGTTGAATTCCATGTATAAAGGTTGATTTGTAAGCTTGAAAAGTGAAAATGGAAGTTGATGTGTATGTGTAATTTTTGGGCAGCCTCAAAATGGAAATTGGTAAGGTTCAAATTCATGAAATGTTGTTGAAATATTGTACAAAAGAATGGCAGCATATATGTGTGTGGAATAGTAGTGATAGGTATGTAATTAGATGATGGAAGTTTGTGTGATAATTAGAAGTATTTATGTGTATATATTGTTGGGATTGAACATTGTGAATGGTGACTGCATTTAGTGTATTTGAAGTGGTTATATTCTGTCCAAGTTGACCTATAATGTAGAGCATGGAATGGTTTTGGTTAGTGCCAAATGCAGAATGGTATGGGAAGTGAAAATGTAATTGGTAAACATGTGTTTGGTTTGGTGTTTGAAAAGCATGTAGAGGGCAGTGTGCAAATGGACCTATAACCCTAAGTGTGTGGCTCCAATTGGCATGAAGCCAATTGGAGGTGAAACTAGGCACAAAATTTTCCAACTTTCATCAAGGAAGCTTACCTAAATTCTGCCTAGAAGGTGACTTGAAAAATGACTAAATCCGGATTAGTGACTTGAAAGCCTGGAAATTGACCATTTGGGCAGCAGTTAGTATTTTGACCATAACTTACTCAAACAGGTCCAAATGACCTGAAATTTTCACCATGAATAGTTTAGACATAGGCCTACAATTCTTATAGAGACACCAAAGCCCAAAAATGTCCAGAACCAAGCCAAATAGCTTGCACAAGTTCAGGTACCAAAACTGGCCGAACTAAAAGTGACCTAAAAATGACCTAAGCCTACCATTTTAGTGCATTCTGTCCAGCATTGGTAAATGAACTATATCTTGTTCTACACATCTCAGAATGACCTAAAATTTTGCCTCGCATGCAATAAGACATAGACCTACAAGTTTGTAGCTTGGACCGAAACCCGAAAACTGAGGAAACTAGGTCATCCGGCTAGGTCAAAATAGTGCACCGAAATCCAGTAAAATGCAATAAAATGTAATACACTTGAAAATGAATTTGGTAACATATACCAACACTAAGGGGCTATAAAATGTGACATTTTGGTTACATTAGAATTGACTCACTTAGAATGCATCAAGGGTCAATATTATAACTTGACTAATGAAATGAATTGAAGGAAATAGTACCAAGAAAATTTAGATATTATATTTTATAGTTGGAAACAAATTTATTGAGTACTGAAACACTTTAAATTGTGTGTTTCAGTTGAAAAGGATATTGGGAAGCATAAGGAACATTGAGTCAAGGCCTAGGAGCGACTGAAATCAGGTTTGTGCACAACTAGTTTTTAACTGATTTTGTTCTGAATATTTCATATGATTAAATGACATATTTTTCTTATGTATTATGTTTAACAAGCATTGGATTTAATTCAATAATTATTGAAATTGTTATAGTATGTGTGAATTTAGCTTTGTGAAATGGTATTTCCACAAGTATTAAGCATTGTTATGGATTGAATAAATTATGTTTTGGAAAATTATGATAGAACATGTTTTGAATTGTGATGGGCAATTTGCATGGAAAAATGCAAATTTATGATTTGAATTGTAATGAGCATAAAAATTATTGGATATTGGAATTGACTTTGAATCGAATTGTATTGTAATTTATGCTCACTAAAAGGATTGTGATATTGTTTTATATCTCACTATAGATGCTTGACTAGGTTATTACCCGTCTCTCTCATTTGTTGAGAAGACAATGGAGTTAGTTATGTTTTGATTACCATGGTATGTGCACAGGCTTAGATTCTCCTCTTATTAGAGGTTAAATCTAAGTTTTTTTTTTTATGTTATGGCCCTTTTGGAAGATTCATTATTGTGGTGTGTACTGTGCACGATGATTCGACCTCCCCGACCATAGGGAGTTAGAATCTGATTCGACCTCCCCGATCATACAGAGTTAGAATCACCCCAAAGATGGCCCTTTCAGATTAGTCTTGCATAGTTAGTAAGATAAAGAATGGTTTTTGAGATAAAGAATGGCTTTTGAGATAAAGAATGGCCTTTGAGATAAAGAATGGTTATTGAATAGTAAAGAATTTCAATTTCAAATGGGATTTATATACAATTGATTTTATTGGAATTAATCTTTATTTCCATAAATTGTTGGAATTACCTTAAATGGTTAGTTATGATTTGATAAATTGAATTTCTTGATCAAAGTCATTTTATACAAATGATTTATATTATTGGCAATGAATATTTTGAGTTTTGGAATTTGATGAGTATTCAGATTTCCAAATTATTTGCTGTAAATTTTGTGAATGTATATTGTACTATGTTTTAAATTATAGTTGTGCACCACTGAGTTCACCACTCAGCGATAGCTTTGTATGCTGTCGCAGGTGAAAAGAGCATAGAGCAATTGAGTAAGCTTCTTTGAAGACACATTCAGATCAGCTCCAGGTATATCATAGGTATACCCATGTGCATAGGTTTTGATGTATGCATGTAATAATATGTATGTAAATTATTTGAGCAGTTGAATAAAAACTCTTATAAAATATTTTGGTATGTAATTAAATGTAAATTATTGTAAATGAAAATTTGAGATTTCATTTACCTGAATAGTTTTGTAATATTAATGTTGAGTTTTGTAATCAATGAAATGTTCTTTATGATGAGATTGGTTTGAAAGTGAATTGATTTGATTATTGAGATTTGAATTGTGAGTTGAAATGAAGTTATTGGAGTTGTATTTGAGAAAACATATTGGGAGTGTTTTCCTTTTTAGGTATGAAGAATTGTTTTCTTAAAACACAGTCGGCACTTTGCCGAAACTTTGAAAAAAATTTTATAACACCAAATTTTAATCGATGATTTAAATTTCACAAAAATTTTTTTTAAATCCATTGTAGTATATCTAATGGGTTATCGATAGGCGAAGTACAGTAATTCATTAGATGTACTACGGGATCATGTTACATCTTACAAGGGAGTAAGGTGTGACATGTTTTGTGGTATCAGAGCAATGGTTTTAAACTAAATTTCGAGCTGTGAATTTGAAATCTTTTTGTCGGTAACTGCAACTGCTCAAATGTTTGATACATATAGTATATTTACATCATAAATATGAACTAATGGAGAGGAATCTCCTTGTGTTGGTTGCACAGGAATAGAAAATCCTGTGAAAAGATATGGAAGAGAAGAATGAGACAATAGAACAGTCTGTGGTGGCAGAAGTACAAATTGAGGCCCTAGCCCCACAAAGTGTCGAAGGTCCGACTGTACCAGTTTTACCAGTGCAAATTACTGCACAAATGGCCCAGCAAATGGTCACTTTTTTTCAATAAATGGCTGATACTCTGTCAGCTCAAGCTCAAGCACAAACCCAACCCCCATAAGGGCAACATGAAATAGAAAAGAGGGAGAGACCTATGGGTCAGAGCTCGAACAGTAATTTGGGGAAGAGAAAAGAATTTGAGGAACCCCAAGTTCAGGGATATGACAGAGGCGGATCATCAGGGCAGAGAACACCAAGATCTAGTCGTTGATCAACCAGAAGTTCCTATTCTGCCCATTTTTGCCATGTTTGTGGTAAGCTACATGGAGGTATTTGTCGTAAGGCCTCTGGAGCCTGCTAAAATTGTGGAAAGCTTGGACACTTTGTTAGAAATTGTACTAGAGTACCTCGATCTGCTCTCAAAAGTTCACAGACAATTAGTAAAGGTCAAGACAGAAATGGAGGTGGTACTCCTCACAACCATAACATAGTGAATCAACCCGAACATAGTAGCGCATCAGTTAGAGCGTCCACTATGCGCCAAGGGGAAAGACCAGAAACTTTGGATGTCGCTGCTGGTAAGTTCTTAATTTTTTAAAGAAACAATTAATTATTTTTGTTTGATCCCAGTGCTACTTAGTTATATGTTAGTGTTAGAACTATATGTTTTATTCTTATTCCTTTACATGGGAATAAATTTTGATGCATTAGTGATTAGTCCTTTAAGATAAAGATTGTGATAATAAGTGAAATTAGTTTTGGAAGAGTTTATTGGTGAAAGGTATTTTTTAACACACCATAAATTATAAAGCTAAACAGCAAGCCTACTTAATGTAAGGCAAAAGGACGTAAAAGTAAGTTACAGTAATAGAATTGCTCTAGATGAGGGCAAATATGACACTGCTAGTAATTTTTAATGGATATTATAAACAGAATAAGATTCAAATATTAGTAAATTTGAAAAGGATAAAATATAGGAAAGTTTGATCTATTGGGATGTATCGTAGTAACATGCAATGTTCTTGATGTTTACACTATAAGCTGCAGATTACAATAATGACTTGAGATTATTGTGTAGAGCTATGTACTACTCGATAGTACACCAATAAGAGAACAGTTGCCAACGGCATCTGTATTGGTATAGTTATGCTAGGACAAATTTTATTGTTGAAAAATGAGTTTGGAAATCCTACTTAGGGATTTCTAACTTAAAAGTTAGAATATCGGAAGGTTATAGTTTAGTACAAAAGGAAGTAAGTTATAGAATATTAATAGATAAAAAGAGTTATGGAAGTAAAAATTTCAACAGTTGGTTCAGATATAACAAAGAAATGTTACAAATGTGAGTAAGATTATTGACTAGAATGGTCAAAGGACCCATGATTAGATAAGTAATTCTAATACGACCTCAATGGTCTTTCAAAAAGGGAACATGAATCGAAATATTAAACGGAACGATAGTAAGAAAAGATTAGTGCTATATAAACAAAGTAAATGTTATATTAGATTGTTAAAAGTTTTACACAAATTCAGAGAAAAGAATATTATACGATCATATAGAAAGGAGAAGTTAATGTGTGAATATTGTAAGATGGCTATTGGGTAAAATTTCGTGGATGAAATTTATTTTAAGGGGGGCAGATTGTAACACCCTTTTGTTCGGTAGTGCGTTCTACTGTTTCGGTGACCAGTGTGGTCCGGATAGCTAGGATGGCTATAACTACACATAAATATTAGTGAGGAGACATAAAATAATGAAATACAAGAAAAGAAAATACAAGAAAAACAAAGAAAAAATAATAGCAATGAAATGTAACCAAGTTAAACGAACCGAAAACCATAGCAATGGGTGACCGCACTGGGAAGTTACGGCGTGGACCGTTGACTAGCCCTTGACCACGGAGAACCCTGGAAAATATTTTTAAGACTTAAATAAACATCTATTGAAGTATAAATTTCATTAGAAATATCAAAGAAAAATTAATTAATTAGTACAAAGAAAAATGAGAAATTGAGAAAACGACAAAACTCGGTGTTATCGAAAAATCGGGAATGCAACCCGAATAGGGGCATTGTGGTCATTTGACACCCCGAGTTGTCTTTTGACCTAAAGTCCCATTAAAAATAAATGATATTAAACTTTGAAAATATCATAAAAAATTTAAAAGGTGGTACATAATCTAAATAGTAAAAGATATGAGGAAAATGTAAAAAATTGGAAACTTTGGATTAATTAATACTTTAACCATACTTAGTGCTCCACTAAGTAAAGTTAATGGACATATAATATAGTATATTGGGATAGAAAATCTGTCATCTTCAACCTCCCAAACAAACCAGCCGAAAATCCTCCCAAGCTTTCATCCATGGCCACCCACTTCCCAAGCTCAAATCTCCATGATCAAGCCATGCTTTCCACAACTTGTCTTCATTAAAGTTTATCCCCACCTTGCAAGCAAGAATTTGATAGTAATTTCAAGAGGAATACGTTAAGTTTGGTCAAGTTCACAAGGGATAAGTATCCATTTCTTCAACTTTTCTTTGTTAAAGTTTGTGTGGGTGTTGAGATAAATTGATATATGGAAGAAAAGTTAAAGTTTGGTAAGTTAGGGTGCTGCTCCATTTCAGCATCCATGGAAGTTTAATATGTAACTTGTTTTCTTCATGTAATTGGTGATTTGGGGTGTTGATTTAAATGTTTAATTGTATTGAAGTTGAATTCCATGTTTAAAGTTTGATTTATAAGCTTCAAAAGTGAAAATGGAAGTTGATGTGTATGTATAATTTTTGGGCAGCCTCAAAATGGAAATTGGTAAGGTTCAAATTCATGAAATGTTTTTGAAATATTGTACAAAAGAATGGCAACATATATGTATGTGGAATAGTAGTGATAGGTATGTAATTTGATGATGGAAGTTTGTGTGATAATTAGAAGTATTTATGTGTATATATTATTGGGATTAAACTTTGTGAATGGTGACTGCATTTGGTGTATTTGAAGTGGTTATATTCTGTCCAAGTTGACCTATAATGTAGAGAATGAAATGGTTTTGGTTAGTGCCAAATGCAGAATAATATGGGAAGTGAAAATGTAATTGGTAAACATGTGTTTGGTTTGGTGTTTGAAAAGCATATAGAGGGCAGTGTGCAAATGGACCTATAACCCTAAGTGTGTGGCTCCAATTGGTATGAGGCCAATTGAAGGTGAAACTAGGCATAAAATGTGCCAACTTTCATCAAGGAAGCTTACCTAAATTCTGCCTAAAAGGTGACTTGAAAAATGACCAAATCCGGATTAGTGACTTAAAAGCCTGGAAATTGACCATTTGGGTAGCAGTTAGTATTTTTACTATGAATAGTTTAGACATAGATATACAATTCTTATGAAGACACCAAAGCCCAAAAATGGTCAGAACCAAGCCAAATAGCTTGCACAAGTTCAGGTACCAAAACTGGCCAAACCAAAAGTGACCTAAAAATGACCTAAGCCTACCATTTTAGTGCATTCTGTCCAGCATTGGTAAATTGACCATATCTTGGTCTACATAACTCAGAATGACCTGAAATTTTGCCCCGCATGCAATAAGACATAGACCTACAAGTTTGTAGTTTGGATCAAAACCCAAAAACTGAGGGAACTAGGTCATTCGGCTAGGTCAAAATAGTATACTGAAATCCGATAAATTGTAATAAAATGCAATACACTTGAAAATGAATTTGGTAACATATACCAACACTAAGGGGCTATAAAGTGTGACATATTGTGACATTAGAATTGACTCACTTAGAGTGCATCAAGGGTCAACATTATAAGTTTACTAATGAAATGAATTGAAGGGAATAGTACCAAGAAAATTTAGATATTGGATTTTATGGTTGGAAACAAATTTATTGAGTACTGAAACACCTTAACTTGTGTGTTTCAGTTGAAAAGGATATTGGGAAGCATAAGGAACATTGAGTCAAGGCCTAGGAGCGACTCAAATCAAGTTTGTGTACAACTAGTTTTTAACTGATTTTGTTCTGAATATTTCATATGATTAAATGACATATTTTTCTTATGTATTATGTTTAACAAGCATTGGATTTAATTCAATGATTATTGAAATTGTTTTAGTATGTGTGAATTTAGCTTTGTGAAATAGTTTTTTCACAAGTATTAAGCATTGTTATGGATTGAATAAATTATGTTTTGGAAAATTGTGATAGAACATGTTTTGAATTGTGATGGGCAATTTGCATGGAAAAATACAAATTTATGATTTGAATTGTGATGAGCTTAAAAATTATTGGATATTGGAATTGACTTTGAATCGAATTGTATTGTGATTTCTGCTCACTAAAAGGATTGTGATATTGTTTTATATCTCACTATAGATGCTTTACTAGGTTATTACCCGTCTCTCTCATTTGTTAAGAAGACAATGGAGTTAGTTGTATTTTGATTATCATGATATGTGCACAAGCCTAAATTCTCCTCTTATTAGAGGTTAGATCTAAGTTTTTTTTTTTTTTTTTTTGTTATGGCCCTTTCGGAAGAGTCATTATTGTGGTGTGTACTGTGCACGATGATTCGACCTCCCTGACCATAAGGAGTTAGAATCACCCCGAAGATGGCCCTTTCAGATTAGTCTTGCATAGTTAGTGAGATAAAGAATGGTTTTTGAGATAAAGAATGGCTTTTGAGATAAAGAATGGCTTTTGAGATAAAGAATGGTTATTGAATAGTAAGGAATTTCGATTTCAAATGAGATTTATGTACAATTGATTTTATTGGAATTAATCTTTATTTCCATAAATTGTTGGAATTACCTTAAATGGTTAGTTATGATTTGATAAATTGAATTTCTTGATCAAAGTCATTTTATACAAATGATTTATATTATTGGCAATGAATATTTTGAGTTTTGGAATTTGATGAGTATTCAGATTTCCAAATTATTTGCTGTAAATTTTGTGAATGTATATTGTACTATGTTTTAAATTATAGTTGTGCACCACTGAGTTTACCACTCAGCGATAGCTTTGTATGCTGTCACAGGTGAAAAGAGCATAGAGCAATTGAGTAAGCTTCTTTGAAGACACATTCAGATCAGCTCCAGGTATATCATAAGTATACCCATGTACATAGGTTTTGATGTATGCATGTAATAATATATATGTAAATTATTTGAGCAGTTGTATAAAAACTCTTGTAAAATATTTTGGTATGTAATTAAATGTAAATTATTGTAAATGAAAATTTGAGATTTCATTTACCTTAATAGTTTTGTAATATTAATGTTGAGTCTTGTAATCAATGAAATGTTCTTTATGATGAGATTGGTTTGAAAGTGAATTGATTTGATTATTGAGATTTGAATTGTGAGTTGAAATGAAGTTATTGGAGTTGTATTTGAGAAAACATATTGGGAGTGTTTTCCTTTTTAGGTTTGAAGAACTGTTTTCTCAAAACACAGTCGCCACTTTACCGAAACTTTGAAAAAAATTTTATAACACCATATTTTAATCGATAATTTAAATTTCATGAAAATTATTTTTAAATCCCTTATAGTATATCTAATGGGTTATTGGTAGGTGAAGTACGGTAATTTATTTGGTGTACTATGGGATCATGTTACATCTTACGGGGGAGTAAGGTGTGACATCAATTTTGCTATTTTTGTAGGTGGGAAGTATCTTGCTCGGAAGGCTTAAGAGAGACCTTCCCAATTAGTGAAAGTACCAGCTAGTTGAGAGAGCATCCACTTCCTTGCTTTATCTCTTATTGAGAATGGGAATGCTTGGAGTTAAATGGCTTGATCAGAGACTCCATTCATCTTGAAGGTATCGTATAAAGCTAGGAAGCACTATAGGTGATAGTGTGGACCCTGCATAGGTGAGCTTCCAAACTGAGTTTGCTGGATCATCTAGAGCCATGCTGGTTTAAGTTCAAAATTATTAGCCTCAATTGTGGGCCTAGTGTTGCTAGATTGGTATCCTTGAATATTAAGGGCTCTGTAGTCCCTCAAGGATCTTTGCCTGTTATTGTTGTTATCAGCCATAACTACACCTTCTACAACTTTTGGTTCGGGTTTTGGCTCTTGATTTCTTCTTCCTCTTCTGATGGTTCTCAGAGTCTTGTCTATTTCAGGACCCAATTCTAGCAATTCTTCTTCAACTTTGGTTGTTCTAGTCATGTACTAATTTTCTGCATTTGAAAGAAGAAAAAGTCAAACTAAAATAATAAAAGAAATAAAAGTTTAAAGCAACTAAATTGCTTATCGTCTAATATTACTAGACTTCCCCAGCAACAGCGCTAAAAACTTATTTGCTGGTTTTACAACCACCGCAAGTGCACGGATCGCTAACAAGTAATAAAATGATGAGTAGAGTATCATTCCCACAAGGAGTTAAAGGTGTAAGTACTAAACTACACAGCAATCTTAACTATTTAAACTACCAAAAGTTGTGAGAAAAAAAATTCTAACTAAGATAGAGTGACTATTAAAAATAAAAGAGAGTAAATTTGAAAGCTTAAGGAGAATTCTAATTATGTGAGCAATTCTGAAATTTTAGATTTCACACCTTAACTTTGTTATAGTTTTAATTTTGCTTTATCAGCGGATTGAGTGTTTGTTTCTTTGATTGAAATTAATCCTAACGTATCTTAGATCCTTTCTCAAGGTATCTAAGGTATATTCCAATTGGGGCTAAACCTTAATTTCATTGGCGATTAGTCCTAATCAAAATCCTTTGAGATCTATGACTAATTCTTAGAACTCCACAAAGGTTATCAGCTTATCTCTAGGTTAGATTTCCTAGGTTCAAAATCTTGATTTTCCAATACCAATCTTCACCTCTCAGTTTATGAATTAGTATCTTATATCATGACTAAGTGAGCACTAACACGTAGCATGCAATAAGAACACAAGAAATTGAGTCAAAGAACAAAACTCAATTTCATAAATAAAACTCAATATATAACAAGAGTTAAGAGTGCTACGTTCTTAATTCCATAATTTAAGGAGTTACTCACTCATGGTGAGTTTGGCAAACATAATGTAATAAAAGTAAAAGCACTTGAAAACCAATCTGAAGAATAAGAATAAAAGAATCAAGGGAGAATTCTGCAGCTGTGATCTTATGGAACTTTGGCTGAGAAGTCTGTCCTTGGCATTGATGTAATCCTTCTTCAAGACGGCTAGGGTTCCTTAGGAAGGCTTCTTTCAAAACTCTTCCCTTAGAGTGTCTGTGTGTCTCTTCCAAAAGCTCCCTTTCCTATTTTCTGCTAGCTCTTATTAGGCATCCTAGGGTTAAGCTTTAGAGCCCTAAAGGCATTAGAAGTCTAATTGGTATGCCGAAATAGGAGTTGGAGTCGCATTAAAGAAAGATTGTTGAAATGTAGTAGACGACCCATGTGTCACTACACGACCTAAGGCATGTAGGTTACTGGAGCATGATGGCTTCCTTTTGGATAGGGGCAATAAGTTACACGAGCCTTTGGAGGTTTACATGGGTCTACTTACACGACCCATGTACTTTTGAATGTATTGCTTGCTTCTTCAAGCCTTGGCGACAGAAAGTTGCACGGGTCTCTGAGGCTTACATGGCCCATGTTACACAGCCCATGTTACACAGCCCATGTACTTTGGCTTTTTTGCACTTCTTCAAGTTTCACTAGGTAGGAAGTTACACAGGTCTGAGTCTGAGTTTACACAACTAGTGTAAGGTAATTCAGTAGCTTGCCTTGCTCCTTAAGCTCTTCCAAGCTCCTTCCTTTGCTCCTATGCCTTAAATTTCCTTCAGAGCACCTAAAAATATGCAGAAAACGTAGATTTTACTATGCATTAATGAATTCTACAAAAACTAATGAAATAACCAAATAAGGATGCAATTATCTATCTAAATGCTATAAAATGGTGTACAATTATGCTTAAAAACATCTATATAATACAAGTGTATCATTGAGCATAGCCTTGGTCTCCTTTACTCCAGCCATTAGAACTAGTGTATAATCTCTTCCATAATTATTGATCTAACTAAACTTTAAGCAAATATTGATATTACTTTAAAAAACTACCTTTACTAGTCTAACTAGTGGGAATGGGAGCAGTCTTGGTTCACTTTAGAGCTACGATGGTTGTACGACCTAAAGGGTTAATATGCTATGATATGTACATGATTGATGCATCAATGGACCTATTAATTCATTGACTTGCATTTTCATGGGCTTAATAATGGCACGATCATTGAGCCTTAGTAGATAGGAGCAAAAAAGAAAGGTAAAGAGAATAAAAAGTGATGTTTTATTAATAAAAGCCTTTTAGGCCTTATTATAAAAGATAGTTTTATTTTTTAAAAATAAAAATCCTTTCTCTAAAGCTCCCATAGAGGAGTATCCCCGTGTGTTGTTCACCCTTGTTGTCCTCAAGGCTCTAAGCAATAGCCATTTTCACCTCCTTAATCTCTTTTGAGAGTTCTTTAATTTGAGTTTGTATTCGCTTCTCTTGCCTCTTAAGAACTCACATGTACATATGGTTACCTTTATGAAACCCAGTAAGCAAAGCGTCTAGCTCACCTACTAGAGCATCTAATATCCATGAGCATAGTCCCATTACCTAAGCCTCCCACATTGTTTGGAAGTGGTTGTCTACTTTGTCCTAAAGTTAACAATACTCCTCAAATGACATGTTTTCACCTACCAATATGTAACCCATTAAATTAAAGCTTGATGTATATGATGCATGTATGCATGGATGCATGAATTCATGAATGCAGCACTTACAATGCTTAAAGAACTAGAAGATATAAATAAGATACAACAATAGAACTTAGCCTCGTTATAGCTCCCCAAACTCTCAAGTTAATGGTCAAGTTCATAAGATATTATTCCTAGATATTGGTACATTAGGCTTATTAATAAGTATTAAGCCCAATACAGTCCTTCCCTCATAAACAGAAGAATTTATAAACTCAAAAGTCTAACATGAAAGTGATCATCCACTTGCCGCCATGGGTAAATGAAATGTCTTCGGGCCTAATTTTCTGAGTAGGTAAAAATGGACTTATTCTTGGCCCAAATCCATTTCACTTAACCTTTAAAACTAAAATGTCTAGCACATAGGTTCACAAATTCAACACCTAGCATGGAATAAGGGTCCTAGGGCCCTACGTTTCTAAGGCTTAGCATAGGCTTGAATTCTATCCTTATATCTTCAATAGGGTTAACAAACTCCCATAAGTGAGGACTTGAGCATTGTCTCCCATTGGCCTTAAGAAAGCCAAAGGTGCAAACAATGGAATCCATGTCCCTTTTATACTTGAGGGTACATGCTATGGGTTGCCAAACGAAGCCAATTTACTCTAGCTCAAATAGAAGTAAGGCCTCCACAACTTGACTAGGTGAGGTTACATCACATTAAGGTTACAAAAGTAAGGTGGGTGCTTATGTTTGTGCATTGCAAAAAACTTTAATTAAGAAAAAATTATAGGCTATAAGATCCCCTATGAAGTAACTATCCTCAATCCACAGTAGAGTCGCCACTGTGGGCAGTGGGTTGCTCGCCATAACTTATTTAGCTCCATCTTTCCTTAACATTATTATGGAGCTTAGATATAAATGCCTCAAGAGGTGAAGGATTGACTAGAGTCACCACCCAGACATCTTAAGAAGGGACATGGATGATGACTCTACCCTTTACAAAGGTCCACTTCCTTTCTTTTACCAAAAGCCTAATGGCCTAAGTTTGGGATAGTGGGTATGAAAGAAAGAAGGTGTTAAACACCTTTTTCACATAAATTTATCTTAAAATAAGAGCCAACCCTGTACTTGTGTTTCTTATAGCCTTTCTTATTATTCTTTATTAAAGTTCTTGATCATACAATGCAAATCTGAGTTAGTTCATTTAAGAATTTAACACCTATTACATATGCGTATTTGTGGTCCTAAGTCATGGTTGGTTTCTATATTAAGCTTGTTACCATGTTTACCTTGTTGCCTTATTAATCATGTTTCTATGTTCTTTTCATGTTTTGGGTTGATTGACACATATTGAGAGACGGTCAAGAAAATAAGCAACCCCTAGGCATGCATCTCATGTTTCTAATATGCAATACTTTATTTTAATTTACCTTATTTCCCTAAGTTAATTTACTAAGTGATTTGCATACAATTTTGGTGATTAGCATAAGCAAATAAAACATACAAAGAAAGGAGGGAGCAGAAAAGATTATAACTCCTTTTAAAATAAACTTACAACTAAAAGAATGGAGGGATGAGAAAAGAGTCATAAGCCCATAAACCATAAATAAAAACCTATTTTATTACAAGGCCCATCATCCTAATACCCCATGTAAGGGTCTTGGAGTCCCATTTGGCTAGGTCCACATTTTAGTGCTTCTTTAGAATTTCTTTATTGGTTTTGGGTCCTCTTGCCTTAATTGTTGAGATAACTTTCCTTGTTTGGTGTACTTTCCTTTTTGGTCTACTTACCATATGTAAAACACTTACCATATTGGAGAAATTACCATATTTAGAAGCTTACCAAAATTACAAGACTTAATTAAGGTAATAAATCAAGAATTAAAAGTAAAATAAGGAAAGTCACAATAAGATCCTAAGGGTCCCTAATTCAGCTAGGGTAGTGAATCAACCCTAGCCACCTCCTTCTTTGGTCCAAGCCACATTATCAAAGTCCCAAAAATAACAAAACACCAAACAAAATGAGTTAGTATGGATCAAACTACAAAATAAGTTTATTGTCAAAATTAATGCTATAAATTTACCTTTTTTGTTTTTGTGGCAATAGCAAATAAAAACACATAAAAAAATAATAGCATTCATGCCAATTAATGAAATTTTATAGAGATGCTCTTAAGACATTAATGAATAACTTAGGAAAAAGAAACAAATGAAAAATCACAACAAAAAAATTAAATTTGAATTTGAAAGAATCTATTGTATGCATGTACCCAGATTCTGTCCAATCTTTTTTTTAAAAAAATGTTTTCATACAAATATGTATAGAATTAGGATAAACTTAAAACATGAACATTTTAAAGAACATTCTGAATTTAGACTCAAGAATAACCCAAAAAGTTGAATTCATCACTGAATTATGTCTTTCAACATGCAAAATTTTATAAAATCACATTTAGAATTTCAAAAAATCTTAACTCAAACTCTACAAATCAGATCAAGATAAGTTATGTATGAAAGTTGCACAACTATTCATAAAGAATGTGGGAAAAATAATTTTAGGACCAAAAGATTTTCCTAGCTATGACTTATAAGTTAGGTAGAAGTTAAATGTCTTGAAAAACTTGTACAGAGGTATTATTTGCCCTTAAAATATTTTCACTCCAGATATGAAAAGAAACTTAAGAATACTTACACATGCATGAAAAAGATGTGAGATTTATGTTCTACATGATTAAATTTGGTCTTACACCATATTGTACTTTTCTAAACTAAAAGAAAATAAAAAAATAAAATAAAAAGGTTGAAGGAAGGGAGAAAGTGAGGCGATGGGAGAAAGAATGGCACATATATATGGTGGCTAGGGTTATCTGTCTATTAGAATGGATCTGTATGAATGCCTCTTTAGGAGTACAAGAGATATATTTATTGACATTTAATATATAGGTGTTTTCCGGTTTTACAACCGCCGTAAGTGTACGAATCGCCAACAAGTAATAAAGTATTGAGTGAAGTATCGTCCCATGAGGAATTTAGTTAGCAAGTACTAAGGTACACAGCAATTCTGACTGTTTAGGCTACCGAATATGGGTGAAGAGTGAATTAAATCTAATTTGGATATTAAAAATAAACTTTGAATAAAACTATCTGTTAAAGCAATTCCAGAATTAAGATTTCATACTGTAACTTTATTATGGATTTTAATCTTATCTATTCATTAGATTAAGAATTGTTACTTTGATGGAAATTAATCCTAAGATATCCTAGGTCCTCTCTCAAGGCACCTAAGGTGTGTTTCGATTAGAGCTAAACCCTACATTCATTGGTGATTAATCCTAATAAAAACCCTTTAAGATATTTTATTAATTACAGAACTCCATAGAGGTCATCAGTCTATCTCTAGGTCAGATTACCTAGGTTCAAAATCTTGATTTTCTAATATTAATCTTCATCTTTCAGTCCTTCAATTAATATCTATAATCAATATTAAGTGGGTACCAACACATAGCATGCATTAAGATCGTAAGAAATTGAATCAAAGAACAAAACTCAAATCTAATAAATAAAACTCAATATTTATCCATAATAACAATCACAAGTGTTACTCCCCTTAATTCTAGAATAAAGGGATTACTCACTCATGCTGAGTTTAACAAACATAATAAAAGTAAAATGAAAGAACATGAACAGCCTGCTTAAAGAAATAGAATAAAAGAACCGATGAGGATTTTCTATAGCCTTGAACTTGTGGAACTTTGGCTGAAGGTTTCCCTTTTGTGCTGATGCTCTCCTCTTCAAGACGGCTGTGAAGAATGTCTATGTGAAAATGAGATTAGGTCTAGATTGAGATTTTTTCTTTTTGTTTTTTTGAACTTCCTCTTGCTTTCTAATGCCTCTATTTATATTCCAAGTCTAGGGTTAGGTTTTTAGAGTCCTAAAAGCATTAGAAGTCTCTCCTCTCTGTAGAAACTGGAGGTGGAATCAATTCAGGAAACTGGTTGTCGCATGATACACGGCCCATGTGTCACTACATGGCCCAGGGCCGTGTAACTTACTGGAGGTTGAATGGTTGCCTCTTGTATCGGGATAGGAGTTTACATGGACCTCATGAGGTTATACGAGCCTGATTACACGACTCGTGTACTTTTGTTCTTTAGAGAAATCTTCAAGCCTAGCCCTGCAGGGACTTACACGGGTCTTCATAGTTTACATGAGTTATGGTACATGGCCCATGTACTTTGTTTCTTCCTTGGCTCTTTTGGCTTTCTCCTGGAAGTAGGTTACACGAGTCTGTGGGTTTTCTTATATGACCTGTATAAGGTGTATCAGTAACACTTCTCTATCCTTTGGTCTTTCCAAGCTTTCTTCTTTGCTTCTATGCCTTGGAACTTCTTCAAAATACCTGGAAACATACAGAAAACATAGAATTCAGAGCTTAGTAATGGAATTTGCAAAAGTTGATGAAATTGATGATAATGAATGGTTTTACTTATCTAAATGCTATGAAATATTATACAAATGTATTGAAGAATATCTATTTAATACAAGTGTATCAAATACCCCCAAAATCAAACTTTTGCTTGTCCTCAAGCAAATTAAAAACCCTTTTAGAATACATTTTAAGGGAAACACTCATAAACATAACTATAGATTCAGTATGCATATAATGGAACTCCTTCAACCTTCTTACTAATTCCCTTCCTTCAAGGCATAAAGGTTTCAATAGGTACCTGTTTAAAACCTCACCCCTTTCTGTGGTGTTTCAACTAATTGCTCCTCAATGCAAGGCTATTAATAAGTCACAAATAGCCTATTTTATCAGGATAGACTTATAAAATACTTACTCCCCTCAAATTTAGCCTCTAAAATGGAATTTGCTGAGATTGATTTAATTCCAACTCCATAGGCACATCCTAATTTTCTATCTCCACTAATGTAGTACATACTTTCAAAAGCTCAAAAGGTCTTTAGAAAGGTTGTATTGGGGTTAAGGGATGATAATTTGGTTACCAATGAACGGTTTTAAGGAATGTAAATTTGAGGTTAGCTTTCATGCACAAGGTTCTAAGTATACCAAGTTTATTCTATTGATTTTTTTGCGTGGGGGAGAAAGGTTTATAGTGCCAAGCATATTGTCATGATGTTTAATTTTGGGACTCCCTTTATATATATATTTTATGTCCCTTTTGTCCTCTCCCCCAAACTCATTACTTTTGTTGGGCTAAAAAGATAAATTTTTTTCCTTGATTTTAATTGTAATCTTGCACTCTTCTTGGTATTCTCATCTTCTTCTCATGTTTTCTTTTACATTTGATATACTTATCCTTTATACACTAGACTTCCTCGAAAGGGTGAGGTGAGTGTTTAGGCTAGGAGTTAGGTAAATATGTATGGGTAAAAAAGGAAAATTATACGGGTAAAAATATAGGCTCAAGTTGGCTACAAGGGGTATATTGTAACTAAGGGTAGCTTAAGCCTTAATGGGGCTAAATGAAAGAATGCCTTAATCATCTCTTTTTCAAACATATACTAGGATTTCACCTCGATAGGTCCAAGAGACATGTTCTAGAGCTGGTGAGGCATTTTTAGGTTTGTTTGTATTTCAAAAATTTTCTCCCGATTTTGCAAGTTCAGTGTGACAAATTAATAGCTATGAAAGTGTTTAACTAGTCTAGCTCTACTAAGGTGATTAAGTCTTTCATAGATAACATATTAAAGCCTTTTTGCCTATCCAGATACATTTGTTCCTTAATCCCATGGAGTCCAATTATTAACTTATTAATATTGTGGTTATAATTCTAAGTTAAAAAAAAAAATAGTCAAAAGTTCTAAATTTGCAAAATTTCCTGGATTTTTGATACACAAGTATAATACGGATATAATTAAGCAATGTAATGAAATGTAATGTTATGCAGTGCATGAAATGCATCTATACCCCTAAACTCAAAGCTGACATTATCCTCAATGGCAACACAATATGCAAAATTAAGGTATATCACACAAAATTATCAAAAAGTATATTATGTATTAAAAATTGAAAGTTTGGACAAAAAGCTAGTAATAGAGACCTATGAGCACTGAGTAGGACTAAGGCATATAAGTTTTTACGTGAAGGAGCCTGTCCTATAGTCCTAACTCTAAAAAGCCTCTGATGGGGATGCTGGTCCCTCTCCATCGAGTCCCTCCATAATTGTGTCAAGCTTATTGTGGCCTCCTGGAGACTGTCCTTGAGTGCTTGCATCCTGTTATTTATGATGGTCTCTACTCGCTGAAGGTATGCAAGGACAGGGTATGTCAGTGGTGGAGTGTAGGGAGGCACTCAGGCTAGGGACTCGTAGTGGAGTGGCTCTTAGGCTTCCTCCTATGGCTGTGATGGTTCACCAGGTTCTGCTTGTGCTTTGTCTCTCCTCGGGATGATATTCTCGTCAGCATCAAGTAGGAAGCAGGTGTTCCCAACCTTCTTGCACATCCCCATGGATATGCAGATGGTCTGGTCAATTCTAGAGATGCCAGGGATGGAGCACAGCTTGTAATGCCCCGAGACAAATTCAAAATGGAGTGTTATGGCAGTGATGAGCCTGCCAAGCACTATGTGGCCTGTTAGCTAGTGAGAGATGCAGTGAAGGTGGTTGCATAGGAAGAAACCAGTGCTGCAATGCTACCCAGTAACCATACACCAAAGGAAGAAGAGCTCATTAGCGTTTACCACGCCAAAGCTATCACCGTGGCCTATGATGGTGTGGGCGGTGAGCCGGTGCATGTACCTCAAAGCAGGGCTGGTGATCCCGAAGGATTTGGATTTGCTCAAGTTATAAACATCGGTTTCAGTGTTATGGAGAGCCAGAAGTCCACGCTATTGTAGATCATCCTATTTTGTGGGATCTCTTAAAATCCTACGCTATCAAAGCCGAATACTGCATTGAACTTATCCATGTTCATTACTCGATAAAAGCCAAGTAGTCAAAATTCGATCCTCCCCCTATCTTCGTGATTTGTGAGCCATATGGTGGCCTTGAAACTCCCAAGAAACTCTAGGGTGGTGTACTGGTAGGCAAGAAATTGAAGTTGGGCAAACTTGGTCCATCCAATGCCGTCGAGCAGCCCATCAATCTCCTAACGTATGCCAAGTTGCTCCAATAACCCAAAATCCATATATTTGGTGGAGATAATCCTCCTGTTGTTAAGCCACACACATAAGTCTCAGTGGGTGGAATCACGGAATGTCCAGGCAATGGAGAACTTGGGTTGTGCTGGCTGTGGAGGTTATGGTTAAGGTGCCGATTGTGGTTGGGGTTGTGGTTGTGGTGGTGGGGCTGGCCTTGTTCTTAGGTGCTAGGGCGATGGCTGAGGACGTGAGGGTGAGGAGTCCCCTTCTTGCCTTGAGGAAGAGCCCATTCTTCTGGCTGGCCTCTTTGCAGGTGCCATTAGTGATTTTGGAGAGGAAAGGTTAGGGTTTTGTGAGGCTAGAGAAGATTTGAAGGGTTTTTAAAGGGAAGGAAGCTTGGAGAGAAAGAGTTTTTGAGTGGGAGGGAGTTTAATGGGAGTTAGGCAAATTTAAAGGGTCATTGGACCTTTTGTTTCATGAATTTTGCACCCCAGGTATCGCGTCTGCGATGTATCACTGCACGGGGCTCGACCATCAGACTCGTGTAACTTTTTATCCTAAATTTTCCCTTTTCTACTGAGTTACATGACCTGTGTAAATCTATTATGAGACCCGTGTAACTTCCTGTTGCCAAGTTACACAGTTCGTGTAAATTGGATTTAAGACCCGTGTAACTTCCTGTCTCCCTCAAACTTAAAATTTCTCTCTCCATTGTCGAAGCACGCACCACATAACATTACACGGGGTTAACCCGTGTAATTTTCTGGAGGTTATGCAGGTGTGATTTTGGGGTTCCAAAAGGTTACATGGGGCATGCAAAACTTTTACACAACCCATGTAATTTTTTGGCTCTCCAATTTTCTTATATTAAAATTTCATGCTACCATTATGAATGAAATGAATGTAAAAATTAGCAACAGAGCTACTTCCCTAGTTTTATACAATCTCCTCTAGCATGGTTTTGACTTGACGTCTCCTTTTGTCCCTTGCTTTCTATTCCCTGCTTTTGCAGAATTGGGACTTGGGGGACCTATGAAATAAAATATGAACAAACATAAAATAAAAATAAAATAAGAGTTAAAATAAAGGAAATTTAGAAATTTTGGGTTGCCTCCCAAATAGTGCTTGTTTATAGTCTTTAGCTGGACTGTTCCCTTATTGTTCACAGTATGTCTGGAGGGTTGTCAAAGGCGCAGTTAGCTCCCTTCTCTATGGGTTTTCACTGTAAGTATGGCTTCAGCCTTTGCCCATTTACTATGAATGCACCTGAGGTTTCATTCCAAATCTCTATAGCTCCATGCGGGAAGACTTGCATAACCTTAAAGGGCCTGGACCATCGTGATCTCAGCTTCCCTGGAAAATGTTTTATCCTAGAGTTAAGGAGCAGGACAAGGTCTTCTTCTTTTATTTTTTTTCTTGCTATGCGTCTGTCATACCATTTTTTGGTTTTGTCCTTGAAGATTTTAGCATTCTCATACGCATCCTGCCTGATTTCATCTAACTCATTGAGCTGTAGTAGTCTTTTTTCACCAGCAGCTTTGAGGTTAAAGTTTAGGGTCTGAATTGCCTAGTAGGCCTTTTACTCAAGTTCGACAGGGAGGTGGCATGATTTCCCATTGACTAGCTAAAAGGGTGTTGCTCCAATTGGATTTTTATATCCAGTACAGTATGCCCACAGTACATCATCTAACTTCATAGTCCAATCCTTTCTTGAGCGGTTTACTGTTTTCTCTAGTATACGTTTCAACTCCCTGTTTGAAATTTCTACTTGACCACTGGTTTGAGGATGATAAGGTGTGGCCACCTCATGAGTCACTCCATACTTCTTCAATAGTGTTTCAAATTATTGGTTGCAGAAGTGACTTCCACCATCACTGATTATTGCTCATGGTGTGCCAAATCTTGTGAAGATGTTCTTTTTAAGGAATTTTGTGACCACCATGGCATCATTGGTTGGTGTGGCTATTGCTTCTACCCATTTTGACAGATAATCAACACTAACCAGAATATACTTATTTCCAAAGAAAGAGGGGAATGGACCCATGAAGTCTATCCCCCACACATCAAATAACTCTACTTCAAGTAGACTGTGTAGTGGTATTTCATTCCTTTTGGAAATGTTACCTGTTCTTTGGCATTGATCACAAGCTAGCACAAAAGATCTCACATCCTTAAACAGATTAGGCCAACAGAATCCCGCTTGCAAAATCTTGGCTGCTATTTTTGTGGTGCCAAATTGTCCTCCACATGGCAATGAATGGCAATGCTGAAGAATGCTCTCTATATCCTTCTCTGGTATGCATCATCTTATCAGCTCGTCATTACATCTCTTATACAGCAGAGGTTCCTCCCATGTGTAGTATCGCACATCATGCAGGAATTTCTTCCTTTGCTGGTAAGACATGTTAGGTGGCAATACCCTGCATACAAGAAAATTCACAAAATCAGCATACCATGGGGCTTGGGATCAGGGTAATAGGTGTTCATCTAGGAATAAGTCATCTATTGGCAACTGTTCAGGTTCTTCTAAGTCCTCTTGTCTCAGTCTTGAAAGGTGATCAGCTACCACATTCTCGGTCCCCCTCTTGTTCTTGATTTCAAGGTCAAACTCTTGTAGGAGTAAAATTCGTCGAATCAATCTTGGTTTCACTTCCTTCTGTGTATATAAGGACTTTTGATCCAAGAAGATAGGATCTGAATTTGTCAATTGCAAACACTACTGCTAGGAATTCCTTTTCTGTGGTAGCGTAGTTAATTTGCGCATCATCAAGTGTTCTGTTAGCGTAGTAAATGGCATGGAGCTTCTTATCCTTCTTTTGTCTGAGTACTGCTCCAATAGCATAGTCACTTGCATTGCACATGATTTCAAATGGTAGCTCCCAATCAAGTGGTTGCATAATAGGTGCTGAGATTAAGGCCTTTTTTATCATATTGAAATAAGCAAGGCAATTTTCATCAAAATCAAAAGAAGCATATTGACTTAATAAATTAATCAATGGCTTAGCTATTTTGAAAAAATCTTTGATGAATCTTTTGTAAAAGCCTTCATGTCCCAAAAAGCTTCGCACTTCTTTTACTGATGTTGGTGGTGGCCTTTTTTCGATGATCTCAACTTTTGCCTTGTGAACTTCAAATCTCTTTCTGATATCAGATGGCCAAGAACTATGCCCTCCCTTACTATGAAGTGACATTTTTCCCAATTCAGAATCAGGTTTGATTCTTCACATCTTTGCAACACCTTGGATAAGTTAGCTAGGCAATTATCAAAAGCAGTTCCATAGATAGAAAAATCATCCATAAAAACTTCCATGATATTTTCAATATAATCGGAAAAAATGGCCATCATGCATCTTTGAAAAGTAGCAGGGGCATTACAAAGACCAAAAGGCATTCTTCTATATGCAAAGGTTCTATAAGGGCATGTGAATGTGGTCTTTTCCTGGTCTTCTGGGTGAATAAGAATTTGAAAAAATCCTAAGTACCCATCTAGATAACAAAAGTAGGAATGTTTTACTAGCCTTTCTAGCATTTGGTCTATAAAAGGGAGAGAAAAATAGTCTTTTCTGGTGGCACTATTCAATTTCCTATAATCTATGCACATGTGCCAACCAGTGACTACCTTAGTAGGGATCAGTTCATTATTTGCATTTTGAACGACAGTTGTCCCACCCTTCTTAGGCACTACATGTACCGGACTAACCCATTTACTATCAGAAATTGGGTATATAATACCGGTATCTAATAGTTTCATAATTTCTTTCTTAACTACTTCTTTCATGTTTGGGTTAAGCCTTCTTTGGTGTTCAATAGTGGGTTTACTGTTTTCCTCCATAGGTATCCTATGCATGCAAATTGAGGGATTAATGCCTTTCAAGTCTTCTATTTTATACTCTATAGCCTTGCTATGGGTTCTAAGCACCTTTAACAAATTTTCCACTTTTATTTTAGATAGGCTAGCATTGATAATAATAGGATATTTTGAGTTTAAGTCCAAAAATGCGTACCTTAGTGAGGAGGGCAGAGGTTTAAGTTCTACCTCTGGCTTGCTTTTAGGTTGCTCCTCCTTTAGCTCCTCCACCTTGATAGCTTGAGCTAAGGGTAGGGGTGGATTAGTTATTAAAGATTGTACACAAGCTGTAATTTCTATGTTTTCATTATCAGCTGTGTGGTTGTGCACTATGCATACTTCAAGAGGATCTTCAGAATGTGCTTTATAAAATTCCTCTTAAACTTGCTTGTAAACTACATCAACCTTAAAGCATTCATCGAGTTCAAGTTTGTGCTTCATCGTGCTGAATAAGTTGAATTCCACCTCTTCATCTCCCACTTTGAGAGTTAACTACCCATTCTTAACATTTATGATAGCTCCGACGGTTGCCAAGAAAGGTCTTCCTAAGATGATGGGGATTTGGACATCCTCTTCCATCTCCAAGACAATAAAGTCAACTGGAATGAAGTGTCACACCCTACCCCTCCGTAAGGCATAATATGATCCCCTAGTATACCTAATGAATTACCAACTTCGTCTACTGATAACCCATTAAGTACACTATAAGGGATTTTAAACCTTTTCTTACTTCTTTTTACAGTGGTGAGCACTATTTACAAGTGTTAAATTTTTTTTTTTTTTTAACTGAAGTGAAACCAGATAATACATTTGAAGGATCAATAATTTCTGTAAAAATTTTGGCAGAGTGCCATGTGTATTTTGAATAAAACAGTTCTTCAAAAATCTGTAAAAAGCAATTCCAATATTTTTCTCAATCCCAAACTCCAATATCCAATCAACACAATAAGTTTCTCAACATTTGTCAATTCAAATCCATAATAATTTTCCAGTGTTTTCAAAAGCTGAAATAAAAGAAATATATCACAATATTTACAAGCCAAAATAATTTACAAATTTAGTTTACAACTTCAATGTACAATTTTAATTTATAACTGCTCAAAACCAAGAACAATATATACATACAGTGAACATATATTACAATACAAAATGCAAAGTATAGTATACTCAATATACCGGATGAACTCTCAATGTAGCACTAGCAGCCTAGTCTGCTGCCCTGTCAGTCTATCAACCTGCGACAGCAATGAAAAGCTATCGCGACAGGAATTAGGTTTAATGTTACCAATATGTCACATTTTATAGCCTTTTAGTGTTGGCACATATTACCAAATTCATTTTCAAGTATATTGCATTTTATTGCAATTTGTCGAATTTCGGTATACTAATTTGACCTAGCAGGATGACCTAGTTTCCTCGGTTTTCGGGTTTCAGTCCAAACTAAAAACTTATAGGTCTATGTCTTATTGTACGCAGGGAAAAATTTCAGGTAATTCTGAGTATTGTAGACCAAGTTATAGTCGATTTACCAATGCTGGACAGAATGTACCAAAATGGTAACTTTAAGTCATTTTTAGGTCACTTTTGGTTCGGCCAGTTTTTGGACCTGAACTTGTGCAAGCTATTTGGCTTGGTTCTGGTCATTTCTGGGCTTTGGTGTCTTCATAAAAATTGTAGATATATGTCTCAAATATTCATGATAAAAATTTCAGGTCAATTGGACCTGTTTTGAGTAAGTTATGGTCAAAACACTAACTGCTGCCCAAATAGTCAATTTTCAGGCTTTCAAGTCACTAATCCGGATTTGGTCATTTTTCAAGTCATCTTCTAGGCAGAATTTAGGTAAGCTTCCTTTATGAAAGTTGGCATATTTTGTGCCTAGTTTCACCTCCAATTGGTCTCATACCAATTGGAGCCACACACTTAAGGTTTTAAGCCAAAACATACACTGCCCTATTACACATTATTCATCCTTACCAATTACACATTCAACACTTACCAAGTTAACTCTTCCATGCCAATTCTGGTTTGTACCATAACATTAACACACTTTACTTCACATTTTTTTGGTCATTTTGGCAACTTGTAACCACTCTCAACAAACACATTATAACTCAAAATTTTTCCAAGTCCAATTACAATAATTAACCACATGACATACCTCATTTACATGTCCAAATTAAAACCATTATACACATATCCATGCTGCCATCAATAACCACATCTTAGACAACCATAAACAAGTAAAAACAAGCTACATATATAGAATTTCCATGGCTGCCAAAATGTACATCTCCATTAAAACATCAAACTTCAAAAATTCTTCCATAAATCAACTACCTACAACCTTGGTTACACTTTTAATGAAACAAGAATTGAAAACACTCACTTACCACTTTTGAAGTTCTTCAAAACCTCACCAAAACTTAACTTTCTTGCTCCTAGTATGCTGCCCAAGGTATGGTGGTCAAGTTTAGTGAAGGAACCTAATGGAAAAAGTGGCTAGAACATGGTGAACTTGAGCTCTCACCATGAACGGCCATGGATGGACCTTGGGATGAAGGATTCGGCTGGTTTTGCAAAGTGAGGTTGAAGATGGGTTTTCAGCATTCCAAGTGTCCCTTAAGGTGTCCCAAAGTTAAGGTTAGTGGAGCACTAAAGAAATAAAATGGTTATTTATTCCAAGTTTTTAAATTCTCACATTTACCTCAATTTTTTTCACTATTTACATAATAGACCACCATTTTAATTTTCATGGTATTTTCAAAGTTTAATATCATTTATTTTTAATGGAAATTTAGGTCAAAAGGCAACTCGGGGGGTCAAAAGGCAACTCGGGGTGTCAAATGACCACAATGCCCCTATTCAGGTTGCATTCTCGATTTTTCGGTAACACCGAGTTTTATCATTTTCTCGATTTCTCGTCTTTCTTTGTACTAATTATTTAATTTTTCTTTGATATTTCTAATGAAATTTATACTTTAATAGATGTTTATTTAAGTCTTAAAAATATTTTCCAGGGTTCCCCGAGTTCCAGGGCTAGTCAATGGTCCACGCCACAACTTCCCGTTGCGGTCTCTCATCGCTATGGTTCTTGGCTCATTTAACTTGGTTACATTTCATTGCTATTATTTTTCCTTTGTTTTTCTTATATTTTCTTTTCTTGTATTTCATTATTCTATGTCTCCTCACTAACTTTTAAGTGTGGTTCTAGGCATTTTAGCTGTCCGGACAGACACTAGTCACCAGAACAGTAGAACGCACTACCGAACATAGGGGTGTTACATGAAGAACTTGCCCACCTTGATAGGAATGTTCTCTAGGATGCCCACAAGATATTTAATAGATCGATCAGCTAATTGCAGTGATATTGTTGTGGGTTTCAATTCTCCGACTTCTAGCTTTTAACATATTGATAGAGGCATTAGACTTACACTTGCCCCAATATCACAGAGGGCCTTGTCTATTTTCATATTGCCGATGAGACAAGGTATGGAGAAGCTTCCTGGATCCTTTAGCTTTGGTGGTAGTTTGTTTTGCAATATGGCACTGCATTCCTTTGTGAGAGCAACAGTCTCATAGTCTTCCAGCTTTCTTTTTTTTGAGAAAATTTCTTTAAGGAATTTGGTGTCGGATGGCATCTGAGAAAGTGCTTCAGTGAAGGGAATGTTGATGTAGAGTTTCTATAAAACTTGTAAAACTTCCTAAACTGCTTGTCCAATTTGGCTTTCTGAAATCTCTGAGGAAAAGTTAGGGGAGGTTGATATGGCACTAGTAGCTTCTTTTTCTTCCTTGCTTCCTCTTCCTGGTCCTTTTTGGCTTTTTCCTCTTTCTCCTCTACTTAGCTTTTGAATTTATCAGAGGTTTTCTCGGTTGGTTCTTCCTCTGATTATTCTAGAACTCTTCCACTCCTCAATGTAACTGCCTTACAATGCTCCTTTAGGTTCATCTCTGGTTGACTAAGTAGTTTACCAGCAGCCTTGCTTGAAGAACTTACCTGCTGAACAGTTTGATTTTCAAGCATCTTGTTGTGGGTGGCAAGGTGGTCCATTCTGGAAGCTTGCTGATTGATCATTTCATTCTGCTATTGTTGAGCTGCTAAGAAACCTTCCATCATGGATTTCATGGTCAACTTTGGTTCAGGCTGTTGAGGTTAAGGAGGTGGTGGTGGCTGTGCAAAGTTTTGTCCTCTATTCTGAAATCCAAGGGGTGCTGGTGGTCTGTACCCTTGCTGTTTGTTCATTGGCTAATTCTGTGAATTTGACCATAAGAAATTTGGGTGGTTCATCCATCCAATGTTGTAAGTATTTGAGTATGAATTATTGAATTGCCTCTAGTTGAAGTTTCCTCCGTTATTCACATAGTTCATCTGTTCTGTAGAGGGTTCATTAAAGTTATTGCATTCTGAAGTCACATAATCTCCTCCACACCTATCGTAGTGGTGGTTGCTCGTTCCTATAGCGTTGGCTTGCATTCTGTCAAGCCTCTTTGTGAGCTGGTCAAATTGAGCATTTATCATGCTTAGGGCATCCACTTCCAAGATCCCTGCTGTCCTCTTTATATTTCCCCTTTCATTTGACCATTTGTAGTTGTGATACGCGACCCTCTCCAGAAGTTCAAGTGCTTGTGTTACCATTTTCTCCATTAGGTCACCTTCTGCAGCTGAATCTACTGTGCTCCTTATAGAGGGCAATAACCCATTATAGAAATTCTGAACTAGGAGCCAATCCTCTATGCCATGGTGTGAACATTCCCTCTGCAGGTCTTTATACCTCTCCCATGCATCATATAGTGACTCACCTTCCTTCTGTCTGAAGATGTTGAGTTCAACCCTCAATTTTGCAGTCTTTACAGGTGGGAAATACCTTGCTAGAAAGCTTGTGCGAGGTCTTCCCAAGTGGTGAATGTTTCAGCTGGTTGAGAAAGTAACCATTTCCTTGCTCTGTCTCGGAGGGAGAATGGAAATGCTCTGAGTTTTATAGCTTGATCAGAGACTCCATTCATCTTGAATGTGTCACATAGGGAAAGAAAGCTTTGGAGGTGGTAGTGCGGATCTTTTATAGGTGAACCTCCAAACTGGGTCTATTGAATCATTTAGAGCAATGCTGGTTTTAATTCAAAATTACTAGCCTCCACTATAGGTCTCACAACATTGGGCTGAAATCCTTGTATAGATGGAGCTTCATAGTCTCTTAAGAGTCTTGGTCTGTTGTTGTTGTCGACCATGATTGGAGTTTCTGGATTTCTTTGATCTTGTTCTTGGTGTCTCCTTTCTCTCGTGATGGCTCTTAAAGTCCTATCTATCTCGAGATCTAAGTCCAAAACTTCTTCTTCTGGCTTTGCTCTGGTCATGCACCAGACCAAATACCTGAGAGAAAATAAGAGAAATAAAACAAATTAAATAAAACCAAATAGTAAATAAAAATGCCTAAATCAACTAAATTTCCTATCACTTAATATTACTAAAACTAAAATCTCTAGCAACGGCACTACAAACTTGTTTGCCGATTTTACAACTGCCACCAGTGTACGGATCGCTAACAAGTAATAAAATAGTGAGTGAAGCATCGTCCCACAAGGAATTTAGTTAGCAAGTAACAAGCTACACAGCAATTCTGACTGTTTAGGCTACCGAATATTGGTGAAGAGTGAATTAAATCTAATTTGGATACTAAAAATAAACTTTGAATAAAACTATCTATTAAAGTAATTCCATAATTAAGATTTCACACTGTAACTTTATTATGGATTTTAATCTTATCTATTAATTGGATTGAGGATCGTTACTTTAATGAAAATTAATCCTAAGATATCCTAGGTCCTCTCTCAAGGCACCTAAGGTGTGTTTCGATTAGAGCTAAACCCTACTTTTGTTGGTGATTATTCCTAATAAAAATCATTTAAGATCTTTGCTTAATTACAGAACTCCATAGAGGTCATCAGCCTATCTCTAGGTCAGATTACCTAGATTCTAAATCTCAATTTTCTAATATTAATCTTCACCTTTCAGTCCTTCAATTAATATCTGTAATCAATACTAAGTGGGTACCAACATATAGCATGCATTAAGATCGCAAGAAATTGAATCAAAGAACAAAACTAGAATCTAATAAATAAAACTCAATATTTATCCATAATAACAATCACAAGTGTTACTCCCTTAATTCCAGAATAAAGGGATTACTCACTTATGGTGAGTTTAACAAACATAAGAAAAGTAAAATGAAAGAACATGAACAGTCCGCTTAAAGAAATAGAACAAAAGAACCGATAAGGATTTTCTACAGCCTTAAACTTGTGAAACTTCAGCTGAAGGTTTCCTTTTTGTGCTAATGCTCTCCTCTTTAAGACGGCTATGAAAAATGTCTATGTGAAAATGATATTAGGTCTGGATTGAGATTTGTTCTTTTTTTTTTTTTTTTTGAACTTCCTCTTGCTTTCTGTTGCCTCTATTTATATTTGAAGTCTAGGGTTAGGTTTTTAGAGTCCCGAAAGCATTAGAAGTCTCTCCTCTCTGTAGAAACTGGAGCTGGAATCAATTCAGAAAACTGGTTGTCACGTGATAGACGGCCCGTGTGTCACTATACGGCCTAGGGTCGTGTAACTTACTGGAGCTTGAATGGTTGCCTCTTATATCAGGACAGAAGTTTACATGGACCTCAGGAGGTTACACGAGCCTGATTACACGGCCCGTGTACTTTTGTTCTTCAAAGAAATCTTTAAGCCTGGCCCGGCAAGGACTTACATAGGTCTTCACAGTTTACACGGGTCATGGTACACGGCCCGTGTACTTTGTTTCTTCCTTTGCTCTTTGGCTTTCTCCTGGCAGTAGGTTACACGGGTCTGTGGCTTTGCTTACACGACCCGTGTAAGGTGTATCAGCAACACTTCTCTATCCTTTAGTCTTTCTAAGCTTTCTTCTTTGCTCCTATGCCTTGGAACTTCTTCAAAACACCTGCAAACATACAAAAAACACAGAATTCAAAGCTTGGCAACGGAATTTACAAAAGTTGATGAAATTGATGATTATGCATGGTTTTACTTGTCTAAATGCTATAAAATATTATACAAATGTATTTAAGAATATCTATATAATACAAGTGTGTCAATACGAAGTCCAAATCTTAGCTAAATTAGGAAGTATCTTGACTTTTCAACCAAGTTTCCTAATTAGCTATTCTAACTTCCTAAAAAGCAAAGAAAATCTTCTTATTCTTTCTCCCATAATCAATCAAAGGAGATTAACTGCTTAAAAGGAATATTTTTTATTTTATTTTTATTTATTTTCTAGAAAGAAAGAGCATATCTTCCTGTTTAGCTAAAAATTAAGAGTGGTATCTTCCAATTTCGCTAAAAGAGCAAATTTCTTTCTTGAGCTTTAATATTCGGCCAATCGTGGGATACTAGCTCCCTATTCTATATTTTTTTTTTTTGAAATATCTTCTTTTATATGCTTCCTATTTTAGTCTGATTTTTCCCCTAAAACATCAAGTAAGTCTAGATTCACTCTCTTTCTTTCATGTTGGCCAAATATGGGCTTGAGGCAAGGTCTTAATTGGGCTTGCTCTAGCTTAGTGTAGAAATGGGTTAGGTCCAATTGAAACATATGAGGTCCATGCCTTTGCTTACAGGCCCTACTGATCTCTCTAAACTATTCTATTATCTTTTTATTTTTTATTTTTTATTTTTATTTCGTAAACCTATTTAAATTTTATATTTTCTTATTTTAATCATGTTAAATATCATATATCATTTCTTTCAACATTTTCAGCATCCCTGAGGTCCTTAAAGCTTTCATCATTGGATTGTTCAGTGCCTCAAACGTACATGTTCTTTAAGGAACAAAAATTAAGGGTCTACACCTTTCATAGCTTCATACGGGATACCAACTTAACACATCCTTCAGCATGGGGTAATGACTCAGCACATGGTAATGACTTAGTAGATGCTGAAGTATTAGAGATGATAATAGTATTGTTATCATAGTTTGTTGCATTTCCATTTGTCTAAGGTAATTGAAGAAAGATATCTGTTTGCTAGTTTTACAACCACCGCAAGTGCACGGATCGCTAACAAGTAATAAACCATGAGGACCGTGTTGAGTACCGAACTATAGTGATTTTAATTATCTAGACGATCGAATTGTGTAGAAATACTAATTAAATCTAAATTAAAAGAAATAAAGTCTAAAACAGTTATCTAAACTAAAATAGTAATGGATGAGAACATTCTAGAGCTAGGGATTCACACTTCAATCAATTATAAAATCAATCTAATTAATTCAATAATTGGGAGATTATTACTTTGATGGAAATTAATCCTAAGTTATCTTAAGTCCTCTTAAACCCTACTTTTGTGGTGATTAAATTAATTAAAACCCTTTAAGATCCTTGATTAATTTTGGAACTCCACAAAGGTCATTTGCCTATTTCTAGGTCAGATTTCCTAAGTTCAAAATCTCAACTTTCTAATATTAACCTTCACCTTTCAGTCCTTCAATTAATATCTGTAATCAATACTAAGTGGGTACCAACACATAGCATGCATTAAGATCACAAGAGATTGAATCAAAGAAGAAAATACCCAATGTATTAAATAAAATCAAACCAGATCCATAATGAAATTGAGAGTACTACACCCTAAACCTAAAATAAAGAGCCTACTCTCCCATGGTGAGTTTCACAATCAAGTTTATAAAAAGATAAAGAGAAGACATAATAAGAAAATAGAGTGGAAGAACCCAGAAAGAAAGTTGCAGCCCTGGACTTTTGGAACTTTAGTTGAAAATCCCTTCTAGCAATCTTGCAGATCTTGTTTCTCCCTTACTTCCCTTGAGGTTGATGTGCATCCTTGAATGTAAATTGGCTCTTGAATGTAAATTCTCTTCTTGGATGTAAATTCTCTCTCCCCTCAATTCTTGACTTTTTATATTTATATCTGGTGTAAAAACCCTAATTTCAGAGTCCTAGAAGCATTAGGAGTCCATCCGGGTCGAGTTGGAAGCAAGAAAAGTCATATCAAAATTGCTGTCAGGGGACTTTACATGGTTTCTGCCACTTTTGTTTTTCGAGTTTTCTTTATCCAGAAGGTTGCACGGGGTCTAGGAAGTTACACGGGGTGGGTTACACAGCCCGTGTACTGCTTCTAGTCCTGTATTCTTCACATTTTGACCTCCAGATCTCTTCCAAACTCATCTTTGATTCTAGAATCACATAAAAACACCTGATAAAATATAAAAATCAATGAATTGAGTTGGATTAACATGTTTTCTAAAATAATAATGAAAACATATAAAAATAAACATAAAAGGATACTAAATGCTAACAAAATGCAATGCATGTTAACCTTAAATGTCTATATAATTTGATGCAATCAAATACCCCTAAACTCAAATCTTTGCTTGTCCTCAAGCAAAATAAAACTTTAGAAAAACTCATTATGGGTACTTAGAAACATAACCAAAAACTTAACTTGCACATAATTGGACACTCTTCAACCTTCATAGCAATTCCCACTTTCAAGGCATAGGGACCTCAATCGTTGCCTGTTAAAACCTCACCCCCTTCATGGTGTTTCAACTAATTATTTCTGTATACAAAGCCATTAATAAGTCACAAATAACCTGTTTGATCAGGATAGACTTAAGAAACACTTACTTCCACAAGATGCCTTTATTGAGGATGATTATGGTGAGTTTGATTTAATTCCAACTCCATAGGCATATCTCTATTCCCTATCTCCACCAATGTAGCATAAACTTTTCAAAAGATCAAAAGGTCTTTAAAAGGGTTGTAATGGGGATAAAGGGATAATGACTTGGTTGCCAATGAAAGGCTTTTTAGGGAATGCAAATATGAGGATAGCATGTATACATAAAATACCAAGTATACTAAGTTTATTCTATTGATTTTGTATGGAGAGGAGGGGCTTTTAATTTTTTAGAGTGCCAAGCATGCTTCCATGATACTTATCTTCGGACTTCTTCTTCTTCTTCTTTTTCTTCTTCTTTCCTTTTTTTTTTTTTTTTATTTATGTCCCTTTTATCCTCTCCCCCAAACTTATTGCTTTTGTTAGGTTGGAAAGGCAAAATTTTCTTTGATTTCAATTGCACACTTGCACTCTTTCTTGAGTTCCACATCCTCTCTCCATATATATGTATATATATATATATATATATATATATATATATATATATATATATATATATATATATATATATATATATTGGTACTTAATGTACTTTTTACTTATACATTTAGCTTCCTCAAAAGGGTAGGGTAGGTGTTTAGGCTAGGGGCTAGATAATAATATGGATAAGCAATAAATTCTAAGGGATAAGTATAGGCTTCAAGTTGGCTACAAGGGACATATATATTTTAATTAGGGGTGGCTAAGGCTTACTGAGGCTATATCAAAGAATGCCTTAATCATCTCTTTATCAAGCATATACTAGAATTTCGCCTCGATAGGTCCAGGAGACATGTTCTGGAGTTAGTGAAGCATTTTTAGGTTTGCTTGTATCTCAAAAATTTTCTCCTAATTTTACAAGTTCAATGTGATAAATTAATGGATATGAAGGGGTTTAACTAGTTTAACTCCACTTAGGTGATTAAGTTCTTCACAAACAACATATTGAAGCCTTTTTGCCCATCTTATTACATTCAATCCTCTTTCTTAGAGGGTCCAATCATTAGCTCATCAAGTTTTAGTTATAATTCCAAGTAAAAAGCCTTTTGAAAAAGTCCAGAATTTTCAAAATTTGCAAAAATTTTCTCGATTTTTAACACACAAATATAATATAGACATAATAAGGTGATGAAACGTAATATATGAATGCAATGCATGAAATGCACCCCTAAACTCAAATTTGACATTGTCCTCAATGTCATCATTATATCATAATCAAGTAAAGAGCAACATTATAAATTTAATAATAAGAAAAAGCTAATGGATATAGAATACTCCCCCTTGAAGTGTGCCTTCCCTTGAAGATTTGTGAGTTTGATCTTCATTGCTCCTTTCAAGAGCTTCTTGAACCTACAAAGTGAACAAATATCAAAATCAAGTTTGGGAGGGTGATAAAACAAAAGAAATAGACAAATGCAAATATTAAATTTAAAATTTGGGTTACCTCCCAAGAAGCGCTAATTTAAGGTCATTAGCTTGACCCCTTTTAGAATTACTGATTAAAAAGCGGTTTTCGCCCATAGTAGTTGTCATGTAACACCAAATATGAATCTTGATTTGTAGTACCCACAAGATTGGCAAGATTTGGAATAAGATTACACATAGCATGAACAACACATAGTTCAGAGTTATCTACTTGGGAAGACGACTGGTTTAGCTCATGGAGGACATGTGATGATGTAGGAGGTGTCCATGATAGAAAAATGCATTCTAGTGGTGTATGTGTAAGCATCATTAATGAACTTAAATTGATAGTATCATCAATTTCTTCATCCACCACCTTTATCTCTGATTTGTCTTCATGGAAACACTCTTCCAATTATCCCCTAACTATAAAGGAGTTGTTTCCTTCAGCTCTAGGTTCCACTTGTTCTTTAAGTAACTCCTGTTCTTGTGGGAATTCTACTGGTAACTCATCTTCAAAGGAATTTTGTTCTTGAAGCTCAACTTCTTCTCTAGGTTCAAATTCCCATGAAGCTTCTTGATTCTCCTAACTTTATTCATATAATTTCTCTTCATAAAGTGATAGCTCATTGTTTACCATTAGATTGTCAAAATTTTCCAATGAAGCTACCATCTCTTCAAGTCCCACTCCCTTCTCTAATTGCAGCTCAAATGGTTAGTGTGAAATATTATGTTGATAGATGTCTAGAGGATATTGGTGACTCCAACCCTGCAGTGAAGGATCCCAATGCCAATGGTAATCAAAATCTGCCATGTCATTTAACAAGTGAATGGCATGCTCATGGTTTCTTTGAAGAACATGATCACCAGTAGCCCAAACTCCATAATCTACCCAATTCCTTGTTGCTTCATTCAAACCATTGTAGAACTTGAGAGTGATTTCATAATTTGAAAGACAATGATTGGCAAATTGCTTTACTAATTCATTGAATCTTCTCCAAGCATTGCAAAATGGTTCATTGTGTTGTTGAATAAAACTTGTGAAGACTTGTTGATGAAACATCTCAATGTACCTCACAAGAAAAACAAAGTAAAAATAAAATTAGACTAGAAATAAACTATAAAGGAAATAAAATTGTCTAGAGTAATCAAATCACTAATTGTTTGATATCAAGCACCGGTCCCTGACAACGATGCTAAAAACTTATTTGCCGGTTTTACAACCACCGCAAGTGCACGGATCGCTAACAAGTAATAAATTGATAAATAAAGTATCAATCCCACAAGGACTGTGTTGAGTGCTGAACTATAGTGATTTTAATTATCTAGACGATCGAATTGTGTAGAATAATAATTAAATCTAAATTAAAAGAAATAAAGTCTAAAACAGTTATCTAAACTAAAATAGTAATGGATGAGAACATTCTAGAGCTAGGGGTTCACACTTCAATCAATTATAAAATTAATCTAATTCATTCAATAATTAGGAGATTATTACTTTTATGGAAATTAATCTTAAGTTATCTTAAGTCCTCTCTCAAGGAACTCAAGGTGTATTTTAATTAACCTAAACCCTACTTTCATGGTGATTAAATTAATTAAAACCCTTTAAAATCCATGATTAATTTTGGAACTCCACAAAGATCATTAGCCTACTTCTAGGTCAGATTTCCTAGGTTCAAAATCCCAATTTTTCTAGTATTAACCTTCACCTTTCAGTCCTTCAATTAATATCTGTAATCAATACTAAATGGGTACCAATACATAGCATGCATTAAGATCACAAGAGATTGAATCAAAGAATAAAATGCCCAATGTATTAAATAAAATCAAACCAAATCCATATTGAAATTGAGAGTGCTACACCTTAACCCTAGACTAAAGAGCCTACTCACTCATGGTGAGTTTTACAATCAAGTTTATAAAAAGATAAAGACAAGACATGAGAAGCAAATAAAGTAGAAGAACCCAAAAAGAGAGTTGCAACCTTGGACTTTTGGAACTTCAGCTAAAAATCCCTTCTAGCAATCTTGTAGATCTTGTTTCTCCCTTGCTTCCCTTAAGGTTGATGTGCATCCTTGAATGTAAATTGGCTCTTGAATGTAAATTCTCTTCTTGGATGTAAATTCTCTCTCCCCTCAATTCTTGACTTGTTATATTTATATCTGGTGTAAAGAACCTTAATTTCAGAGTCCTAGAAGCATTAGGAGTCTATCCGGATCGAGTTAGAAGCAAGAAAATTCGTATCAGAATTGTTGTCAGGGGACTTTACACGGGCCGTATAGTGATACATGCCCCGTGTAACTTTCTGCCACTTTTATTTTTTGAGTTTTCTTTGTCCAGAAGGTTGCACGGGGTCCAAGAAGTTACACGGGGTGGGTTACACAGCCCGTGTACTAATTCTAGCCCTGTATTCTTCACATTTTGACCTCCAGATCTCTTCCAAACTCATCTTTGATTCTAGAATCACATAAAAATACCTGATAAAATATAAAAATCAATGAATTGAGTTGGATTAACATGTTTTGTAAAATAATAATGAAAACATATAAAAATAAACATAAAAGGATACTAAATGCTAACTAACCTTAAATGTCTATATAATTTGATGCAATCAATATGATAAGACTTCAAGAGTGGTAACTCATCCAATAAGATGGTTGTGATGTATTCCTTCCCCAGATCATGAACAAATCTCTTCAGTAGTTGATTCACTTCAATTTTCAACTCTTTCAATTGTTGCTTAGTGATATTGTACATTGTTTCTATCGTTGCTAGAGATGCGAGCAAGTTACCAAACCTCCTAATCGTTCTCTCTAGTGTTGTATCCATGGGAAAGAATTGAGCTAAAATTATGAATGAAGGAAAGTAGTTTGATACTACTAAGCTTAGTTCATCTCCATATATATAGTTGAGATATAGGTTCCAAGTGGAGAGTTATACATTGGGAATGAATGTTTTCTTTGTTTAATAAGAGTTAAAATAAGACATGTTGGTAGCTGCATCAAGTAGCTTTCATGAAAGGAACTTTGTTTCAAGCAAAGCTTAGTTTAATATACATGCATGCTAGAAATGCAATGGACATTTATTGTGATGATTTAAATATTCTAATAAGTATGCTTATGAGAAATGGATCATAAAAAATTTGGTTTATTGATTAGGTTGCCTTGTTCATTATGTGGTTATGAAATCGATCTCTTATTATATTTTCTCAAATGCCGCTAGATAGTTTGCTCTCCACTTATTTTCTTTTTTCTTGTTAGGGTTTTGGTTGGTACTTGTTTCTTCTAGTTTGCTTGAGTCTCTATTATTGTTGGATGCATTTGGTGTGCTCTATTGGGTTGTTTTCATATCATGGTGGTTTCATGGGTTAAAGTCATTATTTTATTCATCTCATGTGCTATTTATGCTTTGCTTTAGTTCAGTATTCTTGTTCAATCTATTGAAGTTACATTTGATATGAGAATGTAAATTCTTTACTTTGGTAGCTTGACTAGCTTTTCAATTAATGAAATACCTACTTATCAAAAAATAAAAAATAAAAAAAGAAAAAACAACACACCAAACCTATAGCATTCAACAACAATAGTTATTTATAATGTTAAATGTTATCGTTCCAAAACAAAAAAGGACAATAGATCATAATGCCTTATGAAAGACATATTTAGCTAAAATAACAAAACACAAAAAGCCACCACATCCAACTAAAATAAGATAGTTTTAGTTTAAACAAACTAGAAGCTACTGCTTATATCTTGTAATTATAGTATTGAAAATAACCTTATTATCATTAGCAGCCACATCCAAAATGAATTCCACCTCTTCATCTTTTGCTAATTGGTTTTCATCCATAAATGCATGCTAACCCTTTTCAAATCTTGCTTCCTTGAAGACTCCATCTTTATTAAACTAAGTGACATAATGAACTATCCATTTTTTTTTATTATCAGTTCCTTGTGTGTAAACCAACGGACATCCAGGCCAAGGAATGACTTTGCAAATTGTATTGGAATACTCTAGTAAATAACATAAGAATATAGATTAGAAAAAATTTTATTATTTGAAAATTGTATTTAAATTTTATTATTTTCAAAATGAAATACATAATCAATAACATAAAATAAAAGTCCTATTAAATAATATACACCACTTTGTCCTTCCACTTACAGGTGTTCATCACAGACATAAAGTTAGGCTGAATTGGAAATGGTTCAAACCCGGAATCGTTCGAGTTCTCTATGAATCACATAGAATTTGATAATTTAAAAAAAAAATGATTAACATCTATCTTCATCATGTGAGCAAAAAAATTTTTGCCTACCTATTTACATTTTAAAAAAAAGTACAGCTAATGGAAAAAAAAAAATTTGACCTATTACATCATTATCATCTAGCTCATGTTTTATTGTGAAGGCTAGGAAGGATGGAAATTAGGGCATTAGAACATTGAAATTTAAAAATCAATCTAGGGTTACATTTATCATGCTTGATGAGTTATGTGCCTAATCAATTTTCAATGCCCAAAAGCATACCAAAACACATTTTAGCATGCACTAAACATTCATTTGCTATCAAGAATTGAACTTTAGGAATTTAATTCATTAAACCCTAACTAAGAGAGGGATTTTGAGTGCTAACCTCTAAGGTGCACAATTAATCAATCTCTCTTCCTTAGGATGCCTTTAGGACTCCAATTGTAGTCCCTCTAGCTTATCCACCACAAGCACACCAACTTGCATAAATGGCAGCCCCAATCTTCACTTCCCAAGCCTTGCCAACCACTTGTAATTGGGGTTTTAAGCTTTAGTGAGGGTGTATGGGTGTATAGGATACTATTTCTAGCAATTTTAATTCAAAGGAAACAAATGCTTTCTCTTTGAATCAATTGAGAAATGAAAAGAGGAGAATTAGAACCACGGTTGTCATCCAAATGGAGAGGAAGAAGAAGAATGATTTTTCTTTCTTCCTTTTCCCTTATATACTAAAGTCAACTCTCACTTACTCCCTTGCCACATGTCACCATAAGATCCAATCTTACTGTAGTTTGACTTAATCTCATTAAGCCAAGCCTCAAGCTCTAATTAAATCCCGAAAAGGTGGTCTTCCATCATGGGAAGACAAGTGGCAAGCTTGTATGGTGCCATGTGTCACCATCTCATGGTGTCATATGTCACCATGTGAAAAGACCAATTTACCCTTACTTTTTAATTTGAGTTCTCAACCCAAAATTATAATTTCTCCTCTTCAAATTAATTTATATCAAATATAAATTAATTGATTAATTAATCTTCATTAATTAATTTCTCACAATTAAATTCATATTTAAATAATTTAAATATAAATTTAATTTATGCTGTACATCCAATAACCTAGATTTGGTTTTAAGTCATACGAGGGAATTTGTAATCTTATTGCAAACCAAACCTATTTAATTAGTTAATTAAACTCTTTAATTAATCAATTAAATCACATTTTACTTGGTTATTAACTTGTGTAGATGTGTGACTTACTAGGCTTATTACTTATTGGCAATGAGAAATGATATTATCTCTTAATATCATTAGAACTATTTCTTGCCGTAAATGATTTCTCTAAATCATTTTAGGCATCTCATAGACCGTGGTTGACACCTAGCATAGCATGCCATGGCCACCCAATCAGTAATAAGGAATACCTTAAATGAACCTTTAATCATATGTTACCATGCACTAGAATCTCTTCGTTACAAAATCCCAATTCCAGCTGGAGTCATGGTCAATGTCAAACTCCATTCGCTATGAACATTATATTCTCTTTTAATTCCAATTCTTGATTAATTAGATTTACCTGTCATAAACCTTTTTCTGACTAGATCTATCTATCCTGGCTAGGAACTTAAATCATCAAGAATAATTAAATGAACATAGGATTTCATCCCTATTTACTTAGGGTAACGGATTCCATCTTGATTAACACTTATCTCCATATATAACAAGTAAGAGCCAACACATGCCCATATACCCATACACAGTACGAGTATGAAAGCAGTATCAAACTCAAACAACCTATATACAAGATAATTGCGTTATCTCAGGTCTAAAGATTATATGCACTAATACGATATATGATAATGCATTGACAAGACTAAACTCTATGTGCTTGTCATAAGCATCATTGGTTTGGCCTACTTATCGTGTATAAGTGCCTATCATGTTTGTTATGTGGCATGAGACTCACCACTCTAACTTATTTATATCTCATATTAATACTTTGGGAACAAACATGATTACAATCTTTCTGGATAAGTCATGTCCTTTGTGAAGTATCCTCGATTGTGAACTAATTTATGATACTTTTGTTAGTAGTATGCCCTAGAGCATGTCATTTAGTATGTATCTTGTACATATTTTTATTAATAAAAGGCGTTTCCACTTTTCCATTTATATAAGATATTTATGTGTAATAGAAAAGTCCATTGATAATTTGTTAGAAATTCTATTCTTAAGTTGTTAAGAATATGAGTGATAGTATTTCTAGTACAAAGTATCATAAATAGGTTCACAATCGAGGATACTTCATAATAAAGACATAACTTATCCAGAAAGATTGTATTCATGTTTGTTCCCAAGTTATTTATATGAGATATAAATAAGATGGAATTGTGAGTCTCATGCCATATGACAAACATGATAGGCACTTATAAATGATAAGTAGGCCGAACTAGTGACACTTATGACAAGCACATGGAGTTTACTCTTGTCAATGTTTTGTCATAAATCATATCAGTGCATATAATCTTTAGACCTGAATATAGCACGATTATCTTGTATATAGGTAGTTTGAGTTTGATATTGCTTTCATACTTGTACTGTGTATGGGTATATGGGCATGTGTTGGCTCCTACTAGTTATATATGGAGGTAGGTGTTGATCAAGATGGAATCTGTTCCTCTAAGTAAATAGAGATAAAATCCTATGTTCATTTAATTGTTCTTGATGTTTCAAATTCCTGGCCAGGACAGATAGATTTAATCAGAAAAGAGTTTCTGATGAGAAAATCTTTTTAATCAAGAACAGGAATTAAAAGAAAACATAATATTTATAGCAAATGGAGTTTGACATAAACCATGACTCCAGCTTGAGTTGGGATTTTGTAACAGAGAGATTCTAGTGCATGGTAACATATGATTATAGGTTCATTTAAGGTAAACCTTATTACTAATTGGGTGGCCATGGCATGCTATGCTAGGTGTTAACCATGGTCTATGAGGTGCAAAAATGATTTAGAGAAATCATTTATGCTAAGAAAGAGTTCTGATGATATTAAGGGTTGATATCATATCTCATTGCCAATTAGTGATGAGCCTAGTAAGTCACACACATACACAAGTTATCACCTAATTAAATATGATTTAATTAATTAATTAAAGAGTTTAATTGATTAATTAAATAGGTTTGATTTGCAATTAGATTGCGAAGTCCCTAGCATGACTTGAAACCAAATCTAGATTATTGGATGTATAGTATAAGTTAAATTTATATTTAAAGTGTTCAAATATGAATTTAATTAATGAGAAATTAATTAATTAATAGAGACTAATTAATTTATTTATATTTGATATAAATCGATTAGAAGAAGAGAAATAATTATTTTGGGTTAAGAACTCAAAATTAAGACACAAGGGCATTTTGGTCATTTCACAGGATCACATGTGGCACCATGAGATGGTGACACATGGCATTACACATAAGCTTGTCAAATATCTTTTAATCATGTAAGTTGATTAAAATTAAGATTAAATATAGGTTTGACACTTGGCACAATGTGATTGGATCAATTAAACCTAGAACCAATCAGAGGGTGACATGTGGCAAGGGTTTAATATGTTGACCTAGCTATATAAGTGTTGTTATGAAAAGAAAATAACACAACCAGTAGCCTCCTTCTTTGGTGCCACCACCCAAGAAGGTTTCTCTCTTCTTCATCTTCTTCTCTCATCTTTCCAAGAGATTAACAAATAATCTCTTGAATTAAAAATACTAGAAATTGTTTCTAGTGTCCTGTTTACATCTTTAATCTCTTAAAAGGCAGAACTTGATTTTCTAAATAATAGAAAAAAACTTCAAAAGCTGTTCAAGGGCTGCTATAGGTGTTCTTGGTGTGGACAAGCTAGAGGGATAACAACTGGTGTCCTGAATACGCATCTCAAAGGCGCAAATACACTACAGTGCATCAAGAGGTTAGTGTGTTTGTTCTTGATTTAATCTAGGGTTCTAAAATTAATCTGATTAATTTTAAAATCTTAAATGGCAAATTCAGATCCAAAAACATATTAAAAGAGTTTTAATATGTTGTTTATCATTGAAATCAAATAGATAAAAATAAATATTGCATGATGCATGTGACCCTAGGTGAAAATTTTTGAATTCAATAGTATAAACTTGTGTTTTTCACGCTTCCGTTCCTTCAATTGGTATCAGAGCCACTCTATTTGCCATTTAAATTGTTGATTATATGATTTAATTGTGTGTTTTGATCATGAGATGATTTATCCATTACTTGTTGCAATGGATGTGTGGCGGCTTGCAAGAGAACACCTTCATGGTGCACAAGGTTTGTGGCTTCATGGGTGGCTCAAGGTTTGGCTTTTTAATTTGCACTTGTTGTATGATCTAAAAGCTCATCCTATGTCTAATTAAATTTTTTAATTAGAATTTCAATCACACAATTAAATTTTGATTCAAATTAGAATTTTAAAAATTGTTTGAATGTGATTCAAATCTGAATTTTAAAAATTGTTTGAATGTGACTCAAATCTGAATTTTTAAAGTTGTATGAATCATATTTAAATCTGATTTTTAAAGTTGTTTAAATAATATTCAGATCTGAATTTTTAAAAATTGTTTGAATGTGATTCAAATCTGATTTTTTTAAAAATCGTTTGAATGTGATTCAAATCTGAATTTTTAAGGTTGTTTGAATGTGATTCAAATCTTAATTTTTAAATTTGTTTGAATGAGATTTAAATTTGAATTTTTAAATTTATTTGAATCATATTCAAATCTGGATTTTTAAGTTGAATATAAGATATTCAATTTAATTTAAGTATGTATGTTTTATTTAATTGTTAAATAGTGATATGCATGATGGATGATCATAGACTATAAAAGACCAATGTGATTGGATTTATTTCTTTTATGTTTCTTTGGGATTGTAAATTAATTAATTTATTTTAATTTATTTTGGGCATGTATTATTAAGTTTGTGATAATTTTTGGGTTGTAATTTCATTTATTTAAGTTCTTGTAAATTCGCCTTGGTATGCCAAGGATTACTATGTAATATTGGATTGCAAGAAGTTCAAGGAGGTCAAGAGCATTGGTGGGACCAGTGGGAGGAATTCAAGATCAAGTGTTGATTGTGTACTCCTTTAGCAACTCTTGTAATATGAATGAATGAAATGCACCTAGGAATTCCCTGATTCAATTCTTGGTGGCTCAGAATTGAATCCCTTAGAAAGTCCATGATCATACCATATTTATTATCCATGAATGCATAAGATGTATGGGAATGCATGCAAGTATATGATATAACTAATTGGATAATGTGCAAAGTGAGACCTTAATAGTAATGAGGACGACCATAAAATCTTCCAAACAAATGATTAAGTTGGAAATGATATAATTAAAGTAATTATAAATAAGCCCTCCATTGAGGCAATTATTTTATGAAATTTTAAATACTTGCATAAGATGCAATTAATTTAAGAGATTTTCTTAAGAATAATTGTTAAGCATGAGATGTTGTAAATATGTAAATAGTTTGGTGGCCAATATTGGATGTACCTGAGGACATTAAAATTATTTGCATAATTACTGGCTCAATGGGATCAACTTAACTAATGCAAGATAAGTCAATAATGGATGTACCTGAGATTTTGAGCATTAGGGGCTAGGTATAGGATTGAACCTCACATGAGATGTGATGGGCAAGGAGTTGCTCACTTATAGTTTATTGTAATTCCAATAACAGATGTACCTGAGGATGATCAATAGAATTATAAGAATTCAATCACCCACTAGAAATCCATCCAACTAGGATTTCGTTTTCTGGTTTGGAGGTGTAGGATTCGCTAAGTTAGTGGGAGGACCAATTTGATTAAAAGACCATAATCATTTTGGTTAATTACTTGATATATTTACTAATTAATCTGGTTATTTTCTACAGTTAATTTTCTGATAATAATGAGCACATAACAACCGCCACCATCCAATATTCTTGCAAGCCTACTTGATCGCAATAGGTTGACAGGACCTAATCTCTCTGATTGGCTAAGAAATTTGAAACTTGTCCTGAACCTTGAACATATAGGATATGTTCTAGATTCAAATGTTCCTGGCCCCTTACCTCCAGAGGTCACTCCAGAGGAACATGAAACTTTGGACAAGTGGAAGGAGCATGATATAAGAGCTAAGTGTTACATGCTTGCTTCCATGAGTAATGAGTTACAGAAGTAGCATGAGAACATGCAAAGTGCGAGTGAGATCCTCCTTCACCTACAAGAGTTGTATGGTGAGCACAGTAGGAATGCTAGGTATGAGATATCTAGGCAGTTGTTCCGCATGAGGATGTCTGAGGGACAAATTATTGGGGATCATGTTCACAAGATGATTAGGCTGATTGAGCAGTTGGAACATCTTAACTTCAACATGGATTTCTAACTACATACGGATTTGATCCTTAAGTCCTTTCCTGAGTCTTTTGGAAATTTTGTGACAAATTTCCATATGACTAAACAGGAATGCACCTTAGCTGATTTACTCAACATGCTGGTTATTGCCCAAAAGAATATGCCGAGCAATAAAGGAAAAGAGGTAGCTTTGATTGCATCTTTTTCTGCTGGAAAGTCCAACAAGAAGAAGGGCAATAAGAAAAAGAAAACTCAGATTCCTGGTCCTTCTAAGAAAATAGCTAAATAGAAAGGGAAGACTAAAGCTGATGGATGCAAAAGAAAGTGTTTCCACTGCCCGAAGGATGGGCACTGGAAAAGGAATTGCCCAGAGTATCTTGCTTCTCTGAAGGACAAGAAGGATACACCTTCAGAAGGTATGTCCATATCTTGTTATTTAGATTCTGATGATACTCATAGTTCATATACAGCTTAGGCTTTAGATACTGGTGCCAGTTCTCACATTTCTAATGATATGCAGGAACTAGCAAATAGTAGTAGCTTGCATTCTCAAGATGTTAGAGTCCGGATTGGCAATGGTTCAACTGTTGAAGCTTTAGCCATAAGATCTAAATCTTTTTACATGTTTGGACATGTTTTGTGTTTGGATAATATTTTATATGTACCTGATGCTTTTAAGAGCATCATTTCTATATCTAGTTTGACTAGAAATGGCTATGAATTTCAATTTATAAATGATGTTTGCAATATTTATTTTGGAAATGAATATGTTGGTTTGGGTTATATGAATGAAGTTCTTTATTATTTAGATAATAATGACAAACACAAAATGAATGCAAGTGATCTAAATGAATGCAATGCCATGGTGAAAACCAACACAAGTTCAAAACATATTTGGCATTTAAGGTCATGTCATGCTGCAGAAGATAGGATTGCAAAACTGGAGAAAATGGGGATTCTATCCTCATTGGGCTCTGAGCCTACTCCAACTTGTGAATCTTGCCTTCAGGGCAAAATGACTAGATCACCCTTTGTTGGACAAGGGCTAAGGGCTGAAAATATTTTGGAGCTAATACATAATGATGTATGTGGTCCATTTAAGGAAATGGCTAGAGGCAGTTTTCATTACTTTATTACCTTTATTGATGATAAATCAAGGTTTGAGTATTTGTATTTGATGAAATACAAACATGAATCTTTTGAAGAGTTTAAAGAATTTAAATCTGAAGTAGAAAATCAAACAGGAAAGAGTATTAAAGCTCTTCGATCAGATCGTGGAGTTGAATATTTGAGTACTGAATTTGATGAATACTTGAGAGAGCATGGCATTGTTTCCCAGCTGACTCCTCTAGGAACGCCACAGCTGAATGGTGTATCTGAAAGGAGAAATCATACCCTATTGGATATGGTACGTAGTATGATGAGCTATACTAATATGCCAATCTCCTTTTGGGGATTTGCATTAGAATCAGCTTTGTATATTATAAATAGGATTCCATCAAAATCAGTTTCTTCCACACCTTATGAGATATGGCATGGAAGAAAACCAAGTCATAAGCATGTTAAGATTTGGGGTTGTCCAGCTTATATCAAAAAGCTGAACACTGATAAATTAGAAACCAGATCAGAAAAGGGTCGATTTGTTGGATATCCAAAAGATAGTTTTGGATATTATTTTTATTTACCTACATCACAAAAGGTTGTGGTGAGTAGAGATGCCACATTTCTTGAACAATAATTTGTTCAAGAAGGAGGCAAAGGAAGGCAAATAGAGTTGGAATTGGAGAATTCTGACCAACTAACAGATCAGATGGATATAGATCCATCTAGTCAACCTACACCCATTGATGAAATATCTATAGCTATCCCTCATAGAAAAACCAGGGTATCTCTCCCACCAGTGAGATATGGTTTCCTTCATGAAGAAAAATAAGAGTTGTCTACTCATAAAGAAGTAGATCATAGAGATGATCCACTTACCTATGAAAATGCTATATCAGATATAGACTCTTCAAAATGGATTGATGCTATGAAATCTAAAATTGATTCCATGTATAAGAATCAAGTTTGGGATCTTGTTGACCCACCTGAAGGTATTTACCTATAGGGAACAAATGGATTTTCAAGAAGAAAATTGGTTCTGATGGAAAGGTAGAGACCTATAAGGCAATGCTAGTAGCGAAAGAGTTTCGCCAAAAGCAAGGAATCAATTATGAGGAGACTTTCTCACCTGTTGCCATGCTAAAATCAATTAGGATTCTATTAGTAATAGCTGCATACTATGATTATGAGATTTGGCATATGGATGTCAAAACAGATTTTCTCAGTGGATACATTAAAGAAAACATTTTCATGGAACATCCTAGGTGTTAGTAGTATGCCCTAGAGCATATCATTTAGTATGTATCTTATACATATTTTTATTAATAAAAGGCATTTCCACTTTTCCGTTTACATAATATATTTATGTGTAATAGAAAAGGTCCATTGATATTTTGTTAGAAATATTATTCTTAAGTTGTTAAGAATATGAGTGACAATATTTCTAGCACGAAGTATCATAAATAGGTTCACAATCGAGGATACTTCAAATAAGGACATGACTTATCCAGAAAGATTGTATTCATGTTTGTTCCCAAGTTATTTATATGAGATATAAATAAGATGGAATGGTGAGTCTCATGCCATATAACAAACATGATAGGCACTTATAAATGATAAGTAGGCTGAACCAGTGACACTTATGACAAGCACATGGAGTTTACTCTTGTCAATGTTTTGTCATAAATCATATCAGTGCATATAATCTTTAGACCTGAGATAGCACAGTTATCTTGTATATAGGTAGTTTGAGTTTGATCGCTTTCATACTTGTACCGTGTATGGGTATATGGGCATGTGTTGGCTCTACTAATTATATATGGAGGTAGGTGTTGATCAAGATGGAATCTGTTCCTATAAGTAAAAATAGATAAAATCCAATGATCATTTAATTGTTCTTGATGTTTCAAGTTCCTGCCAGACAGATAGATTTATTCGTAAAAGAGTTTCGATGAGAAAATCTTTTAATCAAGAACTGGAATTAAAAGAGAACATAATATTCATAGCAAATGGAGTTTGACATAAACCATGGCTCCAGCTTGAGTTGGGATTTTGTATGAGAGAGTTGCTAGTGCTTGGTAACATATTATTATAGGTTGATTTAAGGTATACGTTTTTAATTATTGGGTTGCCATGGCTTGCTATGCTTTGTGTTAACCATGGTCTATGAGGTTCATAACATGATTTCGAGAAATCATTTATGGTAAGAAAGAGTTCGATGATATTAAGAGGCGATATCATGTCTCATTGCCAATTAGTGATGAGCCTAGTAAGTCACACACATACACAAGTTATCACCTATTTAAATATGATTTAATTAATTAATTAAAGAGTTTAATTGATTAATTAAATAGGTTTGGTTTGCAATTAGATTGCAAAGTCCCTAGCATGACTTGAAACCAAATCTAGATTATTGGATGTATAATATAAGTTAAATTTATATTTAAAGTGTTTAAATATGAATTTAATTAATGAGAAATTAATTAATAGAGATTAATTAATTAATTTATATTTGATATAAATTAATTAGAAGAAGAAAAATAATTATTTTGGGTTGAGAACTCAAAATTAAGACACAGGGGCATTTTGGTCATTTTGCAGTGTGACACGTGGCACTATGAGATGGTGACACATGGGATTACACATAAGCTTGCTAAATGTTTTTAATCATGTAAGATGATTAAAATCAAGATTAAATATAGGTTTGACACTTGGCACAATGTGATTGGGTCACTTAAACCTAGAGCTAATCAAAGGGTGACATGTGGCAAGGGTTTAATGTGTTAAACTAGCTATATAAGTGTTGTTATGAGAAAATAAAACACAACCAGCAGCCACACTCCTTTGTCACGCCACTTTGAGGGTTTTTATCTCTTCTTCTTCATCTCTTATCAATTCAAAGAGATTAGCCATCAATCTCTTAAATTAAGAACACGAGAAATTGTTTCTAGTGTACTGTTTACATCTTTAATCTCTTAAAAGGCAGAACTTGATTTTCTAATTAATAGAAAAAGCTTTAGAAGCTATTCAAGGGCTGCCATAGGTGTTCTTGGTGTGGACAAGCTAAAGGGACAACATCTGGTGTCCTGAAGACGAATCTCAAAGGCGCAGACACGCTGCAGTGCATCAAGAGATTAATGTAATCGTTCTTGATTTAATCTAGGGTTCTAAAATTAATCTGATTAATTTTAAAATCTTAAATGGCAAATACAGATCCAAAAACATATTAAAAGAGTTTTAATATGTTGTTTATCATTGAAATCAAATAGATAAAAATAAATCTTGTATGATGCATGTGACCCTAGATGAAAATTTTTGAATTCAATGGTATAAACTTATGTTTTTCACGCTTCCGTTCCTTCAATTGGTATCAGAGCCACTATATTTGCCATTTAGATTGTTGATTATATATTTAATTGTGTGTTTTGATCATGAGATGATTTATCCATTGCTGGTTGCAATGGAGGTGTGGCGGCATGCTTGAAAAACACCATCAATGGTGCACATGGTTTGGCTTCCATGGGTGGTTCAAGGTTTGGCTTTTAATTCTGCAATTGTTGTATGATCTAAGGCTTATTTTTTGACTAATTAAAGTGTTTAATTAGTAGTTTTAATCACACAATTAAATTATGATTCAAATCAGAATTTTAAAAACTGTTTGAATGTGATTCAAATCTGAATTTTAAAAGTTGTTTGAATGTGATTCAAATCTGAATTTTTAAAGTTGTTTGAATCATATTTAAATCTGATTTTTTAAAATTGATTGAATAAAATTCAGATCTAATTTTTTAAAAAATGTTTGAATGTGATTCAAATCTGAATTTTGAAGTTGTTTGAATGTGATTCAAATCTTAATTTTTAAATTTGTTTGAATGAGATTCAAATCTGAATTTTTAAATTTATTTGAATCATATTCAAATCTAGATTTTTAAGTTGAATATGAGATATTCAATTTAATTTAAGTATGTATGTTTTATTTAATTGTTAAATAGTGATATGCATGATGGATGATCATGGACTATAAAAGACCAATGTGATTGGATTTATTTCTTTTATGTTTCTTTGGGATTGTACATTAATTAATTTATTTTAATTTATTTTGGGCATGTATTATTAAGTTTGTAATAATTTTTGGGTTGTAATTTCATTTATTTAAGTTCTTGTAAATTCGCTTTGGTATGCTAAGGATTACTATGTAATATTGGATTGCAAGAAGTTCAAGGAGGTCAAGAGCATTGGTGGGACCAGTGGGAGGAATTCAAGATCAAGTGTTGATTATGTACTCCTTCAGCAACTCTTGTAAAATGAATGAATGAAATGCACCTAGGAATGCCCTGATTCAATTCTTGGTGGCTCAAAATTGAATCCCTTAGAAAGTCCATGATCATACCATATTTACTGCTTATCCATGAATGCATGAGATGTATGGGAATGTATGCAATTATATGATATATGCATGCTAAATGGATAATGTGCAAAGTGAGACCTTAATAGTAAATAGAATGACCATAAAATCTTCCAAACAAATGATTAAGTTGGAAATGCTATAATTAAAGTAATTATAACATAGGCCCTCCATTGGGGCAATTATTTTAAGAAATTTTAAATAGTTGCATAAGATGCAATTTATTTAAGAGATTTTCTTAAGAATAATTGTTAAGCATGAGATGTTGTAAATATGTAAATGGTTTAGTGGCCAATATTGGATGTACCTGAGGACATTAAAATTATTTGCATAATTACTGGCTCAATGGGATCAACTTAACTAATGCAAGATAAGTCAATAATGGATGTACCAGAGATTTTGAGCATTAGGGGCGAGGTAAAGGATTGAACCTCACATGAGATGTGATGGGCAAAGAGTTGCTCACTTATAGTTTATTGTAATTCCAATAATGGATGTACCTGAGGATGATCAATAGAATTATAAGAATTCAATCACCCACTAGAAATCCATCCAACTAGGATTTCCGTTTTCTACTTTGGAAGTGTAGGATTCGCTAAGTTAGTGGGAGGACCAATTTGATTAAAAGACCATAATCATTTTGGTTAATTACATGATACATTTACTAATTAATCTGGTTATTTTCTGCAGTTAATTTTCTGATAAAAATGAGCACAAAACAACCACCACCATCCAATATCCTTGCAAGCATACTTGATCACAATAGGTTGACAGGACCTAATCTGTCTGATTGGCTAAGAAATTTGAAACTTGTCCTGAACCTTGAACATATAGGATATGTTCTAGATTCAAATGTTCCTGGTCCCTTACCTCCAGAGGCCACACAAGAGGAACATGAAACTTTGGACAAGTGGAAGGAGCATGATATGAGAGCTAAGTGTTACATGCTTGCTTCCATGAGTAATGAGTTACAGAAGCAACATGAGAACATGCAGAGTGCGAGTGAGATCCTCCTTCACCTACAAGAGTTGTATGGTGAGCACAGCAGGAATGCTAAGTATGAGATATCTAGACAGCTATTCCGTATGAGGATGTCTGAGGGACAGAATGTTGGGGATCATGTCCACAAGATGATTCGGATGATTGAAAAGTTGGAACATCTTGACTTTAACATGGATTTCCAACTACAGACGGATTTGATCCTTTAGTCCATTCCTGAGTCTTTTGGGAATTTTGTGACAAATTTCCATATGACTAAACAGGAATGCACCTTAGCTGGTTTACTCAACATGCTGGTTATTACCCAAAAGAATATGCCAGGCAATAAAGGAAAAGAGGTAGCTTTGGTTGCATCTTCTTCTACTGGAAAGTCCAACAAGAAGAAGGGCAATAAGAAAAAGAAACCTCAGATTCTTGGTCCTTCCAAAAAAATAGCTAAACAGAAAAGGAAGACTAAAGCTGATGGTGGCAAAGGAAAGTGTTTCCACTGCCAAAAGGATGGGCACTGGAAAAGGAATTACCCAGAGTATCTTGCTTCTCTGAAGGACAAGAAGGATACACCTTCGGAAGGTATGTCCATATCTTGTTATTTAGATTCTGATGATACTCATAGTTCATCTACAGCTTGGGTTTTAGATACTGGTGCCAGTTCTCACATTTCTAATGATATGCAGGAACTAGCAAATAGTAGCAGCTTGCGTTCTCAAGGTGTTAGAGTCTGGATTGGCAATGGCTCAACTGTTAAAGCTTTAGCCATAGGATCTAAATCTTTTTACATGTTTGGACATGTTTTGTGTTTGGATAATATTTTATATGTACCTGATGCTTTTAAGAACATCATTTCTATATCTAGTTTGACTAGAAATGGCTATGAATTTCAGTTCACTGATGATGTTTGCAATATTTATTTTGGAAATAAATATATTGGTTCGGGTTATATGAATGATGGTCTTTTCTTGAACAACAGTTTGTTCAAGAAGGAGGCAAAGGAAGGCAAATAGAGTTAGAATTGGAGAATTCTGACCAACCAACAGATCAGATGGATATAGATCCATCTAGTCAACCAATACCCGTTGATGAAACATCTACAGCTGTTCCTCGTAGAACAACCAGGGTATCTCACCCACCAGTGAGATATGGTTTTCTTCATGAAGAAGAACAAGAGTTGTCTACTCATGAAGAAGTAGATCATGGAGATGATCCACTTACCTATGAAGAAGCTATATCAGATATAGACTCTTCAAAATGGATTGATGCTATGAAATCCGAGATTGATTCCATGTATAAGAATCAAGTTTAGGATCTTGTTGACCCACCTGAAGGTATTATACCTATAGGGAACAAATGGGTTTTCAAGAAGAAAATTGGTTCTGATGGAAAGGTAGAGACCTATAAGGCAAGGCTAGTAGCGAAAGGGTTTCGCCAAAGGCAAGGAATCGACTATGAGGAGACTTTCTTGCTTGTTGCCATGCTTAAATCAATTAGGATTTTATTAGGAATAGCTGCGTACTATGATTATGAGATTTGGCAGATGGATGTCAAAACAGCTTTTCTCAATGGATACATTGAAGAAAACATTTTCATGGAACAACCTAAAGGATTTGAATCCCAAGATGGTTCCAAGGTATGCAAGCTAAAGCGATCCATTTATGGGTTGAAACAAGCTTCGAGGAGTTGGAACATTCGTTTTGATGAAGCCATTAAATCCTTTGGTTTTATCAAAAATGAGGATGAGCCATGTGTATATAAGAAGGTTAGTGACAGTGCTATCACTTTCCTTGTCTTATATGTGGATGACATACTGTTGATGGGTAATGACACAGGTATGTTGACTACTATAAAGGTATGATTGTCAAATACATTCTCCATGAAAGATTTAGGGGAGGCAACCTATATTCTTGGGATTCGCATCTATAGAGATAGAGCGAAAAGAATAATAGATTTATCCCAAAGTCTATACTTGGAAAAGGTGTTAAAGAGGTTTAACATGCTTGATTCCAAGAGAGGATTGTTACCAGTGAGACATGGTATCCATCTTTCTAAAGAGATGTCTCCAAAGACACCTGAAGAAAGAGATAAGATGGCCAGGATTCCATATGCTTCGGCTATTGGAAGTTTAATGTATGCAATGTTGTGTACTAGGCCGGATATCGCATATACTGTCGTTAGTTTGACTAGCGGTATCAATCCAATCCAGTTTGGAACATCTGGATAGTCACAAGAATATCCTTAAGTACTTGAGAAGAACTAAGGATTTATTCTTGATTTATGGAGGTGGAGACTTGCAATTGGATGGTTATACTGATTCTGATTTTCAATCAGATATCGATGATAGAAAGTCTACCTCTGGATATGTGTTCATTTGTAATGGAGGTGCGATCGGTTGGAAGAGTTCCAAGCAGAGCACGCATTGCAGATTCCACTACGTAAGCCGAGTATATTCTCGCATCGATGTCGCAAAGGAAGTCGCTTGGATAAAGAAGTTCGTGATGTAACTTACATGAGTTCCTTCCATTGAGTCGCAGTTCCACTACACCGTGACAATAATGGAGCGATCATACTGAGCTAAGGAACCAAGGTCTCACCAGAAATCCAAACACATAGAAAGGCGCTACCACATTATCAGAGAAATAGTTGGGCGAGGCGATGTAGCCATACAGAAAATAGCATCAGCTGAAAATCCAGCTGATCCATTCACTAAGCCTATGTCACAGACTCAGTTAGACCGACATCTTGAGAAGATAGGTCTAAGATATTGTAATGAATGGCTCTAGTGCTAGTGGGAGACTAATAGTAGTACGCCCTAGAGCATATCATTTAGTATGTATCTTGTACATATTTTTATTAATAAAAGGCATTTCCACTTTTCCGTTTACATAATATATTTATGTGTAATAGAAAAGGTCCATTGATATTTTGTTAGAAATATTATTCTTAAGTTGTTAAGAATATGAGTGACAATATTTCTAGCACAAAGTATCATAAATAGGTTCACAATCGAAGATACTTCATAATAAGGACATGATTTATCCAGAAAGATTGTGTTCATGTTTGTTCCCAAGTTATTTATATGAGATATAAATAAGATGGAATGGTGAGTCTCATGCCATATAACAAACATGATAGGCACTTATAAATGATAAGTAGGCTGAACCAGTGACACTTATGACAAGCACATGGAGTTTACTCTTGTCAATGTTTTGTCATAAATCATATCAGCGCATATAATCTTTAGACCTGAGATAGCACAGTTATCTTATATATAGGTAGTTTGAGTTTGATATTGCTTTCATACTTGTACTGTGTATGGGTATATGGGCATGTGTTGGCTCCTACTAGTTATATATGGAGGTAGGTGTTGATCAAGATGGAATATGTTCCTCTAAGTAAATAGAGATAAAATCCTATGTTCATTTAATTGTTCTTGATGTTTCAAGTTCCTAGCCAGGATAGATAGATTTATTCAGAAAAGAGTTTCTGATGAGAAAATCTTTTTAATCAAGAACTGGAATTAAAAGAGAACATAATATTCATAGCAAATGGAGTTTGACATAAACCATTGCTCCAGCTTGAGTTGGGATTTTGTAACAGAGAGATTCTAGTGCATGGTAACATATGATTATAGGTTCATTTAAGGTAAACCTTATTACTAATTGGGTGGCCATGGCATGCTATGCTAGGTGTTAACTATGGTCTATGAGGTTCATAAAATGATTTAGAGAAATCATTTATGGTAAGAAAGAGTTCTGATGATATTAAGAGCTGATATCATGTCTCATTGCCAATTAGTGATGAGCCTAGTAAGTCACACACATACACAAGTTATCACCTATTTAAATATGATTTAATTAATTAATTAAAGAGTTTAATTGATTAATTAAATAGGTTTGGTTTGCAATTAGATTGCAAAGTCCCTAGCATGACTTGAAACCAAATCTAGATTATTGGATGTATAATATAAGTTAAATTTATATTTAAAGTGTTTAAATATGAATTTAATTAATGAGAAATTAATTAATAGAGATTAATTAATTAATTTATATTTGATATAAATTAATTAGAAGAAGAAAAATAATTATTTTGGGTTGAGAACTCAAAATTAAGACACAGGGGCATTTTGGTCATTTTGCAGTGTGACACGTGGCACTATGAGATGGTGACACATGGGATTACACATAAGCTTGCCAAATGTTTTTAATCATGTAAGATGATTAAAATCAAGATTAAATATAGGTTTGACACTTGGCACAATGTGATTGGGTCACTTAAACCTAGAGCTAATCAAAGGGTGACATGTGGCAAGGGTTTAATGTGTTAACCTAGCTATATAAGTGTTGTTATGAGAAAATAAAACACAACCAGCAGCCACACTCCTTTTTCACGCCACTTTGAGGGTTTTTATCTCTTCTTCTTCATCTCTTATCAATTCAAAGAGATTAGCCATCAATCTCTTGTATTAAGAACACTAGAAATTGTTTCTAGTGTCCTGTTTACATCTTTAATCTCTTAAAAGGCAGAACTTGATTTTCTAATTAATAGAAAAAGCTTTAGAAGCTATTCAAGGGCTGCCATAGGTGTTCTTGGTGTGGACAAGCTAGAGAGACAACATCTGGTGTCCTGAAGATGAATTTCAAAGGCGCAGACACGCTGCAGTGCATCAAGAGGTTAGTGTAATCGTTCTTGATTTAATCTAGGGTTCTAAAATTAATCTGATTAATTTTAAAATCTTAAATGGCAAATACAGATCCAAAAACATATTAAAAGAGTTTTAATATGTTGTTTATCATTGAAATCAAATAGATAAAAATAAATCTTGCATGATGCATGTGACCCTAGATGAAAATTTTTGAATTCAATGGTATAAACTTGTGTTTTTCACGCTTCCGTTCCTTCACTAGGGGTTTTGAATCCCAAGATGGTTCCAAGTTATGCAAGCTAAAGCGATCCATTTATGGGTTGAAGCAAGCTTCAAGGAGTTGGAACATTCGTTTTGATGAAGCCATTAAATCCTTTGGTTTTATCAAAAATGAGGATGAGCCATGTGTATATAAGAAGGTTAGTGACAGTGCTATCACTTTCCTTGTCTTATATGTGGATACTGTTCATGGGTAATGACACAGGTATGTTGATAACTGTAAAGGTATGGTTGTCAAATACATTCTCCATGAAAGACTTAGGGGAGGCAACCTATATTCTTGGGATTCGCATCTATAGAGATAGAGCGAAAAGAATAATTGGTTTATCCCAAAGTCTATACTTAGAAAAGGTGTTAAAGAGGTTTAACATGCTTGATTCCAAGAGAGGATTGTTACCAGTGAGACATGGTATCCACCTTTCTAAAGAGATATATCCAAAGACACCTGAAGAAAGAGATAAGATGGCCAGGATTTCATATGCTTCGGCTATTGGAAGTTTAATGTATGCAATGTTGTGTATTAGGCTGGATATCGCATATGCTGTTAGTTTGACTAGCAAGTATGAATCCAATCCAGGTTTGGATCACTGGATAGTTGTCAAGAATATCCTTAAGTACTTGAGAAGAATTAAGGATTTATTCTTGATCTATGAAGGTAGAGACTTGGAATTGGATGTTTATACTAATTCTGATTTCCAATCAAATATCGATGATAGAAAGTCTACCTCTGGATATGTGTTCATTTGTAATGGAGGTGCAGTCAGTTGGAAGAATTCCAAACAGAGCACGACTGCAGATTCCACTACCGAGGCTGAGTATATTCTCGCATCGATCTCGCAAAGGAAGCTGTTTGGATAAAGAAGTTCATGATAGAACTTACAGTAGTTCCTTCCATTAAGTCAGCAGTTCCACTACACTGTGACAACAATGGAGCAGTCATACAGGCTAAGGAACCAAGGTCTCACCAGAAATCCAAACACATAGAAAGGCGCTACCATATTATCAGAGAAATAGTTGGACGAGGCGATGTAGCCATGCAGAAAATAGCATCAGCTGAAAATCCAGCTGATCCATTCACTAAGCCTATGTCACAAACTCAGCTAGACCGACATCATGAGAAGATGGGTCTAAGATATTGTAATGAATGGCTCTAGTGCTAGTGGGAGATTGTTAGTAGTATGCCCTAGAGCATATCATTTAGTATGTATCTTGTACATGTTTTTATTAATAAAAGGCATTTCCACTTTTCTGTTTACATAAGATATTTATGTGTAATAGAAAAGGTCCATTGATATATTTTTAGAAATTCTATTCTTAAGTTGTTAAGAATATGAGTGACAGTATTTCTAGTACAAAGTATCATAAATAGGTTCACAATTGAGGATACTTCATAATAAGGACATGACTTATCCAGAAAGATTGTATTCATGTTTGTTCTCATGTTATTTATATGAGATATAAATAAGATGGAATGGTGAGTCTCATGCCATATGACAAACATGATAGGCACTTATAAATGATAAGTAGGCCGAACTAGTGACACTTATGATAAGCACATATAGTTTACTCTTGTCAATGTTTTGTCATAAATCATATCAGTGCATATAATCTTTAGACCTGAGATAGCACAGTTATCTTGTATATAGGTAGTTTGAGTTTGATATTGCTTTCATACTTGTACTGTGTATGGGTATATGGGCATGTGTTGGCTCCTACTAGTTATATATGGAGGTAGGTGTTGATCAAGATGGAATCTGTTCCTCTAAGTAAATAGAGATAAAATCCTATGTTCATTTAATTGTTCTTAATATTTCAAGTTCCTGGCCAGGACAGATAGATTTAATCAGACAAGAGTTTCTGATGAGAAAATCTTTTTAATCAAGAACTGAAATTAAAAGAGAACATAATATTCATAGCAAATGGAGTTTGACATAAACCATGACTCCAGCTTGAGTTGGGATTTTGTAACAGAGAGATTCTAGTGCATGGTAACATATGATTATAGGTTCATTTAAGGTAAACCTTATTACTAATTGGGTGGCCATGGCATGCTATGCTAGGTGTTAACCATGGTCTATGAGGCGCATAAAATGATTTAGAGAAATCATTTATGGTAAGAAAGAGTTCTGATGATATTAAGAGATGATATCATATCTCATTGCCAATTAGTGATGAGCCTAGTAAGTCACACACATACACAAGTTATCACCTAATTAAATATGATTTAATTAATTAATTAAAGAGTTTAATTGATTAATTAAATAGGTTTGGTTTGCAATTAGATTGCAAAGTCCCTAGCATGACTTGAAACCAAATCTAGATTATTGGATATATAGTATAAGTTAAATTTATATTTAAAGTATTTAAATATGAATTTAATTAATGAGAAATTAATTAATAGAGATTAATTAATTAATTTATATTTGATATAAATTGATTAGAAGAAGAGAAATAATTATTTTAGATTAAAAACTCAAAATTAAGACACAAGGGCATTTTGGTCATTTCACAGGATGACATGTGGCCCCATGAGATGGTGACACATGGCATTGCATATAAGCTTTCCAAATGTCTTTTAATCATGTAAGATGATTAAAATTAAGATTAAATATAGGTTTGACACTTGGCACAATGTGATTGGGTCAATTAAACCTAGAACCAATCAGAGGGTGACATGTGGTAACGGTTTAATGTGTTGACCTAGCTATATAAATAACACAACCAACAGCCTCTTTCTTTGGTGCCGCCACCCAAGAAGGTTTCTCTCTTCTTCATCTTCTTCTCTCATCTTTCCAAGAGATTAACAAACAATCTCTTGAATTAAAAATACTAGAAATTGTTTTTAGTGTCCTGTTTACATCTTTAATCTCTTAAAAGGCAGAACTTGATCTTCTAAATAATAGAAAAAGCTTCAGAAGCTGTTCAAGGGCTACCATAGGTTTCTTGGTGTGGACAAGCTAGAGGGATAACATCTGGTGTCCTGAAGATGTATCTCAAAGGCGCAAATACATTGCAGTGCATCAAGAGGTTAGTGTGTTTGTTCTTAATTTAATCTAGGGTTCTAAAATTAATCTGATTAATTTTAAAAGCTTAAATGGCAAATAAATATGCAAAAACTTATTAAAAGAGTTTTAATATGTCGTTTATCATTGAAATAAAATAGATAAAAATAAATCTTGCATGATGCATGTGACCCTAGGTGAAAATTTTTTAATTCAATGGTATAAACTTATGTTTTTCACGCTTCCATTCCTTCAACTTTGTGCTAGAAATACTATCACTCATATTTTTAATAACTTAAGAATAAAATTTCTAACAAAATATCAATGGACCTTTCCAATTACACATAAATGGATTATGTAAACAGAAAAGTGAAATTGCCTTTTGTTAATAAAAATATGTAGAAGATACATACAAAATGATATGCTCTAGGGTATACTACTAACAATCTCTCACTAGTACTAGAGTCATTCATTACAATATCTTAGACCCTTCTTCTCAAGATATTGGTCTAACTGAGCTTGTGACATAGGCTTTGTGAATGGATCAGCCGGATTTTAAGCTGATGCTATTTTCTGCATGGCTACATCGCCTCACCCAACTATCTCTCTAATAATGTGATACCGCCTTTCTATGTGTTTGGATTTTTTGTGAGACTGGGGTTCCTTAGCCTGTATGACTGCTCCATTGTTGTCACAGTAGAGAGGAATTGCTGACTCAATGGTAGGAACTACTGCAAGTTCTGTGATGAACTTCTTTATCCAAATAGCCTCTTTTGCAGCATTTGATGTAGTAATATACTCAGCTTCTATAGTAGAGTTGGTAGTTGTACTCTATTTGGAACTCTTCCAACTAACTGCACCTCCATTACAAATGAACACAAAACCATAGGTAGACTTTCCATCACCGATATCTGATTAAAAATCAAAATCAGTATAACCATCCAATAGTAGGTCGCCACCTCTATAAATCAAGAATAAATCCTTAGTTCTTCTTAAGTACTTAAGGATATTTTTGATAGCTATCCAGTGTTCCAAACCTGGAATGGATTGAAACCTGCTAGTCAAACTAACAGCATACGTGATATCCGGCCTAGTACACAATATTGCATACATCAAACTTCCAATAGCTGAGGTATATGGAATCCTAGCCATTTTGTCTCTTTCTTTAGGTGTCTTTCTTCAGGTGTCTTTGGAGACATCTCTTTAGAAAGATGGATACCATGTCTTACTGGTAACAATCCTTTCTTAGAATCAAGCATGTTAAACCTTTTTAACACCTTTTCCAAGTATAGACTTTGGGATAAACCAATTATTCTTTTCGCTCTATCTCTATAAATGCGAATTCTAAGAATATAGGTTATTTTCCCTAAGTCTTTCATGGAGAATGTATTTAACAACCATACCTTGACAGTTGTCAACATACCTATGTCATTGCCTATCACCAAAATGTCATCTACATATAAGATAAGAAAAGTGACAGCACTCACACTAACCTTCTTATATACACATGGCTCATCCACATGTTTGATAAAACCAAATGATTTAATGGCTTCATCAAAACAGATGTTCCAACTCCTTGAAGCTTGTTTTAACCCATAAATGGATCATTTTAGCTTGCACACCTTAGAACTATCTTAGGATTCAAAACCCCTAGGTTGTTCCATGATAATATTTCCATCAATGTTTCTATTGAGAAAAGCTGTTTTGACATCCATCTGCCAAATCTCATAATCATAGTATGCAGCTATTGCTAATATAATCCTAATTGATTTAAGTATAGAAACATGTGAGAAAGTCTCCACGTAGTTGATTCCTTGTCTTTGGCGAAACCCTTTCGCAACTAGCCTTTCCTTATAGGTCTCTACCTTTAAATTAGAACTAATTTTCTTCTTGAAAACCCATTTATTTCTTATAAGTACAATACCTTTAGGTGGGTCAACAAGATCCCAAACTTGGTTCTTATACATGGAGTTAATTTTGGATTTCATAGCTTCAATCCATTTAGAAGAGTCTATATCTAATATAGCTTTTTCATAGGTAAAAGGATCATCTCCATGATCTATTTCTTCATGAGCAAACAACTCTTGTTCATCTACATGAAGAAAAGCATATCTCTCTGGGGAGTGAGATATCCCGGTTGATTTGCGAGGAATTATTGTAGATGTTTCATCAATAGGCATAGGTTGACTAGATGGATCTATATCCATCTGATTTATTGGTTGGTCAGAATTCTCTAATTCTAACTCTATTTGCCTTTCTTTGCCACCTTCTTGAATAAACTGTTGTTCAAGAAATATGGCATCTCTGCTTACCATAACCTTTTGTGATGTAGGCAAATAAAAATAATATCCAAAACTTTCTTTTGGATATCCAACAAATTGACCCCTTTCTGATTTGGTTTCCAATTTATCAGTCTTTAGCTTTTTAACATAAGCTGGACAACCCCAAATCTTAACATGTTTAAGACTTAGTTTTCTTCCATGCCATATCTCATAAGGTGTGGAAGAGACCGACCTTGGTGGAATCCTATTTAGAATATGCAAAGCTGATTCTAATGCAAATCCCCAAAAGGAGATTGGCATGTTAATATAGCTCATCATACTACATACCATATCTAATAGGGTACGATTTCTCCTTTCAGATACATCATTTAATTATGGCATTCGTGGAGTAGTAAGTTAAGAGATAATGCCATGCTCTTTCAAGTATTCATCAAATTCAGTACTTAAGTATTCACCTCCACGATCTGATCGAAGAGTTTTAATACTTTTTCCTGTTTGAATTTCTACTTCAGGTTTAAATTCTTTAAACTTTTCAAAGGATTCATGTTTGTATTTCATCAAATAAAAATACTCAAACCTTGATTTATCATCAGTAAAGATAATAAAGTAATGAAAATCGCCTCTAGCCATTTTCTTAAATGGACCACATACATCACTATGTATTAGTTCCAAAATATTTTCAGCTCTTAACCCTTGTCCAACAAAAGGTGATCTAATCATTTTGCCTTGAGGGCAGGATTCACAAGTTGGAGTAGGTTCAGAACCCAATGAGGATAAAATAACCATTTTCTTCAGCTTTGTAATTCTATCTTCTGCAATATGACCTAATCTTAAGTGCCAAAGATGTTTTAGAGTGTTTTTTTATTTTCATTATGGCATTGCATTCATTTAGATTACTTGCATTAGATTTGTATTTAATATTATTATCCAAATAATAAAGTCCATCATGCATATAACCCGAGCCAATATATTCATTTCCAAAATAAATATTACAAACATCATTTGTGAATTGAAATTCATAACCATTTCTAGTCTAATTAGATACAGAAATGATGTTCTTAAAAGCATCAGGTATATACAAAATATTATTTAAACACAAAACATGTCCATACATGTACAAAGATTTAGATCCTATGGCTAAAGCTTTAACAGTTGAGCCATTGCCAATCTGGAGTCTAACATCTCATGACTACAAGCTGCTACTACTTGCTAGTTCCTGCATATCAAAAGTAATGTGAGAACTAGCACCAGTATCTAAAATCCAAGTTATAGATGAACTATGATATCATCATAATTTAAATAATAAGATATAGACATACATTCTGAAGGTTTATCTTTCTTGTCCTTCAGAGAAGCAAGATACTCTGGGCAGTTCCTCTTCCAGTACCCATCCTTCTGGCAGTGGAGACACTTTCCTTTGCCTTTGTTAGCTTCGGTCTTGCCCTTCTGTTTGGCTATCTTCTTGGAAGGTCCAAGAAATTGAGGTTTCTTTTTCTTATTGCCCTTCTTCTTTTTGGACTTTCTAGCAGAGGAAGAAGATGCAACCAAAGCTACCTCTTTTCCTTTATTGCCCGGCATATTCTTTTGGGTAATAACCAACATGTTAAGCAAGCCAGTCAGAGCATTCTTGCCTAGTTATATAGAAATTTGTCACAAAATTCCCAAATGACTCTGGTAGGGACTGAAGGATCAAATCCATCTGTAGTTGGAAATCCATGTGAAAATCAAGATGTTCCAACTTCTCAGTGAGCCAAATCATCTTGTGGACATGATCTCCTACATTCTGTCCCTCTGACATCCTCATGCAGAATAGCTGTTTAGATATCTCATATCTAGCATTCCTGCAGTGCTCACCATGCAACCCTTACAGGTGAAGAAGGATCTCATTTGCACTTTGCATGTTTTCATGCTGCTTCTATAACTCATTAGTCATAGAAGCAAGCATGTAACATCTGGCTCTCATATCATGCTCCTTCCACTTGTCCAAAGTCTCTTATTCCTCTAGAGTGGCCTCTGGAGGTAAGAGACCAGGAATCTTTGAATCTAGAACATATCCAATACATTCTAGGTTCAGGACAAGTTTTAAATTTCTAAGCTAATCAGAAAGATTAGGTCCTGTCAACCTATTATGATCAAGTATGCTCGCAAGGATATTGGATACTGGTGGTTGTTGTGTGCTCATTATTATCAGAAAATAAATTACAGAAAATAACAAAATTAATTAGTAAATGTATCAAGTAATTAACCAAAATGATAATGGTCTTTTAATCAAATTGGTCCTCCCACTAACTTGTCGAATCCTACACTTCCAAAGTAGGAAATGGAAATCCTAGTTGGATGGATTTCTAGTGGCATATTGAATTCTTATAGTCTTATTGATCATCCTCAGGCACATCCATTATTAGAATCACAATAAACTATAAGTGAGCAACTCCTTGCCCATTACATCTCATGTGAGGTTCAATCATTTATTTGGCCCCTAATGCTCAAAATCTCAGGCATATCTATTATTGATTTATCTTGCATTAGTTAAGTTGATCCTATTGAGCTAGTAAATATGCAAATTATTTTAATGACCTCAGGCACATCCATTATTGGCCACCAACCATTTACATACTTATAATATCTTATGCTTAACAATTATTCTTAAGAAAATCTCTTAAATAAATGCACCATTCCCAAGCTCATATAGCTAATAATGCAACTATTTAAAATTTCTTAAAATAATTGCCTCAACGGAGGGCCATGATATAATTATCATAATTATATCATTACCAACTTAATCATTTATTTAGAAGATTTTATGGTTAGCTTAATTACTATTATGGTCTCACTTTGCACATTATCCAGTTGGCATGCATATATCAAATACTTGCATACATTCATACACATCTCATACATACATGGATAAACAAATAATATGGTATAATCATGGACTTTCTAAGGGATTCAATTCTAAGCCAGTAAGAATTGAATTAGGGCATTCCTAGGTGTATTTCATTCATTTATTTTACAAGATTTGTTGAAGGAGTATATAATCAACCCTTGATCTTTATCTCCTCCCACTGGTCCCACCAATGCTCTTGACCTCCTCTTTCTTCTTGCAATCCAATTACATTGTAACCCTTGGCTTACCAAGGTGAATATACAAGAATATGGACTTTTAAAGTCCTTAAATAAATGAAAATACATCCTAAGTTATCACAACATTTGTAGTACATGCCTATAAAATAAATTAATTATTTTATATCCCAAAGAAAAATAAAAGAAATAAATCCAATCACATTGGTCTTTTATTGCCCATAATCATCCATCATGCATATTAAAATTTAACAATTAAATAAAATATACGTGTTTAAAAATTAAATTGAATATCACATATTTAACTAAAATTTAAATTTGAATCTCATTCAAATAATCTTAAATTTAGAAACTTTTTCCAAATTTAATTCCATGAAAAACAATTTTCATAATTATTTGTGTGATTGGAATTCCCAATTAAATCATTTAATTAGGTTTAGGTTTAATTATGGGCTTTAAATTAGACAATAATTGCATCAAAAGCCCAAAAAACAAGCCCAAAATGCCCCTTCGGAGAAAACACAGCCTGTGTAACATTTACACGACCTGAGGTGCGCCAAAACACGGGTACCTCGTGTAAACGCTATCTTCGGCACAGGCTGAGGCGCGCGAGGGACCTCGGCCGTGTCGTTGAACGACACGCCCCTTGGTGCCCGTTAACATGTCTGTGTACACTGGAAACATGCCCTGGGCCGTGTAAAAACCCAGAACATGGTCCAAGCCGTGTTTCTTGCGGCAGTTTGATATTTTTAGGGTTTTCTTGATCCGAACCAACTTAAAATCAACCTAAACTCAACCCAATCACACAATTAAGCCTCAAAATCAATTCTAATGGCAAATATAGCGGCTCTAATACCAATTGAAGGCTAGGAAGCATGGAAAGTAGGGCATTAGAAGATTGAAATTTAAAATTCAATCTAGGGTTACATTTATCATGCTTGATAAGTTATGTGCCTAATTAATTTCTAATGCCTAAAAACATACCAAAACACATTTTAGCATGCACTAAACATTCATTTTCCATCAAGAATTAAACTTTAGGAATTTAATTCATTAAACCCTAACTAAGAGAGGGATTTTGAGTACTAACCTCCAAGGTGCACAATTAATCAATCTCTCTTCCTTAGGATGCCTTTAGGACTCCAATTATAGTCCCTTTAGCTTGTCCACTACAAGCACACTAACTTGTATCAATGGTAGCGCCAATCTTCACTTCCCAAGCCTTACTAACCACTTGTAATTGGGGTTTTAAGCTTTAGTGATTGTGTATGGGTGTATAGGATACTAGAAACCTTTTCTAACAATTTTAATTCAAAGGAAAAAAATGCTTTCTCTTTGAATCAATTGAGAAATGAAAAGAGGAGAATGAGAACCATGGTTGCCATCTAAATGGAGAGGAAGAAGAAGAAGAAGAATTTCTCTTTCTTCCTTTTCCCTTATATACTAAAGTCAACTCTCACTTACTTCCTTGCCATATGTCACCACAAGATCCAATCTTGCTTTAGTTTCACTTAATCTCATTAAGCCAAGCATCAAGCTCTAATTAAATCCCGAAAAGTAGTCTTCCATCATGGGAAGACAAGTGGCAAGCTTGTATGGTGCCATGTGTCACCATGTGAAAAGACCAATTTACCCTTACTTTTTAATTTGAGTTCTCAACCCAAAATTATAATTTCTCCTCTTCAAATTAATTTATATCAAATATAAATTAATTGATTAATTAATCTTCATTAATTAATTTCTTACAATTAAATTCATATTTAAACAATTTAAATATAAATTTAATTTATGCTATACATCTAATAACCTAGATTTGGTTTCAAGTCATGCTAGGGACTTTGCAATCTTATTGCAAGCCAAACCTATTTAATTAGTTAATTAAACTCTTTAATTAATCAATTAAATCACATTTTACTTGGTGATTAACTTGTGTAGAAGTGTGACTTACTAGGCTCATTACTTATTGGCAATGAGAAATGATATTATCTCTTAATATCATTAGAACTCTTTCTTACCGTAAATGATTTCTCTAAATTATTCAGGCATCTCATAGACCATGGTTGACACCTAGCATAGCATGCCATGGCCACCCAATCAGTAATAAGGAATACCTTAAATGAACCTTTAATCATATGTTACCATGCACTAGAATCTCTCTGTTATAAAATCCCAATTCCAACTGGAGTCATGGTCAATGTCAAACTCCATTCATTATGAACATTATGTTCTCTTTTAATTCCAATTCTTGATTAATTAGATTTTCCTGTCAGAAACTCTTTTCTGACTAAATCTATCTGTCCTGGCCAAGAACTTAAATCATCAAGAATAATTAAATGAACATAGGATTTCATCCCTATTTACTTAGGGTAACGGATTCCATCTTGATCAACACCTATCTCGATATATAACTAGCAGGAGCCAACACATGTCCATATACCCATACACAGTACGAGTACGAAAGCAGTATCAAACCCAAACCACCTATATACAAGATAACTGTGTTATCTCAGGTCTAAGGATTATATGCACTGATTTGATATATGACAATGCATTGACAAGAGTAAACTCCATGTGCTTGTCATAAGCATCACTGGTTCGGCGTACTTATCGTGTATAAGTGCCTATCATGTTTGTTATATGGCATGAGACTCACCACTACAACTTATTTATATCTCATATTAATACCTTGGGAACAAACATGATTACAATCTTTCTGGATAAGTCATGTCCTTTGTGAAGTATCCTCGATTGTGAACCAATTTATGATACTTTGTACTAGAAATACTGTCACTCATATTCTTAACAACTTAAGAATAAAATTTCTAACAAAATATCAATGGACCTTTTTAATTACACATAAATGGATTATGTAAACAGAAAAGTGAAATTGCCTTTTATTAAAAAAAATATGTAGAAGATACATACAAAATAATATGCTCTAGGGCATATTGCTAATATATTGAACATCAACATCTCAAGTACTAAGTCATTGAAGGCATTAAATATAATATAGAACTTTTCTTTCAGCTTATAGTGTTTGATCAGTATAGCAATACCATGTTGAAGATAAAACTTTCCATTGTCATCATTTACTCCAACTGTAACCTACCATGAGTGACCTTTCAAGCCTTTAACATATAGGACTACGGTGTAAAATTTACAAACATTGAGCCTTTCAATTATATGATTTGGGATCTTCTATAAGAGGGAAAAAAGATGGATGACAAATACAATCAACATTCATTTACAAAGAGAGAGATTTCATTTTTTTTTTCATATATACAAAAAGAGAATACATTTTTAAAAGAAAATTAAACAAAAGATAATTTGGACAAAAAAAAGGATGAAGATGCCTTACAATCCTCTCAGTGTTGCGTTCGATAATGAAATAGAAACCATATTTAGCTACCACGGCACTATGTGCTTTATTGGATTTGAGATAGCATAGAACAACAATAAGGAGAGATTAGGATTTGAGATAGCATAGAACAACAATAAGGAGAGATTAGAGATGAGTTGTGTTGGCTTTCTCTCTCGAACAATAAGAGAATTACTTGATTTAAGGTGATTCAATTACCGGTCAATCGTCCCATTCAATACCCATTAATATCTAAGATTTATTGCATGGGAAACATGTCTCTCATTGTTTTATGAGAATGTAGAGAGATTTGGATATTAATGTGTTATGTTATAAGATAGGTTATGAGTATTATTATATACTATAAGTCATATAATATGGTATTTTATAAAGATAAGTTATATTATTTTAAGTTATATTATATAAATTTAAGTACAATAAATAGCATATTAAAATTGATATTAAATTTTACAATAATAAATCTTGATATTAAAGTAAATAGCATATTAAATTTGATTTTAAAATTGATAGTGGTTGTCACACCTTACCCCTCTGTAAGGTATACATGATCTCGTAGAATACCTAATGAACTATCGAACTTCACCTACTGATAACTCATTAAGTGTAACACCCCTCACCCGTCTACATTGTAGCCGAGCAAGGCGTGCCACACGGCATGCCGGAGCACCTAGTCTGTGATTATCTTATTTACTGAATACTCAATTTGATTTAGGAAACCGTTGTGTGAAATTTATATCATGATTGTTTATTATTTTATATTTTGATAAAACTGAGCATTGCAAAATTTTTAACAAAACTCTGGCAAAATGTCGTCTGTAAATTGGACAAATAGTCCTTCTGCAGCTGTTAAAAATAGTCTCAATATAGTATTCTCAAAATCACAATTTCATTCACTGTCTCAATTTCTCAGTAAAGTCAATAGACTTTCACAGTCATTAAACAGTTTCATAACACAGTCCATAATAATTCAAATATATCCATAAAATCTCCATGTTATTTAATATGTACAAAATATTATAAATTTTAGAGCTTTCATAATATTACAAAATACAGGGCCGAATTTCAAATACAATAAAAGTACAAAATACAAGATAGCCTAAGTTCTACCATGTATGCAATGCAGTGCAGATGACTCTGGACTCCTGTGCAGATCTGATGTCTCACCTGGTCGTAGGTCTGCTGGGCTCCCCAGCTGTGGCTCCAATACCTACGCGTTACAAAAGCAACGCACTAAGCAATTTTGCTTAGTCGTGCCAATTATGAAGAGAAATAAACCAAAATAAAATAAATTAATTGTTTATGATTTTCCATGCCTATAGTCTTTGCAGACTAATTCTTCAGAAATCTTTAATAAGATTGTTCATCTAAAGCTTTTCATGTTTTTATTGAGCATATTTTATTTACACTTAATTTAGTTGTACTGCATGTCAATACACTTAGTTTAACGGTCTGAATTTAATAACACTTAAATTAACTGCCTATGTAGCCTATACACTGATCAGACTGGATAAATGGATATACTAGTACTGGGTACCTAGTACCTCAGGCTATCACACCAACGTTCACAAAGTATCTCCCGGTGTGCAAACAATGTAGCTAAAAAGCCATATAATCAATCAGGCATTAAGCCGTGTATAATAACACAATCCGTATAGCCATAGGCTATTAAAATCATAGTACGGCATAATATGCCATAAAAACACAGTATGGCATAAAGCCATTTACAGAATAGCTGTCAGAATCCTATTGGCATGCCAACCTATCCAAACTAGTCAACTAGGCAAACTAGGGTACATTACAAATTAATTGTTTAATTTTTCATTTTTTTTTAGTTTACTAGTTATCGTGTAATTCACAAGTCAATGTAAATGTTTACCTTTTTAGGTAATATAGATAAGTTGATTCTAGCATCAACATGTCACAATTTGTAATTCAATATGCTGCCAATATAGTGCAATTTACCCTTTTTACAAGTTGGCATTCATTGCCAAATTACTTCAAGCATCATTGTATATAAATTTCAAATTTTCAGTTTTAGTGTGCTAGATTGGTCTAGCTTAATGTCCTATTTCTCTTAGTTTTTAGCTTATGGTCAAAGAAGCCAAATTGTAGCTCTATGTTTTATTGAACTTTTGGCACAAATTTCAGGTCATTCTGAGTTGTATAGACCATGATATGATCAATTTACTAAAGCTGAACAGATTGCATCTTTAGTGCAAAATTTGGTCAATTTTAGGTCAAATTCAGTTCTGGCAGTTTTGGTTCCCTAACTTGGGCAAGCAATTTGACTTGGTTCTGGTCATTTCTGGGCTTTGGTGTCTTCATAAGAATTGTAGCTCTATGTCTAAGCTTTCCATGGTATAAATTTCAGGTCATTTGGACCTGATTTGAGTGAGTTATGGTCATTTTAGTAACTACTGTTCATATGGTCAAATTCTGGGTTGCAATGGTTCTGGACAGTTTTGTTACCTCAACTTGTGCAAGCAATTTGACTTAGTAAATGACATTTCTGGGTTCTGTGAGTTGTAGCTCTATATCTAAGCTTTCCATGGTATAAATTTTAGGTCATTTGGACCTGTTTTGAGTGAGTTATGGCCAAAATACTGGCTACTATTCAAATGGTCAGTTTTCAGGTTTGCAAGGTTGCAAATCCGGATTTGGTCATTTCTTTAGGTCATTTCTAGGCAAAATTTTGGCATAACTTCTACATGAAAATTGGTCCATTACAAGTCTAATTTTACCCCCAATTGGTCTCATACCAATTAGGGTCACACATTTTTATTTATGGCTCAAATTATCTACTGTTTTCAACACAACATAACCTGCACATGAAATAACACTTCCAATTGTCATTCCTCCTGTTCTCAAAACTACAATTCTGAATTCATGGCACTTCTATATCATTCATCACATCTCAATTTTGTCATTTTGGGCAGAATATACCAATCCTCAATACACCAAATACAATCCTAATTCACAAAGTCAAAGTTCACATAATTTACACATGAAATCACCTAACTAATACATGAAATTCCCACAACAATTTACATACACCTACATTAATCCCTTAGTACCATAATTCATCAAATAAATTCATGAAATCAAGCACTCTTCCATGAACCACAAGGCTACCCAATTGTACATATGCTTCCATCTTCCATATACACTTCACAACTTACTTCAAAGTACCCATTTCAAGCATACACATAACACCAAACTACTAATACATGTAATAAGCCTAATCAACTTCATTATCCATTAATTACATGTAAAAACAAATTAAACTCCTCTAAAATCCATGGCTGCCAAATTCATGCTTCATCATTAATCATCAATTTCTCTCAAATTTCTTGTCAATTCAATTCACCACAACCTTAAAACAAAGTTTAATGAAGCAAGGGATGAAAAACTAGCACTAACCTTTTTTGAGCTTGACCAAAACTTCACCAAATCTCTTCCTTTTTGCTCCCTATAATCTACCCAAGAGGTGTGGACCAAGTTTAATGAAAGAAATTATAAGGATTATGGCATGAAGATGGAAGAATGGAGCTTTGCATGTGGGGCGGCTATGGTGATTTTAGGAGAGAAACAATTTCGGCAAAGTGAAGATATGAGGAAGAAGAAGGTGGAAATGGACAGAAGCTTAACATTTTATATGTATATATATATCCCACTAAGGTCCACTAATTGTCCACTAAAGGTAGATTAAGAATATTATAATTAAGCTTTTAATTATTCCCATATTTTTCCACTTAATTTCTCTTAATCATATTTTATTTTTAATCTCATTTTTCATTCAATTTTTCAAAATGTACTATCACTTATTTTTCATGGACATTTAGGTCAAAAGCCAACTCTAGGTGTCAAATGACCAAAATGCCCCTCTTCGGGTTGTTTTTCGAATTTTTCGGTGCTACCGATTTACTCCTTGTACCACCGATTTCTTTAATTTTCGTTTTTTATTTGTACTGGCTTACTAATTTTTCTTTGACATTTCCAATGTCAATTACACCTCAGTAAACCTTTAATTATGTCTCCAAAAATATTTCTCAGGGTTCCCCGCAGTCCAGGACTAGTCAACGGTCCCCGCCGTAACTTCCTGGTGCGGTCACCCATCGGTCCGGTGCCGGCTCATTTAACTTAGTTTCATTTTCTCTCTTTTATTTTTCTTTAATTTTTCTTGTATTTTCTTTTTATTTATTTCATCATTATATGTCTGTTCATTATCATTGAAGTGTAGTTCCAAACATCCTGACTTGCCCGGATTGACATTAGGTCACCGGAGCAACAGAACGTACAGACTAAGTATAGGGAGGATGTTACACTAAGTACCCTACTAGGGATTTTAAAATAATTTTCTTACTTTTTGAAGTGGTGAGCATTTTCTAATAGGTATTAAAACATTTAATTAAAGTTTGTAAACTAGTTAAAATTTTTGTCCCTTTTTATTTTTCCGCAAATTTTAGAAAAATTTCGACAGAGTGCCGTCTGTATTTTGATAAAACAGTTCTTCAAATACCTGTGAAAAGTACTTCCAATGATTTATCTCATCAACTTCATCAAATCAACCTCCATCACAACCAATTTCAACATCATTTCTCAAATTCCAAAAATTCAAATCAGTAATTTCCAATTCAAATAACATCGAAAATAATACTAAGTAATTTCATTCAAATTAAAATAAAATACTTTCATTCATACTTCATTAAAATTAAAACAAATTACATTCATCCAAAATTTACATTAGAAAAATCCAAACTAATATTATTACAAACTTTATACAACTGCTCATGACCATTTTCTACATTTACATACATTTACATACATCAACATAATTTTTACAATCAGGGTATAAAATATACCCGATAAAACTTCAGGGAATGTGGCTCCATAATCCTTAGTAACTCACTCTGCTACTCCTCTAGTCTCTATATTTGCGACAGCAATAACAGCTATCGCTGAGTACTATGACTTAGTGGTGCACAACATACTAAAATAATATTTATATAGAATTTAAATCATATTTATTCAAAAATTAAACTGAACATGAGATATAAATTCAAAACATGACTTATAAAATTTTAATCCAAACAATTTCATTTCGAAAGTTTCAAAACAAATTTCATAAACACACATAGTTATATCATGCCATTCGAAACAATAATCATCTCAATAGCCAGAGGCTTATGAGAAGTCACATCACAAGGCTAGCTAGCTCAAATATATGGGAAACCATTCTTTTTCTTCTTCTACTGGCACACACCTCAACACTTCAGCCAGATAAGGAATCAAAATTCAAAACTGATTTCCCCCACTAGTCATGCTAGTGAGGTATTCAAATATATGGTCATAACACTATGGTTTCAAAACTATCTTAACAATTTACTAAACATTTATTGCCATTTCAAATACAAATAATTAATCTTTCAACGATTTAAATCAAAAGCATAATAAACATTTCAATCTAATTGTGTCACAATTTAATATCTCAATTCATTCAAAAATAATTTATAGAAGAAAATTTACAGAAATTCTATGTTGTGCACAAACCTTATACGACTCGCCTTTTGGCCTTGACTCGATGCCTTGGGTTCATTCCCGATATTCCTTTACACTGAAACACACAGTTTCACAGTGTTTCAGCATCACAATTTATCATAACTCCAAAAATAAATTCAAATCTACTTATACCTAGCTTTAATATGCTAAACTTGACGTTCTTTAAAATTTGTATTTCGGGGTTACTATCCATGACACTATTCAAGTTAATTTGTTAACTTTCTAATGCTTAATAGGTATGGAAATTCCAATTTCACTCACATACCACATTTTGGTTACCTAATTTATTGGTTTTGGTTGTTTTCTCAAATTTTAAGTCTTTTAGGCAAAATTGCAAATTTTCAGTTTTGGTGTCCTATTTTGCACTGTTCCATTGGTCATGTTGCTGTTAGAATTTGGCTAAGTTTTCTCCATAGAAATTGTTCCTTATTGTCTTAACTTTATTTCCCTTTTTGAATCACTCCATTTGGAGTTTTTTAGCTCAAGTTATAGCTATTTGAACATAGCTGGCCGGATTGGCCTAACCCAGATTTTCTGGGGACCAACTTGGTTCTGGCAGTTTTAGGTCACTAACTTTGGGTGGCTAAATGACTTGGTTAAGGGAATAATTTAGACTTGTCTTCTTCATGAAAGTTGTAGTTCTATGTCTCAATCTACTGGTAAAATTTCAGGTCATTTGGACCTGCCTATCCCAAGTTATGGCCAAATGAATTCATTTGGTCATTTTTGTATAGGTCAGATTGCCTAATCTGGATTTGGCCAATTTGTTCACTATACTATGGTCACTTTCTGGGCATGATTCCTAGATGAAAAATGTGTCATTTTGTGTCTAGTTTCATTCCCAATTGGCCTCATACCAATTGAGTTGGTAAATTTTCAGTTTTGGTCTCTGAAAGGGACCTTGGTCATGCTGCCTGCAGAATCTCCATAACCAATCCGAATTTCCATTTGGTTCCAACACTTCTAACACACCACAATTGGTCATACATGACCATTTTTCAGCTCAAACAAGGTCAAACACACCATTTGACTAATTCTCAAAATTTTATCTCCTAAACCCTAGGTCCAAAACCCTAACTTTCATAAAATTCAAATCTAATGCATTCTAAACACCTATCCATAGTCTACATACATAATTCAACCTAAATAACCATTCAAATGCATCAAATTCACTCATTTCAAGCCCTAACCTACTGCTGGCTGAATTTCTATTTGATCCCCAAGGATAGTTTTCTTTTAATTTTAAGTATATTTCTAAGTTAATTGAACTAAGAACATAAACATTTAACTAAAATATTCAAGTTTAGATTACTAACCTTTTCTTGAATTTCCAATCTTCTATTTCTTTCACTTTCTCCTCTTCTTTCTTATTCCAAGCTTCTCACCAAGGTCTAGTTAAGGGTGTTTAGTGGATAATTTATGTAATTTTAGAGTGATGTTAAGAGTTTGAAAGCTTGAGCAAGCTTGGTTATGGAGGATTGTTGAGAGAGAGCCAGGAGAGAAGGGAGGCGGCACATATTGGAGGAAGAAGACCAAAATTTATTTATTTTTTTTGTTATTTTATGTGTTTTTAATTATTAATTAATACACAATTATCCTATAATTTTCAATTTGTTTAATCATTAGGTTTATTGCATCATGCATGATGTCATGCATGATGTAATAAACTTTATCAACTTTTTCTTTTTCTTTTTTTTTTATTTATTTTTCTTTAGTTCTTTAATTTAATTCTTGATCCCGAAATTTTCTTTTCTTCGATTTTATTGGACAGTTAGGTCAGGAGTCAGCTTTAGGGGTGAATTGACCAAATTACCCCTCGCTGGTTCAATCCGATTTGCTAGTTATTTGATATTTTTTCCAGATCCCTGACCTAATTATTTGACCTGCTTAACAATTCTTTTTTATGATTTTCTCTTTTTCACTGTGTCTGCAATGGTCCTAAGGACCACAGCGTCACATTTTACGGTTCAAAATTCGAGTTTAAATCAACCTCGCAGTCCTTCCCGAGAAGGTCACCTATCGCTGTGACTCTCGACTCATTTAACCTCTTATGTTCTGCTTTTCTTATTTATACTTAACTAATTGACAATTACTAGTTATTTGTGTTCAGGGCTTATTTAGTTGCCTTAGACATGGTCCTAATCCCCTTAATTATCCGGACCGACACCGGTCACCGGAATAGTGAAATAGACCAGGTTATGCAAATAGGGGTGTTACAGTGGTGGTAGAATGATAGTGGTGGCAATGATGGATTAATGGTGGAGTGATGGCCAAAGTAGATAGATGTATATTTTTCTACTATATAAAATCTTGAAAGATGATACAAATTTTATTAAACTAAATAGCATATTAAAATTGATTTTAAAATTGGAAGTGACGGTGGTGTGATAATGGTGGTGGTGGTGGAGTGATGGGGTGTATATGGAGAGATAGTGGTGGATTGTGATTAGTGGCAGTAGTGACAGTGGTGGTATAGTGGTCATGGTGTATATGGAGTGATAATGGTTGATGAATTAATGGTGGAGTGATGGCCAAAGTAGATAAACGTATATTTTTCTACTGTGTAAAATCTTGAAATATGATATAAATTTGAAATATAAATTTTAGTAAACTAAATAGCATATTAAAATTGATTTTAAAATTGGTAGCGACGGTGGTGTGATAATGGTGGTGGTGGTGGTGGTGTGATGGGGTGTATATGGAGTGATAGTGATGGTGGTGGATTGAAAGTGGTGGTGGAGTGATAGTGGCAATGAAGTGATGGCAGTGGTGCAGTGATAGTGGCAGTAGAGTTATAATGGTGGTGGAGTGATAATGGTGGTCAATTTATTTAATTATTTAACATTTTATTTTTTATTTACAAAATGATTCATTTCTATATTTTATAAAAAAAATCGTTAATTAAATATGATATTGTTTTTGTCAATTTTTTTGTGTGAATTAAATTATTAAAATTCAATCTTTATATATATATATAATCATCTCCACCACCATCACTCCCCTATCACTATCACTCCACTACCACCACTTCACCACCACCACTCCACTGCCACTCTACTACCACCATTTCACCACCACCCATTATAATCCACCACCACTATTAATCTACCACCATCACTTCGCTGCCACCATCATTCCACCACCACCACTACACCATCAATCCACCACCACAACTATACTTTAATACCAAGATTTACTAATATAAAATTTACTATCAATTTTAATATGTTTTTTACTTAAATTATCATTTCAAAACTATACAGTCAAATTTATATCATATTTTAAGATTTTATATAGTCAAACAATATATATCTAACTCCTTTGATCATCACTCTACCACCACTGCTACCGCCACCATCACTGCCGCCACTAGTATCAATTTTAATGTGCTATTTACTTTAATATCAAGATTTATTATATTTCAAATATATATACACCACCACTACCATCATTCCACCCCTACCACCACTATACTTTAATATCAAGATTTTTTATTGTAAAATTTAATAGTAATTTTAATATGTTATTTATTTTATTTAAATTTACATTTTAAATTTATATATAAGTAATTTTTTTTTCAAGCATAATAACAACATTTAATTAAAAAAAAACATAATAAAGGCATAATCGAGTAGAGTAGGCAGATTTATATAGTACTGGTCTGATCCGAATCCAACACAGTTTTTTTTAAGAGACCTAACTCATATTAATTTTTAAAAAAAAAAATGTTTTTGCAGCCAACAATGAGTTAGCGTGAGCCATCAAAAGGAATATTGGAGACTGGATATTCAATTCAAAGGGAATATTAGTACCACTACATATTTCCAATGGAATTGTATGACATATCTCTTCCAACAATAGCTAGCATAGAGCTATCAAAAATGATTACCATCTCCATTTTTCAATGGCATGCTTATCCCTTTCCCATGCTTATCATTCAAGTACCATTCTAAAATACATTTGATTCACATACCAATATGTAGTTGTTAACTGATAAATGGGTATCATACCATCCTCTCTCAAATATTTTTTCTTATCAAGCAAAGTAATAATGTCAGAAGTATGTGAGTTTAATATAACTAAAGACGTAACCGATTTCCATCCATGGTAACTGAAACCTTTATCTGTCATCTGTTATGTATGACTCACTCACTTCTTTCAAATCTGAGTTCTTTTATGTTTATGTGCTTCAAAGTTAATTCTGTCAAGGTTTTTAAGAGAAATAACCGACCAATTTCAAGTGACTTTTCATTTTTGCACGGCATCAAATGAAACCTAACATGTATGTGCTAGTTAAAGTAAGGCTATCTACAATGGACAAGGGATTATCAAAATTCATGGATTGCCACAAAATGGGACTAAACTACAAATTCATTTTCACTTTTAATCCTCCAGATGAATTTAAAGTGGTCATACTCAGTTCTCAAGGTTGAGAGATATTTACTTTCGTAAGATGATGCTAAAGCAAAATGTAGGGATGATCAATGTTGATCAATAAATAACGCATGCAAATCTAAGTACATATGTGTAATTTCAAATTTTTTTTTTTTAGCAAATTATATATTGTTCATGAGAATGAATTGTTACATGATTATTTAAATTATTTGTATTGCCATGTAGCTCATTTGGTGACACACAACTAAAGCAATTCTTCTCATTGTCATTTAAATTTGTTTGCAAGAATTATGATTAGAAATATAAAGTGGTATGCTTTTTTGTCATTCGTAGCACATTAATTTTCTACTTATACTATACAACTGGTGTTTTTTTGTACTTTTAATGGTGGCATTAAGAAATTCCTGCACATGAAACTGTATTGTTTATTGAAAGAGAGAGAACTATGATCACTACGAGGAAGTTACCTAAACCTGAATGAAGATTAGATAAATCCATGCTATTTAAACATTTGCATGTTTGTGTAGAGGAGACGTCTAGACATGGATAGCAGCCAAAACTGATAGTAAGAATTACAAATGGATGGGTTCTATTTGTAAGGTTCTATGGACTAGAGAAAGGTGATGAGTGCACCTTTATCCAATCACTTATGGATAGATCAAGCTTTTTCATTTTTGTCACTCACATGGGTTATGAAATTTATATTGTTATTACGCTCAACTTTCAGTCGTTCATTGATGGATGTTGTTTCAAAACTTCCATTGATATCTAGTTTAAATGATTTTTTGTTTGTCTTGTTTTTTAGCACTTTAAATGTTTTGTGTTGTTAAAAACAATGAAAAAACCTTTACTTTTGTTGATGGTGATAAATCCAAAATCAATAGTTTCTAACTAGGATCCCATTTTTGCCTCAGCTATGGAGACCTACAAAACCAATGATAAATGGGTCAGAGGTCCACTAAGAATGCCCCCCAGTCAGAACCCTCCAATGCTTAAGTTAGAAAGGGGATATTAGTTCAAGAAATAGAGTAACCATGAAATTGGTGCAGAGAGATAAAGAGATAAGAGGAGATAAATGTAAGAAATGAGTAATAAAAGGATGCCTGAGTAATATCTCTCATACTTGTTTTATATAAGATACTTTTCCAATAGAAGTGTGCCACCTATCCTTGCAAGTGGTAAAGTATGAGTTGCTAGGTATACGCATTTTATTTTTATCAAGCAAGACTCTAGATACATGCACTTACTTTATCAAGTGGAACTGCATGTGACACCCTCACTATAGTAATTCTGTACATTCTACTGTTTTGGTAATCGGTGTCAGTCCAAACAGCTAGAACATCTGGAAAAACATTTAGACTAAAGTGAGGAGCCATAATTAACTCAAATATTAATAAGAAAAATTTAGGAGAAATTTTAGAAATAAAATACAACTAAGTTAAATGAGCCGATGCCCTAGCGATGGGTAACCCAGTGGAAAGTTACTGTTTTCACAGCTAGAAGCCCTAAACCCAGGGGAAAATTCAAAGAAATAATTTTTGGGACTCTAGAGAAGAGTCATTGAGGTTTCTATGGCATTAGAATGCCAAGAAAATACTTAGAAAATTTTTGAGATCGGTACAGACGATTTTGGCTCGATAAGCCAAACGGAGGGCATTTTGGTCATTTCGTCTTCAAAGATGATTTTTGGCTGACTTTTCCAGTTAATTAAATAATTATTATGACATAAAATGTGAATTAATATTGATAAAAATTTAATTAAAAATAAGTAAAAGATGGAAGAAAGAAAAAGAAATCAAATGAAATTAAACTTAAATATTGCATAAGCATGAGGTAATTAAATAGCTCTCCACCAGCAAACTCATTAAAATGGGATAAATGAGACAAAAATGAACAAAATAAATCTGCTCTCTTACCCATCTCTTCCTTGGCGGAACCACACACCAAAGAGACTCCACCATTGTTATCCCAACCAAGCTTTCTTCCCACTTTGTACCATAAAATCCATTGCTCCTTTCATTAAAAACACTCCTTGCATCTTGGGCAAACTTGGGGCAGCAAAAAGAAGAGGAAGGAAAGAGGTTTTACAAGCTTGGAAATTGACTCAAGCAAGGTTAGTGCCAAATTCTTCCATTCTTCTTCTAAATTCTTGTTTAGGTACTTGATTTAAGCTAGAAATTGCAAGAAAATGAACTAAAATCTTCATGTATGTGTAATCCTAAATTCAGCCAGCCTTGGTGCATGGTTGGGCTGATGTGTTTGATAGGCTTAAACGTGTTATAGATGATGGAGATTGCACATAAATGAGTTAGAATGGAAGAATTAAATCAATAACATGTGACATGTGCAATTGAGAATTTGTGGTTAGGGTTTTGAACTCAAAATTTGAGGGTTTATGTAATTAATGAGGGATTGATGTTTTAATAGTCAATTAGTGACCATTTGGTTGTGTATGATAAGGATTTGAAGTGAATTATAGCTTTGGATTTGAGGTTGGGTGTGCTGCCTTGAGTGCCCTGCAGGTTTAGATGTGAGTCCACCATGTTTGGGCAGCTATAACTTGGGTTGTGTAGGTTTAATTGGTGCAAGGCTAATTGAAAATGAAATTAGACACATAATGGCACAATTTTGGTGAAGGAACTCTGTCCAAAAACTAAATATAGGATGCCCTAAAAATTGACCAAATCTAGGTGACTTACATTCTGCCTGGGCAAAATGACCAAATGAACAGTGTTCATTCATTTGGTCATAACTCAGCATAGAAAGGTCCAACTGATCTATATTTTATACTGATAGAAAGATGAGACATAGCCCTACAACTTTCATGAAGAAAACAAATCCAAATTTTGACCATAACATGTCCAAAAACTCACCTACAATCAATGTATAAAAACTGCAGAATTGATTCTGCCCAGAAATTTTGGAAAAATTACATTCCGGCCAGTTATGGTATTTAGGCCATAATTTGAGCTAAAAAACTCCAAATGGAATGATTTAAAAAGTGAAATGTAACTAGACACAATAAAGAACAGCTTTGATTAAGAACACTTGGCCAAATTCTCACTATAGAATGACCTAATGGAACAGTAAACACTAGCACCCAAAAACTGAAATTTTGATTTATTCTCCATTGGTTAGGAGTATGGATTGGCAACTAATGCCAACACTTTTGGGAACCAAAATGTGGTAAATTCATGTGATTAGGACTTATGTAACTATTATCCATTGGAAAGTTAATAATTTGACCTAAATAGTAAAATGAATAGTAGCCTTACATGTAAAACATGAAAATTCAATCACTAACTTTGTCATGTGTCCTAGTACACCTAGTAAGATTAGTTTGGATAGTTTGGCATGCTAATAGGGTTCAGTTAGCAGTACTGCACATGGCATTATGCCATTCTGTGATTTTATGGCTTTTAGCCATTTTGATATTATGGTGATACTTGGCCTTGTGCCTAATAATTATTACAGCTTATTAGCTGTTCTGTTGTACACCGAGAGATACATATATGACTGATGGTGTAACGGCTTGAGGTACTTGGTATCTAGTGTCAGTTTATCCATTTATCCAGTCCAGTCATCCAGTATAGGTTACTTGGGCAACCAAAAATGGAAGTTGATAAATTTAATGAAATAATGGATATAACAAGTACCAAATAAATAAGACTACAAATAATTACCAAAAATTTGTCTGTATGAGACATCAATATACACGCTGCATATTTATTTTCTTTTAGTTTTTTTTATTTTATTATTGGCACCACTAAGCATTATTGCTTAGCGCGTTGCTTTTTGCCACACGTAGGTACTGGAGATACGAAGCGCGATCCCAATAAACCCCAGTCAGGGTGAGAGTCAAATCTGCTAGTGTCCTGTGTCACCTCTCAACTACAGTGCATTGGTAGGATGCTAAGCTACATTTTGTATTTTGTGTTTTGTATTTTTATAAATTTTGTAATTAAACTTTTATTTTGTCATGTATATTGAAACTTATGTGATTATGTATTAATGAAATTATCTGTAAATGGTGTTCATAAATGAAAGTTGAGTATTTATTTATGATTTGAGTATAAATATGATGTGAATTGAATGATTGGAAAGTTTTGAGAAATTGATGAGAAATTGTTGAAAATTGATGTGATAATTGGGAGTTGTGGAATAGAATGATTATTGGAAGTGTTTTTCACAAGTTCCGAAGAACTGTTTTCTCCATTTTTAGCCGATACTCTGCTGGATTTTCTATAAAATTTTCGGAACCTCAAATGAATTTATAATTTCAATAAATGACTTAAATGAGTCAAATTTCACAAATTGCACTTCATAACCATGAAGAAATAAATTAAGGAATGATAGAAATAATTGAGATAAAATATGGTATTTCAGTACACTGTGTGGCATATCTTGCTCAGCTACACTGTATACGGGTAAGGGGTGTCACACTCTATTTGTATCTACTTGTAGTATGGGTTATCATTACTAATAGGTCCTAGTAAAAGTGCAAGTCAAACATCATGGCCATGAGAGGTGGGGTATTATTTTAACTAATTATTTTATATTATATCAGATGGATTAGCTTATGTTGATGAAATTTGATGATTCAATTTATATGCTAATGAAGTATAAATGTTAAGGAAAATAACTGAGTGCTTGAAACCATGGCTGTGATTATGTATAAAATTACTGAGTGCTTGAAATAATAATTGATGACAAGATCAAAGATGCTTAAAGGATTATTTTTACAAGAGTTTTATTAGCCAAATTATAAAATAGAAGTGAAACCATTGAAGATGCTCAAGTTGTTAGATTGCAGCTCAGTAAGTTGATATTAAACTAATATAATACTATTCTTTTTTATAAGTTACAACTGCAGCTCCAATTATTTCTTTAGTTGTAATACAACTTGAAAAAGTGCAATTAAACTCATATAATACCATTCTAATTTCTCAACCAATTCAATTTTATCAGCCTGGTACTATGATGGGTTTGTCAATGCCTGCTACTATGATGGGTTGGTACAGCTCCACTGACATTCGAATTAACTATAGCATCAGTACCATTACCCCATGTTTGGCTATCATGCGACCCAACCTTTACATGTAAAAGACATAATTTACATAACATATCAAAAATATTGAAAAAAAAAATATAGTTCTAAAAATGAATATTCTTTTTTTTTAAATAAAAAAAACTACTTAGCAATATTTGAATTAATGTTGTTTCTAGGTTGACCTCTATGTCTACCTCTTCCACTGTTTCTATTCCTACTAGAATTGGCACGTTGATTGACCACCCTTACTGATCTCTGCTTATTTATCCATGGTTGTCCACGACTGTAAGTCACATGTGGATTAAGAACAACTCTTTCATTTTCTTTATTTTCTTTAGAATTGTTAGTGTCAATAGTAACCTATGCATTACTGGTAGGAGCAACCATCCCATCATTCTAGCTCAATAAATATCACTTCAATTCAGTCAGTTGTTATTTCATAAATTTGATCGTGTTGTCATCATAAGGCAAATTTGATGCTTCTTGAAATAACCTCTCCATTTCCCTGTATTTCTCAAACTCATTTATCATAAGTGAGTACCCTCTTTCTAAAAAACTTTTTGTTGTGGACATGATTAACATCTTTTCTCCATCGCCTAAACAAATATCATTTAATGATGACGTTTATGTCTTTGAGTGACATCAACCTCAAGATATGGTAGCACAGTGTTCCTTTTGATTCTAAGTTCTTGCAATTGCAGCTAAAATATTAGCCATTTCTCTTGCACTCTACATCATAAACAAATTCCTTACAATACCAGTTGTTGACTAGGGATTCTCCATAATTTTATGTCTATCAATTCTTAGTTCATTATCTACTTCACTTTCCTCTTCAGTTGGCTAAATGACATGGCAATACCACATTCGTTTAATCTCCTCTTGAACTAGATTGAGTATCGAATTAGTAAATGCCTTTTAAAACTGTTCTTCCCGTTCAAAATCAGATATGCAATTTATAACAATGTTTTTTTATTTGAAATCAGTAAAGAACTCATCAATCTTCTCACACATAACTATCTCATACTACTCCACAAATTGTTTGAGTGTGCTCATTGAGTTGACATACCCATCAAAATATGCATACATGCTCTGACTCCTTTGTGTAGAAACCATTCCAACCCAAAATGTGTGATTGAGATAAATTGGAAACCAGTACTCCTTATCAATACACAATTTAGAAAGCCATTCAATTTTTTCCAACCCATTCTTCACCATAAACTCATTCCAATTTCTCTCAAACATCTTAATGGCTAAGCTATCATATATTACTGCTTTAAACTCAAGGCATGCACTCTCATATTCAATAAAACCCCTAAACTTCTTAAGTATTTTGCATAATATATGCCACAAGCAAAATCTGTGTCTAGTTTTAAGTGTTATCTGCCTAATGGTTTTCCTCATGCCCTCACATTGATATGTAAGAATAGCATTAGGATGAATGTCTCCCATTGCTTCAAGCCACGTCATGACCAACCACTTAAAAGTGTTTGCATCCTCACATGAGATTAAGGTGCATCCTAATAGAATAGATTGCCTATGATGATTTACTCCAATAATGGTGGCAAATGGCAACTTGTATCGATTAACAAGGTAAGTAGTATCAAAACTGACAACATCATTGAATTCCTTGTAAGCAGCTCGACTATGAGGATGAACCTATAGAACATTTAAAAGCCTGCAATCATCATCAAAATCAAAGGAATAGAAAAACTTAGGATATTTTTGTTGCATTCTTATGAATAACTTGCATATAGCCTCAGCTTCGCCATTGCCAAGTCGTAGCCTCCTCCTTCGCTCAATGAAGTTGTGACAATCCTTTGATAAGCAGCTTAAATTTTCTAGCCCACCTGCTTGAACTTCAAGCAACCTAATGCTCTTCCCAGCCTTATGCCAACAATAGTGTTTGCCTCTAATCTCCTTTTCATATCCATATTCAATGACCTATGAGCAACCATGAATCTCGACATAAAAGGTTCCAATTCATGATTGTGACTTGAAATCATTTTTGAAATCTACCACATTCCATTTTCTCTTAGGATTGCATTAATCTTTACGGTACAATTTATCCTCTTTGATGATTTCATAGCAATTTTTTTCCTTCTTTTATCACAACTGATTGTTGATATTTACGAGATCCATCTCGTATTTAATTGTTATATCTTTTGAAAATACTAAAACCTTTCAATCTATCATGTTCTTTTATAGAAGCTGTTTGACACAAGGAAATAACATCCCTATCAGAGGCCCTCTTTAACAACATCAATGTTTGTTATTGCTTCAAGGCCTCCTTCATTCATATAATAATGCTTATTCAACTTCCTCCACTTCTTCAATAAACAAACTATCATCTTTGTTAAAATCAAATATCTTATCAAACAATCTACAGTATGACCTTCCTTCATTTAACTTGGCCATTGTCAAATTGGAAAAATAAACAATGAATCAACTTAGAAGGAACAAATAGAGAATGAAACCACTATAAGGTAGGAAATATAGAGACTAATTTAGCTTTATTCTCTATAATCTAATCCCTTAATTTAGTGTTATATGTTATCTCATCAATGTTGCTTGCATAACTTTTTTGTGCATGCTTTAATGCAATGGTTTAAGTCCTCGAATCATCAACTCTTGAATGGTGTGAATGGCTGCAATCAACAGTAGCTTGTTGCATGTGTGGTTTGTTTTGCATGTAGCCATGAAATGAGCTACCTCCAACTCCAAGCCTTCAAGCCATAATTAGCCTCTAATAAGTTGTGTCCTCGCTTTTTTATAAGGGCATAGCAATAAAATTACAAGTAATTAATACAATTGAGCTAGTTCAATTTGAGCTATTTAGCAGTGCTCTTCATTTTTAAGTTACCAAATTTCCTTGCATGCCATATTCCTATGTTCAATTGCATGCTTTAGTGTCATTTAAGCAATAAGTAAACATTCAATGAAAGAGGATGAGAAAAGAGATACGTAATTAACCTAAAATTAAATAAAGGAGGGAGGAGAAAAGAATTAAATTTCCCTAAAAAAATTAAAAAGTTCTTTGAAAAAATGAAAACAAAATTACAAGGCCTTTTTGGGCAATTACCTCATGCAAGGGGCCTTGGAGTTCCTCTCCTTAGCTTTTAAGCTTCTTGGGCTCATTAGGCTCTATGGTTTGGTTTTACTCCTTTAGGCCTCCATTCTTCCATCCGAAATTCAAGTGATTAAAAAAGGAAGATATAAAAATAAAGTAAAAGAAATATATAAAGTAAATTACAAAAACAAGGCATAACTAAAACACATAAAACCCTAAGATGGTCTTATTTGAAAGCTAAGCCTAACATTCGAGATTTTGTTCCCAAAAAATGCCAATTTGTACACTAAAACACGTCTCTAAGCCCATCCACTCAAGGAAAAAAAAAACACATTAGTAGAGGATAAAATAAATAAACATTAAAATCATAAAAGAGTACATCAATGATACACTTGTATTATATAGGCATTTTAAGATACTTTTTGTTGCATTTCACTTGCATTTTGTTAGTTAATGTAACACCCCGAACCTCCGAGTTATGAATAGTACCATTTTTTGTTCGTGACTAATACTATTCAAAGACACCTTGAGGACCAAAAATAAATAGAAAATTAACTGAGATAGACACAATAAAAATTCTAGTGAACAAAAAAGCTAAGGACTCATCAGGTATTATAAAAAGAAGGATTATGACCCGATGAGGGGCATTTTGGTCAATTCACCTCAAGAGTTGACTTTTGATCAAAATGTCAATTAAATTAAATGAAATTAATGAATTGAATTATGGGGTAAAAATTGAAGAAAAATTCAAGTAAAAAAAAAATATGTAAGGGAAAATTTAAGAAATGAAAACTTAAACTTTCATTTCCATTATGACAAAATTAAAATGAAAGACTTATGGGCTTTTGATAGTTAAATTTAATTATTTAATTAAAAGAAAAAAATTAAGTGTAAATGTAAAAAAAAAAAAAGGAATAAAAATTTAAGTTTAATTATCCTTATGACACAATTAAAATTTGTAATTTTAATAAGCTAATTTTGGGGATAAATATATACATATATATATATATATATATATATAAGAAGACAAATGTCTTCTTCATTTCTTTTTTTTCATAAGAGGCCACCACCCTCTCCTCTCTCTTCCTCTCTCTCTCTCTCTTTTTTTCTCTTTTTCTTCCACTTCTTCCCCTCATTGATTTCCCCTCCCAAGTTTTAATTCCCTTAAATTTCCTTCATAAATTCCATAGCCCACTAAAAGAAAACATCAAAGAGATCTTTGATTGAGAGATTAAAAGCAAGGAGAACAAGAATTGGAAGAAAAGTGAAGTTGGAAAGAAATCAACGCGAGGTAATTTTCTTTTCATGTTAGATTAGTTGTATAAGCTTGGAATGAAGTTAATTTATGATGAAATTTCATAAGAAAATGAAAGAAAACATATATGGAACCTAAACTAGGGTTGTGGCCAAATAGGAGAAAAATTAGGGTTTTGAACATTAGGGTTTAGAGACCAAAAATGTGAAGAAGTGCTAAATGATGTCTTTGACATAGTTTAAGGAAATAAATGGCCATTTGTGACCTAATTAAGTGTGTTAGAAGTGTTTGAATCAAAGCCAAATTCGGATTGGGTATGAAGCATGACCAAAAGTCAACATTGAGGAACCAAAAATGAAATTTTACAAGTCCAATTGGTATGGGACCAATTGGGACTGAAAATAGGCACTAAATGACACAATTTTCATTTAGGAAGGATGCCCAAAAAGTGACCAAAACCTAGTGAACAAACTGACCAAACTTGAAAAACTGTAGTATGAACAGTACACATGAACAGTAATCGTGTTTGGGTCATAACTCGAGCTAGGCAGGTCAAAATGACCTGAAATGTTACCAGTAGTTAGATGAGATATAGACCTAAAACTTTCATGAAGAACAAAAATCCAAATTATTCCATTAACCCAATCAAATTATTGAGCAAAGTTGAGTTACTGAATCTGCAAAACTGCAGAATTGCTATATGAGCAGTAAAGTTTCAATGGCTATAACTCTCTCTAGAAAACTCCAATTTAGGCGATTCTTAAACCGATGGAAACCTAAGACATATTAGAACATTTCATATGAAGAAAATTAGACCAAATTATAGACTTAACTTGGTCAAATTGCTGAACGAAGTTGGATCGATAAATCTGCCAGAACAAAATCTTTAGCATGAACAATGACGTGAACAGTAATGGTGTTTTGGGCATAACTTGAGCTATACAGCTCTGAATTAGGTGATTCAAAAAGGAAAATAAATTTAAGACCTAAATGAACAATTTTCATGAAGAACATCTCACCAAATTATGATCGAAACTAGGTAAAAATTGGGTTCAAAGATTGGGGCACTAAGCTGTCCCAAAACCAAAATATTATAAAATTTTCAAAGCTAACTTGGGATGCATTAGACATGCATATAATCAGTTCTTGGCAGCAATTGAGATTGGTATTGAGGTATTATATTTGTGTATTTTCAGTAGAAAAAGAAGTTGGAACGGACAAGGAGAAGTAGGTAACAAAGAAGGAGAATTATTGAAGGTTTGTGCACAACCAACATTTTCTTCGTTTTTAAACTTGTAAATTGCTTGGAATGTGTTAAATTGAATGAGTTTGCTTTGAACAAGTTTACTTTGACTGAAATATGGTTTTTCTCTTGCATTTAAGAAATTTAGGTGTTGCCACCTTTATTTGGATATTATGATGCATTTAAATGTGTTTATTGGTTTATAAATGTGATTGTTGAATGGAAAATTTTAAAAATTGTTTTGAAACCACAGTTAGCATGATAGTCCCTTTCGGAACTCCCCAGTAGTAATGGCTACTTGGGGTTTTATAATTGATATTGATTATGTCTCCCATTAATAACGGTTAGTGGGGTAAGACTACATGAGTACTCATTAGCTAGCTAGCCCATCCCTCATTAATAATGGTTAGTGAGGTTGAGATTGCTTTGTCGTGGTGTACAACACGGCACTGATCGTGAAATTTTGTGTCATGGCCTAAACTGTGTGTTGATGTTGGCAACACTAATGCTTTGTGAATTGTGATTTATGAAATGTGATTTCTCATTTGAAATGTTATTCCAATAAATGGTTCTTATGAACTTAGAACTATTGTGATGTTTTCATGCTTAAGAAGGATGTGATTTGTTGTGCTTTGACAAATTGTGTTTTTACCTTAAGTTTTGAAATTTTAGTTGTGCACCACTGAGTAATATACTCAGCGATAGCTTCTTTATGCTGTCTCAGGAAAAGAAAAGGAGAAGGCTGCTGAGTGAGAGACTTGGAAGCAACATTTTGGTTTTGATTGTGGGTATATATAGTAGGTATACCTCTGTAATTTCCTTTTGATGTATTTTGTACCTGTATGTATGGATGTACGGACATTGAGCAGTTTGTATTTAAAAGCACTGCATTGCTATCACATTTTGAGTTTGTAACTATTTTCTATTTCACTTTGAGACTTATGAAAATGTAACTTTTGCAATATTTATTCTATTACTATTTCCAATGAATGTTTACATAGAATTTTAACTATTCTCATGCAATTTTCCGCAACAGAATTGATAAGACAAAAAGCTATGAATTGTTTTAAAATCCCTTGTAGCATAACTAATGGGTTATCGGTAGGTGTAGTTCGGTAATTCATTAGGTATGCTACAGGAACATGTCATGCCTTACCAAGGATAAGGTGTGACAAGTTTTTGTGGTATCAGAGCTTTGGTTTTTATACAAGTTTTGAAATTGCATGTTTGAAAATTTTTTATAAGTACAACTGCTCAATTGTCATTATTGATACATATAGTGCATTACATCATAAATATGGACTAATTGAGGGAAATCTCCTTGTGTGTGTTGCTCAGGGAGTAGAATTCCTTGTGATTCAATATGGAAGAGGGGGATCACATAGTAGAGCAATCAGTAGCAGCTGAGGTACAAGGGGAAGCCCCAGCTCCTTAGAATGCCAGTGGATCGGCTGCACCCATCCCACCCATGCAGTTTCCTGCTCAATTCGCTCAACAGATGGCTGCACTATTTTAGCAAATGGCTGCCAATATACCAGTCCAAGCTCCTATGCAAGCACCTCCAGTGCAACCACCATCCCCAGCCAGACAATATGACAAGTTAATGAAGTATGGGGCAACAGAGTTCAAGGGTACAGTGGACCCATTGGAAGCTAAGCAATGGTTAGAACGGATGGAGAGGGTCTTCAAGAAATTGCGCTGCATAGATGAGTTGAAGTTTAAATATTCAATTTCCTTGCTGCATGGAGATGCATATGAGTGGTGGAAGACCATTCCCCACAGTTTGGCTGAGCCGCCAGTGTTGATATGGGATGACTTTCTAAGGGAGATTAGACAGAAGTATGCTCCTAATACCTATGTGGATATGAAGCTACAGGAGTTTCTCAGTTTGAAGCAAGGGAACAAGACTGTAGCCGAGCATGAGAAAGACTTTTCTCGCCTCAGCCACTATGCTGGAAGCCTACTCACTACCAGTAGAGACAGATGCAAACGGTTTGAGGCCGGTTTGAGGCCTAGTTTGAGATTGCAAGTGGTTGGGTTTCGACATGATAACTTCTCTGGGTTGATATCACAGGCCCTTGAATTGGAAAGGATAGAACTGGAAGGGGCATCTGAGAAGGTAACCACTGAAAAAGAGAAGAGTAGTAAGCCTACAGGTCAAAGTCCAAGTAACAATTCGGGTAAGAGGAAGACCTTTGGGGGACCGAGTAACAAAGGATCTAGTAGGGGAAGATTCTCAGGGCAGAGGCCACCTAGATTCGGACAGCAGACATCTAGGGGTTCCTTTCCTACCCATGCTTGTGAGACTTGTGGCAGGACTCATGGAGGAGTATGTTATAAGGCCATAGGAGCCTGTTACAACTGTGGTGGAAGTGGGCATTTTGCTCGAGATTACACTAGTGCCAGCAGATCTGGGCCTCCTACTACCACTAAGAGATCTGTTCAAGGTTCTGCTTCCAGAGGACAACAAACAACTAATAAAAGCAGAGGCAGGGGTAGAGGTAACACTTCTAGCAGCCAGGGCACAGTGAGCCAACCAGAGCAGAGTGGTGCACCAGTCAGGGTGTACACCATGTGCCAGAAGGATGAAGCTGAGACATCAGATGTTGTGGCTGGTACTTGCTCCATTTTTGATAGAGATGTATATGTGCTGTTTGACCCTGGTTCTACACATTCTTATGCTAGTGCCAGTATTGCATGCTCTGTTGCTATTCCTTGTGTGAAATTGGATTATGATGTGCTAGTGATTAGTCCTTTAGGACAAGAGGTTAGGGTGAACAAATTATATAAGGATTGTCCTTTGGTGATCCAAGGACATACATTATTGTCAGACTTAATTGACATGCCCTTCTGAGATTATGATATCATCTTGGGCATGGATTGGTTAGCCAGGCATCATGCCATGATCGATCAGATCAAGATCCACTTTTGGTCTTCCCGAGTATGCAAATGTAGTGATACACAGGGAGAGGCAGTTATTGCCATCCAACATCATTTCAGCTGCACTTGCTAGAAAGATGATTAGAAAGGGATGTGAAGCTTATCTAGCTCATGTGATAGACACCCAGGTAAGGAGTCCAGATCTTAAAGATATTCCTATAGTATGGGATTTTCCAGATGTCTTTCGGGAAGAATTACCGGGATTGCCTTCGGAAAGAGAGGTGCAGTTTGAAATTGAGACTATGCCTAGTGTGGAGCCAATCTCTATCACTCCTTATAGGATGGCACCTGCTGAGTTGAAAGAGTTGAAGTTACAATTACAGGAATTGTTAGATAAGGGTTTCATCCGCCCTAGCGTGTCACTTTGGGGAGCACCAGTATTATTTGTGAAGAAGAAGGATGGCACTCTCTGCCTATGCATAGATTACAGACAGTTGAATAAGGTGATCATAAAGAATAGATATCCTCTGCCACGGATCGATGATTTGTTTGATCAGTTGAAGGATGCAACTGTATTCTCCAAAATTGACTTGAGATTGGGCTATTACCAGTTGAGGGTGCAGGAGCAAAGTATTCCTAAAACTACCTTTAGGACTCAGTATGGCCACTATGAGTTCTTGGTAATGCCATTCGGGTTGACTAATGCTCCAACTGCTTTTATGGGCCTAATGAACACTATCTTCAAGCCATATTTAGACCAGTTTGTTGTGGTGTTCATTGATGATATTTTGGTGTACTCAAAGAATGCATAGGAACACGATAAACACTTGAGGATAGTATTGCAGACTTTGAGGGAGAAGTAGTTGTATGCCAAACTGTCGAAATGTGAGTTTTGGCTAAAGGAGATTTCATTTTTGGGGCATAGTGTATCTGCAGAAGGTATCCAGGTAGATCCTAGCAAAGTAGAAGCCATTCTTAATTGGAAGCCACCTAGAAATGTCACAGAAGTTTGGAGTTTCCTTGGTTTAGCTGGGTATTATCGAAGGTTTGTGAAGGGATTCTCCATGCTAGCATCTCCACTGACCAAGCTACTTAGGAAGGATGTAAAATTTCAGTGGATTAATTGGTGCCAGGAAAGTTTTGATGAGTTAAAAAGGCGTTTAACTGAAGCTCCCGTCTTAACCTTGCCCACTTTGGGTAAGGAGTATATCATATATAGTGATGCTTCTCATAACGGATTAGGTTGTGTGTTGATGCAAGATAGAAACGTCATTGCCTATGCTTCACGCTAGCTTAAACCTCATGAGAGGAATTATCCCACGCATGACATGGAGCTGGCAGCCATTGTCTTTGCTTTGAAGATCTGGAGACATTACCTGTATGGGGAGAGATGTTATATATACACAGATCATAAAAGTTTGAAGTACTTGGGCACACAGAAGGAGTTAAATTTGAGGCAGAGGAGATGGTTAGAGCTGATAAAAGATTATGATTGTTTGATAGACTATCAGCCTGGAAAGGCAAATGTTGTAGCTGATACTTTAAGTCGCAAGACTATGGCTGGTTTGAGGGTTTCTCCTTTGTCCATGGTGCATGAATTAAGGGCATTGCATGCTAATTTGGAGATTAATGAAGATGGGCAGATGGTAGCTACTTGGCAAGTGAAGCCAATGCTGGCAGAACAAATTAAAGCAGTTGCACAGAAGGATGATAAGTATGTGAAGTTGATGGAAGAGGCTCGGGATGGCAAGAAAACAGAATTATCAGTAAATGATGAGGGCTTTTTGTTATATAAGGGCAGAATGTGCATTCCTGAGAATGTTGAACTGAGGCTGACCATTTTAAAGGAAGCACATAATTCACCTATTGCAAATGCACCCTGGTGGAACCAAAATGTATAGAAGTGTGAGAGCACTATTGGTGGAGAGGAATGAAGAAAGACATTGCAGAATATGTTGCCAAATGCCTAACTTGTCAGCAAGTAAAGGCAGAACACCAAGTGCCTGCAGGGTTGCTATAGCCATTACCAATTCCTGAGTGGAAATGGGAAAGAATCACTATAGATTTCGTGACAGGACTTCCACGTACACATTAGAATCATGATGCAGTTTGGGTTATTGTTGATAGATTGACCAAGTCTGCACACTTTTTGCCAGTAAGAATGGATTACAACCTGGAAAGATTGGCCAAACTATACATTGATGAAGTGGTGAGGTTGCATGGAGTGCCAATGTCTATTGTGTCTGATAGAGATCCTAGGTTCACTTCTAGATTCTGGGGTAGTCTCCAAAAAGCCCTAGGGACTAGATTGAACTTAAGTACAGCATTCCATCCACAGACAGACGGCCAGTCTGAAAGGATTATTCAGATTTTGGAGGATATGCTTCGGGCTTGTGTGATTGAGTTTGAAGGGAGTTGGGACACACACTTGCCTTTAATTGAATTTGCCTACAACAACAATTATCAGTAAAGCATCGGAATGCCTCCATACAAAGCACTTTATGGCAGGAAGTGTAGAACTCCCTTGTGTTGGAATGAAGTGGGCGAAAGGAAGTTGATTGGTCCAAAATTAATGCAGCAGACAGAAGAAAAGGTTAAGCTCATTAGAGACAGACTCAAAGTTGCAACGGATAGACAAAAGTCCTACATTGACCTAAAGAGAAGAGATATTCGGTATAGTGTGGGTGACAAGGTGTTCCTGAAAGTTTCCCCATGGAAGAAGATCATGAGGTTTGGTAGAAAGGGGAAACTAAGTCCTCGCTTCATTGGGCCGTATGAGGTTCTGGAAAGAGTCGGTCCATTGGCATATAAACTTGCATTGCCTCCGGAGTTAGAAAAGATTCACAATATCTTCCATGTCTCCATGTTGAGGAGGTACAGATCAGACCCCTCTCACATTTTGCCAATAGAGGAGATTGAGGTGAATCCAAACCTGACATATGATGAAGAGCCCATAAAGATCTTGTCACATGAGGTGAAGCAGCTGAGGAAAAAACAGATACCTCTAGTCAAAGTGCTGTGGAACCATCATTCAAGCCAGGAGGCTACATGGGAGCGTGAGGAGGACATGAGGAGATAGCACCCACAGCTATTCAGAGACTGAGACCAGGTAAATTTCAAGGACGAAATTTATTTTTAAGGAGGGGAGAATTGTAACACCCCGAACCTCCGAGTTATGAATAGTACCATTTTTGGTCCGTGACTAATACTATTCAAAGACACCTTGAGGACCAAAAATAAATAGAAAATTAATTGAGATAGACACAATAAAAATTCTAGTGAACAAAAAAGCTAAGGACTCATCGGGTATTATAAAAAGAAGGATTATGACCCGATGAGGAGCATTTTGATCAATTCACCTCAAGAGTTGACTTTTGACCAAAATGTCAATTAAATTAAATGAAATTAATGAATTGAATTATGGGGTAAAAATTGAAGAAAAATTCAAGTAAAAAAAAAATATGTAAGGGAAAATTTAAGAAATGAAAACTTAAATTTTCATTTCCATTATGACAAAATTAAAATGAAAGACTTATGGGCTTTTGATAGTTAAATTTAATTATTTAATTATAAGAAAAAAATTAAGTGTAAATGTAAAAAAAAAAAAGGGAATAAAAATTTAAGTTTAATTATCCTTATGACACAATTAAAATTTATAATTTTAATAAGCTAATTTTGGGGATATATATATATATATATATATATATATATATATATATATATATATATAAATAAATAAGAAGACAAATGTCTTCTTCATTTCTTTTTTTTCATACGAGGCCACCACCCTCTCCTCTCTCTTCCTCTCTCTCTCTCTCTCTCTCTTTTTCTCTTCTTCTTCCACTTCTTCCCCTCATTGATTTTCCCTCCCAAGTTTTAATTCCCTTAAATTTCCTTCATAAATTCCATAGCCCACTAAAAGAAAACATCAAAGAGATCTTTGATTGAGAGATTAAAAGCAAGGAGAACAAGAATTGGAAGAAAAGTGAAGTTGGAAAGAAATCAACAAGTGGTAATTTTCTTTTCATGTTAGATTAGTTGTATAAGCTTGGAATGAAGTTAATTTATGATGAAATTTCATAAGAAAATGAAAGAAAACATATATGGAACCTAAACTAGAGTTTTGGCCAAATAGGAGAAAAATTAGGGTTTTGAACATTAGGGTTTAGAGACCAAAAATGTGAAGAAGTGCTAAATGATGTCTTTGACATAGTTTAAGGAAAGAAATGGCCATTTGTGACCTAATTAAGTGTGTTAGAAGTGTTTGAATCAAAGCCAAATTCGGATTGGGTATGAAACATGACCAAAAGTCAACTTTGAGGGACCAAAAATGAAATTTTACAAGTCCAATTGGTATGGGACCAATTGGGACTGAAAATAGGCACTAAATGACACAATTTTCATTTAGGAAGCATGCCCAAAAAGTGACCAAAACCTAGTGAACAAACTGACCAAACTTGAAAAACTGGAGTATGAACAGTACACATGAACAGTAATCGTGTTTGGGTCATAACTCGAGCTAGGAAAGTCAAAATGATCTGAAATTTTACCAGTAGTTAGATGAGATATATACCTAAAACTTTCATGAAGAACACAAATCCAAATTATGCCATTAACCCAATCAAATTATTGAGCAAAATTGAGTTACTAAATCTGCAAAACTACAGAATTGCCATATGAGCAGTAAAGTTTCAATGGCTATAACTCTCTCTAGAAAACTCTGATTTAGGCGATTCTTGAACCGATGGAAACCTAAGACATAGTAGAATATTTCATATGAAGAATATTAGGCCAAATTATGAACTTAACTCAATCAAATTGCGAAACGAATTCAGGTCACCGAATCAGCCAGAATCTGGGCACCTAAAATTGACCAAATGAACAGTAAACTTTGCAAGGCTATAACTCTCTCTGATCGTGAAATTTTGTGTCATGGCCTAAACTGTGTGTTGATGTTGGCAACACTAATGCTTTGTGAATTGTGATTTATGAAATGTGATTTCTCATTTGAAATGTTATTCCAATAAATGGTTCTTATGAACTTAGAACTATTGTGATGTTTTCATGCTTAAGAAGGATGTGATTTGTTATGCTTTGACAAATTGTGTTTTTACCTTAAGTTTTGAAATTTTAGTTGTGCACCACTGAGTGATATACTCAGCGATAGCTTCTTTATGCTGTCGCAGGAAAGGGAAAGGAGAAGGCTGCTGAGTGAGAGACTTGGAAGCAACATTTTGGTTTTGATTGTGGGTTTATGTAGTAGGTATACCTCTGTAATTTCCTTTTGATGTATTTTGTACCTATATGTATGGATGTACGGACATTGAGCAGTTTGTATTTAAAAGCACTGCATTGCTATCACATTTTGAGTTTGTAACTATTTTCTATTTCACTTTGAGACTTATGAAAATATAACTTTTGCAATATTTATTCTATTACTATTGTAACACCCTCCCTATAGCAACTCCGTACATTCTACTGTTCCGGTGATCGGTGTCGGTCCGAACAGCTAGAACGTCCGGAAAAATATTTAAACTAAAGTCAGGAACCATAATTAACTCAAATATTAATAAGAAAAATTTAGTAAAAATTTTAGAAATAAAGTACAACCAAGTTAAACGAGCTGGTGCCCTAGTGAGGGGTAACTCAGAGGGAAGTTGCGGTTCTCGCAACAAGGAGCCCTAGACCCGGGGGAAAAATTATAAAATAATTTTTGGGACTCCAGAGAAGGGTTATTGAGGTTCCTATGGCATTAGAATGCCAAGAAAATATTTAGAAAAATTTTTCAATCGGTACAGACAATTTTGACCCGTTAAGCCAAACGGAGGGCATTTTGGTCATTTCGCCTTCAGAGGTTATTTTTGGCCTACTTGTCCAGTTGAGTAAATAATTAATATGAAATAAAATATGAATAAACATTACTAGAAATTAAATTGAAAATGAGTAGTGGAGGAAAGAAAAGAAATTGAGGAAAAAGGCCTATTTATGACATCATGGTGATGTCATTTAAAAGCCATAACCAATCAAAATTAAACAACCCTTTAATTAATCAATAAAAGAGACAAACCAAGACAAAAGAATCAAAATTTCAGCTGCCTTCTTCTTCTCCAATTCCAGCCGAAATTTATGCTTGCCCTAAACCTCCATTAGACCTCACTTCCAAAGCTTAATTTCTCCCTTGTTACACCACTAAACCCTAACTTCTTTCATTAAAACTTGACCATATCTCTTGGGGAAGCTTTTGGCAGCCAAGAAGAGGAAAGAAAGTGAAGTTTTGAGTTGGGAAAATTTTGCCCCATTCAAGGTTAGCGCATATTTGTATATAAACCTCTTTTAATCCATAAAGGTGACTTGAAATAAGTGAGATTTTGTAACTTAAATGAATAGAATTTGAGTATATGCACCCCATGGATTTCGGCTGCCCTAAGGAAGGAATAGAATTGGGTGTTTTTGATTGACTTGGAATGAACTACAAATCAAGTTTAAAGTATATAAACATAAGGATATTAATTTAGTTAGTTAACTAGGGTAGTTTGTACAAAACTATGAATTTGAGCTAGGGTTGAGGAGAGAAAACTTGACTTGGCTTATGCAATTGTTAAAGAACATTCTAATGGTCAATTAGTGACCATTTGAGGAAATTTGACCATAATTTGGACTGAAATATAGCATGGCAAAGTGAATGAGTATGCTGCCCAGTGAGTGCAGCAGGGTGGCTGTGATTTCAGCCCACTTGGACTGCCATATCTTTGGCTGTGTTGGTCCAATTGGTGTTTGGCCAATTGGACATGAAACTAGACTTATAATTGCACATTTTTGCTGAAGAAAACATGCCCAAAAGACCAAAGCAAGAGGACCAAAAGTTGGGCCCAATCCGGGTACCCTGCAAGCCAATTCTGCAGAATGACCAAATGAACAGTAGCCATAACTCACTGTAGAAATGGTCAATTGACCTGAAATTTTTACAGCAACAAGTTAAGACATAGAAAAACAACTTTCATGAAGAAACCTACCCCAAATTATGACTAGAACCTATCCAACAAGACAGTGGCAGTCACTATTCATGGTACTGTAGATTTGGTAATTCTGCAGTTTTCCAATCCGGCCAGCTGTGGTTTTTGGACCATATCTGGAGCTACAAAACTCCAAATGGAGTGATTCAAAAAAAGAAATTCAACTAGAAAAAATAAGGAACAACTTTCATGTTTACCATTTCCTCAAATTTCCACTGTAACAGTCCCTAATGGAATAGTAAATTTATGGTACAAAAACTGAAAATTCTGCCCCTTAGTGCTAAGTTTGGAAATGGATTTAGTGATTAATTCCAACAAGTTTTAAATGCAAAATGTGGTACATTGGGAGTGTTAAAACCAATACACCTATTTTCTATCCAAAAGTCAACATTTTTGTTGACTAATGAAGTGAATAGTGACACCAAAACTTGAAATTCAAAAATTGAAGAATTCAAAAGTATCAAATGCCCTAGTATACCTAACAAGATTGGTTTGGATAGTTTGGCATGCCAATAGGGTTCAGTTAGCAGTACTGCACATGGCAATATGCCATTCTGTGATTTCATGGCTATTAGCCATTCTGACCTTGTATTGAGATTTGGCCTTGTGCCTGATGTATTTACAGCTTGTTAGCCGCTCGCTGCACACCGAGATGCATATGTGACCGATGGTGTGACGGCCCGAGGTACTTGATACCCAAAGGCGCTTACCCGTTTATCGATCCGATGCTCTAGTGTAGGTTACTTGGGCAACCAAATGAATAAAAGTGAACAAAGTAAATGATATACAAATACCAAACAAATAAAACATATACATTCGTTACATATTTATTTCCTGCTATTTCTTTTTATTTTATTATTGCACCACTAAGCATTATTGCTTAGCGCGTTGCTTTTGCCACGCGTAGGTACTGGAGATATAGATCGTGAGCTCAGTAGACCGCAGACTGGGTGAGTCCATCCTGCAATTCTGCACAGTGTCCTAGTCACCTCAACTTCTGCAGTGCATTGGAAGGACACTAGGTGTCATTTTGGCATTCTGTAATAAATTTTGATTTTCTCATATGTAATTAAACTTGTGTAATGTATTTTGAGGTTCATGTAAATAATGAAGATTTATGGTTATGTATGGAAGTAATTTGAGTATTTATTTATTGTTTATACATATGAGTACCCTGAGAAATGACGATTGAGAACTGAAATTGAAATGTTGTTGAGATCTTGATATTGAGACTTTGTTAATGAATTGAAGTTGGGATTGTTTGGAAAATTATTTAGAAGTGTTTTTAACAGGTTCCGAAGAACTATTTTCTCCATTTTTAGCCAGTACTCCGCCGGATTTTCTTTAAAATTTTCGGAACCTCAAATAAATAATATTTTTGATAAATGGCTTAAATAAAGTATGTTTCATAAATTATATTCAAAAGCATGATATAAATTAATTAAGGTATATTAGAGTGTGCCGGTACATCGTGTGGCATTACTTACTCGGGTATACTGTACACGGGTAAGGGGTGTCACATTTAGTGGTATCAGAGCACGGTTTAGGCGTTTCTGGGCCTAGATTGGGTCCATACCATGCATTGCATTTGTAAGAGTCGAGGTGACACTAATGCAAATCTGTTTGTTTTTTTCTTATTTTGAATAGGATATGGACCCTTCATCACAGAGAGCAGTCGAGGAGGAAGTGGAGAGTCATGCTCCACTGCAGCGGTGAGGCGGGGTAGGGGAGAACCTACTCCACCAGCTCAAGTAGAGCCTGCTCAGCCTCCACAGGCCATGTTCCAGCAAATGGCCGACTTCTTTAGACAAATGGCTGGGGTAATGCCAGCACCACCACCAGTTCCACAGCAGAAATCACACCTGGAAAGGCTAAGGAAGTTTGGAGCAGTGGACTTTTATGGTAAGAGAGAAGATGACTCTGTTGCAGCCGAAAATTGGTTGAACAGAATGGGCAGAGTTCTAAAACAACTCCACTGCACTCCAGAGCAAAACTTGGAAGCTGTCGTATCTCTGTTGCAAGATGATGCATATGAGTGGTGGGACACGGTATCCAGTGAAGTGCAGTCAGAAGCTGTAACTTGGGACTTCTTTCTCTCCGAATTGAAGAAGAAATATGTGGGTACTGTATACCTGGAAGAGAGAAGAAGAGAGTTTATTAACCTGAGGCAGAGACAGCTGTCAGTGGCCGAATATGAGAAATAATTTGTTCGATTGAGCCGCTATGGTAGGGAGATAGTCCCTAATGAAGCTGAATGATGTAAGAGATTTGAAGAGGGACTAAATGACAACATCAAGATCCAGCTCACTGCCCTGGGAATCACAGAATTTACCAAGTTAGTGGAAGCTGCAATAAAGGTTGAAAAAGTAAGAATAAGTGAGCAGACCAGAAAGGAGAGACAGCAGAAGAGGGGACCGGGTCAGTCTAGCTCATCTCCTGCACCTGGGAAGAAGTTCAAGGGTCCTCCTGCACAGAGTTCGGGTCAGCCACACGGTCGAGTCGGTCTCGAGGCCTGGGCCACGATTTACCCCTAGGAGAGTCGGTCCACACCATCGGTGGGCAGCTCTCGAGGATGGGGTTCGAGGACCAGCCCCGGCATCTTCTGCATGTCCACACATGCGAAGTGGCACAAGGGGGAGTGTTGGAGAAATCGGTGCTCGCTAAGGTGTGGGTCAGAGCATCGGTTGAAGAAGCGCCACGCAGAACTACTACATTGCTCCAACACAAGCGCATGCACCTACTCTCGCACCACAGAGGTAGAAAATCGGCAAATCGAGGTGTGGGACCATCACAAAGGCTCATCGAGCCAGCGAGAGAGGCTGACGGCAATGAGACCACCTGCAAGAGCTTATGCTATTAGAGCTCAGGAGGAGCAAGATGCCCCGGACGTCATCAGGGGTACGTTCTCCCTCTACGATACTCCTGTGCATGCATTGGTGGATCCAGGATCCACTCATTCATACATCTGCATCAACCTACCCGTAGAAAGGGGGATACTAGTAGGGGAGAGTAACCAAGACATTCTGGTCACTAATCCGTTGGGCCACAGTGTGGTAGTGAACAAAGTATACAAGGGTTGCCCATTAAGGATTCAGGGGTATGAATTCTTGGCAGACCTGATTGAGTTGCCCTTCCATGAGTTTGACGTGATATTGGGAATGGACTGGTTGTCACGTCATCAGGCAATAGTTGATTGCAAATTGAAGAGAATTTCTTTGAAAACTCCTGAGGGTAATGAGATCACAGTTGTGGGGGAAAGGACAGATTTCTTGTCCAATGTCATCTCAGCCACAGTTGCAAGAAGAATGATGAGAAAAGGCTGTGAAGCCTACCTAGCACATGTGGTGGATACTAGGCAGGCTAAGCCAAACCTGAGTGATATACCCACAGTAAGAGACTTTCCAGAAGTATTTCCTGAAGAGTTGCCTGGTTTGCCACCAGAAAGGGAGGTTGAATTTGCTATTGAGACACTGCTGGGTACAGTACCCATTTCCATTGCTCCTTATAGGATGGCACCCACTGAATTGAGGGAGTTGAAAACTCAGTTGCAAGAGTTGCTTGATAAGGGGTTCATACTCCCATGTGTCACCATGGGGAGCTCAAAGGTCTGTTTGTGAAAAAGAAGGATGGGACTTTGAGGCTATGCATTGATTACCGTGATTGAATAAAGTGACAGTGAAGAACAAATATCCGTTGCCTAGAATCGATGATCTGTTTGATCAGTTGAAGGGAGCAGGAGTATTTTCTAAGATTGATCTCAGATCAGGGTATCATCAGTTGAGGGTGAAGGATGCAGATGTGCCAAAGACTGCATTCAGGACCCGATATAGGCATTATGAGTTTCTAGTGATGCCCTTTGGCCTAACATATGCACCAGCGGCATTCATGGACCTTATAAACCGTATCTTCCATCCACACTTAGATCAGTTCGTAGTGGTCTTTATTGATGATATTTTGGTGTATTCCAAGACCAGGGAAGAACATGATGAGCATTTGAGGATTATTCTACAAACCCTGAGAGAAAAGAAGCTGTATGCTAAGTTGTTCAAGTGTGACTTTTGGCTGAATGAAATTGCATTCCTTGGACACATAGTGTCAGCGGATGGGATTAGGATGGATCCCAAGAAAATAGAAGCAGTGATGGAATGGAAGCCTCCCAGGAATACAACTGAGGTCAGAAGCTTCTTGGGGCTAGCTGGGTATTACAGAAGATTTGTGAAGGGATTTTCCCTAATAGCTGCTCCAATGACCAAGTTGTTACACAAGAATGTCGATTTGTTGGAATGACAAGTGTCGGACCAGTTTTGAGAAGTTGAAGGCTATGTTGACAGAGGCACGGTGTTAACACGGCCAATGTCGAGAAAGGACTTTATGGTCTCTGATGATGCCTCACATAATGGGTTAGGGTGTGTATTGATGCAAGAGGGAAGGTGGTCGCTTATGCTTCCAGCACTAAGGCCACATGAGCAGAACTACCCTACCCATGATCTAGAACTTGCAGCAATTATCTTCGTGACCGAAGATATGGAGGCATTACTTGTATGGGGAAAAGTGCTACATTTACGGACCACAAAAGCACGAAATACTTGCCAACCCGGAAGGAGCTCAACCTTAGGCAGGCGATGGATTGAGTTCCTGAAGGATTATGACTGTGTAATTGACTACCATCCTAGGAAGGCAAATGTAGTTGCTGATGCTTTGAGTAGAAAATCCATGACAGCCTTGAGATCATTGAATGCCCGTCTATCTTTGATTCGAGATGGAGCTATTTTGGCTGAGTTGCAAGTGAGGCCAAACACCTTTCTGGCCAGATTTTAGATGGGCAAAAGCGGATGAAAAGTTAATGGCTATTATGAGCAAAATCTCAGAGGGAAAAGCAACTTACTATGAAGTGAAAGCAGATGGGTGTCTGTACTACAAAGGAAGACTGTGTGTACCAGATGATGGGGAATTGAAGACCAGTATTCTAAAAGAGGCACACACCAATGTATATGCTATGCACCCAGGAAGTACAAAGATGTATCATGATCCAAGCTTGATATTGGTGGCTGGTATGAAGAAAGACATAGTGACTACGTGACTAAATGCTTGACATGTCGACAAGTCAAGCGAACATCAAGTTCCATCGGGTTTGCTACACCTATACGCATACCGAATGGAAATGGGATCGGTCACCATGGATTTTGTAAGTGGTCTACCTCTCACCGGAAGAAACATGATGCAGTATTGTTGATATTTGATAGATTGACTAAGTCAGCACAGTTTCTGCCAGTTAGGACTGACTACTCACTGGAGAAGTTAGCAGAATTGTATATCAGTGAGATAGTTAGACTGCATTGAATTCCAATGTCCATCATATCGATCGAGACCCAAGGTTTACATCGAGATTTTGGAAGAAGTTGCATGAGTCCTTGGGTACACAACTCCACTTGGCCTGACTTTCCATCCTCAGACGGATGGGCAATCCGAAAGAGTAATCCAGGTCCTTGAGGATATGCTGAGGAGTTGTGTCATTGAGTTTGAGGGAAGCTGGGATAGATACCTCCCACTGGCAGAATTTGCATACAACAATAGCTACCAAGCTAGCATCCAAATGGCCCCGTATGAAGCATTATATGGGAGAAAATGTAGAACTCCAGTGTGCTGGACTGAATTGGGCGAAGTCAAACTGGTGGGGCCAGACCTGGTGAAACAGACTGAGGAGAAAGTGAAACTAATCAAAGCCAACTTGAAGGTTGCCTCAGACAGACAGAAATCTTATGCCGACCTGAAGAGAAAAGAAATAGAATATGTTGTTGGCGACAAAGTGTTCCTCAAGGTGTCACCGTGGAAGAAGGTATTGAGGTTTGGAAGAAAAGGTAAGTTAAGCCCTAGGTTCATTGGCCCATATGAAGTCATTGAACGTGTGGGTCCAGTGGCCTATAGGCTAGCTTTACCACCAGAGCTGGACAAGATCCACAATGTGTTCCACGTATCCATGCTCAGAAGATACCGCTCAAATCCTTCACATGTCATCTCCAAGGAAGAAATTGAAATACAACCAGATTTGACATATGAAGAAGAACCTCTACGGATCCTAGCTCGGGAAGTAAAAGAATTGAGGAACAAGCAGATTTCACTGGTGAAAGTGCTTTGGAGGCACCACAACACCGAGGAGGCAACTTGGGAAAGTGAAGAGACGATGAGGCAACAGTTCCCTCAACTGTTTGCATCAAGTAAATTTCGAGGACGAAATTTAAATTAGAGGGGAAGAGTTGTAACACCCTCCCGGTAGCAACTCCGTACATTCTCTTTATTCGGTGGCCGGTGTCGGTCGGACAGCTAAACGTCGGAAAAATATTTAAACTAAAGTCAGGAACCATAATTAACTCAAATATTAATAAGAAAAATTTAGTAATAATTTTAGTAATAAAGTACAACCAAGTTAAGCAGTAGGTGCCTAGTGAGGGGTAACTCGGAGGAAGTTACGGTTCTATAACGAGGAGCCCTAGACCCGGGGGAAAAATTATAAAATAATTTTTGGGACTCCAGAGAAGGGTTATTGAGGTTCCTATGGCATTAGAATGCCAAGAAAATATTTAGAAAAATTTTTCAATCGATACAGACAATTTTGACTCGTTAAGCCAAACGGAGGGCATTTTGGTCATTTCGCCTTCAGAGGTGATTTTTGGCCGACTTGTCCAGTTGAGTAAATAATTAATATGACATAAAATATGAATAAACATTACTAGAAATTAAATTGAAAATGAGTAGTGGTGGAGGAAAGAAAAGAAATTGAGGAAAAAGGCCTATTTATGACATCATGGTGATGTCATTTAAAAGCCATAACCAATCAAAATTAAACAACCCTTTAATTAATCAATAAAAGAGACAAACCAAGACAAAAGAATCAAAATTTTAGCTGCCTTCTTCTTCTCCAATTCCAGCCGAAATTTATGCTTGCCCTAAACCTCCATTAGACCTCACTTCCAAAGCTTAATTTCTCCCTTGTTACACCACTAAACCCTAACTTCTTTCATTAAAACTTGACCATATCTCTTGGGAAAGCTTTTGGCAGCCAAGAAGAGGAAAGAAAGTGAAGTTTTGAGTTGGGAAAATTCTGCCCCATTCAAGGTTAGCGCATATTTGTATATAAACCTCTTTTAATCCATGAAGGTGACTTGAAATAAGTGAGATTTTGTAACTTAAATGAATAGAATTTGAGTATATGCACCCCATGGATTTCGGCTGCCCTATGGAAGGAATAGAATTGGGTGTTTTTGATTGACTTGGAATGAACTACAAATCAAGTTTAAAGTATATAAACATAAGGATATTAATTTAGTTAGTTAACTAGGGTAGTTTGTACAAAACTATGAATTTGAGCTAGGGTTGAGGAGAGAAAACTTGACTTGGCTTATGTAATTGTTAAAGAACATTCTAATGGTCAATTAGTGACCATTTGAGGAAATTTGACCATAATTTGGACTGAAATATAGCATGGCAAAGTGAATGAGTATGCTGCCCAGTGAGTGCAGCAGGGTGGCTGTGATTGCAGCCCACTTGGACTGCCATATCTTTGGCTGTGTTGGTCCAATTGGTGTTTGGCCAATTGGACATGAAACTAGACTTATAATGGCACATTTTTTCTGAAGAAACCATGCCTAAAAGACCAAAGCAAGAGGACCAAAAGTTGGCCCCAATCCGGGTACCCTGCAAGCCAATTCTGTAGAATGACCAAATGAACAGTAACAGTAACTGTTCATTTGGCCATAACGCACTGCAGAAATGGTAAATTGACCTGAAATTTTTACAGCAACAAGTGAAGACATAGACAAACAACTTTCATGAAGAAACCTACCCCAAATTATGACCAGAACCTATCCAACAAGACAGTGGCAGTCACTGTTCATGGTACTATAGATTTGGTAATTCTGCAGTATTCCAATCCGGCCAGCTGTGGTTTTTGGATTATATCTAGAGCTACAAAACTCCAAATGGAGTGATTCAAAAAAAGAAATTCAACTAGACAAAATAAGGAACAACTTTCATGTTTACCATTTCCTCAAATTTCCACTGTAACAGTCCCTAATGGAACAGTAAATTTATGGTACAAAAACTGAAAATTCTGCCCCTTAGTGCTAAGTTTGGAAATGGATTTGGTGATTAATTCCAACAAGTTTTAAATGCAAAATGTGGTACATTGGGAGTGTTAAAACCAATACACCTATTTTCTATCCAAAAGTCAACATTTTTGTTGACTAATGAAGTGAATAGTGACACCAAAACTTGAAATTCAAAAATTAAAGAATTCAAAAGTATCAAATGCCCTAGTATACCTAACAAGATTGGTTTGGATAGTTTGGCATGCCAATAGGGTTCAGTTAGCAGTACTGCATATGGCAATATGCCATTCTGTGATTTCATGGCTATTAGCCATTCTGACCTTGTATTGAGATTTGGCCTTGTGCCTGAAGTATTCTGACTTGTTAGCTGTACATTTGCCTGGGAGATGCATATGTGACCGATGGTGTGACGGCCCGAGTACTTGATACCCGTGCGGTTACCCATTTATCCAGTCCAGTCGTCTAGTGTAGGTTACTTGGGCAACCAAATGAATAAAAGTGGACAAAGTAAATGATACACAAATACCAAACAAATAAAACATATACATTCGTTACATATTTATTTCCTACTATTTCTTTTTATTTTATTATTGCACCACTAAGCATTATTGCTTAGCGCGTTGCTTTTGCCACGCGTAGGTGCTGGAGATATAGATCGTGAGCCCAGTAGACCGCAGACTGGGTGAGTCCATCCTGCAGTTCTGCACAGTGTCCGAGTCACCTCAACTTCTGCAGTGCATTGGTAGGACACTAGGTGTCATTTTGGCATTCTGTAATAAATTTTGATTTTCTCATATGTAATTAAACTTGTGTAATGTATTTTGAGGTTCATGTAAATAATGAAGATTTATGGTTATGTATGGAAGTAATTTGAGTATTTATTTGTTGTTTATACATATGAGTACCCTGAGAAATGACGATTGAGAACTGAAATTGAAATGTTGTTGAGATCTTGATATTGAGACTTTGTTAATGAATTGAAGTTGGGATTGTTTGGAAAATTATTTAGAAGTGTTTTTAACAGGTTCCGAAGAACTGTTTTCTCCATTTTTAGCCGGTACTCCGTCGGATTTTCTTTAAAATTTTCGGAACCTCAAATAAATAATATTTTTGATAAATGGCTTAAATAAAGTATGTTTCATAAATTATATTCAAAAGCATGATATAAATTAATTAAGGTATATTAGAGTGTGCCGGTACACCGTGTGGCATTACTTACTCGGGTATACTGTACACGGGTAAGGGGTGTCACAACTATTTTCAATGAATGTTTACATGGAATTTTAACTATTCTCATGCAATTTTCTGCAACAGAATTGATAAGACAAAAAGCTATGATTTGTTTTAAAATCCCTTGTAGCATAACTAATGGGTTATCGGTAGGTGTAGTTCGGTAATTCATTAGGTATACTACAGGAACATGTCATGCCTTACCAGGGATAAGGTGTGACAGTTAATTGCATGATTTATAGTTAGTTTCATTATATTTTAGGACTCTGAGTTAATTCTGCTTAATTTCTTGATTTTTGTGCTTTATTAAGTAATTTGATGCAATCCTAAGGCCTAGAGCATGATTAAATAAGTCGGAAAGTTAGAAAAAGTGCAAGTCAGCTAATGGGAGAATTGCACAACCCATGCAACAGAGGTCTAGACCTGCGTAACCTGTTGCCAGGGATAGGGCCAGTACACGGGCCGTGTAAGGGACCTCGTGTAATGGTCCCTGCCTCGTGTAACTTGTTATACCACCAATTGGGAGCTGTTTTGTGCCCTGCAGAGACTTACATGAACCTGCCCTGTGTAATGGTAAACGGGCCTTTTACTAAGCACTAGCATAAGCTCTAACTCGACTCTAACTCTATTTCGCATGACTCAGGAAGACTTCTAAGGCCTTCAAAACTCTAAATTGAGGGTTTTTATGCCAGATATAATACAAAAAGTTAGAAACAAGCTAAGAATTCCATGTTTTACATTCAAGCTTAGGCTTTTAACAATGTGGAGAGATTTCCACCAAGGCTCTTAGGAGATGTTCACAACCGAAGTTCCAAAAGTTCAAAACTACAGAGTCTTCTATCTGAGTTTCTTTGTTCTATTTCTTCAAATGTTTTCATTTTGTTATTTTATTTTCAATATGATTGTTAAACTTACCATGAGTGAGTATTTTTCTTAATTCTGGAATTAGGAATGTAGCACTTTCAATTCTGTTATGGATTTACATTGATTTTATTTAATAAATTTCGAGTTTTGTTCTTTGATTCAATTTTTTGTTATTTTAATGCATGCTTTGCATAGAGCTCCACTTGGTTATGATTCTAGATATTAATTGAAGGATTAAAAAGTGAAGATTAATATTGGAAAATCAAGATATTGAACTCAGAATTTCTGACTTAGAGATAGGCTGAGATCCAATGTGGAGTTTATAATTAATCAAAGAGCTTAAAGGATTTTAATTAAAATTAATTGCCATGAAAGTAGAGTTCATGTTAATTAAGATACACCCTAAGTGCTTTGAGAGAGGACTTAAGATGACTTAGGATTAATTTCCTTTAAAGTAACAACTTTCTAATTCATTGAATAAATGAGATTAGATCTATAATAAGTTGAATTGTAAGGCCCTAATTCTGGAATTGCTTTCATTAATTGATTTTATTAGTTTAATTGCTTTGCTTACCTTTACTTCATTAGGTCTAGTTAGTTTAGTTTTAAACTCCTACCATCATATTTGGTAGCCTAGATAGTTACGATTGCTGTTTATTTTAGTACTCACAAATTCCTCATAGGAAAGATACTCTATTCACTTCTATATTACTTGTTAATGATCCGTGCACTTACGGGATTTTGCACAACAATTAACTTATGAGAATTCTACACAATCTAGCAATTTTGCAAATTACATTAAAAATAGCAAATATGGTCTAAAATTCATGACATTTAATGAGGAAGTTCCTAAAAAATCAATTAAAAATATAGAAAAAATAAGTAAATAAATAGATGAAAATACAAAGGGAAACACATTCAATAAAATTTAAAAAAGGCTACCTCTTTGCACTGGCAATTCTGACGTCTTAATTTAAAACACAACATACCATTTCATAAAGGTTATTAGAAAACTAAAAATTGGGGAAGAAAGAAGACAAGTGTGATTTACCAATAAGAACTACCCAAAAAGAGATTTCTACTTCATGTTACATCCATTACAAGTCCAAGTTAGTGCAGTGGTTCGCCAAAATAGGAGTGGAACTTTAAAAATTCATTACTTTGTCCAGAAAATTGAATTTTTTTTTTTTCTTTTTTTTTAGTAATTCAAATTGCAAGAAGCATGGAAAACACCAAATGCTTCAATAAAAATAAAAGAAAAACCAAAGAAGGCCTTATCAAAGGGTTAAAATCAGGCAAAAGCAAAGATCACTAAGAATATGCATAGAGTTGATTGGATGACCATCAATTTCCACCATAAATTCTATTGGTTTTACTGGATTCTAAGGTCCTTGCAAACACCTTAAGATGTAGATTAAGAGATGTTTATTTTTCCATGGGCGAAAAGAACACTAAAAGCTCATATTTCTTTTAATGGAGTAGGGTTTTGCATGTGTAGGGGGTTGTATGTATAGGTTGGCTAGGTTTTTTTTTTTTTTTTTTGTGGAGAGTCTTTTATGGCTATTGGGGCATGGGAGAGGGTCTTAAAGCAACTATTGCTTCTCCAAAATATGCCTTAGGTGCTCTAATAGGAGATAGGGTGAGGTATTTATAAAGTTTTTACTATATAGGAAGTCAATCCTAGCAAAACAAAATAAGGATTTGACCTAATTTCCTGCATATTTTGACTTTATTCTCTTTCCTTTTCTTCCCCTAAAATCTATCCACCATATCCCTTGCTTTTCATTTCATTTTTTGACTCTCAATTATATTTATATGTTTCCTAATACATCCGAATCTTTCCAAATAGGCAAAGAAGCTTCCCACTCACTCTTTCTCACTTTATGGCCAAATAGGCCATAATTATGCCCATATGGGGTCCAAGGCCTCCTTAGCCTTGTTAAGGCCTTAAAGGCCTTAAAACTTGGCCTGGTCGAATGGCATAGGCCTCCAAGCCCTCCAAGCCTTAACCTAGGTCCTGATGGGCTCATTGAAGCTCACCCTGGATTTTTACCTCTTTGGTCCTTTTAAACCCTACTTTAGTGCACTATGATCTTTTCTTCATTTCTTTTGGTGTTCATAAGGACTTTTAATCCTTTAGAATTTTCATTATTGAGACCCTTATTGCCTGCATATGCATGTCCTCGAGGGTACAAAAAAAAGACTTCTACACAACTTTTAAATGCATCACAAAGACTTTCCAAATCTTGTATCTTTGCTACCACAACACTTTCTAATTGGTTTATCTCTTCATCTTTCATTAGTCCCTTTATATTTATCAAATCAGCCGTTAATGCAAAACCAAAAGATGGGTTTGAAATAAAAATCAAAATAGGAATACATAGAAGAAAAATAAAATCTATCCCGTTCATCTAGTTAAAATTGATAGTAAAACAATTGCAAGAAACTAAGAAAAGGAATGCCTCTGTTCAATTCATTCTTAAGCACAACCTTAGAAAAATATATGTTTTACCAACTTGAGTTTTGAATCGTGACTCAAACAAGGTAGTCATTAGCCAAGAACTCCTTCACTATTTGAGAACCCAAGTCAGAATTCCCGCTGGTCACACGGACTAGCTTATTCTCTCTTGCACTCAAATTGACGCCAAAAGCTCTTCCAGTACGGTGGACTTCTTTTGTCTAGAAATTAAAGCTAGTAGGATTAACAGGTTTGATAGGATCATGAGTGGTTTTTAAAAAAAGAGGGACATGCTACTTGATAAGATCCTTGTTGAGGTAAGAGAACGCATTAAGAAGGGAAGTGAAAAGCAAATATGGACATAAGCTTGTGGACGTTAAAATATATTTATTCTAATATATCAAAGAGGCATTTACATCATTTCGTAGAAACTAACGAAAAATTGAGTTTGATTTTAATA